>NC_139170.1:22210498-23410498 GCF_965202585.1 Thalia democratica | reverse complement strand
TTTAATGTATTAAAACTCCTTTTGACGTCAAAATCGGCTGTTTAAGACGAAATACTCGCATTAAACATTGTTGATCGTACATTATTTGATTTATTTTGATTTTTGGATATAATATTCTTCTAATATTTTGAAAAGGTAATTTAATAAACCTCTTTGGTTAGGAATATAAGTCTTAAAGTATTAAAACTTCTTTTGACGTCTAATTTGGCTATTTAAATCGATATAATTGCAATAAACATTGTTTATCGTACATTATTTGAGTTATTTTGATTTTTGGTTATAATAGTCTTGTAATATTTCGTAAAGGTAATTCAATTAACGTCTTCGGTTATAAATATTAGTTTTATGAAATTAAAACTACACTTGACGTCAAAGTTGTCTGTTAAAGTGACGAAATACTTTCAATAAACATTGTTTATCGAACGTTATTTCAGTTATTTCGATATTTGGTTATAAATTTCCTGTAGTATTTCATAAAGGTAATTTAATAATTGTCTTCGGTTGAAGTATTATTTTAAAGTATTAAAACTTCTTTTGACGTCAAATCGGCTGTTTAAGACGAAATACTTGCAACAAACATTGTCTATCGTACATTATTTGAGTTATTACGATTTTTGGTTATAATATGGATTTCTTGTTAATAATTGATTTCTTGTTATATTTCTTACAGCTAGTTTAATAAACGTTATTGGTTAGTTATCTAACTTTAAACATATCAAAAGTACAATAGGAATTATGATAGGCTGTTTAAACAAAAAACTTGTGTTAAACCCATTTTATCAATACATTATTTGAATTATTATGATTTTTGGTATTAATATTTATGTAATATATCATACAGCTAATTAATAAAACCTCTTTGGTTAGAAAATTAGTTTAAAAATATTAAAACTCATCTTGACCTCAAATTCGGCTGTTTGGGACGAAATACTTGCAATAAACATTGTTTATTCTTCATTTTTTGAGTTATTAAATTTTTGGTTAAAATATCCTTGTAATATTTCGTAAAGGTAATTTAGTAAACCTCTTCGGTTAAAAATATTAGTTTCAGATAATTAAAATTCCATTTGACTTCATTATTGTCTGTTGAAGAGACGAAATACTTGCAATAAACATTGTTAATCGTATTTTATTTAAGTTATTTAAACATTTGGTTATAATATTCCTGTAGTACTACGTAACGGTTATTTAATAACTGTCTTCGGTTAAAAATATTAGTTTTAAAGTAATAAAACTTCTTTTGACGTCAAAATAGGCTGTTTAAAACGAATTACTTGTAATAAACATTATATATCGTACTTTATTTTAGTTATTTCGATTTGTGGTTATAATATTTTTGTTATATTTCTTACTGCCAATTTAATAAACGTCATTGGTTAATCATCTAACTTTAAACATATTAAAAGTACAATAGGCATTATAATAGGCTGTTTTAAACAAAAGACTTGTTTTAAAACCCTTTTTTATTGTATATTATTTGAGTTATTGCGATTTCGGGTTACAATATTCTTGTAATATTTCGTAAAGGTAATTTAATTAACCCCTTCGGTTAAAAATATTAGTTTTAAAGTGTTAAAACTTCTTTTAAAGTCAAAATCGGCTGTTTAAGATGAAATACTTGCAATAAACATTGTTTATCGAACAGTATTTGAATTACTTTGATTTTTAGTTATAATATTCTTGTTATATTACTAACAGATAATTAAATAAAAGTTATTGGTTAGTAATCTAACTTCAAACATATTAAAAGTGCAAAAGGAATTATAATAGGCTGTTTTAAACAAAATACTTGTATTAAACCGTTTTTTATCGTACATTATTTGAATTATTATGATTTTTGGTATTAATATTCTTGTAATATATCATACAGCTAGTTAAATTAACATCTTTGGTTAGAAATATTAGTTTTAAAGTATTTAAACTTCTTTTGACGTCAAAATCGGCTCTTTAAGACGTTATAATTGCAATAGATATTATATATCGTACATTATTTGAGTTATTTTGATTTTTGGTTATAATATTCTTGTAATATGACGTAAAGGTAATTTAATAAACCTCTTTAGGTAAGAAGTATTAGTTTTAAAGTATTAAAACTCCTTTTGACGTCAAAATTGGCTGTTTAAGACAAAATGCTTGCAATAAACATTGTTTATCGTACATTATTTGAGTTATTGCGATTTTTTGTTATAAAATTTTTGATATATTTCTTACAGCTTATTTAATAAACGTTATAGGTTAGATATCTAATTTTAAACATATTAGAAGTACAATAGGCGTAATAATAGGCTTTTTCAAACAAAATACTTGTAATAAACCGTTTTTTATCGTACATTAATTGAGTTAATATTATTTTGGATATAATATTCTTGTAACATATTATGCAACTAATTTAATAAACCTCTTCGCTTAGGAATACTAGTTTTACAGTATTAAAACTCATTTTGACGTCAAAATCGGCTCTTTAAGACGAAATACTTATAATAAACATTGTTTATCGTACATTATTTGAGTTATTTTGATTTTTTGTTACAAAATTTTTGTAATATTTCAAGGTAATTTAATAAACCTCTTCGGTAAAAAATATTTGTTTTAAAGTTTTAAAACTTCTTTTGACGTCAAAATCGGCTGTTTAAAACGAAATACTTGCAATAAATATTGTTTATCGAACATTATTTGAGTTATTAAATTTTTAGTTATAATATTCTTGTAATATTTCTTATACCTAATTAAATAAACGTTATTGGTTAGTAATCCTACTTTAAACATATTAAAAGTATAATAGGAATAATAATAGGCTGTTTTAAACAAAATACTTCTATTAAACCCTTTTTTAATGTTCACGATTTGAATTTATTATGATTTTTGATAGGAATATTCTTGTAATATATCATACAGCTAATTAAATAAACCTCTTTGGTTAGTAATAATTGTTTAAATGTATTAAAACTACTTTAGACGTCAAACTAGGCTGTTTAAGACAAAATACTTGTTATAAACATTGTTTATCGTACATTATTTAAGTTATTTCCATATTTGGTTTTAATATTCTTGTAATATTTTGTAAAGGTAGTTCAATTAATGTCCTCGGTTTAAATTTTTAGTTTTAAATAACTAAAACTTCATTTGACTTCATAATTGTCTGTTTAAGAGACGTAAAACTAGCAATAAACAATGTTTATCGTACATTATTTGTGTTATTTTGACATTTAGTTATAATTACTCTGTAGTATTTTGTAAAGGTAATTTAATAACTTTCTTAGATTAAAAATATCAGTTTTAAAGTATTAAAACACCTTTTGACGTCAAAATCGGCTGTTTAAGACGAAATACTTACAGTAAACTATATTAATCGTACATTATTTATTTATTTCGATTTTTTGTGATAATTTATTTGTTATATTTCTTACAGCTTATTTAATAAACGTTTTTGGTTAGTAATTTAACTCTAAACATATTAAAAGTACAATAGGAATTATAATAGACTGTTTTAAACAAAATACTTGTTTTAAACCCTTTTTTTCTGTACATTATTTGAATAATTATGATTTTAGGTATCAATATTCTTGTCATATATCATACAGCTAATTAAATAAACCTCTTTAATTAATAATAATTGTTTCAATGTATTAAAACTACTTTAGACGTCAAAATCGGCTGTTTACGACGAAATACTTGTAAAAAACATTGTTTATCGTACATAATTTAAGTTAGTTTGATTTTTGGTTGTAATATTCTTGTAATATATCGTAAAGGTAATTTAATAAACCTCTTCGGTTAAAAATTTTTGTTTCAAAGTATTAAAACTTCTTTTGACGTCAAAATCGGCTATTTAAGACGAAATACTTGCAATAAACATTACTATCGTACAATATTTTACATAATTTCGATTTTGAGTTATAATATTCTTGTTATATTTCTCAAAGCTAATTTAATAAACATTATCGGTTAGTAATCTAACTTTAGACATATAAAATGTACAATAGGCATTATAATATGATTTTTAAACAAAAAACTTGTATTAAACCGTTTTTTATCGTACATTATTTGAATTATTATGATTTTTTATATTAATATACTTGAAATATATCATACAGCTAATTAAATAAACATATTCGGTTAGGAATATTAGTTTTAAAGTATTAAAACTAATCTTGACGTCAAAATCGGCTGTTTATGACGAAATACTTGTAATAAACATTGTTTATTCTTCATTATTTGAGTTATTAAATTTTTTGTAAAAATATTCTAGTAATATTACGTAAAGGTAATTTAATAAACCTCTTCGGTTAAAAATATTAGTTTTAAATATTTAAAACTCCATTTGACGTCATTATTGTCTGTTTAAGATACGAAATACTTGCAATAAACATTGTTTATCGTATATTATTTGAGTTTTTTCAATATTTGTTATAATATTCCGGTAGTATTTAGTAAAGGTAATTTAATTACTGTCTTTTGAAAATATTAGTTTTAAAGTATTAAAACTTCTTTTGACGTCAAAATAGGCTGTTTAAGACGAAATACTTCCAATAAACATTGTTTATCGTACATTATTTGAGTTATTTCGATTTGTTGTTATAATAATCTTGTTATATTTCTAATAGCTCATTTAATAAACGTTATTGGTTAGTAATCGAATATATACATATAAAAAGTACAATAGGCATTATAATGGGCTGTTTTAAACAAAATACTTGTATTAAACCCTTTTTTATCGTATATTATTTGAGTTATTATGATTTTTGAATATAATATTATTTTAACATATCATACAGCTAATTTAAATAACTTCTTCTGTAAGGAATAGTAGTTTTAAAGTATTTAAACTTATATCGACGCCTACTCGGCTCTTTAAGACGAAATACTTACAATAAATAATGTTTATCGTATATTATTTGATTTATTTCGATTTTAGTTATAATATTCTTGTAAATTTCGTGAAAGTAATTTAATTAACGTCTTCGGTTAAAAATATTAGTTTTAATAATTAATCTCCATTTGACGTCAAAATTTCTCTGTTAAAGTGAAGAAATACTTGCAATAAACATTGTTATCGTATATTATTTGAGTTATTTCGATTTTGGTTATAATATTCTTGTAAATTTTGTGAAGGTAATTTAATTAACGTTTTCGGTTAAAAAAATAGTTTTAAATATTTAATCTTTATATAACGTCAAAGTTGTCTGTTAAAGTGACGATAAACTTGCAATAAACATTATTTATCGTACATTATTTGAGTTATTTCGATTTTTAGTTACATTATACTCGTAATTTTTTGTAAGGTAATTGAATAAACCCTTCGGTTAAAAATATTAAATTTTAATTATTAAAACTGCTTCTGACGTCAAAATTGGCTGTTTAAGACGAAATACTTGCAATAGACATTTTTTATCATACTTTATTTCGGTTATTTCGATTTTTTGTTATAATATCTTTGTTATATTTCTTATAGCTAATTTAATAAACGTTATTGTTTAGTGATCTAACTTTAAATATATTAAAAGTTTAATAGGCATTATAATAGGCTGTTTTAAACAAAATACTTCTATTAAACCCTTTTTAATCGTACATTATTTGAGTTCTTATGATTTCAGGTATAAATATTCTTGTAATATATCATACAGCTAATTAAATAAACCACTTTGGTTGGTAATAATTGTTTCAATGTATTAAAACTACTTTACATGTCAAAATCGGCTGTTTAAGACGAAATGCTTGCAAAAAACATTGTTTATCGTACATAATTTCAGTTATTTCGATATTTGGTTACAATATTCTTGTAATATATCGTAATGGTAATTTAATTAACCATTTCGGTTATAAATATTAGTTTTTAAGTCTTAAAACACCTTTTTACGTCAAAATCGGCTGTTTAAGACGAAATAGTCGCAATAAACATTGTTTTTCGTACATTATTTGAGTTATTTCGATTTTTAGTTATAATATTCTTGTTATTTTTCTTAAAGCTAATTTAATAAACGTTATTGGTTAGTAATCTAACTTTAAACATATTAAAAGTACAATAGGAATAATAATAGGCTGTTTTAAACAAAATACTTCTATTAAACCCTTTTTTATTGTACACGATTTGAATTTATTATGATTTTTGGTAGGAATATTCTTGTAATATATCATAAAGCTAATTAAATAAACCTCTTTGATTAGTAAAAATTGTTTCAATGTATTAAAACTACTTTATACGTCAAACTCGGCTGTTTTAAGAATAAATTCTTGTTATAAACATTGTTTATCGTTCATTATTTAAGTTATTTCGATTTTTGGTTGTAATATATTTAGGCTTGTAATATATCTTACAGCTACATAGATAAACATCTTTGGTTAGGAATATTAGTCTTAAAGTATTATAACTCATTTTAACAACACAATCGGCTGTTTAAGACGGAATATTTACAATAGCATTTTTATCGTACATTAGTTGAGTTATTTTGATTTTCGGTCATAATATTTTTGTATTATTTCGTAAAAGCAATTTAGTAATCGTCTTCGGTTAAAAATTAAAGTTAAAAATAATTAAAAATCCATTTGAAGTCAAAACTGTCAGTTTAAGAGACGAAATACTTGCAATAAATATTGACTATTTTACATAATTTCAGTAATTTTGATTTTTGGTTATAATATTCTTGTAATATTTCGTAAAGGTAATTTAATAAACCTCATCGGTTAAAAATATTACTTTAAAAGTAATAAAACTCATTTTGACGTTAAAATCGGCTGTTTAAGATAAAATACTTGCAAAAAACCTCGTTTATCGTACATAATTTAAGTAAACTTGGTTTTTTGTTATAATATTCTTGTAATAAATCGAAAAATTAATTTAATAAACCTGACCGGTTAAAAATATTAGTTTTAAAGTATTAAAACTTCTTTTAACGTCAAAATCGGCTGTTTAAGTCAAAATACTTGCAATAAACATTGTTTAGCGTATATTATTTAAGTTATTTCGATTTTTGGTATTAATATTCTTGTAATATTTCGTAAAGGTAATTAATAAACCAATTCGGTTGGAAATATTTGTTTTAAAGTGTTAAAACTTCGCTTGACGTCAAAATCGGCTGTTTAAGACGAAATATTTGCAATAAACATTGTTTATCGTACATTATTCAATTTTTTTCGATTTTTAGTTATAATACTCTTGTTATATTACTTAAAGATAATTTAATAAACGTTATTCGTAATTATTCTAATTTTAAACATATTAAAAGTTCAATAGGCATTATAATAGGCTGTTTTAAACAAAATACTTGTTATAAACCCTTTTTTATTGTACATTAAATAAATTATTATGATATTTGGTATTAATATTCACGTAATATATCATACAGCTTTTAAAAAAACCTCTTTGGTTAGTGATAATTGTTTGAATGTATTATAACTAGTTTAGACTTTAAATTCGGCTGTTTAAGACGAATATTTTGCAAAAAACATTGTTTATCGAATAAAAATATTAGTTTTAAAGTAGTAAAACTTCTTTTAACGTTTAAATCGGCTAATTAAGACGAAATACATGGAATAAACATTGTTTATCGTACATTACTTGAATTATTTTGATTTTTAGTTATAACTTATTTTTTATATTTCTTACAGCTAATTTAATAACTGTTATTGGTTAGTAATCGAACTTTAAACATATTAAAAATTCATTAGGAATTATAATAGGCTGTTTTAAACATATACTTGTATTAAACCCTTTTTTATTGTACTTTATTTGAATTATTATGATTTTTGGTAATAATATTCTAGTGATATATCATACACCTAATTAAATAAACCTTGTCGGTTAGGAATATTAGTTTTAAAGTATTAAATCTCATTTTGACGTCAAAATCGGCTGTTTAAGACGAAATACTTGCAAAAAACATTGTTTTTTCTTCATTGTTTAAGTTATTAAATTTTTGATTATAATATTCCTGTAGTATTTCGTAAAGGTAATTAAATAACTGTCTTTGGTTAAAAATATTAGTTTTAAAGTATTAAAACTTCTTTTGACGTCTAAATAGGCTGTTTAAGACGAAATACTTGCAATAAACTATGTTTATCGTACATTACTTGAGTTATTTCGATTTTTAGTTATAATATTCTTGTTATTTTTCTTAAAATAATTTAATAAACGTTATTGGTTAGTAATCTAACTTTAAACATATTATAAGTACAATAGGCATTATAATAGGCTGTTTAAAAAAAAAATACTTATATTAAACCGTTTTTGATCGCACATTATTTAATTTTTATAATATTTTGTATTAATATACTTGAAATATATCATACAGCTTATTAAATATACATCTTTTGTTAGGAATATCAGTTTTCAAGTATTAAAACTTATTTTAACGTCAAAATCAGCTGTTTAAGACGAAATACTTGTAATAAACATTATTTATCGTACATTATTCAAGTTATTTAGATTTTTAGTTGAAATATTCTTGTAATATTTTGTAAAGGTAATTCATTAACGTCCTCGGTTAAATGTATTAGTTTTAAATAACTAAAACTTTATTTGACGTCATAATTGTCTGTTAAAGAGTCGAAAAACTAGCAATAAACATTGTTTATCGTACATTATTTGAGTTATTTCGATTTTTGGTAATAATATTCTTGTAATATTTCGTAAAGGTAATTTAATAACTGTCTTCGGTTAAAAATATTAGTTTTAAGGTATTAAAACTTCTTTTATCGTCAAAATAGACTGTTTAAGACGAAATACTGTAGTAAACATTTTTTATCGTTTTGTAGTTATTTTGATTTTTGTGATAATATTTTTGTTATATTTCTTTTAGCTATTTAAATAAACGTAATTGATTAGTAATCTAACTTTAAACATATTAAAAGTACAATAAGAATTATAATAGGCTAATTTATACAAAATAATTGTATATAACCCTTTTTCTTAATACATTTTATGAATTGTTATGATTTTTGATATTAATATTCTTGTAATATAGCATACAGCTAATTAAATAAACCTTTTCGGTTGAAAAATTAGTTTTAATATATTACAACTCATTTTGACGTCAAAATCGGCTGTTTAAGACGTAATATTTGCAATAAACTTTGTTTATTGTACAAAATTTTAGTTATTTCGATATTTAGTTTTAATAATCTTGTTTTATTTCTTATAGCTAATTAAACAAACGTTATTGGTTATTAGTCGAACTTTAAACATATTAAAAGTACAATAGGCATTATAATAGGCTCTTTTAAACAGAATACTTGTATTAAACCCTTTTTTATTCTACATTATTTGATTTATTATGATTTTTAGTTATAATATTCTTGTTATATATCATAAAGCTAATTCAATAAACCTCTTCAGTTAGGAAAATTAGTTTTAAGTATTAAAACTCATCGTGACGTCAAAAACGTCTGTTTAAAACGAAATACCTGCAATAAACATTGTTTATTCTTCATTATTTAAGTTATTAAATTTTTGATTATAACATTTCTGTAGTATTTCGTAAAGGTAATTCAATAACTGTCTTCGGTTAAAAATATTAGTTTTAAAGTATTAAAACTTCTTTTGACTACAGTATTTCGTCTTAAACAGTCTATTTTGACGATAAAAGAAGTTTTAATACCTTAAAACTAATATTTTTAACCGAAGACAGTTATTAAATTACCTTTACGAAATATTACAAGAATATTATTACCAAAAATCGAAATAACTCAAATAATGTACGATAAACAATGTTTATTGCTAGTTTTTCGAATCTTTAACAGACAATTATGACGTTATTTATACAAAAGGCATAATAACTGTCTGTTTTAAACAAAATACTTGTACTAAACCCTTTTTTATCGTACATTATTTAAGTTATTTTGATTTTTGGTTTATAATTCTCTTGTAATATATCGTACAGCTAATTAAATAAACGTCTTCGGTTAGGAATATTAGTTTTAAAGTATTAAAACTACTTTTGACGTTAAATCGGCTGTTTAAGACGAAATACATGCAAAAAACATAGTTTACCGTACATTATTTGAGTTATTTCGATTTTCGGTTATAATATTCTTGTAATGTTTCGTAAAGGTAATTAAATAAACGTATTTTGTTAAAAATATTAGTATTAATAACTAAAACTCTATTTGACGTCAAAATCGGCTGTTTAAGACGAAATACTTGCAAAAAACTTTGTCCATCGTACTTTATTTAGGTTATTTCGATTTTTGGTTATAATTTTGCGTTATATTTCTAACAACTAATTTAATATACATTATTTGTTAGTAATCGAACTTTAAACATTTTAAAAATATAATAAGCAGTATAATAGTCTGTTTTAAAGAAAATAATTGTATCGAACCGTTTTTATCCTACTTTATTTTAGTTAATATGAATTTTGGTATTAATGTTCTTGTAATACATAATACAGCTTATTTATTAAACCTCTTTAGTCAGGAATATTAGTTTTTAAATATTAAAACTCATTTTAACGTTAAAATCGGCTATTTAAGCAGAAATACTTGCAATAAACATAGTTTATCGTACATATTGAGTTATTTTGATTTGGGTTATATTATTGTTGTAATATATCAAAAAACTAATTAATAAAACCTCTTCAGTTACTTATATTAGTTTTAAAGTTTTTAAAGTTTAATTGACGTCAAAATCGGCTGTTTAACACGAAATACTTAGATAAAACCTCGTTTATCGTACATTATTTGAGTTATTTTGATTTTTGGTTTATAATATACTTGTAATATTTCGTAAAGCAAATTTAATAAACGTATTCGGTTATTAATCTAAATTTAAACATAATAAAAGTACTATAGACGTTATAATAGGCTGTTTTAACAAAACTACTTGTATTTAACCTTTTTTTATCGTACGTTGATTGAGTTATTATAATTTTTGGTATTAAAATTCTTGTAATATATCATATAGCTAATTAAATAAACTTTTTTGGTTAGGAATATTAAATTTAAAGTAATAAAACTCCTTTTGACATCAAAATCGGCTGTTTAAGACGAAATACTTGCAATAAAAAATTTTTATCGTACATTATTAGATTTATTTCGACATTTGGTTATAATATATTTGTTATATTTCTTAAAGCTTATTTAATAAACGTTAAAAATCTAACTTTAAACATACTAGAAGTACAATAGGCGTTATTATAGGCTGTTTTAAACAAAATACTTGTATTAAACCGTTTTTTTTCGTACATTATTTGAGTTTTAACTCTTTTGGATATAATATTCGAGTAATAATATCATACAGGTTATTAGTCTAACTTTAAACATATCAAAAGTACAATAGGAATTATGATAGGCTGTTAAAACAAAATACTTCTGTTAAACCCATTTTATCAATATATTATTTGAATTATTATGATTATTTGTGTTAATGTTCTCGTAATATTTCATACAGCTAATTAAATAAACCTCTTCGGTGAGTAATACTAGTTTTAAAGTATTAAAACTCATTTTGACGTCAAAATTAACTCTTTAAGACAAAATACTTACAATAAACATAGTTTATCGCACATTATTTGAGTTATTTCCATTTTTGGTTATAATATCCTTGTAATATTTCGTAAAGGTAATTTAATTAACATCTTCGATTAAAAATATATGTTTTAAATAATTAAACTTCCATTTTACGTCATAATTGTCTGTTTAAGAGACGAAATCCTAGCAATAAACATTGTTTATCGTACGTTATTTGGGTTATTCGTATTTTTGTTATAATATTCCTGTAGTATTTCGTAAAGGTAATTTAATGACTGTCTTCGGTTAAAAATATTAAATTTAAAGTAATAAAACTGCTTTTGACGTCAAAATAGACTGTTTAAGAGACGAAATACTTGCAATAAACATTGTTATTCGTTAATTATTTGATTTATTACGATTTTTGGTTATAATATTCCTGTAATATTTCTAAGAGTATTTTATAAACGTCTTCGGTTAAAAATATTAGTTTTAAATAATTAAAACTCTATTTGACGTAAAAATGGTGTATTTAAGTGACGTAATACTTTAAATAAACATTGTTTATTGTACATTAATTAAGTTTATTTTTATTTTTAGTTATAATATTCTGGTAATAATTCGTAAAGAAAATTTAATAAACCTCTTCAGTTAAAAATATTAGTTTTAAAGTTTTAAAATTCCTATTGACGTCAAAATCGGCTGTTTAAGACAAAATACTTGCAATAAACTTTATTAGTCGTACATGATTTGAGTTATTTTGATTTTAAGTTATAATTTTCTTGTTATATTTCTTAAAGCTAAATTAATAAACGTCTTTGGTTAGGTATCTAACTTCAAAATATTAAAAAAACAATAGATGTTATAATAGGCTGTTTTAAACGAAATACTTGTAATAAAACATTTTTATCGTACACTTTTGAAATATTTTGATTTTTGGTATTAATTTTCTTTAATATATCATACAGCTAATTAAATAAACTTCTTTGAATAGAAATACTAGTCTTATATTATTAAAACTCATTTATACGTCACAATAGCCTTTTTAAGACGAAATACTTACAATAAACATTGTTTATCGTACATTATTTGATTTCTTTTAATTTTTGGTTATAATATTCCTGTAGTATTTCGTAAAGGTAATTTAATAACTGTTTTCGGTTGTAAATATAAATTTTAAAGTATTAAAACTTCTCTTGACGTCAAAATAGGCTGTTAAAAACGAAATACTTGCAATAATCATTATTTATCAAACAATATTTGAGTTATTTCGATTTTTAGTTATAATATTCTTGTTATATTTCTTAGGGCTTATTTAATAAACGATATTGGTTAGTAATCTAACTTTAAACATATTAAAAGTACAATAGGCATTATTTTATGGCTGTTTTAAACGAAATACTTGTATTAAATCAGTTTTTATCGTACATTATTTGAATTATTATGATTTTTGGTATTATTATTCTTGTAATTTATCATACAGCTAGTTAAATAAACCTCTTCGGTTAGATATATTAGTTTTAAAGTATTAACTCCTTTTGACGTCAAAATCGGCTGTTTAAGACGAAATAGTTGCAATAAACATTATTTATCGTACAATATTTGAGTTATTTGGATTTTTTGTTATAACATTTTTGTCATATTTCTTACAGCTAATTTAATAAAAGTTATTGGTTAGTTATCTAAGTTTAAAAATATTGAAGTACAATAGGCGTTTTAATAGGCTGTTTTAAACAAAATACTTGTATTAAACTGTTTATTATCTTACATTATTTGAGTTATTATTAATTTTGATATAATACTTTTGTAACATATCATAAAGCTAATTTAATAAACCTCTTCGGTTAGGAATACTAGTTTTTAAGTATTAAAACATAATTTGACGTCTTAATCGGGTCTTTAAGACGAAATACTTGCAATAAAAAATTTTTATCGTATATTATTTGAGTTATTTCGATTTAAGTTATAATTATCTTGTAAATTTCCTGAGAGTATTTTAATTAACGTCTTCGGTTAAAATATGAGTTTTAATAATTAATATCAAATTGACGTCAAAGTTGTCAGTTAAAGTGACGAAATACTCGCAAAAACATTGTTTATCGTACATTATTTAAGTTATTTCGGTTTTCGGTTATATTATCCTTGTTAATTTCGTAAAAGTAATTTAATAAACGTCTTCGGTTAACAATATTAGTTTTAAAGTATCAAAACTCAATTTTGACGTCAAAATCGATTGTTTTAGACAAAATACTTACAAAAAAATTATTTATCGTACATTATTTGAGTAATTTTGATTTTTGGTTATAATATTCTTGTAATTTTTCGTAAAGATAATTTAATAAACCTCTTTGGTTAAAAATATTAGATTTATATAATTAAAACTTTTTTTGACGCCAGAATCGGCTGTTTAAGACAAAATACTCGCAATAATTATTTTTTATTGTACATTATTTGATTTATTATGATTTTTGGTATTAGTATTCTTGTAATATTTCGTAAAGGTAATTTAATTAACGTCTTGGCTTAAAAATATTAGTATTAAATAATTAAAACTCAATTTGACGTTATAACTGTCTGTTTAAGAGACGAAATACTTGAAATAAACATTGTTTATCGTACGTTATTAGAGTTATTTCGACATTTGGTTGTAATATTCCTGTAGTTTTTTTTAAAGGTAATTAAAAAACTGTCTTCGATTAAGAATATTAGTTTTAAAGTATTTAAAACTTGAAAGTATTCTTAAACAAATTCGGCTGTTTAAGACGAAATAAATGTAATAATAATTTTTTATCGTATATTATTTGAGTTATTTCGATTTTTGGGTATAAAATTCTTGTAATATTTCGTATAAGTAATTTAATATAGGTCTTTAGTTAGTAATCTTTCTTTAAACATAGTATAAGTATTATAGACGTTATAATAGGCTGTTTTTAAACAAAATACTTCTATGAAACCATTATTTATCGTACACTTTAAATTCATTTTGATTTTTAGTATAAATGTTCTTGTAATATATCATACATCTAATTAAATACACCTCTTTGGTTAGGAATATTAGTTTTAATGTATTAAAACTTCTTTTGACGTCAAAATCGGCTATTTAAACCGATATAATTGCAATAAACATTGTTTGTCGTGCATTGTTTGAGTTATTTTGATTTTTGGTTATAATAGTCTTGTAAAATATCGTAAAGGTAATTCAATTAACGTCTTCGGTTATAAATATTAGTTTTATGAAATTAAAACTCCCTTTGACGTCAAAGTTGTCTGTTAACGTGACGAAATACTTTCAATAAACATTGTTTATCGTACGTTATTCCAGTTATTTCGATATTTGGTTATAATTTTTCTGTAGTATTTCATAAAGGTAATTTGATAACTGTCTTCGGTTGAAGTATTATTTTAAAGTATATTAACTTCTTTTGACGTCAAATCGGCTGTTTAAGACGAAATACTTGCAACAAACATTGTCTATCGTACATTATTTGAGTTATTACAATTTTTGGTTATAATATTCTTGTTATATTTCTTATAGTTAATTTAATAAACGTTATTGGTTAGTAATCTAACTTAAAACATATCAAAAGTACAATAGGAATTATGATAGGCTGTTTAAACAAAAAACTTGTGTTAAACCCATTTTATCAATACATTATTTGAATTATTATGATTTTTTGTATTAATATTCTTGTAATATATCATACAGCTAATTAATAAAACCTCTTTGGTTAGGAAATTAGTTTAAAAATATTAAAAATCATTTTGACGTCAAAATCGGCTGTTTGGGACGAAATACTTGCAATAAACATTGTTTATTCTTCATTTTTTGAGTTATTAAATTTTTGGTTAAAATATTCTTGTAATATTTCGTAAAGGTAATTTAGTAAACCTCTTTCGTTAAAAATATTAGTTTCAGATAATTAAAATTCCATTTGACTTCGTTATTGTCTGTTTAAGAGACGAAATACTTGCAATAAACATTGTTTATCGTATTTTATTTAAGTTATTTAAACATTTGGTTATAATATTCCTAGAGTATTTCGTAAAGGTAATTTAATAACTGTCTTCGGTTAAAAATATTAGTTTTAAAGTATTAAAACTTCTTTTGACGTCAAAATAGACTGTTTAAGTGAAAGGAAATACTTGCAATAAACATTGTTTATCGTACATTATTTGAGTTATTATGATTTTTGGTATTAATATTCTTGTAATATATCATATAGGTAATTAAATAAACTTCTTTGGTTAGGAATATTAAAATTAAAGTATTAAAACTCCTTCTGACGTCAAAAATGGCTGTTTAAGACGAAATATTTGCAATAAACTTTTTTTATCGTATATTATTTGAGTTCTTTCATATTTTGGATATAATATTGTAGTTATATTTCTTACAGCTTATTTAATAAACTTTATTGGTTAGTAATCAAACTTTAAACATAATAAGTGTACAAAAGGCATTGCAATAGGCTATTTTAAACATAATACTTGTACTTAACCCTTTTTTATCGTACATTATTTAAATTATTATGATTTTTGGTATTAATATTCTTGTAATATATCATACAGCTAGTTAAATAAACCTCTACGGATAAGAATATAAGTTTATAAGTATTAATTCTCCTTTTAACGTTATATCGGTTGTTTAAGATGAAATACTTGCAATAAACATTGTTTATCGAACATTATTTGAGTTATTTTGATTTTTAGTTATAATATTCTTGTCTAATTTATTACACCTAAATTATTAAACGTTGTTAGTTAGTAATCTACTTAAAACAAATTAAAAGTACAATAGGCATTATAATAGGCTGTTTTAGACAAAATACTTCTATTAAACCCTTTTTTAATGTACACGATTTGAATTTATTATGATTTTTGATAGGAATATTCTTGTAATATATCATACAGCTAATTAAATAAACCTCTTGGGTTAGTAATAATTGTTTTAATGTATTAAAACTAATTTAGACTGTTATAATACTTGTTATAAACATTGTTTATCGTACATCATTTAAGTTATTTCGATATTTGGTTTTAATATTCTTGTAATATTTTGTTAAGGTAGTTCAATTAATGTCTAGGTTAAAATTTTTAGTTTTGAATAATTAAAACTTCATTTGACTTCATAATTGTCTGTTTAAGAGACGTAAAACTAGCAATAAACATTGTTTATCTTACATTATTTGTGTTATTTCGACAATTAGTTATAATATTCCTGTAGTATTTTGTAAATGTAATTTAATAACTTTCTTAGATTAAAAATATCAGTTTTAAAGTATTAAAACTTCTTTTGACGTCAAAATCGGCTATTTAAGACGAAATACTTGCAATAAACATTATTATCGTACAATATTTTAGTCATTTCGATTTTTAGTTATAATATTCTTGTTATATTTCTCAAAGCTAATTTAATAAACGTTATTGGTTAGTAATCTAACTTTAAACATATTAAATGTACAATCGGCATTATAATAGGCTTTTTTAAACAAAATACTTGTATTAAACCGTTTTTAATCGTACATTATATGAATTATTTTGATTTTTTATATTAATGTACTTGAAATATATCATACAGGTAATTAAATAAACATATTCGGTTAGGAATGTTAGTTTTAAAGTATTAAAACTAATTTTGACGTCAAAATCGGCTGTTTATGACGAAATACTTGTAATAAACATTGTTTATTCTTCATTATTTGAGTTATTAGATTTTTAGTTAAAATATTCTAATAATATTACGTACAGGTAATTTAATAAACCTCTTCGGTTAAAAATATTAGTATTATATATTTAAAACTCCATTTGACGTCATTATTGTCTGTTTAAGAGACGAAATACTTGCAATAAACATTGTTTATCGTATATTATTTGAGTTATTTCAATATTTGTTATAATATTCCTGTAGTATTTAGTAAAGGTAATTTAATTACTGTCTTTTGAAAATACTAGTTTTAAAGTATTAAAACTTCTTTTGACGTCAAAATAGGCTGTTTAAGACGAAAAACTTGCAATAAACATTGTTTATCGTACATTATTTAAGTTATTTCGATTTTTTGTATATATATATTATATATATATATGAATATTTTGAATATAATCTTGTTATATTTTTTGTAGCTAATTTAATAAACGTTATTGGTTAGTAATCGAATATATACATATAATAAGTACAATAGGCATTGTAATGGGCTGTTTTAAACAAAATAATTGTATTAAACCCTTTTTTATCGTACATTATTTGAGTTATTATGATTTTTGAATATAATAATATTGTAACATATCATACAGCTAATTTAAATAACTTCTTCGGTAAGGAATAGTAGTTTTAAAGTATTAAAACTCATATCGACGTCTTAATCGGCTCTTTAAGACGAAATACTTACAATAAACAATGTTTATCGTACATTATTTGATTTATTTGATTTTGGTTATAATATTCTTGTAAATTTCGTGAAAGTAATTTAATTAACGTCTTCGGTTAAAAATATTAGTTTTAATAATTAATCTCCATTTGACGTCAAAATTTCTCTGTTAAAGTGAAGAAATACTTGCAATAAACATTGTTTATCGTATATTATTTGAGTTGTTTTAATTTTGGTTATAATATTCTTGTAAATTTCGTGAAGGTAATTTAATTAACGTTTTCGGTAAAAAAAAAATAGTTTTAAATAATTAATCTTCATATAACGTCAAAGTTGTCTGTTAAAGTGACGATATACTTGCAATAAACATTATTTATCGTACATTATTTGAGTTATTTCGATTTTTAGTTACATTATTTTCGTAATTTTTTGTAAGGTAATTTAATAAACTTCGGTTAAAAATATTAAATTTTAATTATTAAAACTGCTTTTGACGTCAAGATTGGCTGATTAAGACGAAATACTTGCAATAGACATTATTATCATACTTTATTTGAGTTATTTCGATTTTTTGTTATAATATCTTTGTTATATTTCTTATAGCTAATTTAATAAACGGTATTGTTTAGTAATCTAACTTCAAATATATTAAAAGTTTAATAAGAATTATAATAGGCTGTTTTAAACAAAATACTTCTATTAAACCCTTTTTAATCGTACATTATTTGAGTTCTTATGATTTCAGGTATTAATATTTTTGTAATATATCATATAGCTAATTAAATAAACCACTTTGGTTGGTAATAATTGTTTCAATGTATTAAAACTACTTTAGATGTCAAAATCGGCTGTTTAAGACGAAATGCTTGCAAAAAACATTGTTTATCGTACATAATTTAAGTTATTTTGATTTATGGTTTCAATATTCTTGTAATATATCGTAATGGTAATTTAATTAACCATTTCGGTTAAAAATATTAGTTTTTAAGTCTTAAAACACCTTTTGACTTCAAAATCGGCTGTTTAAGACGAAATAGTCGCAATAAACATTGTTTGTCGTACATTGTTTGAGTTATTTCGAATTTTAGTTATAATATTCTTGTTATATTTCTTAAAGCTAATTTAATAAACGTTATTGGTTTGTAATCTTACTTTAAACATATTAATAGTACAATAGGAATAATAATAGGCTGTTTTAAACAAAATACTTCTATTAAACCCTTTTTTATTGTACACGATTTGAATTTATTATGATTTTTGGTAGGAATATTCTTGTAATATATCATAAAGCTAATTAAATAAACCTCTTTGGTTAGTAATAATTGTTTCAATGTATTAAAACTACTTTATACGTCAAACTCGGCTGTTTAAGACAAAATACTTGTTATAAACATTGTTTATCGTTCATTATTTAAGTTATTTCGATTTTTGGTTTTAATATTCTTGTAATATATCTTACAGCTAATTAAATAACCATCTTTGGTTAGGAATATTAGTCTTAAAGTATTATAACTCATTTTAACAACACAATCGGCTGTTTAAGACGAAATAGTTACAATAGCATTTTTATCGTACATTAGTTGAAATATTTTGATTTCGGTCATAATATTTTTGTAATATTTCGTAAAAGCAATTTAATAATCGTCTTCGGTTAAAAATTAGAGTTAAAAATAATTAAAAAACCATTTGACGTCAAAACTGTCAGTTTAAGAGACGAAATACTTGCAATAAACATTGATTATTTTACATAATTTCAGTTATTTCGACTTTTAGTTATAATATTCTTATAATATTTCGTAAAAGAAATATAATTAACATCTTCGGTTAAATATTTTAGTTTTAAAGAAATATAACCCCTTTTAACGTCAAAATAGGCTGTTTAACATGTAATACTTGCAATATACATTGATTATTTTACATAATTTCAGTTATTTCGACTTTTAGTTATAATATTATTATAATATTTCGTAAAAGAAATATTATAAACATCTTCGGTTAAATATTTTAGTTTTAAAGTGTTTAATTATATTATGTAATACTTGCGATAAACATTGTTTATCGTACATTATGAGTTATTTCGATTTTTGCTTATAATATTCTTGTAATATTTCGAACAGCTAATTAAATGAACCTCTTCGGTTAAATTAATTAGTTTTAAAGTATTAAAATTAATTTTGACGTCAAAATCGGCTGTTTATGACGAAATACTAGTAATAACATTGTTTATTCTTCAATATTTGAGTTATTAAATTTTTGGTTAAAATATTCTTGTAATATTACGCAAAGGTAATTTAATAAACTTCTTCGGTTAAAAATATTAGTTTTAAATATTTAAAACTCCATTTGACGTCATTATTGTCTGTTTAAGAGACAAAATACTTGCAATAAACATTGTTTATCGTATATTATTTGAGTTATTTCAACATTTAGTTATAATATTCCTGTAGCACTTTGTAAAGGTAATTTAATTACTGTCTTCGGTTAAAAATATTAGTTTTAAAGTATTAAAACTTCTTTTGACGACAAAATAGTCTGTTTAAGACGAAATACTTGCAATAAACATTGTTTATCGTACATTATTGAGTTATTTTGATTTTTGGTTATAATAATATTGTTATATTTCTTATAGCTAAGTTAATAAACATTATAGGTTAGTAATCGAAGTTTAAACATATTAAAAGTACAATAAGCATTATAATAGGCTGTTTTAAACAAAATATTTGTATTTATCGAACATTATTTGAGTTTATATGAATTTTGGTATTAATATTCTTGTAATATATCTTACAGCTAATTAAATCAACATCTTTGGTTAGGAATATTAGTCTTAAAGTACATATTATAACTCATTTTAACAACACAATCGGCTGTTTAAAGACGAAATAGTTACAATAGCATTGTTTATCGCACATTATTTGAGTTATTTAGACTTTCGGTTATAATATTCTCGTAATATTTCGTAAAAGCAATTTAATAATCGTCTTCGGTTAAAAATTAGAGTTAAAAATAATTAAAAATCCATTTGTCGTCACAATTGTCAGTTTAAGAGACGAAATACTTGCAATAAACATTGATTATTTTACATAATTTCAGTTATTTCGACTTTTGGTTATAATATTCTTATAATATTTCGTAAAAGAAATTTAATAAACATCTTCGGTTAAATATTTTAGTTTTAAAGTATTATAACCCCTTTTGACGTCAAAATCGACTGTTTAGAATGCAATATTTGCAATAAACATCGTTTATCGTATATTATGAGTTATTTCGATTTTTGCTTATAATATTCTTGTAATATTTCGAACAGCTAATTAAATGAACCTCTTCGGTTAAATTAATTAGTTTCAAAGTATTAAAACTTATTTTGACGTCAAAATCGGCTGTTTAAGACAAAATACATGCAATAAACATTGTTTTTCGTACATTATTTGATTTATTTCGATTTTTGGTTATAATATTCTTGTAATATATCATACAGCTTATTTTATTTACGTATATGGTTCGTAATCTAACTTTAAACATATTAAAAGTACTATATGCGTTATAATAGGCTGTTTTAAACAAAGTACTTGTATTAAACCTTTATTTAGCGTACATTATTTGAGTTATTATAATTTGTGGTATTTAATAAATAGATAATAAATTAATATTTTTGTAATGAATCATATAGCTAATTTAATAAACTATTTTGTTAGGAATATTAAATTTAAAGTTCTAAAAATCCTTTTAACTTCAAAACCGGCATTTTGAAGAGACGTCATACTTGCAAAAACATTATTTATCGTATATTATTTGCATTATTTCAATTTTTGATTATAATATTCTTGTAATATTTCTTACAGCTAATCTAATAAACGTAATTGGTTATTAATCTAACTTTCAACATATTAAAAGTACTATAGACGTTACAATAGGCTATTTTAAACAAAATATTTGTATTAAAACCTTTTTTATCGTACGCAATTGATTTATTTTGTATTTTGGTATTAATATTCTTGTAATATTTCATACGTACTTTTTGCTTAAAAGGTTGTAATTAAAGTTCTCGACTTAAAAAGGAGAATGATTTAATGATAAATTTCAAAAATTTTATTACAATATAATGTTTCACTAGTTTAAAAATACGAGATCTTCAGTTGTTTAAAATCTGTAAAACTTTATGTGATAACAAGTAGGAAGACATTAGGCTAAACTTGAAATAAAAGAAGTTAAAAAGAAAAAAGTATAACAAAAAACTGAGTAAAATCTAATTAAAACCTATAGTTTAAAGTTACTAGCATATGATAATTTTAATGTTGTTAGGCTAAATTTAGAAAAATGCACGTTACTTAATAATTATACAATCTTAAAACTTAAACAAATAAAAAAATATATATACAATAAAAAATAATTATACTAACATTTACTGGCCTTGTGAAATTTGTAGATAACTAACTAAGAAAATATCTCTTTAACTAAACCTTTAAGATAAATTTACTCGTTTAAAAAAGTTTGGCTATTGTATTATGACGTAATTATATATGGTTTAAATACTTGTACAAATTAAAATAGATATTTGTTTATAAAAACGATCTTAAGTTTTAAAATAAAACTTCTTAAATTGTATACAAGATCATATTAACTCGTTCCTTTTATTTAAAGATGTTCCCCCGTCAGCGTTCGCTATTCCGATTTTTTCAAAGGAGCAGGTCCTACAGATTCTCTGCGGTTTCTTTATGTGTCCGATGTGGTGTAAAATTTCCCATTTTATGTTGTAATTAGTGTTTCATACACTTAGTTAAATAAAAGACTTAGGTTAGGAATATTATTTTTAAAGTATTAAAACTTCTTTTGACTTCAAAATCTGCTGTTTAAGACGAAATAATTGCAATAAACATTGTTTATCGTACATTATTTGAGTTATTTCGATTATACTCCTGTAATATATTATACAGCTAAATAAATAAACCTCCTTGGTTGAGGAATATTAGTTTTAAAGTATTAAAACCTCTTTTTGACGTCAAAATAGGCTGTAAAATGGTCGAAATTCTTGCAATAAACATTGTTTATCGTACGTTATTTGAGCTATTTCGATTTTTGGTTGAAATATTCCTGTAATAGTTCGTAAGGGTAATTTAATAAACGCCTTTATTTAGTAATCTAGCTTAAAACATATTAAAAGTACTATAGACGTTATAATAAGCTGTTTAAAACAAAATACTCGTATTAGACCATTTTTTAGCGTTCTCTAATGAATTCTTTTGATTTTTAATATTAATATTCTTGTAATATATCAGAAATCTAATTAAATAAACCTTGTAGGTGAGGAATATTAGTTTTAAAGTAAAAAAACTACTTTTGACGTCAAAATAGGCAGTTTAAGAGACGAAATACTTGCAATAAACATTGTTTATCGTACATTATTTGAGTTATTTCGATTTTGGGTTATCATATTCTTGTAATATATCATACAGCTAATTAAATAAACCTCCTTGGTGAGGAATATACGTTTTAAAATAATAAAACTCCTTTTGACGTCAAAATAAGCTGTTTAAGACGAACACTCGCATCAAACATTGTTTATCTTATATTATTTGAGTTATTTCGATTTTTAATTATAATATTCTTGTAATATTTCGTAAAGGTAATTTAATAAACCTCTTCGGTTGAAAATATTAGTTTTAAAGTATTCAAACTTATTTTGACGTCAAAATCGGCTGTTTAAGACGAAATACTTGCAATAAACATTGTTTACCGTACATTATATTAGGTATTTCGATTTTGGTTATTATATTGTTGTAATATTTCGTACAACTAATTTTATGAACCTTTTCGGTTAGGAATATTTGTTTCAAAGTATTAAAACCCCTTTTGACGCAAAAATCGGCTGTTTAAGACGAAATACTTGCTATAAACATTGTTAATCGTACATTATATAAGTTATTTCGATTTAAGTTATAATATTCTTGTAATATTTCGTAAAGGTAATTTAATAATCGTCCTCGGTTAAAAATATTAGTTTTACATAATTAAAACTCAATTTGACGTCAAAAAAGATTGTTTAAGAGACGAAAAACTTCCAATAAACATTGTTTATCGTACATTATTTTAGTTATTTCGACTTTAGGTCATAATATTCTTGTAATATATCGCAAAAGTAATTGAATAAACGTCTTCGGTTAAAAATATTAGTTTTTAAGTCTTAAAACACCTTTTGACGTCAAAATCGGCTGTTTAAGACAAAATACTCGTGATAAACATTGTTTATCGTACATTATTTAAGTTATTTCGATATTTGGTTTTAATACTCTTGTAATATTTTGTAAAGGTAGTTCAATTAATGTCCTCGGTTAAAATTTATAGTTTTAAATAATTAAAACTTCATTTGACTTTATAATTGTCTGTTTAAGAAACGTAAAACTAGCAATAAACATTGTTTATCGTACATTATTTGTGTTATTTCGACATTTAGTTATAATATTCCTGTAGTATTTTGTAAAGGTAATTTAATAACTGTCTTAGATTAAAAATATCAGTTTTAATGTATTAAAACACCTTTTGACGTCAAAATCAGCTGTTTAAGACGAAATACTAACAGTAAACATTATTTATCGTACATTATTTATATACTTCGATTTTTTGTGATAATTTTTTTGTTATATGTCTTACAGCTAATTTAATAAACGTTATTGGTTAGTCAACATATTGAAAGTACAATAGGAATTATAATAGACTGTTTTAAACAAAATACTTGTTTTAAACCCTTTTTTATTGTACATTATTTGAATAATTATGATTTTAGGTATCAATATTCTTGTCATATATCATACAGCTAATTAAATAAACCTCTTTAGTTAATAATAATTGTTTCAATCTATTAAAACTACTTTAGACGTCAAAATCGGCTGTTTACGACGAAATACTTGTAAAAACATTGTATATCGTACAAAATTTAAGCCATTTTGATTTTTGGTTGTAATATTCTTGTAATATATCGTAAAGCTAATTTAATAAAACTCTTTGGTTAAAAATATTAGTTTTAAAGTATCAAAACTTCTTTTGACGTCAAAATAGGCTGTTTAAGACGAATTATTTGCAATAAACATTATTATCGTGCAATATTTTAGTCATTTCATTTTTTAGTTATAATATTCTTGTTATATTTCTCAAAGCTAATTTAATAAACGTTATTGGTTAGTAGTCTAACTTTAAACATATTAAATGTACAACAGGCATTATATTAGGCTTTTTTAAACAAAATACTTGTATTAAACCGTTTTTTATCGTACATTATTTGAATTATTATGATTTTTAATATACTTGAAATATATCATACAGCTAATTAAATAAACATATTCGGTTAGGAATATTAGTTTTAAAGTATTAAAACTAATTTTGACGTCAAAATCGGCTGTTTATGACGAAATACTTGCAATTAACATTGTTTATCGTACATTATTTGAGTTATTTCGATTTTTAGTTATAATTATCTTGTTATATCTTCAAAGCTAATTTAATAAACGTTATTGGTTAGTAATCTAACTTTTAACATATTAAATGTACAATAGGCATTAAAATAGGCTTTTTTAAACAAAATACTTGTATTAAACCGTTTTTTATCGTACATTATTTGAATTATTATTATTTTTTATATTAATATACTTGAAATATATCATACAGCTAATTAAATAAACATATTCGGTTAGGAGTATTAGTTTTAAAGTATTAAAACTAATTTTGACGTCAAAATCAGCTGTTTATGACGAAATACTTGTAATAAACGTTGTTTATTTTTCATTATTTGAGTTATTAAATTTTTAGTTATAATATTCTAGTAATATTACGTAAAGGTAATTTAATAAACCTCTTCGGTTAAAAATACTAGTTTTAAATATTTAAAACTCCATTTGACGTCATTATTGTCTGTTTAAGAGACGAAATACTTGCAATAAACATTGTTTATCGTATATTATTTGAGTTATTTCAATATTTGTTATATTATTCCTGTAGTATTTAGTAAAGGTAATTTAATTACTGTCTTTTGTTGAAAATATTAGTTTTAAAGTATTAAAACTTCTTTTGACGTCAAAATAGGCTGTTTAAGACGAAATACTTGCAATTAACATTGTTTATCGTACCTTATTTGAGTTATTTTGATTTTTTGTTATAATAATCTTGTTTTACTTCTTATAGCAAATTTAATAAACGTTATCGGTTAGTAATCGAATATAAACATATAAAAAGTACAATAGGCATCATAATGGGCTGTTTTAAACAAAATACTAGTATTAAACCCTTTTTTATCGTACATTATTTGAGTTATTATGATTTTTGGATATAATATTATTGTAACATATCATACAGCTAATTTAAATAACTTCTTCGGTAAGGAATACTAGTTTTAAAGTATTAAAAATCATATCGACGTCTTAATCGGCTATTTAAGACGAAATACTTACAATAAACAATGTTTATCGTACATTATTTGATTTATTTCGATTTTGGTTATAATATTCTTGTAAATTTCGTGAAAGTAATTTAATTAATGTCTTTGGTTAAAAATATTAGTTTTAATAATTAATCTCAATTTGACGTCAAAATTTCTCTGTTAAAATGAAGAAATACTTGCAATAAACATTGTTTATCGTATATTATTTGAGTTACTTCGATATTAGTTATAATATTCTTGTAAATTTCGTGAAGGTAATTTAATTAACGTTTTCGGTTAAAATAAATAGTTTTAAATAATTTATCTTCATATAACGTCAAAGTTGTCTGTTAAAGTGACGATATACTTGCAATAAACATTATTTATCGTACATTATTTGAGTTATTTCAATTTATAGTTACATTATTCTTGTAATTTTTTGTAATGTAATTTAATAAACCCTTCGGTTAAAAATATTAAATTTTAATTTTTAAAACTGCTTTTGACGTCAAAATTGGTCAAAATAGTTGCAATAGACATTTTTTATCATACTTTATTTCAGTTATTTCGATTTTTTGTTATAATATCTTTGTTATATTTCTTATATCTAATTTAATAAACGTCATTGTTTAGTAATCTAACTTTAAATATATTAAAAATTTAATAGGCATTATAATAGGCTGTTTTAAACAAAATACTTCTATTAAACCCTTTTTAATCGTACATTATTTGAGTTCTTATGATTTCAGGTATAAATATTCTTGTAATATATCATACAGCTAATTAAATAAACCTCTTTTGTTAGTAATAATTGTTTTAATGTATTAAAACTATTTTAGACGTCAAACTCGGCTGTTTAAGACAAAATACTTGTTATAAACATTGTTTATCGTTCATTATTTAAGTTATTTCGATTTTTGGTTTTAGTATTCTTGTAATATATCTTACAGCTAATTAAATAAACATCTTTGGTTAGGAATATTAGTCTTAAAGTATTATAACTAATTTTAACAACATAATCGGCTGTTTAAGACGAAATAGTTACAATAGCATTTTTATCGTACATTAGTTGAGTTATTTTGATTTTCGGTCATAATATTCTTATAATATTTCGAAAAAGCATTTTAATAATCGTCTTCGGTTAAAAATTAGAGTTAAAAATAATTAAAAATCCATTTGACGTCAAAATTGTCATTTTAAGAGACGAAATTCTTGCAATAAACATTGATTATTATACATAATTTCAGTTATTTCGACGTTTAGTTATAATATTATTATAATATTTCGTAAAAGAAATATTATAAACATCTTCGGTTAAATATTTTAGTTTTAAAGTATTATAACCCCTTTTGACGTCAAAATAGGCTGTTTAACACGTAATACTTGCAATAAACATTGTTTATCGTACATTATGAGTTATTTCGATTTTTGCTTATAATATTCTTGTAATATTTCGAACAGCTAATTAATTGAACCTCTTCGTTTAAATTAATTAGTTTTAAAGTATTAAAAGTCTTTTTGACGTCAAAATCGGCTGTTTATGACGAAATACTTGTAATAACATTGTTTATTCTTCAATATTTTAGTTATTTAATTTTTGGTTAAAATATTCTTGTAATATTACGTAAAGATAATTTAATAAACCTCTTCGGTTAAAAATATTAGTTTTAAATATTTAAAACTCGACTTGACGTCAATATTGTCTGTTTAAGAGACGAAATACTTGCAATAAACATTGTTTATCGTATATTATTTGAGTTTTTTCAACATTTGGTTATAATATTCCTGTAGTACTTCGTAAAGGTAATTTAATTACTGTCTTCGGTTAAAAATATTAGTTTTAAAGTATTAAAACTTCTTTTGACGTCAAAATCGGCTGTTTAAGACGAAATACTCGCAAAAAACACTGTTTATCGTACATTATTTGAGTTATTTCGATTTTTGGTTATAATATTCTTGTTATATTTCTTACAGCTAATTTAATAACTGTTTTTGGTTATTAATCGAACTTTAAACATATTAAAAGTACATTAGGCATTATAAAAGGCTGTTTTAAACAAAATACTTGTATTAAACCCTTTTTTATCGGACATTATTTAAGTTATTATGATATTTGGTATTAATATTTTTGTAATATATCATATAGCTAATTAAGTAAACTTCTTTGGTTAAGAATATTAAATTTAAAGTATCAAAACTACTTTTGACGTCAAAATCGGCTGTTTAAGACGAAATACTTGCAATAAACATTGTTTATCGTACATTATTTGAGTTATTTCGACCTTTGGTTTTTATATTCCTGTAGTATTTTGTAAAGAATGAACTTTACCGCAAAATCAACCTGAACAGCGTCCGAGACAATTCTACGACCGGTTTCGTCCTTATTAGGACTTATCAGGCAGGAATAGTCGCGAGAAACCGCTATTGTGTTTTTAAACAAGCGTGGTTAAGTACGAAGTACTGAAGCGACCGTTTGTGGGCAAAATTGAAAAAATGACAAGCTTCATTACTTCGTACTTAAGCCCGCTCGTTTAAAATCACAATAGCGGTTTCTTGCGACTATTCCTGCCTGATGAGTCCTAATAAGGACGAAACCGGTCGTAGGATTGTCCTGGATGCTGTTGTTGTTGATCTTGCGGTAAAGTTCATTGTTTATTATCGATTGCATAAACTATCTCAACTTTGTTGATGATGGCCGAAATAAACACTGGCTAAAACTTATCAAACGAGCGCAGACTATAATCTCACAACAAGCTAACATTGTCTAAGATGTTGGGCTGTGAATGATTTAGCTGTGTAATTTTGTCAACTTTGCCCACAAACGGTCGCTTCAGTACTTCGTACTTAAGCCCGCTTGTTTAAAATCACAATAGCGGTTTCTCGCGACTATTTCTGCCTGATGAGTCTAATAAGAACGAAACCAGTCGTAAGATTGTCTCGGATGCTGTTGTTGTTGATCTTGCGGTAAAGTTCATTGTTTATTATCGATTGCATAAAACATTTCAATTTCGTCGTTGATGGCCGAAATAAATACTGGTATTTCGTAAAGGTAATTTATTTACTGTTTTCGGTTAAAAATAATAGTTTTAAAGTATTAAAACTTCTTTTGACGTCAAAGTCGGCTGTATAAGATGAAATACTTGCAATAAACATTGTTTAGCGAAATTATCAAATGAACATTATTCGAGTTATTTCGATTTTTAGTTATAATATTCTTGTTATATTTCTTACAGGTTATTTAATAACTGTTATTGGTTAGTAATCGAACTTTAAACATATTAAAAGTACAATAGGCATTATAAAAGGCTGTTTTAATCAAAATACTTGTATTAAACCCTTTTTTATCGGACATTATTCGAGTTTTTATGATTTGTGGTATTAATATTCTTATAATATATCATATAGCTAATTAAGTAAACTTCTTTAGTTAGGAATATTAAATTTAAATAATTAAAACTCCTTTTGACGTCAAAATCGGCTGTTTAAGTCGAAATACTTGCAATAAACATTGTTTATCGTACATTATTTGAGTTATTTAGAAATTTGGTCATTATATTCCTGTAGTATTTCGTAAAGAATAAACTTTACCGCAAAATCAACATGAACAGCATCCGAAACAATCCTACGACCGGTTTCGTCCTTATTAGGACTTATCAGGCAGGAATAGTCGCGAGAAACCGCTATTGTGATTCTAAACGAGCCGGGTCAAGTACGAAGTACTGAAGCGACCGTTTGTGGCAAAAATTGAAAAAATGACAAGCTTCAGTACTTCGTACTTAAGCCCGCTCGTTTAAAATCACAATAGCGGTTTATAAAAACATTATTTGATTAATTTCAATTTTTAATTATAATATTCTTGTTATATTACTAACAGCTAATTTAATAAACGTTATTGGTTAGTAATCTAATTTTAAACATATTAAAAGTACAATAGGCATTATAATCGGCTGTTTAAGACGAAATACATGCAAAAAACATTGTTTATCGTGCCTTATTTGAGTTATTTTGATTTTTGGTTATATTATTCTTGTAATATTTCGTAAAAGTGATTTAAAAAACCTCTTTGGTTAAAATCATTAGTTTTAAAATAAGAAAACTTATTTTGACGTCAAAATCGACTATTTGAGACAAAATTCTTGCATTAAACATTGTTTATCATTCATAAATTGATTATTACATTTTTTGTTGAAATATTCTTGTAATATTTCGTATAGGTAATTTTATAAACCTCTTCGGTTAAAAATATTAGTTTTAGATAATTAAAACTCCAATTGACGTCATTATTGTCAGTTTAAGAGACGAAATACTTGCATTAATCAAAGTTTATTGTAAATTATTTGAGTTATTTCGATTTTTGGTTATAATATTCTTGTTATATTTTTTACAGCTTATTTAATAACTGTTATTGGTTAGTATTCGAACTTTAAACATATTAAAAGTACAATAGGCATTATAAAAGGCTGTTTTAAACAAAATACTTGTATTAAACCCTTTTTTATGGTACAATATTTGAATTATTATGAATTTTGATATTAATATTCTTGTAATATATTATACAGCTAATTAAATAAACCCTTTGGTTAGGAATATTAGTTTTAAAGTATTAAAAATTCTTTTGACTTCAAAATCGGCTGTTTAAGTCGAAATACTTGCAATAAACATTGTTTATCGTACATTATTTAAGTTATTTTCATTTTTGGCTATAATATTCTTGTTATATTTCTTACAGCGGATTTAATAAACGTTATTTGTTAGTAATCGAACTTTAAACATATTAAAAGTACAATAGGCATTAAAATAGGCTGTTTTAAATAAAATACTTGTATTAAACGCTTTGTTATCGTACATTATTTGAGTTATTTCGACCTAATGTTATAATATTATTGTAATATATCATATAGATTACTAAATAAACCTCTTCGGTAAAAATGTCACTTTTAAAGTATTAAAACTTCTTTTGACGTCAAAATAGGCTGTCTAAGACGAAATACTGCAGTAAACATTATTTATCGTACATTATTTTAGTTATTTTGATTTTTTGTGATAAATTTTTTGTTATATTTCTTATAGCTAATTAAATAAACGTAATTGGTTTGTAATCTAACTTTAAACATATTAAAAGTACAATAGGAAATATAATAGGCTGTTTTAAACAAAATACTTGTATTAAACCCATTTTTATTGTACCTTATTTGAATTATTATTATTTTTGGTATTATTATTCTTGTAATATATCATACACTTAATTAAATAAACCTCTTCGGTTAGGTATATTAGTTTTAAAGTATTAAAACTACTTTTGACGTTAAATCGGCTGTTTAAGACGAAATACTTGTAATAAATATTGTTTATTCTTCATTATTTGAGTTATTAAATTTTTGGTTAAAATAATCTTGTAATATTAAGTAAAGGTAATTTAATAATCCTCTGCGGTTAAAAAATAAGTTTTACATAGTTAAAACTCTTTTTGACGTCATTATTGTCTGTTTAAGAGACTAAATACTTGCAATAAACATTGTTTATCGTATATTATTTGACTTATTTTAAAATTTGGTTATAATATTCCTGTAGTTTATCGTAATGATAATTTAATAACTTTTTTCGGTTAAAAATATTAGTTTTAAAGTATTAAAACTTCTTTTGACGTCAAAATAGGCTGTTTAAGACGAAACACTTGCAATAAACTTTGTTTATCGTACATTATTTGAGTTATTTCGTATTTTGGATAGATTATTCTAGTTATATTTCTTACAGCTTTTTTAATAAACGTTATTGGTTAGTAATCTAAGTTAAACATATAAAAGGTATAATAGGCATTGTAATAGACTGTTTGAAGCAAGATACTTGTATAAAACCCTTTTTTATCGTACATTATTTGAATTATTATAATTTTTAATATTGATATTCTTGTAATATATCATACTGCTAATTATATAAACCTCTTCAGTTAGGAATAATTGTTTCAATGTATTAAAACTACTTTAGACGTCAAAAGCGGCTGTTTAAGACGAAATACAGGCAAAAAACATTGTTTATCGTGCATTATTTGAGTAATTTTGATTTTTGTTTATAATATTCTTGTAATATTTCGTAAAGGTAATTTAATAAACCTCATCGGTTAAAAATATTACTTTAAAAGTAATAAAACTCATTTTGACGTCAAAATCGGCTGTTTAAGATGAAATACTTGCAAAAAATCTCGTTTATCGTACATAATTTAAGTAAATCTTGGTTTTTTGTTATAATATTCTTGTAATAAATCGAAAAATTAATTCAATAAACCTCTCCGGTTAAAAATATTAGTTTTAAAGTATTAAAACTCCTTTTAACGTCAAAATCGGCTGTTTAAGACGAAATATTTGCAATAAACATTGTTTATCGTACATTATTTAAGTTATTTTCATTTTTGGCTACAATATTCTTGTTATATTTCTTACAGCGGATTTAATAAACGTTATTTGTTAGTAATCGAACTTTAAACATATTAAAAGTACAATAGGCATTAAAATAGGCTGTTTTAAATAAAATACTTGTATTAAACGTTTTGTTATCGTACATTATTTGAGTTATTTCGACCTAATGTTATAATATTATTGTAATATATCATATAGATTACTAAATAAACCTCTTCGGTAAAAATGTCACTTTTAAAGTATTAAAACTTCTTTTGACGTCAAAATAGGCTGTTTAAGACGAAATACTGCAGTAAACATTATTTATCGTACATTATTTTAGTTATTTTGATTTTTTGTGATAAATTTTTTGTTATATTTCTTATAGCTAATTAAATAAACGTTATTGGTTTGTAATCTAACTTTAAACATATTAAAAGTACAATAGGAATTATAATAGGCTGTTTTAAACAAAATACTTGTATTAAACCCATTTTTATTGTACCTTATTTGAATTATTATTATTTTTGGTATTATTATTCTTGTAATATATCATACACTTAATTAAATAAACCTCTTCGGTTAGGTATATTAGTTTTAAAGTATTAAAACTACTTTTGACGTTAAATCGGCTGTTTAAGACGAAATACTTGTAATAAATATTGTTTATTCTTCATTATTTGAGTTATTAAATTTTTGGTTAAAATAATCTTGTAATATTAAGTAAAGGTAATTTAATAATCCTCTGCGGTTAAAAATATAAGTTTTACATAGTTAAAACTCTTTTTGACGTCATTATTGTCTGTTTAAGAGACTAAATACTTGAAATAAACATTGTTTATCGTATATTATTTGACTTATTTTAAAATTTGGTTATAATATTCCTGTAGTTTATCGTAATGATAATTTAATAACTTTTTTCGGTTAAAAATATTAGTTTTAAAGTATTAAAACTTCTTTTGACGTCAAAATAGGCTGTTTAAGACGAAACACTTGCAATAAACTTTGTTTATCGTACATTATTTGAGTTATTTCGTATTTTGGATAGATTATTCTAGTTATATTTCTTACAGCTTTTTTAATAAACGTTATTGGTTAGTAATCTAAGTTAAACATATAAAAGGTATAATAGGCATTGTAATAGACTGTTTGAAGCAAGATACTTGTATAAAACCCTTTTTTATCGTACATTATTTGAATTATTATAGTTTTTAATATTGATATTCTTGTAATATATCATACTGCTAATTATATAAACCTCTTCAGTTAGGAATAATTGTTTCAATGTATTAAAACTACTTTAGACGTCAAAAGCAGCTGTTTAAGACGAAATACAGGCAAAAAACATTGTTTATCGTGCATTATTTGAGTAATTTTGATTTTTGTTTATAATATTCTTGTAATATTTCGTAAAGGTAATTTAATAAACCTCATCGGTTAAAAATATTACTTTAAAAGTAATAAAACTCATTTTGACGTCAAAATCGGCTGTTTAAGATGAAATACTTGCAAAAAACCTCGTTTATCGTACATAATTTAAGTAAATCTTGGTTTTTTGTTATAATATTCTTGTAATAAATCGAAAAATTAATTCAATAAACCTCTCCGGTTAAAAATATTAGTTTTAAAGTATTAAAACTCCTTTTAACGTCAAAATCGGCTGTTTAAGACGAAATATTTGCAATAAACATTGTTTATCGTACATTATTTAAGTTATTTCGAATTTTTGTTATAATATTCAAATTATATTTCTTACAGCTAATTTGATTAATGTTTTTCGTTAGTAATCGAACTTTAAAAATATTAAAAGTACAATAGGCATTGAAATAGGCTGTTTTAAACAAAATACTTGTATCAAACACTTTTTTATTGTACATTATTTGAGTTATTTCGACATAAGGTTATAATATTAATGTAATATATCATATAGGTAATTATATAAACCTCTTCGGTAAATATGTCAGTTTTAAAGTATTAAAATTTCTTTTGACGTTAAAATCGGCTGTTTAAGACGAAATACTTGCAATAAACATTGTTTAGCGTATATTATTTGGGTTATTTCGATTTTTGGTATTAATATTCTTGTAATATTTCGTAAAGGTAATTAATAAACCTCTTCGGTTGGAAATATTAGTTTTAAAGTATTAAAACTCCTTTTAACGTCAAAACCGGCTGTTTAAGACGAAATATTTGCAATAAACATTGTTTATCGTACATTATTTAAGTTATTTCGATTTTTTGTTATAATATTCAAATTATATTTCTTACAGCTAATTTGATAAATGTTTTTGTTAGTAATCGAACTTTAAAAATCTTAAAATTACAATAGGCATTGAAATAGGCTGTTTTAAACAAAATACTTGTATCAAAAACTTTTTTATTGTACATTATTTGAGTTATTTCGACATAAGGTTATAATATTAATGTAATATATCATATAGGTAATTATATAAACCTCTTCGGTAAATATGTCAGTTTTAAAGTATTAAAATTTCTTTTGACGTTAAAATCGGCTGTTTAAGACGAAATACTTGCAATAAACATTGTTTAGCGTATATTATTTGGGTTATTTCGATTTTTGGTATTAATATTCTTGTAATATTCGTAAAGGTAATTAATAAACCTCTTCGGTTGGAAATATTAGTTTTAAAGTATTAAAACTCCTTTTAACGTCAAAACCGGCTGTTTAAGACGAAATATTTGCAATAAACATTGTTTATCGTACATTATTTAAGTTATTTCGATTTTTTGTTATAATATTCAAATTATATTTCTTACAGCTAATTTGATAAATGTTTTTGTTAGTAATCGAACTTTAAAAATCTTAAAATTACAATAGGCATTGAAATAGGCTGTTTTAAACAAAATACTTGTATCAAAAACTTTTTTATTGTACATTATTTGAGTTATTTCGACATAAGGTTATAATATTAATGTAATATATCATATAGGTAATTATATAAACCTCTTCGGTAAATATGTCAGTTTTAAAGTATTAAAATTTCTTTTGACGTTAAAATCGGCTGTTTAAGACGAAATACTTGCAATAAACATTGTTTAGCGTATATTATTTGGGTTATTTCGATTTTTGGTATTAATATTCTTGTAATATTCGTAAAGGTAATTAATAAACCTCTTCGGTTGGAAATATTAGTTTTAAAGTATTAAAACTCCTTTTAACGTCAAAATCGGCTGTTTAAGACGAAATATTTGCAATAAACATTGTTTATCGTACATTATTTAAGTTATTTCGATTTTTTGTTATAATATTCAAAGTATATTTCTTACAGCTAATTTGATAAATGTTTTTGTTAGTAATCGAACTTTAAAAATCTTAAAATTACAATAGGCATTGAAATAGGCTGTTTTAAACAAAATACTTGTATCAAAAACTTTTTTATTGTACATTATTTGAGTTATTTCGACATAAGGTTATAATATTAATGTAATATATCATATAGGTAATTATATAAACCTCTTCGGTAAATATGTCAGTTTTAAAGCATTAAAATTTCTTTTGACGTTAAAATCGGCTGTTTAAGACGAAATACTTGCAATAAACATTGTTTAGCGTATATTATTTGGGTTATTTCGATTTTTGGTATTAATATTCTTGTAATTTTTCGTAAAGGTAATTAATAAACCTCTTCGGTTGGAAATATTAGTTTTAAAGTGTTAAAATCACGCTTGACGTCAAAATCGGCTGTTTAAGACAAAATATTTGTAATAAATATTGTTTATCGTACATTATTCAAGTTATTTCGATTTTTAGTTATAATAATCTTGTTATATTTCTTAAAGATAATTTAATAAACGTTATTGGTAATTATTCTAATTTTAAACATATTAAAAGTACAATAGGCATTATAATAGGTTGTTTTAAACAAAATACTTGTATTAAACCCTTTTTTATTGTACTTTATTTGAGTTATTATGATTTTTGGTATTAATTTTCACGTAATATATTATACAGCTTTTTAAAAAAACCTCTTTGGTTAGTAATAATTGTTTGAATGTATTATAACTACTTTAGACTTTAAATTCGGCTGTTTAAGACGAATAACTTGCAAAAAACATTGTTTATCGAATAAAAATATTAGTTTTAAAGTAGTAAAACTTCTTTTAACGTTTAAATCGGCTAATTAAGACGAAATACATGGAATAAACATTGTTTATCGTATATTATTTGAGTTATTTCGATTTTTGGTTATAATATTCTTGTTATATTTCTTACAGCTAATTTAATAACTGTTATTGGTTAGTAATCTAACTTTAAACATATTATAAGTACAATAGGCATTAAATAGGCTGTTTAAAACAAAATACTTGTAATAAACGATTTTTCATCGTACATTATTTGAGTTATTTCGACCTAATGTTATAATATTAATGTAATATATCATATAGATAATTAAATAAACCTCTTCGGTTAAAATGTCAGTTTAAAAGTATTTAAACTCCTTTTGACGTCAAAATCGGCTGTTTCAGACGAAATACTTGCAAAAAACATTGTTTACGTAAATAATTTAAGTTATTTTGATATTTGGTTTTAATATTCTTGTAATATTACGTAAAGATAATTTAATAAACCTCTTTGGTTATAAATATTAGTTTTAAAGTATTAAAACTTCGTTTGACGTCATAATCAGCTGTATAAGATGAAATACTCTCAATAAAAATTATTTATCGTACATAACTTGAGTTACTTCGATTTTTAGTTATAATAATCTTGTTATTTTTCTTAAAAATAATTTAATAAACGTTATTGGGAGTAATCTAACTCTAAACATATTAAAAGTATAGTAGGCATTATAATAGTCTGTTTTAAACAAAATACTTGTATTAAACCGTTTTTGATCGCACATTATTTGAATTATTATGATTTTTTGTATTAATATACTTGTAATATATCATACAGCTAATTAAATAAACATCTTCGGTTAGGAATATTAGTTTTCAAGTATTAAAACTTATTTTAACGTCAAAATCGGCTGTTTATAACAAAACACTTGTAATAAACATTATTTATCATACATCATTCAAGTTATTTAGATTTTTGGTTAAAATATTCTTGTAATATTTTGTAAAGGTAATTCAATTAACGTCCTCGGTTAATAATATTAGTTTTAAATAATTAAAACTTTATTTGACGTCATAATTGTCTGTTTAAGAGACGAAAAACTAGCAATAAACATTGTTTATCGTACATTAGTTAAGTTATTTCGACATTTTGTTATAATATTCCTGTAGTATTTTGTAAAGGTAATATAATAAACCTCTTCGGTTAAAAATATTGGTTTTAAAGTATTAAAAGTTCTTCTGACGTCAAAATAGGCTGTTTAAGACGAAATACTGCAGTAAACGATTTTTATCGTACATTATTTTAGTTATTTTGATTTTTTGTGATAATTTTTTTGTTATATATGTTATAGTCAATTAAATAAACGTTATTGGTTTGTAATCTAACTTTAGACATATTAAAAGTACAATAGGAATTATAATAGGCTGTTTTAAACAAAATACTTGTATCAAAACCCTTTTTTATTGTACCTTATTTGAATTATTATGATTTTTGTTATTAATATTCTTTTAATATATCAAACAGCTATTTAAATAAACCTCTTCGGTTAGGAATACTAATTTTAAAGTATTAAAAGTCTTTTTGCTGTCAAAATCGGCTGTTTAAGACGAAATACTTGTAATAAACATTGTTTATTCTTTATTATTTGAGTTGTTAAATTTTGTTAAAATATTCTTGTAATATTAAGTAAAGGTAATTTAATAAACCTCTGCGGTTAAAAATATTAGTTTTATATAATTAAAACTCTATTTGACGTTATTATTGTCTGTTTAAGAGACGAAATACTTGCAATAAACATTGTTTATCGTATATTATTTTACTTATATCAAAATTTGTTCATTATATTCCTGCAGTTTATCGTAAGGGTAATTTAATTACTGTCTTCGGTTAAAAATATTAGTTTTAAAGTATTAAAACTTCTTTTGACGTCAAAATAGGTTGTTTAAGGCGAAATAATCGCAATAAACATTGTTTATTGTACATTACTTGAGTTATTTTAATTTTTAGTTATAACTTACTTTTTATATTTCTTACAGCTAATTTAATAACTGTTATTGGTTAGTAATCGAACTTTAAACATATTAAAAGTTCATAAGGAATTATAATAGGCTGTTTTGAACAAAATACTTATATTAAACTTTTTTTTATTGTACTTTATTTGAATTATTATGATTTTTTCTAATAATATTCTTGTTATATATCATACAGCTAATTAAATAAACCTCGTCGGTTAGAAATATTAGTTTTAAAGTATTAAATCTCATTTTGACATCAAAATCAGCTGTTTAAGACGAAATACTTAAAAAAAACATTGTTTTTTCATCATTATTTAAGTTATTAAATTTTTGATTATAATATTCCTGTAGTATTTCGTAAAGGTAATTAAATAACTGTCTTTGGTTAAAAATATTAGTTTTAAAGTATTAAAACTTCTTTTGACGTCTAAATAGGCTGTTTAAGACGAAATACTTGCAATAAACTATGTTTATCGTACATTACTTGAGTTATTTCGATTTTTAGTTATAATATTCTCGATAAAATTCTTAAAAATAATTTAATAAACGTTATTGGTTAGTAATCTAACTTTAAACATATTATAAGTACAATAGGCATTATAATAGGCTGTTTTAAAAAAATACTTATATTAAACCGTTTTTGATCGCACATTATTAAAATTTTTATAATATTTTGTATTAATATACTTGAAATATATCATACAGCTTATTAAATAAACATTTTTGGTTAGGAATATCAGTTTTCAAGTATTAAAACTTATTTTAACGTCAAAATCGGCTGTTTAAGACGAAATACTTGTAATAAACATTATTTATCGTACCTTATTCAAGTTATTTAGATTTTTAGTTGAAATATTCTTGTAATATTTCGTAAAGGTAATTCATTAACGTCCTCGGTTAAAAGTATTAGTTTTAAATAATTAAAACTTCATTTGACGTCATAATTGTCTGTTTAAGAGTCGAAAAACTAGCAATAAACATTGTTTATCGTTCATTATTTGAGTTATTTCGATTTTTAGTAATAATATTCTTGTAATATTTCGTAAAGGTAATTTAATAACTGTCGTCGGCTAAAATATTAGTTTTAAGGTTTTAAAACTTCTTTTAACGTCAAAATAGACTGTTTAAGACGAAATACTGTAGTAAACATTTTTTATCGTTTATTATTGTAGTTATTTTGATTTTTTGTGATAATATTTTTGTTATATTTCTTTTAGGTATTTAAATAAACGTAATTGATTAGTAATCTAACTTTAAACATATTAAAAGTACAATAGGAATTAGAATAGGCTTATTTATACAAAATAATTGAATATAACCCTTTTTCTTTATACATTTTATCAATTGTTATGATTTTTGATATTAATATTCTTTTAATATAACATACAGCTAATTAAATAAACCTTTTCGGTTAGAAAATTAGTTTTAAAATATTACAACTCATTTTGACGTCAAAATAGGCTGTTTAAGACGTAATATTTGCAATAAACTTTGTTTATAGTACAAAATTTTAGTTATTTCGATTTTTAGTCATAATAATCTTGTTTTATTTCTTATAGCTAATTAAACAAACGTTATTGGTTATTAGTCGAACTTTAAACATATTAAAAGTACAATAGGCTTTATAATAGGCTCTTTTAAACAGAATACTTCTAATAAACCCTTTTTTATTGTACATTATTTGAATTATTATGATTTTTAGTTATAATATTCTTGTTATATATCATAAAGCTAATTCAATAAACCTCTTCGGTTAGGAAAATAGTTTTAAGTATTAAAACTCATCGTGACGTCAAAATCGTCCGTTTAAAACGAAATACCTGCAATAAACATTGTTTATCGTACATTATTGAGTTATTTTGATTTGGGTTATATTATTCTTGTAATATATCAAAAAACTAATTAATAAAATCTCTTCAGTTACTTATATTAGTTTTAAAGTATTTAAAGTTTATTTGACGTCAAAGTCGGCTGTTTAACACGAAATACTTAGATAAAACTTCGTTTATCGTACATTATTTGAGTTATTTTGGTTTTTAGTTATAATATTCTTGTTATATTACTCAAAGCTAATTTAATAAACTTTATTGGTTAGTAATCTAACTTTAAACATATTAAAAGTACTATAGACGTTATAATAGGCTGTTTTAACGAAACTACTTGTATCAAACCTTTTTTTATCGTACGTTGATTGAGTTATTATAATTTTTGGTATTAAAATTTTTGTAATATATCATACATTTATTTAAACGAACCTCTTCGGCTAATAATAATAGTTTTAAAGTATTAAAAACCCTTTTGACGTCAAAATCGGCTGTTTTTAAACGAAATACTTACAATAAACATTGTTTATCGTACATTATTTGAGTTCATTCGTTTTTTTGTATTATAATATTCCTGTAATATTTCAAAAAGGTAATTAAATAAACTTCTTTGATTAGGAATATAAGTTTTAAAGTATTGAAACTCATTTCGACGTTAAAATCGACTGTTTAAGACGAAACTTTTGCAATAAACATTGTTTATCATCCATTAATAGAGTTATTTCGTTTTTTGGTTATAATATCCTTGGGAATTTCGTAAAACTAATTTAATTAACGTCTTTTATTGAAAATACTAGTTTTAAGTAATTAAAACTCCATTTGACGTCAAAATTGTCTGTTTAAGTGACTAAATACTTGCAATAAACATTTTGAGTTATTATAATTCATGTATTAATATTATTGTAAAATATCATATAGCTAATTAAATAAACTTTTTTGGTTAGGAATATTAAATTTATAGTATTAAAACTCCTTTTGACGTCAAATTCGGCTGTTAAAGACGAAATACTTGCAATAAACATTTTTTATCGTACATTATTAGATTTATTTCGACATTTGGTTATAATATATTTGTTATATTTCTTAAAGCTTATTTATTAAACGTTATTGGTTAGTAATCTAACTTTAAATATACTAGAAGTACAATAGGCGTTATTATAGGCTGTTTTAAACAAAATACTTGTATTAAACCGTTTTTTTTTCGTACATTATTTGAGTTTTAACTATTTTGGATATAATATTCGAGTAATAATATCATACAGGTTATTTACTAAACGTATTTGGTTATTAGTCTAACTTTAAACATATCAAAAGTTTAATAGGAATCATGATAGGCTGTTTAAACAAAATACTTGAGTTAAGCCCATTTTATCAATACATTATTTGAATTATTATGATTATTTGTGTTAATGTTCTCGTAATATTTCATACAGCTAATTAAATAAACCTCTTCGCTGAGTAATATTAGTTTTAAAGTATTAAAACTCATATTGACGACAAAATACTTACAATAAACATAGTTTATCGCACATTATTTGAGTTATTTCCATTTTTGGTTATAATATTCTTGTAATATTTCGTAAAAGTAATTTAATTAACATCTTCGATTAAAAATATTAGTTTTAAATAATTAAACTTCCATTTGACGTCATAATTGTCTGTTTAAGAGACGAAATACTTGCAATAAACATTGTTTATCGTGCGTTATTTGGCTTATTCGTATTTTTGTTATAATATTCCTGTAGTATTTCGTAAAGGTAATTTAATGACTGTCTTCGGTTAAAAATATTAAATTTAAAGTAATAAAACTGCTTTTGACGTCAAATTAGACTGTTTAAGAGACGAAATACTTGCAATAAACATTGTTATTCGTTAATTATTTGATTTATTACGATTTTTGGTTATAATATTCCTGTAATATTTCTAAGAGTATTTTATAAACGTCTTCGGTTAAAAATATTAGTTTTAAATAATTAAAACTCTATTTGACGTAAAAATTGTGTATTAAAGTGACGTAATACTTTAAATAAACATTGTTTATTGTACATTAATTAAGTTATTTTGATTTTTAGTTATAATATTCTCGTAATAATTTGTAAAGGTAATTTAATTTACCTCTTTGGTTAAAAATATTAGTTTTAAAGTGTTAAAATTCCTATTGACGTCAAAATCGGCTGTTTAAGACAAAATACTTGCAATAAACTTTATTAGTCGTACATGATTTGAGTTATTTTGATTTTAAGTTAAAATTTTTTTGTTATATTTCTTACAGCTAAATTAATAAACGTCTTTGGTTAGTTATCTAACTTCATAATATTAAAAAACCAATAGATGTTATAATAGGCTGTTTTAAATGAAATACTTGTAATAAAACATTTTTATCGTCTACTTTTGAAATTTTTTGATTTTTGGTATTAATTTTCTTTAATAAATCATACAGCTAATTAAATAAACTTCTTAGGTTAGAAATACTAGTTTTATATTATTAAAACTCATTTAGACGTCACAATCGCCTTTTTAAGACGAAATACTTACAATAAACATTGTTTATCGTACATTATTTGAGATATTTCGATTTGTGGTTACAATATTCTTGTAATAATTAGTAAAGGTAATTTAATAAACCTCTTCGGTTGAGAATATTTATTTTAAAGTATTTATCTCCTTTTGACGTCAAAATCGGCTGTTTAAGGCGAAATACTTGCAAAAAACTTTATTAATCGTACATTATTTGAGTTTTTATGATTTTTAGTATTAATATTCTTGTAATATATTATATAGCTAATTGAATAAACTTCTTTGGTTAAGAATATTAAATTTAAAGTATTAAAACTCCTTTTGACGTCAAAATCGGCTGTTTAAGACAAAAGACTTGCAATTAACATTGTGTATCGTACTTTATTTGAGTTATTTCGATTTTCAATTATAATATTCTTGTAATATTTCGTAAAGTTAAATTAATTAACCTCATTAGTAAAAAATATAAGTTTTAAGGTGTTAAAACTTTTTTTGACGTCAAAATCAGCTGTTTAAGACGAAATACTTGCAATAAACATATTTTATCATACATTATGTGAGTTATTTTAATTTTTAGTTATAATATTCATGTTATATTTCTTGAAGTTAAATTAATAAAAAGGTCTTTGGTTAGTAATCTAACTTGTAACATATTAAAAAAACAATATTGAGTTAATGTGATTTTGGTTATATTATTCTGGTAATATATCATACAGCTTATAAATAAAACCTCTTCGGTTAAAAATATTAGTTTTAAAGTATTAAAATTCTTTTTATGTCAAATTCGGCTGTTTAAGACGAAATACTTGCAATAATAATTTTTTATCGTATATTATTTGAGTTATTTCGATTTTTGGATATAAAATTCTTGTAATATTTCGTATAAGTAATTTAATATAGATCTCTGGTTAGAAATCTTTCTTTAAACATATTAAAAGTATTATAGACGTTATAATGGGCTGTTTTTAAACAAAATACTTCTATGAAACCTTTATTTATCGTACACTTTAAAATCATTTTGATTTTTAGTATAAATGTTCTTGTAATATATCATACATCTAATTAAATAAACCTCTTTGGTTAGGAATATTAGTTTTAATGTATTAAAACTTCTTTTAACGTCAAATCGGCTGTTTTAGACGAAATACTTGCAACAAACATTGTCTATCGTACATTATTTGAGTTATTACAATTTTTGGTTATAATATTCTTGTTATATTTCTTACAGCTAATTTAATAAACGTTTCTGGTTAGTAATCTAACTTTAAACATATCAAAAGTACAATAGGAATTATGATAGGCTGTTTAAACAGAAAACTTGTGTTAAACCCATTTTATCAATACATTATTTGAATTATTATGACTTTTGGTATTAATATTCTTGTAATATATCATACAGCTAATTAATAAAACCTCTTTGGTTAGGAAATTAGTTTAATTATATTATAACTCATTTTGAAGTCAAAATCGGTTGTTTGAGACGAAATACTTGCAATAAACATTGTTTATTCTTCATTTTTTGAGTTATTAAATTTTTGGTTGAAATATTCTTGTAATATTTCGTAAAGGTAATTTAGTAAACCTCTTCGGTTAAAAATATTAGTTTCAGATAATTAAAATTCCATTTGACTTCGTTATTGTCTGTTTAAGAGAAGAAATACTTGCAATAAACATTGTTTATCGTATTTTATTTAAGTTATTTAAACATTTGGTTATAATATTCCAGTAGTATTTCGTAAAGGTAATATAATAACTGTCTTCGGTTAAAAATATTAGTTTTAAAGTATTAAAACTTCTTTTGACTTCAAAATAGGCTGTTTAAGTGAAAGGAAATACTTGCAATAAACATTGTTTATCGTACATTATTTGAGTTATTCTAATTTTTCGTTATAATAATCTTGTTTTATTTCTTATAGCTAATTTAATAAACTTTATTAGTTAGTAATCGAACTTTAAACATATTAAAATTACAATAGGCATTATAACAGGCTGTTTTAAACAAAATACTTGTATTAAACCCTTTTTTATCGTACATTATTTGAGTTATTATGATTTTTGGTATTAATATTCTTGTAATATATCATATAGGTAATTAAATAAACTTCTTTGGTTAGGAATATTAAATTTAAAGTATTAAAACTCCTTTTGACGTCAAAAATGGCTGTTTAAGACGAAATATTTGCAATAAACTTTTTTTATCGTACATTATTTGTATTCTTTCATATTTTGGATATAATATTCTAGTTATATTTCTTACAGCTTATTTAATAAACTTTATTGGTTAGTAATCAAACTTTAAACATAATAAATGTACAAAAGGCATTGCAATAGGCTGTTTTAAACATAATTCTTGTATTTAACCCTTTTTTATCGTACTTTATTTGAATTATTATGATTTTTTGTATTAATATAATTGTAATATATCATACAGCTAGTTAAATAAACCTCTTCGGATAAGAATATTAGTTTAAAAGTATTAAAACTATTTTTGACGTTAAATCGGCTGTTTAAGACGAAATACATGCAAAAAAAATTGTTTATCGTTCATTATTTGATTTATTTTGTTTTTGGTTATACTATTCTTATTATATATCGTAAAGATAATTTAATAAACTTCATCGGTTTAAAATATTACTTTTAAAGTAATAAAACATATTTTGACGTCAAAACCGACTGTTTAAGACGTAATTCTTGCAATAAACATTGTGTACCGTACATTATTTGAGTTTCTTCAATTTTTGGTTCTAATATTCTTGTAATATTTCGTACATGTAATTTATTAAACATCTTTGGTTAAAAATATTAGTTTTAGAGTATTAAAACCCCTTTTGGAGTCAAAATCGGCTTTTTAAGACGAAATATTTGCAATAAACATTGTTTATCTTACATCATTTAGTTATTTCGACTTTTGGTTATAATATTTTTGTTATACTTCTTACAGCTAATTTAATAAACGTTATTGGTTTCTAAACTAGCCTTAAACATATTAGAAGTACAATAGGCGTTATAATAGTCTGTTCTAAACAAAATACTTTTATTATACCGTTTTTTATCGTACATTATATGAGTTTTTAATTTTTTTGGATATTTTATTCGTGTAATAAATCACATAGCTAACTTAATAAAAATATTTGATTATGAATCTAACTTTAAACATATTAAAAGTACTATAGACGTTATAGTAGGCTATTTTAAACAAAATACTTGTATTAAACCCTAATTATCGTACACTATTAATTTTTTATGATTATTGGTATTAATATTCTCGTAATATTTCATACAGCTAATTAAATAAAACTCTTCTGTAAGGTATATTAGTTTTAATGTAATAAAACTCCTTTTGACGATATTGATTAGTAATCTAACTTTAAACATATTAAAAGTACAAAAGGCATTTTAATACGCTGTTTTAAAGAAAATACTTATATTAAACCCTTTTTTTTATGTACATTATTTGAGTTATTTCGATTTTTAGTTACAATAATCTTGTAATATTTCGTAAAGGTAATTTGATAAACTTCTTTGGTTTAAACCTCTTTGGTTAAAAATATTAGTTTTTAAGTGTTAAAACTTTTTTTGAAGTTAAAATCGGCAGTTTAAGATGAAATACTTGCAATAAACATTGTTTATCGAACATTATTTAAGTTTTTTTGATGTTTAGTTATAATATTCTTGTCATATTTATTACACCTAATTTAATAAACGTTATTAGTTAGTAATCTACTTAAAACAAATCAAAAGTACAATAAGCATTATAATAGGCTGTTTTAAACAAAAAACTTGTATTAAACCATTTTTCATCGTTCGTTATTTGAATTATTATGATTTGTAGTATTAATATTCTTTTATTATATCATACAGCTAGTTAAATAAACCTCTTCGGTTAGAAATTTTAGTTTTAAAGTATTAAAACTCATTTTTACGTCAAAATCAGCTATTTAAGACGAAATAATTGCAATGAACATTATTTATCGTTTATTATTTGAGTTATTTCGACATTCGGTTATAATATTCCTGTAGTATTTCGTAAAAGTAATTTAATAACTGTTTTCGGTAAAAAATATTAGTTTTAAAGTAATAAAACTTCTTTTGACGTCAAAATAGGCTGTTTAAAACGAAATACTTGCAATAAACATTATATATCGTACATTATTTTAGTTATTTCGATTTGTGGTTATAATATTTTTGTTATATTTCTTACCGCTAATTTAATAAACTATATTGGTTAATCATCTAACTTTAAACATTTTAAAAGTACTATAGGCATTATAATAGGCTGTTTTAAACAAAAGTCTTGTTTTAAAACCCTTTTTTATTGTACAATATTTGAGTTATTGCGATTTTGGGTTACAATATTCTTGTAATATTTCGTAAAAGTAATTTAATTAACCCCTTCGGTTGAAAATATTAGTTTTAAAGTGTTTTAACTTCTTTTAAAGTCAAAATCGGCTGTTTAAGATGAAATACTTGCAATAAACACTGTTTATCGAACATTGTTTGAATTTTTTTGATTTTTAGTTATAATATTCTTGTTATATTACTAACAGATAATTAAATAAAAGTTATTGGTTAGTAATCTAACTTCAAACATATTGGAAGTGCAATAGGCATTATAATAGGCTGTATTAAACAAAATACTTGTATTACACCATTTTTTATCGTACATTATTTGAATTATTATGATTTTTGGTATTAATATTCTTGTAATATATCATACAGCTAGTTAAATAAACTTCTTCGGTTAAGAATATTAGTTTTAAAGTATTTAAACTTCTTTTGACGTCAAAATCGGCTCTTTAAGACGTAATAATTGCAATAGATATTACATATCGTACATTATTTGAGTTATTTTGATTTTTGGTTATAATATTCTTGTGATATTTCGTAAAGGTAATTTAATAAACCTCTTTAGGTTAGAAGTATTAGTTTTAAAGTATTAAAACTCCTTTTGACGTCAAAATTGGCTGTTTAAGACAAAATGCTTGCAATAAACATTGTTTATCGTACATTATTTGAGTTATTGCGATTTTTTGTTATAAAATTTTTGATATATTTCTAACAGCTTTTTTAATAAACGTTATAGGTTATATATCTAATTTTAAACATATTAGAAGTACAATAGGCGTTATAATAGGCTTTTTTAAACAAAATACTTGTAATAAACCGTTTTTTATCGTACATTATTTGAGTTATTATTATTTTGGATATAATCTTCTTGTAACATATCATGCAGCTGATTTAATAAGCCTCTTCGGTTAGGAATACTAGTTTTATAGTATTAAAACTCATTTTGACGTTAAAAAACGGCTCTTTAAGACGAAATACTTTATAATAAACATTGTTTATCGTACACTATTTGAGTTATTTCGATTTTTTGTTACAAATTTTTTGTAATATTTCAAGGTAATTTAATAAACCTCTTCGGTTAAAAATATTTGTTTTAAAGTGTTAAAACTTCTTTTGACGTCAAAATCGGCTGTTTTAAACGAAATAGTTGCAATAAACATTGTTTATCGAACATTATTTGAGTTATTTCGATATTTAGTTATAATATTCTTGTAATATTTCTTACACCTAATTAAATAAACGTTATTGGTTAGTAATCCTACTTTAAACATATCAAAAGTACAATAGGCATTAAAATAGGCTGTTTTAAACAAAATACTTATAATAAACCATTTTTTATCGTACATTATTTAAATTATTATGATTTTAGGTATTACTATTATTGTAATATATCATACAACAAGTTAAATAAACGTCTTCGATTAGAAATACTAGTTTTAAAGTATTAAAACTACTTTTGACGTCAAAATCGGCTGTTTAAGACGAAAGTTGCAAAAAACATTGTTTATCATACATTATTTGAGTTATTTTGATTTTTGGTTATAATATCCTTGTAATATTTCGTAAAGGTAATTCAATGAACCTCTTTGGTTAGAAATATTAGTTTTAAAGTGTTAAAACGTCTTTTGACGTTTAAATCGGCTGTTTTTGACGAAAAACTCGTAATAAACATTGTTTATTGTACATAATCTGATTTTTTTCGATTTCTAGTTATAATATTCTTGTTATAATATTCTTGTTATATTTCTTATACCTAATTTAATAAACGTTATTGGTTAGTAATCTAACTTTGAATATATTAAAAGTGCAATATAAATAATAGGCTGTTTTAAACAAAATACTTCTATTAAACCCTTTTTTATTGTACACGATTTGAATTAATAATGATTTTTGGTAGGAATATTCTTGTAATATATCATACAGCTAATTAAATAAACCTCTTTGGTTAGTAATAATTTTTTTCAATGTATTAAAACTACTTTAGACGTCAAACTCGGCTGTTTAAGACAAAATACTTGTTATAAATATTGTTTATCGTACATTATTTAAGTTTTTTCGATATTTTGTTTTAATATTCTTGTAATATTTTGTAAAGGTAGTTCAATTAATGTCCTCGGTTAAAATTTTTAGTTTTAAATAACTAAAACTTCATTTGACTTCATAATTGTCTGTTTAAAAGACGTAAAACTAGCAATAAACATTGTTTTTCGTACATTATTTGTGTTATTTCGACATTTAGTTATAATATTCCTGTAGTATTTTGTAAAGGTAATTTAATAACTTTTTTAGATTAAAAATATCAGTTTTAAAGTGTTGAAACACCTTTTGACGTCAAAATCGGCTGTTTAAGACGAAATACTTACAGTAAACATTATTTATCGTACATTATTTATTTATTTCGATTTTTTGTGATAATTTATTTGTTATATTTCTTACAGCTTATTTAATAACCGTTATTGGTTAGTAATTTAACTCTAAACATATTAAAAGTACAATAGGAATTATAATAGACTGTTTTAAACAAAATACTTGTATTAAACCCTTTTTTATTGTACATCATTTGAATAATTATGATTTTAGGTATCAATATTCTTGTCATATATCATACAGCTAATTAAATAAACCTCTTTAGTTAATAATAATTGTTTCAATGTATTAAAACTACTTTAGACGTCAAAATCGGCTGTTTACGACGAAATACTTGTAAAAAACATCGTTTATTGTACATAATTTAAGTCATTTTGATTTTAGGTTGTAATATTCTTGTAATATATCGTAAGGGTAATTTAATAAACCTCTTCGGTTAAAAATATTAGTTTTAAAGTATTAACACTTCTTTTGACGTCAAAATCGGCTATTTAAGACGAAATACTTGCAATAAACATTATTATCCTACAATATTTTAGTCATTTCAATTTTTAGTTATAATATTCTCGTTATATTTCTCAAAGCTAATTTAATAAACGTTATTGGTTAGTAATCTAACTTTAAACATATTAAATGTACAATAGGCATTACAATAGCCTTTTTTAAACAAAATACTTGTATTAAACCGTTTTTTATCGTATATTATTTGAATTATTATGATTTTTTATATTAATATACTTGAAATATATCATACAGCTAATTAAATAAACATTTTCGGTTAGGAATATTAGTTTTAAAGTATTAAAACTAATTTTGACGTCAAAATTGGCTGTTTATGACCAAATACTTGTAATAAACATTGTTTATTCTTCATTATTTGAGTTATTAAATTTTTAGTTAAAATATTCTAGTAATATTACGTAAAGGTAATTTAATAAACTTCTTCGGTTGAAAATATTAGTTTTAAATATTTAAAACTCCATTTGACGTCATTATTGTCTGTTTAAAAGACGAAATACTTGCAATAAACATTGTTTATCGTATATTATTTGAGTTATTTCAATATTTGTTATAATATTCCTGTAGTATTTAGTAAAGGTAATTTAATTAGTGTCTTCGGTTAAAATATTAGTTTTAAAGTATTAAAACTTCTTTTGACGTCAAAATAGGCTGTTTAAGACGAAATACTTGCAATAAACATTGTTTAACGTACATTATTTAGGTTATTTGGATTATTTGTTATAATAATCTTTTTATATTTCTTATAGCTCATTTAATAAACGTTATTGGTTAGTAATCGAATTTAAACATATAAAAAGTACAATAGGCATTATAATGGGCTGTTTTAAACAAAATACTTGTATTAAACAATTTTTTATCGTACATTATTTGAGTTATTATGATTTTTGGATATAATATTATTGTAACATATCATACAGCTAATTTAACTTCTTCGGTAAGGAATACTAGTTATAAAGTATTAAAACTAATTTTGACGTCAAAATCGGCTGTTTATGACCAAATACTTACAATAAACAATGTTTATCGTACATTATTTGATTTATTTCGATTTTGGGTTATAATATTCTTGTAATATTTCGTTAAGATAATTTAATAAACGTCCTCGGTTAAATATATTAGTTTTGAAATATTAAAACTCATTTCGACGTCAAAATCGGCTGTTTAAGACGAAATACTTGCAATAAACATTGTTTACCGTACATTATATTAGGTATTTCGATATTGGTTATTATATTCTTGTAATATTTCGTACAACTAATTAAATGAATCTTTTCGGTTAGGAATATTAGTTTCAAAGTATTAAAACCCCTTTTGACGCAAAAATCGGCTGTTTAAGACGAAATACTTGCTGTAAATATTGTTTATCGTACATTATATAAGTTATTTTGATTTAAGTTATAAAATTCTTGTAATATTTCGTTTAGGTAATTTAATAATCGTCCTCGGTTTAAAATATTAGTTTTTAATAATTAAAACTCAATTTGACGTCAAAATAGATTGTTTAAGAGACGAAATACTTCCAATAAACATTGTTCATCGTACATTATTTTAGTTATTTCGACTATGGGTCTTAATATTCTTGTAATATATCGTAAAAGTAATTGAATAAACGTCTTCGGTTAAATATATTAGTTTTAAAGTTTTAAAACTCCCTTGACGTCAAAATCTGCTGTTTAAAACAAAATACTTGCCCTAAACTTTTTTTATCGTACATTATTTGAGTTATTTCGATTTTTGGTTATAATATTCTTGTAATATTTTGTAAAGGTAATTTAGTAAACGTCTTCGGTTAAAATATTAGATTTAAAGTATTAAAACTTATTTTAACGTCAGAATCGGCTATTAAATACTTGCAATAAACTTTGTTTATCGTACATTTTTTGATTTATTTCGATTTTTGGTTATAATGTTCTTGTAATATTTCGTAAATACAATTTAATAATTGTTTTTGGTTAAAAATATTAGTTTTAAAATATTAAAACTTATTTTGACGTCAAATTCGGCTGTTTAAGACGAAATTCTTGCAACAAACATTGTTTACTGTACATTATATAAGTTATTTCGTGTTTAGTTATTATATTCTTGTAACATTTCGAACAGCTAATCAAATGAATTATTCTGTTAAATAAATTAGTTTTAAAGTATTCAAACCTATTTTGACGTCAGAATTGGCTGTTTATGACGAAAAACTTGCAATAAACATTGTCTATCGTACATTATTTAGTTATTTCGATTTTTGGTTATAATATTCTTGTTATATTTGAAACAGCTAATTTAATAAACGTCTTTAGTTAGAAATATAACTCTAAACATATTAAAAGTACTTTAGACGTTATAATAGGCTGTTTTAAACAAAATACTTTTATTAAAACCTTTTTTATCGTACACTACTGAAATTTTTTGATTATTGGTATTAATATTCTTGTAAAACATCATACATCAAATTAAGTAAACCTCTTCCGTTAGGAATATTAGTTTTAAAGTATATAAACTCCTTTTGAAGTCAAAATCGTCTGTTCAAGACGAAATATTTGCAATAAACATCGTACATTAGTTGAGTTATTTCGATTTTTGGTTAAAAAATTCTTGTAACATTTCGAAAAGGTAATTCAATAAACCTCTTCGGTTAAAAATATTAGTTTTAAAGTATTAAACTTCTTTTGACGTCAAAATCGGCTGATTAAGACAAAATACTTGCAATAAACATTGTTTATCGTACATTAATTGAGTTATTTCGATTTTTAGTTCTAATATTCTTGTTGTATTTCTCAAAGCTAATTTAATAAAAATCTTCGGTTAAAAATAATAGTTTTTAAATATTAAAACTCTCTTTGAAGTAAAAATCTGCTGTTTAAGACGAATTACTTGCAATAATTATTGTTTTTCGTATATTATTCGAGATATTTCGATTATTGGTCATATTATTCTTGTAATATTTCGTACAACTAATTAAATAAACGTCTTTGGTTAGTAGTCTGACTTTAAACATATTAAAATTACTATAGACGTTATATTAGGCTGTTTTAAACAAAATACTTGTATTAAACGCTTTTATATCGTACACTACTGAGTTATTTTGATTTTTGGTATTAATATTCTCGTAATATATTATACATCTAATTAAATACACCTTTTCAGTAAGTAAAACTAGTTTTGAAGTATTATAACTCATTTTGGCTTCAAAATCGGCTGTTTAAGACAAAATACTTCAAATAAACATTGTTTTTCGTACATAATTTGATTTATTTCGATTTTTTGTTATAATATTCTTGTAATATTTCCTAACGGTAAGTAAATAAACTTCTTCGTTAAAAAATATTAATTTTAAAGTATTAAAACTCCTTTTGACGTCAAAATATGCTATTTAAGACGAAATACTTGTAACAAACATTGTTTATCGAACATTATTTGAGTAATTTGGAAGTTTAATTATGATATGTTTGTAATATTTCGTAATGGTAATTTAATAAACGTCTTTGGTTAAAAATATTAGATTAAAGTATTAAAACTCATTTTGACGTCAAAATCAGCTTTTTAAGACGAAATACTTGCAATAAACATTGTTTATCGTACATTATTTGAGTTATTTTGATTTTTGGGTACAATTTTCTTGTAATATTTCGTTAAGGTAATTTAATAAACCTCTTCGGTTAAAAATATTAGTTTTAAAGTATTAAATATTCTTTTGACGTCAAAATCGGCTGTGTAAGACGAAATACTTGCAATAAACATTGTTTATCGTACATTATTTGAGTTATTTCAATTTTTGGGCCATAATATTCTTGTAATATTTCGTAAAGGTAGTTTATTAAACGTAATTGATTATTAATCTAACTTTAAATATATTAAAAGTATGAACCTATTTTAAAGTATGAAAAGTAATTAAAACCTATTTTTATCGTATATTATTTAAGTTATTATGATTTTTGGTATTAATATTCTTCTAATATATCATACATCAAATTAAATAAACATCTTCCGTTAGGAATATTCTTGTAATAATCTTCTAATATTTCCTAAAGGTAATTTAATAAACGTCTTTAGTTAAAATCATTAGGTTAAAGTATTAACACTCATTTTGACGTCACAATTGGCTATTAAATACTTGCAATAAACTTTTTTTATCGTACATTATCTGAGTTATTTCAGTTTTTGGTTATAATATTCTTGTAGTATTTTGAAAAGATAATTCAATAAACCTCTTCGGTTAAAAAATTTAATCTTGAAGTATCAAACTTCTTTTGACGTCAAAATCCGCTGTTTAAGACGAAATACTTGCAGTAAAGATTGTTTATCGTATATTATTTGAGTTATTTTAATCTTTGGTTATAATATTCTTGTTATAATTCTTGAAGCTAATTTAATAAACGTCTTTGGTTATGAATATTAGTTATACAGTATTAAAACTCGATTTGTTGTCGAAATCGGCTATTTGAAACGAAATACTTGCAATAAGCATTGTTTATCGTTAACTATTTGAGTTATTTCGATTTTTGGTTATTATTATTCTTGTAATAATTCTTACAGCTAATTTAATAAATGTCTTTGGCTAGTAATCTAACTTTGAACATATTAAAAGTACTATAGACGTTATAATAGGCTGTTTTAAACAAAATCCTTGTATTAAACCCTTTTTTATCCTACAATATTGAAAATTTATGGTTTTTGGTATTAATATTCTTGTAATATATCATACACCAAATTATTGAGACCTTTAAGTTAAAAATGTTAGTTTTAAAGTATTAAAACTCCTTTTGACATCAAAATCGGTTGTTTAGGACGAAATACTTGCAATAAACATTGTTTATTGTACATTATTTGAGTTATTTCAATTTTTGGTTATAATATTCTTTTAATATTACGTAAAGGTAATTAATAATCGTCTTCGGTTTAAAATATTAGTTTTAAATTATTAAAACTCCTTTCGACGTCAAACTAGCCTGTTTAAGAGACTAACTACTTGCAATAAACATCGTTTATCTTACATTATTAGAATTATTTCGATTTTTGACTATAATATTCTTGTTATCATTCTTAAAGCTAATTTAATAAACTTCTTAAGTTATTAATCTGACTTTAAACATAATAAAAGTACTATATACGTTATAATAGGCTATTTTGAACAAAATACTTGTATTAAACCCTTTTTTATCGTACACTATTGAGTTATTTTGATTTTTAGTGTTAATATTATTGTAGTATATCATAATGCTAATTAAATAAACCTCTTTGATGAGTAATATTAATTTTAAAGTATTAAAACTCCTTCTGACGTCAAAATAGGCTATTTAAGAGACGAAATACTTGCAATAAACATTGTTTATCATACATTATCTGAGTTATTTCGATTTTTGGTTATAATATTCTTGTAATATTTCGTACCGCTAATTTAATAAACGTTTGTGGTTAGTAATCTAACTTCAAACATATTAAAAGTACTATAGACGTTATAATAGGCTGTTTTAAACAAAATACTTTTATTAAAACCTTTTTTATCGTACACTACTGAAATTTTTTGACTATTGGTATTAATATTCTTGTAAAACATCATACATCAAATTAAGTAAACCTCTTCCGTTAGGAATATTAGTTTTAAAGTATATAAACTCCTTTTGAAGTCAAAATCGGCTGTTCAAGACGAAATATTTGCAATAAACATCGTACATTAGTTGAGTTATTTCGATTTTTGGTTAAAAAATTCTTGTAACATTTTGAAAAGGTAATTTAATAAACCTCTTCGGTTAAAAATATTAGTTTTAAAGTATTAAACTTCTTTTGACGTCAAAATCGGCTGATTAAGACAAAATACTTGCAATAAACATTGTTTATCGTACATTAATTGAGTTATTTCGATTTTTAGTTCTAATATTCTTGTTGTATTTGTCAAAGCTAATTTAATAAAAATCTTCGGTTAAAAATAATAGTTTTTAATTATTAAAACTCTCTTTGAAGTAAAAATCTGCTGTTTAAGACGAATTACTTGCAATAATTATTGTTTTTCGTATAATATTCGAGATATTTCGATTATTGGTCATATTATTCTTGTAATATTTCGTACAACTAATTAAATAAACGTCTTTGGTTAATAGTCTGACTTTAAACATATTAAAAGTACTATAGACGTTATATTAGGCTGTTTTAAGCAAAATACTTGTATTAAACGCTTTTATATCGTACACTACTGAGTTATTTTGATTTTTGGTATTAATATTCTCGTAATATATTATACATCTAATTAAATAAACCTTTTCAGTAAGTAAAATTAGTTTTTAAGTATTATAACTCATTTTGACTTCAAAATCGGCTGTTTAAGACAAAATACTTCAAATAAACATTGTTTTTCGTACATAATTTGATTTATTTCGATTTTTTGTTATAATATTCTTGTAATATTTCTTAACGGTAAGTAAATAAACTTCTTCGTTAAAAAATATTAATTTTAAAGTATTAAAACTCCTTTTGACGTCAAAATATGCTATTTAAGACGAAATACTTGTAACAAACATTGTTTATCGTACATTATTTGAGAAATTTGGAAGTTTAATTATAATATGTTTGTAATGTTTCGTAAGGGTAATTTAATAAACGTCTTTGGTTAAAAATATTAGATTAAAGTATTAAAACTCATTTTGACGTCAAAATCAGCTTTTTAAGACGAAAAACTTGCAATAAACATTGTTTATCGTACATTATTTGAGTTATTTTTATTTTTGGTTACAATTTTCTTGTAATATTTCGTAAAGGTAATTTAATAAACCTCTTCGGTTAAAAATATTAGTTTTAAAGTATTAAGTATTCTTTTGACGTCAAAATCGGCTGTGTAAGACGAAATACTTGCAATAAACATTGTTTATCGTACATTATTTGAGTTATTTCAATTTTTGGTCTATAATATTCTTGTAATATCTCGTAAAGGTAGTTTATTAAACGTAATTGATTATTAATCTAACTTTAAATATATTAAAAGTATGTACTAAACCCATTTTTATCGTATATTATTTAAGTTATTATGATTTTTGGTATTAATATTCTTTTAATATATCATACATCAAATTAAAAAAACATCTTCCGTTAGGAATATTCTTGTAATAATCTTGTAATATTTCCTAAAGGTAATTTAATAAACTTCTTTAGTTAAAATCATTAGGTTAAAGTATTAACACTCATTTTGACGTCACAATTGGCTTAAATACTTGCAATAAACTTTTTTTATCGTATATTATCTGAGTTATTTCAGTTTTTGGTTATAATATTCTTGTAGTATTTTGAAAAGGTAATTCAATAAACCTCTTCGGTTAAAAATATTAATCTTGAAGTATCAAACTTCTTTTGACGTCAAAATCCGCTGTTTAAGACGAAATACTTGCAGTAAAGATTGTTTATCGTATATTATTTGAGTTATTTTAATCTTTGGTTATAATATTCTTGTTATAATTCTTGAAGCTAATTTAATAAACGTCTTTGGTTATGAATATTAGTTATAAAGTATTAAAACTCGATTTGTTGTCGAAATCGGCTATTTGAAACGAAATACTTGCAATAAGCATTGTTTATCGTTAACTATTTGAGTTATTTCGATTTTTGGTTATTATTATTCTTGTAATAATTATTACAGCTAATTTAATAAATGTCTTTGGCTAGTAATCTAACTTTGAACATATTAAAAGTACTATAGACGTTATAATAGGCTGTTTTAAACAAAATCCTTGTATTAAACTCTTTTTTATCCTACAATATTAAAAAGTTATGGTTTTTGGTATTAATATTCTTGAAATATATCATACACCAAATTATTGAGACCTTTAAGTTAAAAATATTAGTTTTAAAGTATTAAAACTCCTTTTGACATCAAAATCGGTTGTTTAGGACGAAATACTTGCAATAAACATTGTTTATTGTACATTATTTGAGTTATTTCAATTTTTGGTTATAATATTCTTTTAATATTACGTAAAGGTAATTAATAATCATTTTCGGTTTAAAATATTAGTTTTAAATTATTAAAACTCCTTTCGACGTCAAACTAGGCTGTTTAAGAGACTAACTACTTGCAATAAACATCGTTTATCTTACATTATTAGAGTTATTTCGATTTTTGACTATAATATTCTTGTTATCATTCTTAAAGCTAATTTAATAAACTTCTTAAGTTATTAATCTGACTTTAAACATAATAAAAGTACTATATACGTTATAATAGGCTATTTTGAACAAAATACTTGTATTAAACCCTTTTTTATCGTACACTATTGAGTTATTTTGATTTTTAGTGTTAATATTATTGTAGTATATCATAATGCTAATTAAATAAACCTCTTTGATGAGTAATATTAATTTTAAAGTATTAAAACTCCTTCTGACGTCAAAATAGGCTATTTAAGAGACGAAATACTTGCAATAAACATTGTTTATCATACATTATCTGAGTTATTTCGATTTTTGGTTATAATATTCTTGTAATATTTCGTACCGCTAATTTAATAAACGTTTGTGGTTAGTAATCTAACTTCAAACATATTAAAAGTACTATAGACGTTATAATAGGCTGTTTAAACAAAATACTTTTATTAAACCTTTTTTTATCGTACACTGTTAGAATTATTATGAATTTTGCCAATAGTATTCTAGTAATATTTCGTAAAGGTAATTTAATAAACTTTTTCGGTTAAAAATATTAGTTATAAATATGTAAAACTCCTATTGACGTCAAAATCGACTGTTTAAGACAAAATATTTGGAATAAACATTGTATATCTTACATTATTTAAGTTATCCCGACTTTTGGTTATAATATTCTTGTAATATTTCGTACCGCTAATTTAATAAACGTTTGTGGTTAGTAATCTAACTTCAAACATATTAAAAGTACTATAGACGTTATAATAGGCTGTTTAAACAAATTACTTGTATTAAACCTTTTTTTAACGTACACTGTTAGAATTATTATGAATTTTGCCTATAGTATTCTAGTAATATTTCGTAAAGGTAATTTAATAAACCTCTTCGGTTAAAAATATTAGTTTTAAATTATCAAAACTCCCTATGACGTCAAAATTGGCTATTTAAAACAAAATACTTGCAATAAACAATGTTTATCGTATATTATTTTAGTAATTTTGATTTTTGGTTATGATATTCTTGTAACATTTCTAACAGCTAATTTGATAAACGTTCTTGGTTAGCTATCTAACTTTAAACATATTAAAGTACTATAGACGTTATATAGGCTTTTTTAAACAAAATCCTTGTATTTAAACCTTTTTTATCGTACATTATTGAATTATTATGATTTTTGGTATTAATTTTCTTGTAATATATCATACATCCAATTATAAAGACCTTTTAGTTAAAAATATTAGTTTTAAAGTATTAAAACTCCTTTTGACGTCAGAATCGGCTGTTTAAGACGAAATATTTGTAATAAACATTATTTATCGTACATTATTCCATTTATTTCCTTTTTTGGTTATAATATTCTTGTAATGTTACGTAAAGGTAGGTATAATCGTCTTCGGTTAAAATATTAGTCTTAAATAGTTAAAACTCCATTTGACGTCAAATTTGACTGTTTAAGAGACGAAATACTCGCAAAAAACATTTTTTACCGTACATTATTTGAGTCATTTCGACTTTTGGTTAATATATTCCTGTTATATTTCGTAAGAATAATTTAATAAACATCTTCGCTTAAAAATAATAGTTTTAATGTATTAAAACTCCTTTCGAAGTCAAGATCGGGTGTTAAAGACGAATTATTTGAGTTATTTCGATTTTTGGTTATAATATTCTTGTAATATTTCATACAGCTAATTTAATAAACGTTTTTCGTTATTAATCTAACTTCAAACATATTAAAAGTACTATAGACGTTTTAATAGGCTGTTTTCAAACAAAATACTTGTATTAAACCCTTTTTTATCGTACACTATTGATTTATTTTGATTTTTTGGATTAATATTCTTTTAATATTTCATACAGCTAATTAAACAAACCTCTTCGGTAAGGAATATTAGTTTTAAAGTAATAAAACTCCTTTTGACGTCAAAATAGGCCGTTTGAGAGACGAAATTCTTGCAATAAACATTGTTTATCGTACATTATTTGAGTTATTTCGATTTTTGGTTATAAAATTCATGTAATATTTGGTAAAGATAATTTAATAAACGTCTTTGGTAATAAATATTAAAACTCATTTTGAGGTCAAAATTGGCAGTTTAAGACGAAATTCTTGCAATAAACATTGTTTACCGTACATTATATAAGTTATTTCGATTTTGATTAAAGATTCTTGCAATATTTTGCAGAGCTAAATAAAATAATCTCTTTGGTGAGCAATATTAGTTTTAAAGTGTTAAAGGTCCTTTTGTAGTGAAAATTTGCTGTTTAAGACGAAATACTTACAATAAACATTGGTTATCGTACATTATTTGCGTTATTTCGTTTTTTGGTTATAATATTCTTGTAATATTTCATACAGCTAATTTTATAAACGTCTTTGGTTATTAATAGACTTATAAACATATTAAAAGTACAATAGACATTATAATACGATGTTTTTAACAAAATACTTGTATTAAACCCTTTTTTTATCGTACACTATTGAATTATTATGATTTTTGGTATTAATATTCTCGTATATTATCATACATCTAATTAAATAAACCTCTTTAGTTAGGAATATTAGTTTTAAAGTATTATATTACATTTTGACGTCAAAATCGGCTGTTTAAGACAAAATTCTGGCATCAAACATTGTTTGTCGTACATCATTTGAATAATTTCGATTTTTGGTTATAATAGTCTTGTAATATTTCGTAAAACCAATTTAAAAATGGTCTTTGGTAAAGATATTAGTTTTAAAGTACTAAAATTCATTTTGACGTCAAAATCGGCTTTTTAAGACGAAAAACTTACAATAAACATTGTTTATCGTACATTATTTAAGTTATTTCGATTTTCGGTTATAATATTCTAGTAATACTCTTAAAGGTAATTTAATAAACGTCTTCGGTTAAAGATATTAGTTATGAATAAATAAAACTCCATTAGACGGCAAAATTGCCTGTTTAAGAGACGAAATACTATTAATAAATATTGTTTTTCGTATATTATTTGAGTTATTTCGATTTTCGGTTATAATTATTTTGTAATATTTCGTACAGCTAATCTAATATACGTCTTTGGTTATTAATCTAAATTTAACATATTATTAGTACTATAGAATTTATAATAGGCTATTTTAAACAAAATACTTGTATTAAACCCGTTTTAATCATACATTATTTGAGTTCTTACGATTTCAGGTATAATTATTCTTGTAAAATATCATTCAGCTAATTAAATAAACCTCTTCGGTTAGGAATATTAGTTTTAAATTATTCAAGTTCCTTTTGACGTTAAAATCGGCTGTTTGTGACGAAATACTTGCAATAAACATTGTTTATTGTATATTATTTGAGTTATTTCGATTTTCGCTTTTAACATTCCTGTAATATTACGTAAGGGAAATTTAATAAACGTCTTCGTTTAAAAATAATAGTTTTAATGTACTAAAACTCCTTTTATAGTCAAAATCGGCTGTTAAAGACGAAATACTTTCAATAAACAATGTTTATTGTATATTATTTGAGTTATTTCAATTTTAGTTATAATATTCTTGTAGAATATTATACAGCTAATTGAATGAACCTCTTTGGTTAGGAATATTAGTTTAAAGTATTAAAACTCCTTTTGACGTCAAAATCGGCTGTTTAAGACGAAATACTTGCAATAAACATTATTTATCGTACATTATTTGAGTAATTTCAATTTTTGGTTTATAATATTCTTATAATATTTCGTAAAGGAAATTTAATAAATGTACTTGATTATTAATCTAACTTTAAATATATTAAAAGTATGTATTAAACCTATTTTTATCGTATATTATTTAACTAATTCCGATTTTTGGTATTAATATTATTGTAAGATTTCATAAAGGTAATTTAACAAACTTCTTTGGTTAGTAATCTAACTTTCAACATATTATTAGTACTATAGACGTTATAATAGGCTATTTTAAACAAAATACTTGTATTAAACCATTTTTAATCGTACATTATTTGAGTTCTTATGATTTTAGGTATAAATATTGTTGTAAAATATCATACAGCTAATTAAATAAACCTCTTCGGTTAGGAATATTAGTTTTAAAGTATTATATGTTATTATTTTCGTCAAAATCGGTTGTTTAAGACAAAATTCTTGCAATAAACATTGTTTGTCGTACATCATTTGTATAATTTTAATTATTTGTTTTAATATTCTTGTAATATTTCGTTAAACCAATTTAAAAATCGTCTTCGGTTAAAAATATTAGTTATAAATAATTAAAACTCCATTAGACGGCAAAATTGTCTGTTTAAGAGACGAAGCACTTGGAATAAATATTGTTTTTCGTACATTATTTGAGTTCTTTCGTTTATCGGTTAAATAATTATTGTTAGATTTCTTAAAGCTAATTAAATAAACTTAATTGGTTAGTTATCTAACTTTAAACATAATAAAAGAACTATAGGCGTTATAATAGGCTGTTTAAAACAAAATACTTTTATTAAACCCTTTTTAATCGTACTTTATTTGAATTGTAATGATTTTTGGTATTAACATTCTTGTAAAGTATTATACAGCTAGTTAAATAAACCTCTTCAATTAGGAATACTAATTTAAAAGTATTATAACTCATTTTGACGTCAAAATCGGCCATTCAAGACGAAATACTTGCAATAAATATTGTTTATAAGTACATTATTTGAGTTATTTCAGTTTTTGGTCATAATATTCTTGTAATATTTCGTAAAAACAATTTAATAATCGTCTTCGGTTATAAATATTAGTTTTAAAGTATTAAATCTCCTTTTGACGTCAAAGTTGTCTGTTTGTACTCGCAATAAACATTGTTTATCGTACATTATTTGTGTCATTTCGAGTTATGGTTTTAATACTCTAGTAATATTTCTTTAAGACAATTTAATAAACATATCCAGTTAATATTATCAGTTTTAAAGTAATAAAATTCTTTTATGACGTCAAAATTGTGGGTTTAAGAACGAAATACTTGCAATAAACATTGTTTATTGTATATTATTTTAGTTATTTCAATTTTTGGTTATAATTTTCTTGTAATATTTCGTTACGGTAATTTAATAAACCACTTCGGTTAAAAATATTAGTTTTAAAATATTAAAACTTCTTTTGACGTCAAAATCGGCTGTTTAAGACGAAAATCTTGCAAAAAACATTGTTTACCGTACATTATATAAGTTATTTCAATTTTAGTTATAATATTCTTGTAGAATATCATACAGCTAATTGAATGAACCTCTTTGGTTAGGAATATTAGTTTAAAGTATTACAACTCCTTTTGACGTCAAAATCGGCTGTTTAAGACGAAATACTTGCAATAAACATTATTTATCGTACATTATTTGAGTAATTTCAATTTTTGGTTTGTAATATTCTTGTAATATTTCGTAAAGGTAATTTAATAAATGTATTTGATTATTAATCTAACTTAAAATATATTAAAAGTATGTATTAAACCCATTTTTATCGTATATTATTTAATTAATTCCGATTTTAGGTATCAAAATTATTGTAAGATTTCGTAAAGGTAATTTAACAAACTTCTTTGGTTAGTAATCTAACTTTCAACATATTATTAGTACTACAGACGTTATAATAGGCTATTTTAAATAAAATAATTGCATTAAACCATTTTTAATCGTACATTATTTGAGTTCTTATGATTTTAGGTATAAATATTGTTGTAAATTATCATACAGCTAATTAAATAAACCTCTTTGGTTAGGAATATTAGTTTTAAATTACTAAAGTTCCTTTTGACGTTAAAATCGGCTGTTTGAGACGAAATACTTGCAATAAACATTGTTTATCGTATATTATTTGAGTTATTTCGATTTTTTATTATAATATCCTTGTATTATTTCGTATAGCTAATTTAATAAACGTCTTTGGTTAAAAATCTAATTTTAAACATATCATCAGTACTATATACGTTATAATAGGCTCTTTTAAACAAAATACTTCTATTAAACACTTTTTAGTCGTACATTATTTGAATTATTTTGATTATTGGTAGGAATAGTCTTGTAATATATAATACAAATAATTAAATAAACTTCTTCGGTTAGGAATATTAGTTTTAAAGTATTAAAACTCCTTTGCTCTAAACATCGTTTATCGTACATTATTTGAGTTTTTCGACTTCCGTTATAGTATTCGTATAACATTTTGTACAACTAAATTAATAAACGTCTTTGGTTAGTAATCTATTTTTTAACATATTTATAGTACTATAGATGTTTTAATAGGCTGTTTTATACAAAATCATTGTATTAAACCTTTTTTTATCGTACACTATTTAAATTATTTTGGTTATTGGTATTAATATTCTTGTAATATATCTTACAGCTAATTATATAAATCTTTTCAGTTACGAAAAATAGTTTTAAAGTATTAAAACTCCTTTTGATGTCAAAATCAACTATTTAAGACGAAATACTTGTAACAAACATCGTTTATCGTACAATATTTTAATTTTTCGATTATCCGTTATAATATTCTTATAACTTTTTTTACCGCTAATTTAAAAAACGTCTTTGGTTAGTAATCTAACTTTAAACATAAAAAAAGTACTATAGATGTTATAATAGGCTGTTTTTTAACAAAATATTTCTATTAAACCCTTTTTAATCGTACACTACTTAAATAATTTTTATTATTGATGTCACTATTCTCGTAATATATCATAAAGCTAATTAAATAAACCTTTTTGGTTAGAAATATTAGTTTTAAGGTGAAAACTCCTTTTGTCGTGAAATCGGCTTTTTAAGACAAAATAATTGTGATAAACTATATTTATCGTACATTATTTGAGATATTTCGATTTTTGGTTATAATATTCTTATAATATCTCGTAGAGCCAGTTTAATAAACGTCTTTGATTAGTAATCTAACTATAAACATATTAGAAGTACTATAGACGTTTTAATAGGCTGTTTTAAACAAAATTATTGTATTGAATTCTTTTTTATCGAACATTACTTGAGTTATTTTTTTTATTGGTATTAATATTCTTGTAATATAACATACAGCTAATTAAATAAACCTCTTCAGTTAGAAACATTAGTTTTACAGTATTAAAACTCCTTTTGACGTCAAAATCGACTATTTACGACAAAATACTTGTAATAAACATTATTTATCGTAAACTATTTGAATTATTACAATTCTTTATAATAGTATTAGTATAATCTTTTAAAAACGTAATAAAATAATCATCTTCAGTTAAAATTATTACTTTTAAAGTTTTAAAACTACTTTCGACGTCAAACTCATCTGTTTAAGACAAAATACTTAAATAAACATTGACTGTTTATCATACATTATTTGATAAATTTTGATTTTTGGTTATATTATTCTTGCAATATTTCGTATAGCTAATTTAATAAACGTATTTGGTTAATAATCTAATTTTAAACGTGCTAAAAGTACCTAGACGTTATAATAGGCTGTTTTAATTAAAATACTTGTATTAAACCGTTTCTATCGTACACTTTTTGATTTTTTATTATTATTGGTATTTATACTCTTACAATATACCACACAGCTAAATAAATAAACCTCTTTGGTTAAAAAATTTAAGTTTTAAAGTATTAAAACTCCTTTTGACGTCAAAATCGGTTGTTAAAGACTAAATACTTGCAACAAACATTGTTTATCCCTCTTTATTTGACTTATTATGATTTTTAGTATAATATTTTTTTAATTTATCGTAAAGGTAATTTAATGAACTTTTTCGGTTAGTAATATTAGTTCTAAAATATTAAAACTCCTTTTTACGTCAAAATGGGCTGTTTAAGACGAAATACTTGTAATAAATATATTTATCGTACACTATTTTAATTGTTATTATTTAGGGTAATAATAATATTGTAATATTTCGTAAAGGTAATTTAATAAACGTCTTTGGTTACGAAAATTAGTTTTGAGTACTGAAATTACTTTTGACGTCAAGATCAGCTATTTAAGTCGAAAAAATTGTAATAAACATTTTTTATCGTACATTATTTGAATCAATATGGTTTTTAGTTATAATATAATTGTAATATTTCGTAAAGATTATTTGATAAACGTCTTTAGTTAGTAATCTTACTTTAAACATATTTAAAATACTATAGACGTTATTATAGGCTGTTTCAAACAATATACTTGTATTAAACCCTTTTTATCGTACACTTTTTGAATTATTTTGATTACTGGTAATAATATTCTTGTTATATATCAAACAGCTAATTTAATAAACCTTTTCGGTTGAGAAATTTAGTTTTAAAGTATTAAAACTCCTTTTGACGTCAAAATGGGTATTTAAGACGAAATCCTTGTAATAAATATTATTTATCGTACACTATTTGAATTATTAAGATTTTTGGTAATAATATTATTGTAATATTTCGAAATAGTAACTTAATAAACGTTTTCAAAAAAAAATATTAGTTTTAAAATATCAAAATTCTTTTTGACGTCAAAATCGGCTATTTAACACGAAATACTTGGAATAAACATTGTTTATCGAATACTATTTGAGTTTTTTCGATTTTTGGTTATAATATTCTAGTAATATTTCGTAAAGGTATTTGATAAACTTCATCAGTTAAAAACATTAGTTTTAAATAATTAAAACTCTAATTGACGTCATACTTGTCTGTTAAAGAGACGATATACTTGCAATAAACATTTTTTATCGTACGTTATTTGAGTTAGTCGTATTTTTGTTATAATATTCCTGTAGTATTTCGTAAAGGTAATTTAATAACTGTCTTCGGTTAAAAATATTAGTTTTAAAGTAATAAAACTTCTTTTGACGTCAAAATCGGCTGTTTAAGACGAAATACTTGCAATAAACATTATTTATCTTACATTATTTTAGTTTTTTCGATTTTTTCTTATAATATTTTCGTTTTATTTCTTATAGCTTATTTAATTAACGTTATTGCTTAGTAATCTAATTTTAAATATATTAAAAATTTAATAGGCATTATAATAGGCTGTTTTAAACAAAATACTTGTATTAAACCCTTTTTTATTGTACATTATTTGAATCATTATAATTTTTGGATATAATATTCTTGTAAAATATCATACAGCTAATTAAAAAAACCTCATTGGTTAAAAATAATTGTTTGATTGTATTAAAACTACTTTAGACGTCAAAATCGGCTGTTTAAGACGAAATACATGAAAAAAACATTGTTTATCGTACATAATTTAACTTAGTTTTGCATTTTTGTTATAATATTCATGTAATATATCGTAAAGGTAGTTTAATAAATCTTTTCGGTTAAAAATAATAGTTTTAAAGTATTAAAACTACTTTAGATGTCAAAATCGGCTGTTTAAGACGAAATGCTTGCAAAAAACATTGTTTATCGTACATAATTTTAGTTATTTTGATTTTTGGTTACAATATTCTTGTAAAATATCGTAATGGTAATTTAATTAACCATTTCGGTTAAAAATATTAGTTTTTAAGTCTTAAACACCTTTTGACGTCAAAATCGGCTGTAAAAATCGAAATACTTGCAATAAACATTGTTTATCGTACATTATTTAAGTTATTTTCATTTTTGGCTATAATATTCTTGTTATATTTCTTACAGCTTTTTTAATAAACGTTATTGGTTAGTAATCGAACTTTAAACATATTAAAAGTACAATAGGCATTAAAATAGGCTGTTTTAAACAAAATACTTGTATTAAACGCTTTTTTATCGTACATTATTTGAGTTATTTCGACATAATGTTATAATATTATTACAATATATAATATAGATAATTAAATAAACCTCTTCGGTTAAATGTCAGTTTTAAAGTATTAAAACTCCTTTTGACGTCAAAATCGGCTGTTTAAGACGAAATACTTGCAAAAAACATTTTTTATCGGACATAAATTAAGTTATTTTGATTTTCGGATTTAATATTCTTGTAATGTTACGTAAAGGTAATTTAATAAACCTCTTTGGTTAAAAATATATATGTAAAGTATTAAAACTTCGTTTGACGTCATAATCAGTTGTTTAAGACGAAATACTCTCAATAAAAATTGTTTATCATACATTACTTGAGTTATTTCGATTTTTAGTTATAATATTCTTGTTATATTTCTTAAAAATAATTTAATAAACGTTATTGGTTAGTAATTTAATTTTAGACATATTAAAAGTACAATAGGCATTAAAATAGGCTGTTTTAAACAAAATACTTGTATTAAACGCTTTTTTATCGTACATTATTTGAGTTATTTCGACCTAATGTTATAATATTATTGCAATATATAATATAGATAATTAAATAAACCTCTTCGGTTAAATGTCAGTTTTAAAGTATTAAAACTCCTTTTGACGTCAAAATCGGCTGTTTAAGACGAAATACTTGCAAAAAACATTTTTTATCGGACATAAATTAAGTTATTTTGATTTTTGGATTTAATATTCTTGTAATGTTACGTAAAGGTAATTTAATAAACCTCTTTGGTTAAAAATATTATATGTAAAGTATTAAAAGTTCGTTTGACGTCATAATCAGTTGTTTAAGACGAAATACTCTCAATAAAAATTGTTTATCATACATTACTTGAGTTTTTTCGATTTTTAGTTATAATATTCTTGTTATATTTCTTAAAAATAATTTAATAAACGTTATTGGTTAGTAATTTAATTTTAGACATATTAAAAGTACAATAGGCATTATAATAGGCTGTTTCAAACAAAATACTTGTATTAAACCGTTTTTGATCGCACATTATTTGAGTTATTATGATTTTTTGTATTAATATACTTAAAATATATCATAGAGCTATTTAAATAAACATCTTCGGTTAGGAATATTAGTTTTCAAGTATTAAAACTTATTTTAACGTCAAAATCGGCTGTTTATAACAAACTACTTGTAATAAACATCATTTATCGTACATTATTCAAGTTATTTAGATTTTTGGTTAAAATATTCTTGTAATATTTCGTAAAGGTAATTCAATTAACGTTCTCGGTTAATAATATTAGTTTTAAATAATTAAAACTTTATTTGACGTCATAATTGTCTGTTTAAGAGACGAAAATCTAGCAATAAACATTGTTTATCGTACATTAGTTAAGTTATTTCGACAATTTGTTATAATATTTCTGTAGTTTATCGTAAAGGTAATTTAATAAACCTCTTCGGTTAAAAATATTGGTTTTAAAGTATTAAAAGTTCTTCTGACGTCAAAATAGGCTGTTTAAGACGAAATACTGCAGTAAACTTTATTTATAATACATTATTTTAGTTATTTTGATTTCTAGTGATAATTTTTTTGTTATATTTCTTATAGCTAATTACATAAACGTTATTGGTTTGTAATCTAACTTTAGTCATATCAAAAGTGCAATAGGAATTATAATAGGCTGTTTTAAACAAAATACTTGTATCAAAACCCTTTTTAATTGTACATTATTTGAATTATTATGATTTTTGGTATTAATATTCTTGTAATATATCATACAGCTAATTAAATAAACCTCTTCGGTTAGAAATATTAGTTTTAAAGTATTAAAAGTCTTTTTCACGTCAAAATCGGCTTTTTAAGACTAAATACTGGTAATAAATATTAATTATTCTTTATTATTTGAGTTATTAAATTTTTGGTTAAAATATTCTTGTAATATTAAGTAAAGGTAATTTAATAAACCTCTGCGGTTAAAAATATTAGTTTTATATAATTAAAACTCTATTTGATGTCATTATTGTCTGTTTAAGAGACGAGATACTTGCAATAAACATTGTTTATCGTATATTATTTGATATATTTTAATATTTGGTTATAATATTACTGTAGTTTTTCGTAATGGTAATTTAATAACTGTCTTCGGTTAAAAATATTAGTTTTAAAGTACTAAAACTTCTTTTGACGTCAAAATAGGCTGTTGAAGGCGAAATACTCGCAATAAACATTGTTAATCGTACATTACTTGAGTTATTTCGATATTTAGTTATAACTCTCTTGTTATATTTCTTAAAAATAATTTAATAAACGTTATTGGTTACTAATCGAACTTTAAACATATTAAAAGTACAATAGGCATTATAATAGGCTGTTTGAAACAAAATAGTTGTAGTAAAATCTTTTTTTTTGTACATTATTTGAGTTATTATTATTTTTGGTATTAATATTCTTGTAATAAATCATATAAGTGATTCAATAAATTTTTTTTGTTAGGAATATTAAATTTAAATTATTAAAACTCCTTTGGACATCAAATTCGGCTGTTTAAGACGAAATACTTGCAATAAACTTTGTATATCGAACATTATTTGAGTTATTTCGTATTATGGATAGATTATTCTAGTTATTTTTCTTACAGCTTTTTTAATAAACGTTATTGGTTAGTAATCTAACTTTAAACATATCAAAGGTACAATAGGCATTATAATATACTGTTTTAAGCAAAATACTTGTATTAAACCCTTTTTATCGTACATTATTTGAATTATTATGATTTTTGGTATTGATATTCTTGTAATATATCTTACTACTAATTATATAAACCTCTTCAGTTAGTAATAATTGTTTCAATGTATTAAAACTACTTTAGACGTCAAAATCGGCTGTTTAAGACGAAATACATGCAAAAAACATTGTTCATCGTGCATTATTTGAGTAATTTTGATTTTTGGTTATAATATTCTTGTAATATTTCGTAAAGGCATTTTGATAAACCTCTCCGGTTAAAAGTATTAGTTTTAAAGTATTAAAACTCCTTTTGACGTCAAAATCGGCTGTTTGAAACGAAATACTTGCAATAAACATTGTTTATCGTACATTATTTGAGTTACTTCGATTTTTTGTTTTAATATTCATATTATATTTCTTACAGCTAATTTAATAAATGTTATTGATTAGTAATCGAACTTTAAACATATTATAAGTACATAAGGCATTAAAATAGGCTGTTTTAAATAAAATACTTGTATTAAACACTTTTTATTGTACATTATTTGAGTTATTTTGACTTAAGGTTATAATATTATTGTAATATATCATCTAGGTATTTATATAAACCTCTTCGGTTAAAATGTCAGTTTTAATGTATTAAAACTTCTTTTGACGTCAAAATCGGCTGTTTAAGACGAAATACTTGCAATAAACATTGTTTAGCGTACATTATTTGAGTTTTTTCGATTTTTGTTATTAATATTCTTGTAATATTTCAAAAAGGTAATTTATTAAACCACTTCGGTTAAAAGTATTAGATTTAAAATATTAAAACTTCTTTTGACGTCAAAATCGGCTGTTTAAGACGAAATACTCGCAATAAACATGTTAATTGTATATTACTTGAGTTATTTCGATTTTTAGTTATAACTATCTTGTTATATTTCTTAAAAATAATTGAAAAAAACGTTATTGATTAGTAATCTAATTTTAAACATACTAAAAGTACAATAGGCATTATAATAGGCTGTTTTAAACAAAATACTTGTATCAAACCGTTTTTTATCGTACATTATTTGAATTATTATGATTTTGTGTATTAATATACTTAAAATATATCAAATAGCTAATTAAATAAGCATCTTTGGTTAGGAATATTAAATTTAAAGTATTAAAACTCATTTCGACGTCAAATCGGCTGTTTAAGACGAAATACTTGTAATAAACATTGTTTATCGTGCATTATTTAAGTTATTTCGATTTTTGGTTATAATATTCTTGTAATATTTCGTAAAGGTAAATCAATTAACGTCCTCGGTTGAAAATATTAGTTTTAAATAATTAAAACTTCTTTTTACGTCAAAATAGGCTGTTTAAGACGAAATACTGTAGTAAACATTATTTATCGTTTATTATTGTAGTTATTTTGATTTTTTGTGATAATTTTTTTGTTATATTTCTTATACCTAATTAAATAAACGTTATTGGTTTGTAATCAAACTTTAAACATATTAAAAGTTCATTAGGAATTGTAATAGGCTGTTTTAAACAAAATACTTGTATTAAACCCTTTTTTATCGTACATTATTTGAATTATTATGAATTTTGGTAATAATATTCTTGTAATATATCATACAGCTAATTAAATCAACCTCTTCGGTTAGGAATATTAGTCTTAAAGTATTAATTCTCACTTTGACCTCAAAATCGGCTGTTTAAGACGAAATACTTGCAAAAAACATTGTTTATCGTACATAATTTAAGTTGTTTTCATTTTTGGTTATAATATTCTTGTAATAATACCTAAGGGTAATTTATAAAACTTCTTTGGTTAAAAATATTAGTTGTAAAGTATTAAAACTTCTTTTCAAGTCAATATCAGCTGTTTAAGACGAAATACTCTCAATAAAAATTGTTTATCGTACATTACTTGAGTTATTTCGATTTTTGGTTATAATATTCTTGTTATATTTCTTAAAAATAATTTAATAAACGTTATTGGTTAGTAATCTAACTTTAAACATATTATAAGTACAACAGGCATTATAATAGGCTGTTTTTAACAAAATACTTTTATTAAACCGTTTTTGATCGCAGATTATTTAAATTATTATGATATTTTGTAATAATATACTTGAAATATATCATACAGCTAATTAGATAAACATCTTCGGTTATGAATATTAGTTTACAAGTATTAATACTTATTTTAACGTCAAAATCGGCTGTTTAAGACGAAATACTTGTAATAAACATTATTTATCGTACATTATTTAAGTTATTTAGATTTTTGGTTATAATATTCTTGTAATATTTCGTAAAGGTAATTTAATTAACATCTTCGATTAAAAATATTAGTTTTAAATAATTAAACTTCCATTTGACGTCATAATTCCTGAGTTATTTCGATTTAAGTTATAATTATCTTGTAAATTTCTTGAAAGTAATTTAATTAACGTCTTCGGTTAAAAATTTGAGTTTTAATAATTAATCTCCAATTGACGTCAAAGTTGTCTGTTTAAGAGACGAAATACTTGCCATAAACATTGTTTATCGTACATTATTTGAGTTATTTTGATTTTTGTTAGTTATCTAAGTTTAAAAATATTGAAATACAATAGGCGTTTTAATAGGCTGTTTTAAACAAAATACTTGTATTAAACCGTTTATTATCTTACATTATTTGAGTTATAATTAATTTTGATATAATACTCTTGTAACATATCATAAAGCTAATTTAATAAACCTCTTCGGTTAGGAATATTAGTTTTAAAGTATTAAAACATATTTTGACGTCTTAATCGGGTCTTTGAGACGAAATACTAACAATAAACATTTTTTATCGTACATTATTTGAGTTATTTCGATTTAAGTTTTAATTATCTTGTAAATTTCTTGAAAGTAATTTAATTAACGTCTTCGGTTAAAAATATGAGTTTTAATAATTAATCTCCAAAAGACGTCAAAGTTGTCAGTTAAAGTGACGAAATACTCGCAATAAACATTGTTTATCGTACATTATTTGACTTATTTCGATTTTCGGTTATATTATCCTTATTTCGTAAAAGTAATTTAATAAACGTCTTCGGTTAACAATATTAGTTTTAAAGTATCAAAACTCAATTTTGACGTCAAAATCGATTGTTTTAGACGAAGTACTTACAAAAAAATTGTTTATCGTACATTATTTGAGTAATTTCGATTTTTGGTTATAATATTATTGTAATTTTTCGTAAAGATAATTTAATAAACCTTTTTGGTTAAAAATATTAGTTTTATATAATTAAAACTACTTTTGACGCCAGAATCGGCTGTTTATGACGAAATACTCGCAATAATTATTGTTTATTGTACATTATTTGATTTATTATGATTTTTAGTAATAGTATTCTTGTAATATTTCGTAAAGGTAATTCAATTAACGTCTTGGCTTAGAAATATTAGTTTTTAATAATTAAAACTCAATTTGACGTTATAACTGTCTGTTTAAGAGACGAAATACTTGAAATAAACATTGTTTATCGTTCGTTATTTGAATTATTTCGACATTTGGTTGTAATATTCCTGTAGTTTTTCGTAAAGGTAATTTAAAAACTGTCTTCGATTAAGAATATTAGTTTTAAAGTATTTAAAACTTTAAAGTATTTTTAATCAAAATAGGCTGTTTAAGACGAAAAAATTGCAATAAACATTATTTATCGTACATTATTTAAGTTATTTCGATTTTTGGTCATAATATGTTTGATATATTTCTTACAGCTAATCTAATTAACGTAATTGGTTAGTAATTGAACTTTAAACATATTAAAAGTAAAATGGGATTATAATAGGCTGTTTTAAAGAAAATAATTGTATCGAACCCTTTTTTATCGTACATTATTTGAGTTTTCATGATTTTTAGTATTAATATTCTTGTAATATATTATATAGCTAATTAAATAAACTTCTTTGGTTAAGAATATTAATTTAAAGTATTAAAACTCCTTTTGACGTCAAAATCGGCTGTTTAAGACAAAAGACTTGCAATGAACATTGTATATCGTACTTTATTTGAGTTATTTCGATTTTCGGTTATAATATTCTTGTAATATTTCGTAAAGTTAAATTAATAAACCTCTTCAGTAAGAAATATAAGTATTAAGGTGTTATAACTTTTTTTGACGTCAAAATCAGCTGTTTAAGACGAAATACTTGCAATAAACATATATTATCATGCATTATGTGTGTTATTTTAATTTTTAGTTATAATTTTCTTGTTATATTTCTTGAAGTTAATTTAATAAAGGTCTTTGGTTAGTAATCTAACTTGTAACATATTTAAAAAAAACAATATTGAGTTATTGTGATTTTGGTTATATTATTCTGGTAATATATCATACAGCTTATAAATAAAACCTCTTCGGTTAAAAATATTAGTTTTAAACTATTAAAATTATTTTTATGTCAAATTCGGCTGTTTGAACGAAATACTTGCAATAATAATTTTTTATCGTATATTATTTGAGTTATTTCGATTTTTGGACATAAAATTCTTGTAATATTTCGTATAAGTAATTTAATATAGGTCTTTGGTTAGTAATCTTTCTTTAAACATATTAAAAGTATTATAGACGTTAAATAGGCTGTTTTTAAACAAAATACTTCTATGAAACCTTTATTTATCGTACACTTTAAAATCATTTTGATTTTTAGTATAAATGTTTTTGTAATATATCATACATCTAATTAATAAACCTCTTCGGTTAGGAATATTAGTTTTAGTGTATTAAAACTCCTTTTGACGTCAAAATCGGCTGTTTAAGACGAAATACTTGCAATAAACATTGTTTATCGTACATTATTTGAGTTATTTTGATTTTTGGTTATAATAGTCTTGTAATATATCGTAAAGGTAATTCAATTAACGTCTTCGGTTATAAATATTAGTTTTATAAAATTAAAACTCCATTTGACGTCAAAGTTGTCTGTTAAAGTGACGAAATACTTTCAATAAACATTGTTTATCGTACGTTATTTGAGTTATTTCGATATTTGGTTATAATTTTCCTGTAGTATTTCATAAAGGTAATTTGATAACTGTCTTCGGTTGAAGTATTATTTTAAAGTATTAAAACTTCTTTTGACGTCAAATCGGTTGTTTAAGACGAAATACTTGCAACAAACATTGTCTATCGTACATTATTTGAGTTATTTCGATTTTTGGTTATAATATTCTTGTTATATTTTTTACAGCTAATTTAATAAACGTTATTGGTTAGTAATCTAATTTTAAACATATCAAAAGTACAATAGGAATTATGATAGGCTGTTTAAACAAAAAACTTGTGTTAAACCCATTTTATCAATACATTATTTGAATTATTATGATTTTTGGTATTAATATTCTTGTAATATATCATACAGCTAATTAATAAAACCTCTTTGGTTAGTAAATTAGTTTAAAAATATTAAAACTCTTTTTGACGTCAAAATCGGTTGTTTGGGACGATATACATGCAATAAACATTGTTTATTCTTCATTTTTTGGGTTATTAAATTTTTGGTTAAAATATTCTTGTAATATTTCGTAAAGGTAATTTAGTAAACCTCTTCGGTTAAAATATTAGTTTCAGATAATTAAAATTCCATTTGACTTCGTTATTGTCTGTTTAAGAGACGAAATACTTGCAATTAACATTGTTTATCGTACACTATTTGAGTTATTATGATTTTTGGTATTAATATTCTTGTAATATATCATATAGGTAATTAAATAAACTTCTTTGGTTAGGAATATTAAATTTAAAGTATTAAAACTCCTTTTGACGTCAAAAATGGTTGTTTAAGACATATACTTGCAATAAACTTTTTTTATCGTACATTATTTGAGTTCTTTCATATTTTGGATATAATATTCTAGTTATATTTCTTACAGCTTATTTAATAAACTTTATTGGTTAGTAATCAAACTTTAAACACAATAAATGTACAAAAGGCATTGCAATAGGCTGTTTTAAACATAATTCTTGTATTTAACCCTTTTTTATCGTACATTATTTGAATTATTATGATTTTTTGTATTAATATTCTTGTAATATATCATACAGCTAGTTAAATAAACCTCTTCGGATTAGAATATTAGTTTAAAAGTATTAAAACTATTTTTGACGTTAAATCGGCTGTTTAAGACGAAATACATGCAAAAAAAATTGTTTATTGTGCATTATTTGATTTATTTTGTTTTTGGTTATACTATTCTTGTTATATATCGTAAAAGTAATTTAATAAACTTCATCGGTTTAAAATATTACTTTTAAAGTAATAAAACACATTTGACGTCAAAAACGACTGTTAAAGACGAAATTCTTGCAATAAACATTGTGTACCGTACATTATTTAAGTTTCTTCAATTTTTGGTTCTAATATTCTTGTAATGTTTCGTACAGGTAATTTACGAAACGTCTTTGGTTAAAAATATTAGTTTTAGAGTGTTAAAACCCCTTTTGAAGTCAAAATCGGCTTTTTAAGACGAAATACTTGCAATAAACATTGTTTATCTTACATCATTTAGTTATTTTTACTTTTGGTTATAATATTTTTGTTATACTTCTTACAGCTAATTTTATAAACGTTATTGGTTTGTAATCTAACCTTAAACATATTAGAAGAACAATAGGCGTTATAATAGTCTGTTTTAAACAAAATACTTTTATTATACCGTTTTTTATCGTACATTATTTGAGTTTTTAATTATTTTGGATATTATATTCGTATAATATATCACATAGCTAACTTTATAAACATATTTAATTATTAATCTAACTTTAAACATATTAAAAGTACTATAGACGTTATAGTAGGCTATTTTAAACAAAATACTTGTATTAAACCCTAATTATCGTACACTATTGATTTATTATATTAATGGTATTAATATTCTCGTAATATTTCATACAGCTAATTAAATAAAACTCTTCCGTAAGGTATATTAGTTTAAAGGTAATAAAACTCCTTTTGACGTTATTGATTAGTAATCTAACTTTAAACATATTAAAAGTACAAAAGGCATTTTAATAGGCTGTTTTAAAGAAAATACTTGTATTAAACCCTTTTTTTATATACATTATTTGAGTTATTTCGGTTTTTAGTTACAATAATCTTGTAATATTTGGTAAAGGTAATTTAATAAACCTTTTTGGTTAAAAATATTAGTTTTAAAGTGTTAAAACTTTTTATGAAGTTAAAATCGGCTGTTTAAGATAAAATACTTGCAATAATCATTGTTTATCGAACATTATTTGAATTATTTTGATTTTTAGTTATAATATTCTTGCATATTTATTACACCTAATTTAATAAACGTTATTAGTTAGTAATCTACTTAAAACATAATAAAAGTACAAAAGGCATGATAATAGGCTGTTTTAAACAAAATACTTGTATTAAACCATTTTTCATCGTTCGTTATTTGAAATATTATGATTTGTGGTATTAATATTCTTTTATTATATCCATAGCTAGTTTTATAAACCTCTTCGGTTAGAAATATTAGTTTTAAAGTATTGAAACACATTTTGACGTCAAAATCAGCTATTTAAGACGAAATAATTGCAATTAACATTATTTATCGTTTATTATTTGAGTTATTTGAGTTATTTCGATTTTTGGTTTTAATATTTTTGTTATATTTCTTACAGCTAATTTAATAAACATTTAGGTTAGTTATCTAACTTTAAATAATTAGAAGTACAATAGGCGTTAAAATAGGCTGTTTTAAACAAAATACTTGTATTAAACCGTTTTTTATCAGATATTATTTGAGTTATTTTGATTTTTGGTATTAATTTTCTTAAAAAATATCATACATCTAGTTAAATAAACCTCTTCGGTTTGGAATACTAGTTTTAAAGTATTAAAACTCATTTTGACGTCAAATTCGGCTGTTTAAAGCGAAATAATTGCAATAAAGATTATTTATCGTACATTTTTCAAGTTATATCCATTATGGTTATAATATTCTTGTAATATTTCGTAAAGGTAATTTATATTGACGATCATAATTGTCTGTTTAAGCGACGAAATACTTGCAATAAACATTATTTATCGTACATTATTTGAGTTATTTCGATTTTTTGTTACATCATTCTTGTTATATTTCTTACAGCTAATCTAATAAACGTATTTGGTTATTAATCTAACTTTAAACATATTAAAAGTACTATAGACGTTATAATAGGCTATTTTAAACAAAATATTTGTATTAAACCCTTTTTTATCGTACGAAATTGATTTATTTTGTATTTTTGTATTAATATTCTTGTAATATTTCATACGTACTTTTTGCTTTAAAGGTTGTAATCAAAGTTCTCGACTTAAAAAGGAGAATGATTTAATGATAAATTTCAAAAATTTTATTACAATATAATGTTTCAATAGTTTAAAAATACGAGATCTTCAGTTGTTCAAAATCTGTAAAACTTTATGTGATAACAAGTAGGAAGACATTAGGCTAAACTTGAAATAAAAGAAGTTAAAAAGAAAAAAGTATAACAAAAAACTGAGTAAAATCTAATTAAAACCTATAGTTTAAAGTTACTAGCATATGATGATTTTAATGTTGTTAGGCTAAATTTAGAAAAATGCACGTTACTTAATAATTATACGATCTTAAAACTTAATCAAATAAAAAATATATATATACAATAAAAAATAATTATACTAACATTTACTGGCCTTGTGAAATTTGTAGATAACTAACTAAGAAAATATCTCTTTAATTAAACCTTTAAGTTAAATTTACTCGTTAAAAAAAGTTTGGCTATTGTATTATGACGTAATTATATATTGGTTTAAATACTTGTACAAATTAAAATAGATATTTGTTTAACAAAACGCTCTTAAGTTTTGAAATAAAGCTTCTTAAAGTGTATACAAGAGCATATTAACTCGTTCCTTTTATTAAAAGATGTTCACCCGTCAGCGTTCGCTATTTCGATTTTTTCATAGGAGCAGGTCCTAAGATTCTCTGCGGTTTCCTTATGTGTCCGATGTAGTGTAAAATTTCCCATTTTATGTTGTAATTAGTGTTTCATACAGCTAGTTAAATAAACCACTTAGGTTAGGAATATTATTTTTAAAGTATTAAAACTCCTTTTGACTTCAAAATATGCTGTTTAAGACGAAATAATTGCAATAAACATTGTTTATCGTACATTATGTAAGTTATTTCGATTTTGGTTATAATACTCTTGTAATATATTATACAGCTAAATAAATAAACCTCCTTGGTGAGGAATATTAGTTTTAAAGTATTAAAACCTCTTTTTGACGTCAAAATAGGCTGTAAAATAGTCGAAATTCTCGCAATAATCATTGTTCATCGTACATTATTTGAGCTATTTCGATTTTTGGTTGAAATATTCCTGTAATATTTCGTAAGGGTAATTTAATAAACGCCTTTGTTTAGTTATCTAGCTTAAAACATATTAAAAGTACCATAGACGTTAGCATAGGCTGTTTAAAACAAAATACTCGTATTAAACCATTTTTTAGCAGTCTCTAATGAATTCTTTTGATTTTTAGTATAAATATTCTTGTAATATATCATAAATCTATAGTATAAGACTTTTGATTAAAAATATTACTTTTAAAGCATTAAAACTTATTTTGACGTCACAATCGGCTATTAAATACTTAAAATAAACCTTATTTATCGTACATTATTTGAGTCATTTCGACTTTTGGTTATAATATTCTTGTAATATATCATACAGCTAATTAAATAAACGTCTTCAGTTCAAAATATTAATTTTTAAGCATTAAAACTCCTTTATACGTTAAAATCGGCTATTTAAGACAAAATACTTGCAATAAACATTGTTTATTGTACATTATTTTAGTTATTTCGGTTTTTGATATTAATATTTTTATAATTTTTCATAAAGGTAATTTAATAAACGGAAATGGTTAGTAATCTAACTTTATACTTAGTAAAAGTACTATAAAATTTATAATCAGCTGTTTTAAACAAAATACTTGTAAATAAACCTTTTTTTTTCATACACTATTATTATTTTGATTTTTGGTATTAATATTCTTGCAATTCCTTTTCGGTTGTGATTATTAGTTTTTAAGTATTAAAAGTCCTTTTGACGTCAAAATAGGCTGTTTAAGACGAAATACTTGCAATAAACTTTGTTTATTCTACATTATTTGAATTATTTTGATTTTTTGTTATAATATTCTTGTTATATATCTTACAGCTAATTTAATAAACGTTATCGGTTAGTAAAAGTACTATAGAGGTTATAATAGGCTGTTCAAACAAAATACTTAAATTAAACCATTTTTTTAGGGTACACTACGAAATTGTTTTGATTTTTGGTTATAATGTTCTTGTAATATATCATACAGCTAATTTAATAAACTTCTTAGGGTATAAATATTAGTTTTAAAATATTAAAATTACTTTACTTCAAAATCAGCTGCTTAAGACGAAACAATTGTAATAAACATTGTTTATCATACATTGTTTGAGTTATTTAGAGCTTTGGTTATAATATTCTTGTAATATTTCGTAAAGGTAATTTAATAAATGTCTTTGGTTATGTATATTAGTTTTAAAATATTAAAACTACTTTTGACGTCAAAATCGGCTGTTTAAGACAATATACTTGCAATAAACATTGTTTATCGTACATTATTAGAGTTATTTCGATTATTCGTTATAATATTCTTGTTATATTACTTTCAGCTAATTTAATAAACGTCTTTGTTTAGTAATCTAGCTTTAAAAATATTTAAAGTACTATAGACGTTATAATACTCTCTTTTGAAAAAAAATAATTTTATTAAACCCTTTTTTATCGTACACTATTGAGTTGTTTTGATTTTTGGTATTGATATTATTGTAGTTTATCATACAGCTAATTAAATAAACCTCTTCGGTTAGGAATATTATTTTTAAAGTATTAAAATTACTTTTAATGTCAAACTCGGCTGTTTAAGAGACGAAATACTTGCAATGAACATCGTTTATCGTACGTTATTTGAGTTATAACTACTTTTGATTATAATTTTCTTGTAATATTTCGTCAAGGTAATTTGATAAATATCTTCGGTTAAAATAATTAGTTTTAAAGTATTATAACTGTATTTGACGACAAAATCGGCTATTTATGATGAAATATTTGCAATAAACATTGTTTATTGTACATTATTTAAGTTTTTTCGATGTTCGGTTAAATATTTTTGTAATATTTTGTAAAGCTAAGTTAATAAACCTCTTTGGTTAGTGATTTAACTTTAAACATATTAAAAGTACTATAGACGTTAAAATAGGCTGTTTTAAAGAAATTACTTATATTAGACCCTTTTTTATCGTACACTATTGAATTATTTTGATTTTTTGTATCAATATTCTTGTAATATATCATACATCTAAATAAATAAACCTCTTTGGTTAGAAATAATAGTTTTAAAGTATTAAAACTCATTTTGACGTCACAATCGGCTATTGAATACCTGCAATAAACATTGTTTATCGTACATTATTTAAGTTATTTCAATTTTTGGTCCTAATATTCTTGTAATGTTTCGTAAAGGTTATTTAATAAAAGTATTTGATCATTAATCTAATCTAAACATATTAAAAGTATGTATAAAACCCATTTTTATCGTATATTATTTAATTAATTCCGATTTTTGGTATTAATATTCTTGTAAGATTTCGTAAAGGTAATTTAACAAATTTCTTCGGTTAGTAATCTAACTTTCAACATATTATTAGTACTATAGACGTTATAATAGGCTACTTTAAACAAAATACTTGTATTAAACCCGTTTTAATCATACATTATTTGAGTTCTTACGATTTTAGGTATAAATATTCTTGTAAAATATCATACAGCTAATTAAATAAACCTCTTCGGTTAGGAATATTAGTTTTAAATTATTCAAGTTCCATTTGACGTTAAATTCGGCTTTTTGAGACGAAATACTTGCAATAAACATTGGTTATTGTATATTATTTGAGTTATTTCGATTTTCGCTTATAATATTCCTGTAATATTACGTAAGGGTAATTTAATAAACGTCTTCGGTTAAAAATAGTAGTATTAATGTATTAAAACTCCTTTTATAGTCAAAATCGGCTGTTAAAGACTAAATACTTTCAATAAACATTGTTTATCGCATTTTATTTGAGTTATTTCAATTTTTGGTTATAATAATCTTGTAATATTTTGTATAGCTAATTTAATAAACGTTTTTGGTTATTAATCTAACTTCAAACATATTGAAATTACTATAGACGTTATAATAGGCTATTTTAAACAAAATACTTGTATAAAACCCTGTTTTATCGTACACTATTGATTTATGTTGATTTTTCAGATTAATATTCTTTTAATATTTTATACAGCTAATAAAATAAACCTCTTCGGTGAGGAATATTAGTTTTAAAGTAATAAAACTCCTTTTGACGTCAACATAGGCCGATTGAGAGACGAAATTCTAGCAATAAACATTGTTTATCGCATATTATTTGAGTTATCACGATTTTCGGTTATAATATCCTTGTAATATTTCGTAAAGATAATTTAATAAACGTCTTCGGTTAAAAATATTAAAATTCATTTTGAGGTTAAAATCGGCAGTTTAAGACGAAATTCTTGCAATAAACATTGTTTACCGTACATTCGATTTTGATTAAACATTCTTGCATTTTTTTGCACGGCTAATTAAATGAACCTCCTAAGTGAGGAATATTAGTTTTAAAGCATTAAAAGTCCTTTTGACGTCAAAATCGGCTGTTTAAGACGAAATACTTGCAATAAACATTGGTCATCGTACATTATTTGCGTTATTTCGTTTTTTAGTTATGATATTCTGTAATATTTCATACAGCTAATTTTATAAACGTCTTTGGTTATTAATAGAACTATAAACATATCTGAAGTACAATAGACATTTAAATACGGTGTCTTTTACAAAATACTTGTATTAAACCCTTTTTTATCGTACACTATTAAATTATTAAGATTTTTGGTATTAATATTTTTGTAAAATATCATACATCTAATTAAATAAATCTCTTTGGTTAGGAATATTAGTTTTAAAGTATTATATCTTATTTTGACGTCAAAATCGGCTGTTTAAGACAAAATTCTTGCAATAAACATTGTTTGTCGTACATCATTTGAATAATTTCAATTATTTGTTATAATATTGTTGTAATATTTCGTTAAACCAATTTAAAAATCGTCTTCGGTTAAAAATATTAGTTATAAATAATTTGAAGTCAGCAGGTACTGATGGCTCAGTATCTGCATGACCCGTTAACTTATTTTTATGTCTTAAGCCCTTCTTAGTCTTAATCATTCTAATGGTATAGTAATCACTTAAATAGTAGCTTAAACTAAAAACAACCGGTTATAATTTATACAGCACAGTTTAATCAACAATATTTAATAACAAATGTGATTTAAAAAATACGTATTAACTCAAGTAAAAATTATACAAAAAGTTGATAAAGCTGAAGAATAATTTAATAATTTCTTCAATAAGCAACAAAGTTTAATCTATAATTTGGTACTTCTTTTAAAGTAACAAATTTACAAAAGTTTAAACACTCAACTGCAATCCACTAAAAGTTCCAATTCAATGTCATCAACAAGAGTTTATAAATAAAACTGACCGTTGCTACAACAAGAATAGCATTTTGTACTAAAAATTCGTCGTTAAGCAAACGTCATAGTGCTTTAATAAATTTAAACTTGTCAGTGTTTACAACTAGTTATTTTGTAAATTTATTAACTATTATCACAACGCAGGGCAGATAGCGTTACATTTTCCTTTCTTTTTATCCTTTTTTGGCATTCTTGGCCAGGCTCCAATGATAAGCATCAAGGTCATGAGTAGACAGGAAAGAAAAATCGAACATACTGGTTTGCTAAACAACTACTGACGTAACTCATGAAACTGCTTCTTTTCTCTTGCAGCTGAAACAGGTTGCCCGCCTGCAACTCGTCACACTTCTCTAGACACTGCTGGTGATTTCAAAAATGTCACGAATCCATGACTTGTCAGTTTTTTTTTTTTTTTTTTTTTTTAGTACCAAATTAAAAATTAACCACTTTTGAAGATATAAAAAAAAGAAAAATTAATTAAAAAGGAGAGAAAAACTTTATTAAATTTGTACAGGTATTTTAACCACAAATAATATTTTAATTGCAACAACTAAAAAAAAATCAACTACTAATAAATCATTAAATAAACTAGTTACCAAAGAAATAAATAGAAAGAAAATAAAATTATAACCAGTTGTTTTCCATTCACTACCCCTAAATATACATAAACGCTTAAAAACAGTAAAAAAAAGATACTTACGCCGAATGAACGCTTAGAATTCATCCGAGCTACATGCTTCGGCATAACTTATGGGGACTTTTTAGTTCCCTATTGTAGCTATCGATATCCTTACACGATGCGACCCTTGGAACAAAAGCTTTCACGTTCCCTAGTCCTGAATTGTTCTGAAAAATCATACTTTTTTCTGACTCGTAGCCAGATTCACTTCTTTCTGACGAAGAATCTCGATACTTGTTATAACTGAAGCTTTGCTTGAAGCTTCTAAGATCCTTCCTTGTAAGTTGTAGGCTCAAATCGTAATTGTAATGCCTTCTGTAACTATTTGGTCTCCTATTTCGCTGCTGCTGATTGCTTAATTTGTTGCAGCTGTAGTACATGTAACTATTTCGTAGAGGCGGTTGCTGCAATTTGAAACTTTTGTTATAGATGTGTCTCTTATCTTTAGCATACCGTGAACCTCGAACTGGTTTATTGTTTGGACCTGTAACATTAGCAGCCTCTGGTAAGTTTTTACTACCCATGACAACATCAAATTCAACTACCTCCCCTTTTGTAACTGATTTCATTAATTTTCTAGGGTTATTCTTGATTATGGCACTATAATGGATAAAAATATCACTGTTTAACTCTTCATTATGGATGAAACCATAACCTTTGCGAACATGAAACCACTTGACTTGACCAGTCAATCTAAAGGCTATAGGTTTTCTGGGAACAAAAATTTTCTGCTTAGATACTTTTGACTGCTTTTTAGTGGATTTACTTGTCACGTTAGTTGGAACTAAATGGCATGACAAACAATGAGCAGCTTCAACCATCTTTGTAAGAGGTTTTCTGACCCCATCCTCAACTCCTCTTACTGTGTGTAGGACGGGAGCTCGTTTTTTTGGTGGTGTTGTTGCTCTAACGGAGACATAGGACAAGTTGCGACTGCAGCACAATAGTCTGCACTATATCCCAAGTTAGCATGTTTGTAACAAAGCGCGTTTTGTTCGTAATTCGTGCGCTTGTTATACCCTTCCCCGAAATACCCCTGACTACGACTGTGTTCATAGCTGCGGAAATGTTCCCTTTTTTGTGGAATGTTCTCATGCCATTTTTGTTTGTAATATCTCTTATTGTGCTTAAATCGCTGAGGTTCGTATGAAAAGTTTTTAGCATTTTCAAAGACCCTCTGTTCTTCAATGTCGCATATAAATTCCGTGCGCCTAATAAACTCATTATATTCAAGCCCAAAACATTCCTTTATTTTGTTTTTTAAATTATTAGGGGCATGTCTGTGCATAAAGTATTTAATTCTGTCTTCCTCTTTAGACTTTGCCCATTGCTTAGCTGCCAAAAACAAGTCCTGGAATTGAACTGGCTCTGGCCATGATGGGCTTGCACCTAATATGCGAGGCAATTTGCTTCCTTTCCCTTGTAAAAAGTTAACAAGACTGCTATAAGTTCTGTCTTCGTCGTGTGTTTCAACGAAGTCAATTATATCTGAACGGGGCCAAATTCTCTGGAGAATTTCAAACTTCTCCATTTCAGATGTTATACCATAAGCCGTACACCGGTCTTCAAAAAAACGTAACTCCACAGCCGGATCGCGTACGGCATCAATTTTTTGAAAAAGCTTACAATTTTCAAGAGTTTTTTTCTTGAAACTTATTTGTGTTGACATTTCACCTAAAGCGTGCGAGGTGTGATTGTTAAGGGTGAGGCCGCTGTCATTTATGGTCTTATTGGTATCTAATCTTCTATAAATAGCTTTTAGTTCATTTTTTAGTTTATTTTTTTTCTCTAAAACCTTAGCTTGCTCTAGTAAGTGAGCTAAATCCTCAACGTCTAAGTCAACTTCATCTATAGCATTAAAATCTACAATTTCATTATTGTCCCTAGTCTGCGCGCTTACTTCTGTTTCATGAGCGCTGTTTATTGTCGCTTGAATATTGCTGGGAGATTGTGAGTTCGATATCAAGTCAGAGTCGCCATTGAAGTCAGCAGGTACTGATGGCTCAGTATCTGCATGACCCGTTAACTTATTTTTATGTCTTAAGCCCTTCTTAGTCTTAATCATTCTAATGGTATAGTAATCACTTAAATAGTAGCTTAAACTAAAAACAACCGGTTATAATTTATACAGCACAGTTTAATCAACAATATTTAATAACAAATGTGATTTAAAAAATACGTATTAACTCAAGTAAAAATTATACAAAAAGTTGATAAAGCTGAAGAATAATTTAATAATTTCTTCAATAAGCAACAAAGTTTAATCTATAATTTGGTACTTCTTTTAAAGTAACAAATTTACAAAAGTTTAAACACTCAACTGCAATCCACTAAAAGTTCCAATTCAATGTCATCAACAAGAGTTTATAAATAAAACTGACCGTTGCTACAACAAGAATAGCATTTTGTACTAAAAATTCGTCGTTAAGCAAACGTCATAGTGCTTTAATAAATTTAAACTTGTCAGTGTTTACAACTAGTTATTTTGTAAATTTATTAACTATTATCACAACGCAGGGCAGATAGCGTTACAAATTAAAACTCCATTAGACGGCAAAATTGTCTGTTTAAGAGACGAAATACTTGCAATAAATATTGTTTTTAGTACATAATTTGAGTTATTTCGTTTTTTGGTTGTATAACTTATATTAGATTTTTTAGAGCCAATTTAATAAACTTTTTTGGTTATATATATAACTTTAAACATAAAAAAAGAGTAAATAGGCGTTATAATAGGCTGTTTCAAACAAAATACTTCTATTAAACCCTTTTTAATCGTACTTTATTTAAATTGTAATGACTTTTGGTATTAACATTCTTGTAAAGTATCATATAGCTAGTTAAAAAAACCTCTTTAATTAGGAATACTAGTTTAAAAGTATTATAACTCATTTTGACGTCAAAATCGGCCATTTAAGACGAAATACTTGCAATAATAATTGTTTATCGTACATTATTTGAGTTATTTCGGTTTTTGGTCATAATATTCTTATAATATTTCGTAAAAAGAATTAAATAATCGTCTTCGGTTAAAAATATTAGTTTTAAAGTTTTAAATCTTCTTTTGACGTCAAAGTTGTCTGTTTAAAAGACGAAATACTCGCAATAAACATTGTTTATCGTACATTATTTGAGTTATTTCGACTTATTGTTTTAATATTCTAGTAATATTTCGTTAAGACAATTTAATAAACATATCCGGTTAATATTATCAGTTTTAAAGTAATAAAATTCTTTTATGACGTCAAAATTGTGGGTTTAAGACGAAATACTTGCAATAAACATTGTTTATTGTATATTATTTTAGTTATTTCGATTTTTGGTTATAATTTTCTTGTAATATTTCGTAACGGTAATTTAATAAACCACTTCGGTTAAAAATATTAGTTTTAAAGTATTAAAACTTCTTTTGACGTCAAAATCGGATGTTTAAGACGAAAAACTTGCAATAAACATTGTTTATCCTACATTATTTGAGTTATTTAGACTTTTGGATATAATATTCTTGTAATACTTCGTAAAGATAATTTAATAAACGTCTTCGGTTAAAAATAATTGACTTACAATATTAAAACTCATTTTGACGTCAAAATCGGCTGTTTAAGACGAAATTCTTGCAAAAAACATTGTTTACTGTACATTATATAAGTTATTTCAATTTTAGTTATAATATTCTGGTAGAATATCATACAGCTAATTAAATGAACCTCTTTGGTTAGGAATATTAGTTTAAATTATTACAACTCCTTTTGACGTTAAAATCGGGTGTTTAAGACAAAATACTTGCAATAAACATTATTTATCGTACATTATTTGAGTAATTTCAATTTTTGGTTTATAATATTCTTGTAATATTTCGTAAAGGTAATTTAGTAAATGTATTTGATTATTAATCTAACTTTAAATATATTAAAAGTATGTATTAAACCCATTTTTATCGTATAATATTTAATTAATTCCGATTTTGGTATCAAAATTATTGTAAGATTTCGTAAAGGTATTTAACAAACTTCTTTGGTTAGTAATCTAACTTTCAACATATTATTAGTACTACAGACGTTATAATAGGCTATTTTAATAAAATACTTGTATTAAACCTTTTTTAATCGTACATTATTCTAGTTCTTATGATTTTAGGTATAAATATTGTTGTAAAATATCATACAGCTAATTAAATAAACTTCTTCGGTTAGGAATATTAGTTTTAAATTACTAAAGTTCCTTTCGACGTTAAATTCGGCTGTTTGAGACGAAATACTTGCAATAAACATTGTTTATCGTATATTATTTGAGTTAATTCGATTTTTTATTATAATATTCTTGTATTATTTCGTATAGCTAATTTAATAAACGTCTTTGGTTATAAATCTAATTTTAAACAAATCATTAGTACTATATACGTTATAATAGGCTCTTTTAAACAAAATACTTGTATTAAATCCTTTTTAGTCCTACATTATTTGAATTATTTTGATTATTGGTAGGAATAGTCTTGTAATATATAATACAGCTGATTAAATAAACTTCTTCGGTTAGGAATATTAGTTTTAAAGTATTAAAACTCCTTTGCTCTAAACATCGTTTATCGTACATTATTTGAGTTTTTCGACTTCCGTTATAGTATTCGTATAACATTTTGTACAACTAAATTAATAAACGTCTTTGGTTAGTAATCTATTTTTTAACATATTTGTAGTACTATAGATATTTTAATAGGCTGTTTCATACAAAATCATTGTATTAAACCTTTTTTTTATCGTACACTATTTAAATTATTTTGGTTATTGGTATTAATATTCTTGTAATATATCATACAGCTAATTATATAATACTTTTCAGTTACGAAAAATAGTTTTAAAGTATTAAAACTCCTTTTGATGTCAAAATCAACTATTTAAGACGAAATACTTGTAACAAACATCGTTTATCGTACAATTTTTTAGACTTTCGATTTTCCGTTATAATATTCTTATAATTTTTTTTTACCGCAAATTTAATAAACGTCTTTGTTTAGTAATCTAACTTTAAACATAAAAAAAGTACTATAGATGTTATAATAGGCTGTTTTTTAACAAAATATTTCTATTAAACCCTTTTTAATCGTACACTACTTAAATTATTTTTATTATTGGTATCACTATTCTTGTAATATATCATAAAGCTAATTAAATAAACCTTTTCGGTTAGAAATATTAGTTTTAAGGGTAAAACTCCTTTTGTCGTGAAATCGGCTTTTTAAGACGAAATAATGGTGATAAACTATATTTATCGTACATTATTTGAGATATTTCGATTTTTGGTTATAATATTCTTATAATATCTCGTAGAGCCAGTTTAATAAACGTCTTTGATTAGTAATCTAACTTTAAACATATTAGAAGTACTATAGACGTTTTAATAGGCTGTTTTAAACAAAATTATTGTATTGAATTCTTTTTTATCGTACATTACTTGAGTTATTTTTTTTATTGGTATTAATATTCTTGTAATATAACATACAGCTAATTAAATAAATCTCTTCAGTTAAAAACATTAGTTTTACAGTATTAAAACTCCTTTTGACGTCAAAATCGACTATTTACGACAAAATACTTGTAATAAACATTATTTATCGTAAACTATTTGAATTATTACAATTCTTTATAATAGTATTAGTATAATCTTTTAAAAACGTAATTAAATAATCATCTTCAGTTAGAATTATTACTTTTAAAGTTTTAAAACTACTTTCGACGTCACACTCATCTGTTTAAAACGAATTACTTAAATAAACATTGACTGTTTATCATACATTATTTGATAAATTTTGATTTTTGGTTATATTATTCTTGCAATATTTTGTAAAGATAATTTAATAAACGTTTTCATTAAATTATATTAGTTTTAAAGTATTAAAACTCCTTTTGACGTCAAAATTAGCTGTTTAAGACGAAATACTTGCAATAAACATTGTTTATCGTATATTATTTGAGTTATTTCGATTTTCGTTATAATAACCTTGTAATACTTAGTAAAGGTAATTTAATAAACGCATTCGGTTAAAAACATTAGTTTTAAAGTATTAAAACTCCTTTTGACGTCAAAATCGGCAGTTCAATACAAAGTACTTGCAATAAACATTGTTTATTGCACATTATTTGGGTTATTTCGATTTTTGGTTATAATATTCTTGTAATATTTCGTATAGCTAATTTAATAAACGTATTTGGTTAGTAATCTAACTTTAAACGTGCTAAAAGTACCTAGACGTTATAATAAGCTGTTTTAATTAAAATACTTGTATTAAACCGTTTTCTATCGTACACTTTTTGAATTTTTTTTATTATTGGTACTTATATTCTTACAATATACCAGACAGCTAAATAAATAAACCTTTTCGGTTAAAAAATTTCAGTTTTAAAGTATTAAAACTCCTTTTGCCGTCAAAATCGGCTGTTAAGGCTAAATACTTGCAACAAACATTGTTTATCCCTCTTTATTTGACTTGTTATGATTTTTAGTATAATATTTTTTTAATTTATCGTAAAGGTAATTTAATGAACTTTTTCGGTTAGTAATATCAGTTCTAAAGTATCAAAACTCCTTTTTACGTCAAAATGGGCTGTTTAAGACGAAATACTTGTAATAAATATATTTATCGTACACTATTTCAATTGTTTTTATTTAGGGTAATAATAATATTGTAATATTTCGTGAAGGTAAATTATAAACGTCTTTAGTTACGAAAATTAGTTTTAAGTACTAAAATTCCTTATGACGTCAAGATCGGCTATTTAAGACGAAAAAACGTGTAATAAACATTTTTTATCGTACATTATTTGAATCAATATGGTTTTTAGTAAATAATATAATTGTAATATTTCGTAAAGATCATTTGATAAACGTCTTTAGTTAGTAACCAACTTATAACATATTAAAGTACTATAGACGTTAAAATAGGCTGTTTAAAACAAAATACATGTATTAAACCCTTTTTTAACGAACTTTATTTGAATTATTTTGATTATTGGTATTAATATTCTTGAAATATACCATTCAGCTCATTTAATAAACCTTTCCGGTTAGAAATATTAGTTTTAAAGCATTAAAACTCCTTTTGACGTCAATATCGGCTATTGAAGACGAAATACTTGCAATAAACATTGTTTATCGTACATTTTTTGAGTTATTATGATTCTTGGTAATCATATTATATTTATAATTTCATAAAGGTAATTTAATTAACTTCTTTGGTTAGTAATCTAACTTTAAACATATTTAAAATACTATAGACGTTATTATAGGCTGTTTCAAACAATATACTTGTATTAAACCCTTTTTTATCGTACACTTTTTGAATTATTTTGGTTATTTGTAATAATATTCTTGTTATATATCAAACAGCTAATTTAATAAACCTTTTCGGTTGAGAAATTTAGTTTTAAAGTATTAAAACTCCTTTTGACGTCAAAATTGGGTATTTAAGACGAAATCCTTGTAATAAATATTATTTATCGTACACTATTTGAATTATTATGATTTTTGGTAATAATATTATTGTAATATTTCGAAATAGTAACTTAAAAAACGTTCAAAAAAAAATATTAGTTTTAAAATATCAAAATTCTTTTTGACGTCAAAATCGGCTATTTAAGACGAAATACTTGCAATAAACTTTGTTTATCGAACACTATTTGAGTTTTTTCGATTTTTGGTTATAATATTCTAGTAATATTTCGTAAAGGTATTTAATAAACTTCATAAATTAAAAATATTAGTTTTAAAGTATTAAAAATTTTGACTCAAAAGCTGGTGTTTAAGACGAAATACAGGCAATAAACATCGTTTATCGTACATTATTTAAGTTATTTAGAATTTTGGTTTTGATAGTATTTCGTAAAAGTAATTTAAATAACTTCTTTGGTTAGTAATCTAACTTTAAACATATTAAAATACTGTAAACATTATAATAGGCTGTTTTAAACAAAATAATTGTATTTAATAATAATTGGTATTAATATTCTTGAAATATACCATTCAGCTCATTAAATAAACCTTTTCGGTTAGAAATATTAGTTTTAAAGCATTAAAACTCCTTTTGACGTCAATATCGGCTATTGAAGACGAATTACTTGCAATAAACATTGTTTATCATACATTTTTTGAGTTATTATGATTTTTGGTAATCATATTATTTTTATAATTCATAAAGGTAATTTAATTTACTTCTTTGGTTAGTAATCTAACTTTAAACATATTTAAAATACTATAGACGTTATTATAGGCTGTTTCAAACAATATACTTGTATTAAACCCTTTTTTATCGTCAAAATCGGCTATTTAACACGAAATACTTGCAATAAACATTGTTTATCGAACACTATTTGAGTTTTTTCGATTTTTTGTTATTAGATTCTAGTAATATTTCGTAAAGGTATTTGATAAACTTCATCAGTTAAAAATATTAGTTTTAAAGTATTAAAAATTTTGACGTCAAAAGATGGTGTTTAAGACGAAATACAGGCAATAAACATAGTTTATCGTACATTATTTAAGTTAATAAGAATTATGGTTTAGATAGTATTTCGTAAAAGTAATTTAAATAACTTCTTCGGTTAGTAATCTAACTTTAAACATATTGAAAATACTGTAAACATTATAATAGGCTGTTTTAAACAAAATAATTGTATTTAACCCTTTTCACTATTCGAATCATTATGATTATTGGTATTAATACTCATGTAATATATCATACAGCTAACTAAATAAAACTTTTCGGTTAGAAATATTTTTTTTTAAATTTAAAAACTCCTTTTACGTCAAAATTAGCTATTTAAGACGAAATACTTCTAACAAACATTATTTTTTGTACACTTTTTGAATAATTATGATTTTTGGTAAATTATTTGTTTAATATTCTGTAAAGGTAATTTAATAAACATTTTCGGTTCTGAAAATTAGTTTCAAAGTAATAAAACTCCTTTTGTTATCAAAATCGGCTGTTTAAGACGAAATACTTGCAATAAACATTTTTTATCGTACATTATTTAAATTATTACAATTTTTTATAATAGTATTAATATAATCTTTCAAAAACGTAATTTAATAATCATCTTCAGTTAAAATTATTACTTTTAAAGTATTAAAACTACTTTCGACGTCAAACTCAGCTATTTAAGACAAAATACTTGCAATAAACTATGTTTATCATAAATTATTTGATTAGTTGCGATTTTTTGTTATAATATTCTTGTAATATTTTGTAAAGATAATTTAATAAACGTTTTTAATTACATATATTAGTTTTAAAGTATTAAAACTCCTTTTGACGTCAAAATCGGCTGTTTAAGACGAAATACTTACAATTAACATTGGTTATCGTACATTATTAGCGTTATTTCGTTTTTTGGTTATAATATTCTAGTAATATTTCATACAGCTAATTTTATAAACGTCTTTGGTAATTAATAGAACTATAAACATATTAAAAGTACAATAGACATTATAATACGCTGTTTTTAATAAAATACTTGTATTAAACCCTTTTTTATCGTAAACTTTTGAATTATTATGATTTTTGGTATGAATATTCTCGTAAAATATCATACATCGAATTAAATAAACCTCTTTGGTTAGGAATATTAGTTTTAAAGTATTATATTAGATTTTTACGTCAAAATCGGCTGTTTAAGACAAAATTCTTGCAATAAACATTGTTTGTCGTACATCATTTGAATAATTTCGATTTTTGGTTATAATAGTCTTGTAATATTTCGTAAAACCAATTTAAAAATGGTATTCGGTAAAAATATTAGTTTTAAAGTACTAAAATTCATTTTGACGTCAAAATTGGCTGTTTAAGACGAAATACTTACAATAAACATTGTTCATCGTAATCATTTAAGTTATTTTGATTTTCGGTTATAATATTCTTGTAATATATCTTAAAGGTAATTTGATAAACGTCTTCGGTTAAAAATATTAGTCATGAATAATTAAAACTCCATTAGACGGCAAAATTGTCTGTTTAAGAGACGAACTACTTGCAATAAATATTGTTTTTCGTATATTATTTGAGTTATTTCGGGTTTTGGTTATAATTATTTTGTAATATTTCGTACAGCTAATTTAATAACCGTCTTTGGTTTTTAATTTAAATTTAACATATTAAAAGTACTATAGACGTTATAATAGGCTGTTTTTTAACAAAATACTTGTATTAAACCCTTTTTTATCGTAAACTGTTGAATTATTTTGATTATTGGTACTAATTTTATTGTAGTATATCATATAGCTAAGTAAATAAACTTTTTCGGTTAAAAATATTTGTTTTAAAGTATTATAACTCATTTTGACGTCAAAATCTGTTGTTTAATACGAAATACTTGCAATAAACATTGTTTTTCGTAAATTATTTAAGTAATTTCGATTTTTGGTTACAATATTCTTGTTATATTCTAACAGCGTAATTAATAAATGTCTTTGGATAGTAATCTATCTTTAAACATATAAAAAGTACTATAGACGTAACAATAGCTGTTTTAAACAAAATACTTGTATTAAACCATTTTTTATCGCACACTATTTCAATTATTTTGATTATTGGTTTTAATTTTATTGTAGTATATCATACAGCTAATTAAATAAACTTTTTCGGTTAAAAATAATAGTTTTAAAGTATTAAAACTCCTTTTGATGTTAAAATCGGCTGTTTAAGACGAAATACTTGCAATAAACATGTTTATAGTACATTAATTGAGTTATTTCAATTTTTTGTTTTAATACTCTTGTAATATTTCGTACAGTTAATTTATAAAAGGTCTTTGGTTATTATTCTAATTTTAAACATATCTAAACTACTATATACGTTATAATAGGCTCTTTTAAACAAAATTCTTGTATTAAACCCTTTTAATCGAACATTATTTTAATTATTTTGATTATTGGTATTAATATTCTTGTATTATATCATAGAGCTAATTAAATAAACTTCTTCGGTTAGGAATATTAGTTTCAAATTTATAAAACTCCTTTTGACGTCAAAATCGGCTGTTTAAAACGAAATACTTGCAATAAACATTGTTTATCGTACATTATTTGAGTTATTTCGATTTTTGGTAATAATATTTATTTAATATTCTGTAAAGGTAATTTAATAAACCTTTTCGGTTCTGAAAATTAGTTTTAAAGTAATAAAACTCCTTTTGTTATCAAAATCGGCTGTTTAAGACGAAATACTTGCAATAAACATTGTTTATCGTACATTATTTGAGTTGATATGATTTTTAGTAATAATATTTTTGTAATATTCCGTAAAGGTTTTTTAATAAACGTCTTAGGTTAGCAATCTTTCTTCAAACATATTAAAAGTACTATAGACGTTATAACAGGCTGTTTCAAACCAAATAGTTATATTAAACCTTTTTTTATCGTTACCTATTTGAATTATTTTGATAATTGGTATTAATATTCTTGTAATATCTAATACAGCTAATTTAAAAATCATTTTGGTGAGAATATCATTTTTAATAAAATTTCGTTTAACGTCAAAATCGGCTGTTTAAAACGAAATACTTGCATGAAATATTGTTTATCGTACATTAATTGAATTATTTTGATCTTTGGGTATTAAATTCTTGTATCATTTCTTAAAGGTAATTTAATAAATGTATTCGGTTGAAAATATTACTTTTAAAGTATAAAAACTTTTGACGTCAAAATCGTCTGTTTAAGACGAAATACTTGCAATAAACATTGTTTATCGTACATTATTTGAGTTATTATGATTTTTGGTAATAATATTCTTGTAATATTTCGCACAGCTAATTTAATAACCGTCTCTGGAAATTATTCTATCTATAAACATATTAAAAGTACTATAGATATTTTAATAGGCTGTTTTAAACAGAATACTTGTATAAAACTTTTTTTATCGTACACTATTTGCATTATTTTAATTATTGGTATTAATATTCTTGTAATATATCATACAGTAAATTAAATAAACCTCTTCTGTTAGGAATATTATTTTTAAAGTAATAAAACTCCTTTTGACGTCAAATCCGGCTGTTTAAACGAAATACTTATAATAAACATTGTTTATCGTACAAAATTTCAGTTACTATGATTTTTGTTTATAATATTATTGTAATGTTTCGTAAAGGTAAGTTAAGAAACTTCCTCGGTTAGGATTATTAGTTTTAAAGTATTAAAACTACTTTTGAAGTCAAAATCGCGAGTTTAAGACGAAATACTTGCAATAAACATAGTTTATCGTACATTATTTAAGTTATTTCCATTTTTGAAAAAAAATTTTTTGTAATATTTTGTAAAGGTAATTTTTTAAACGTCTTTGGATTAAATTATTAGTCTTAAAGTATTAAAATTCCTTTTGACGTCAAAATCGGCTGTTTAAGATGAAATACTTGCAATAAACATTGTTTATCGTACACTTTTCGAGTTATTTCGATTTTCGGTTATAATATTCTTGGAATATTTTATACAGCTAATTTAATAACGTCTTAGGTTAGTAATCTAACTTTAAACTTATTAAAAGTACTATACACGTTATAATAGGCTGCTTTAAACAAAATTATTGTACTAAAACCTTTTTATCGTACATTATTTGAATTATTTTGATTATTGGTATTAATATTCTTGTAATATATCATACAGCTAATTCAATAAACCTCTTTGGTTAGAAATATTAGTTTTTAAGTATTAAAACTCCTTTTGACGTCAAAATTGGTTAAGTAAGACGAAATACTAGTAATAAACATTACTTAAATTATTATAATTTTTGTTAATAATATTATTGTAATATATCGTAAAAGTGATTTATTAAACGCTTTCGATAGAAATATTAGTTTTAAGGTATTAAAACTTCTTTTGACGTCAAGATCGGCTGTTTAATTTATTTAGATAATTATGATTAACGTTATTTAGATTTTTAGTTATAATAATCTTGTAAAATTTTGTAAACGTAATTTAATAAATCTTTGGTAAAAAATATAAGTTTTAAAGTATTAAAACTCCTTTTGACGTCCAAATTAGCTGTTTAAGTCGAAATACTTGCAATAAACATTGTTTATCGTACATTATTTGAGTTATTTCGATTTTTTGTTATAATATTCTTTCAAGTTAAATTCTTTCGTAAACTTAATTAAGTAAACATCTATGGTTTAAGATATTAGTTTTAAAGTATTAAATCTCCTTTTGACGTCAAAATTGGCTTTTTAAGACGAAATGCTTGCAATAAACTTTGTTTATCGTACATTATTTAAGATATTTCGATTTTTGGTTATAATATTCTTGTAATATCTAGTACAGCCAATTTAATAAACGTCTTTGGTTAGTAATCGAACTTTAAACATATTAGAAGTACTATAGACGTTTTAATAGGCAGTTTTAAACAAAATTATTGTATTTAAACCTTTTATATCGTACATTATTTGAGTTATTTTTTTTATTGGTATTAATATTGTTGTAATATAACATACAGCTAATTAAATAAACTACTTCAGTTAGAAACATTAGTTTTAAAGTATTTAAACTCCTTTTGACGTCAAAATCGGCTATTTACGACGAAATACTTGTAATAAACATTATTTATTGTACACTATTTGAATTATTACAATTTTTTACAAGAGTATCAATATAATCTTTCAAAAACGTAATTTAATAATCATCTTCAGTTAAAATTATTACTTTTAAAGTATTAAAACTACTTTCGACGTCAAACTCAGCTGTTTAAGACAAAATACTTGCAATAAACCATGTTTATCATACATTATTTGATTAGTTGCGATTTTTGGTTATAATATTCTTGTAATATTTTGTAAAGATAATTTAATAAACGTTTTTAATTATATATATTAGTTTTAAAGTATTAAAACTCCTTTTGACGTCAAAATCGGCTGTTTAAGACGAAATACTTACAATAAACATTGGTTATCGTACATTATTAGCGTTATTTCGTTTTTTGGTTATAATATTCTTGTAACATTTCATACAGCTAATTTTATAAACGTCTTTGGTTATTAATAGAACTATAAACATATTAAAAGTACAATAGACATTATAATACGCTGTTTTTAACAAAATACTTGAATTAGACCCTTTTTTATCGTAAACTTTTGAATTATTATGATTTTTGGTATGAATATTCTCGTAAAATATCATACATCTAATTAAATAAACCTCTTTGGTTAGGAATATTAGTTTTAAAGTATTATATTAGATTTTGACGTCAAAATCGGCTGTTTAAGACAAAATTCTTGCAATAAACATTGTTTTTCGTACATCATTTGAATAATTTCGACTTTTGGTTATAATAGTCTTGTAATATTTCGTAAAACCAATTTAAAAATGGTATTCGGTAAAAATATTAGTTTTAAAGTATTAAAACTTCTTTTGACGTCAAAATTGGCTGTTTCAGACGAAAATCTTGCAAAAAACATTGTTTATCGTACATTATTTGAGTTATTTCGATTTTGGTTATAATATTCTCGAAATATTTCGTAAAGGTAATTTAATAAACGTCTTCGTTTAAAAATATTAGTTTTAAAGCATCAAAACTCCTTTTGACGTCAAAATCAGCTTTTTAAGACGAAATACTTGTAATAAACATTGGTTGTCGTACATTATTTGAATTATTTCGATTTTCGTTTATAAAATTCTTGTTATATTTTTTACAGACTAATTAATAAACGTCTTTGGTTAGTAATCTATCTTTAAACATATTAAAAGTACAATAGACGTTATAATATGCTGTTTTAAACAAAATACTTGTATTAGAACTTTTTTATTATACAATATTTAAATTATTTTGACTATCAGTATTAATATTCTTTTAATATATCATACAGCTAATTAGATAAACCTTTTCGGTTAGGAAAATTAGGTTTAAAGTAGTAAAACTCCTTTTGACGTCAAAATTGGCTGTTAAAATCGAAATACTTGTGATAAACATCGTTTATCGTACATTGTTTAGTTATTTTGATTTTTTATTATAATATTCTTGTATTATTTCGTATAGCTAATTTGATAAACGTCTTTAATTATAAATCTAATTTTAAACATATCATCAGTACTATATACGTTATAATAGGCTCTTTTAAACAAAATACTTGTATTAAACCCTTTTTAGTCGTACATTATTTGAATTATTTTGATTATTGGTATTAATATTCTTGTAATATATCATAGAGCTAATTAAATAAACTTCTTCGGTTAGGAATATTAGTTTCAAACTTATAAAACTCCTTTTGACGTCAAAATCGGCTGTTTAAGACGAAATACTTGCAATAAACATTGTTTATCGTACATTATTTGAGTTATTTCGAATATGGTTATAATATAATTGTAATGTTTCGAACAGCTAATTTAATAAACGTCTTTGGTTAGTATTCTAACTTTTAATATATTTTTAGTACTATAGACGTTACAATACGCTGCTTTTAACAAAATACTTGTATTAAATCCTTTTCTATCGTACATTATTTGAGTTATTACGATTTTTGGTATTAATATTCATGTAATATATCATACAGCTAATTAAACAAACCTCTTTGGTTTAGAATATTAGTTTTAAAGTATTAAAACTCCTTTTGACGTCAAAATCAGCTTTTTTAGACGAAATACTTGTAATAAACATTGTTTATCGTACATTATTTAAATTATATCGATTTTTGGTTATATTATTCTTGTTATATTTCTTACAGCCTATCTAATAAACGTCTTTGGTTAGTAATCTATCTTTAAACATATTTTTAGTACTATAGACGTTATTATAGGCTGTTTTAACAAAATACTTGTATTAGACTGTTTTTTATTGCACACTTTATTAATTATTTTGACTATCAGTATTAATATATTTGTAATATATCATAAAGCTAATTAGACAAACCTTTTCGGTTAGGAAAATTAGTTTTAAACTAGTAAACTCTTTTTGACGTCAAATTAGCTGTTAAAAACGAAATACTTGCAATAAAAATTGTTTATCGTACATCATTTGAGTTATTTCGATTTTTGGTTATAATTTTCTTGTAATATTTCGTAAAGATAATTTAATAAGCGTCTTCGGTAAAAAATAATTGTTTTAAAATATTAAAACTCAATTGGACGTCAAAATCGGCTGTTTAAGACGAAGTTCTTGCAAAAAACATTGTTTACCGTACATTATATAAGTTATTTCAATTTTAGTTATAATATACTTGTAGAATATCATACAGCTAATTAAATGAACCTCTTTGGTTAGGAATATTAGTTTGAAGTATTACAACTTCTTTTGACGTCAATCTCGGCTGTTTAAGACGAAATACTTGCAATAAACATTATTTATGGTACATTATTTGAGTGATTTCAATTTTTGGTTTATAATATTCTTGTAATATTTCGTAAAGGTAATTTAATAACTGTATTTGATTATTAATCTAACTTTAAATATATTAAAAGTATGTATTAAACCCATTTTTATCGTATATTATTTAATTAATTCCGATTTTTGGTATTAATATTCTTGTAAGATTTCGTAAAGGTAATTTAACAAACTTCTTTGGTTAGTAATCTAACTTTCAACATATTATTAGTACTATAGACGTTATAATAGGCTAATTTAAATAAAATACTTGTATTAAACCCTTTTTAATCGTACATTATTTGAGTTCTTATGATTTTAGGTATAAATATTCTTGTAAAATATCATACAGCTAATTAAATAAACCTCTTCGGTTAGGAATATTAGTATTAAATTATTAAAGTTCCTTTTGACGTTAGAATCGGCTGTTTGAGACGAAATACTTGCAATAAACATTGTTTATTGTATATTATTTGAGTTATTTCGATTTTTGCTTATAATATTCTTGTAATATTACGTAATGGTAATTTTATAACTGTCTTCGGTTAAAAATAATAGTTTTAATGTATTAAAACTCTTTTAAAAGTCAAAATCGGCTGTTAAAGACGAAAAACTTTCAATAAACATTGTTTATTGTATATTATTTGAGTTATTTCAATTTTTGGTTATAATATTCTTGTAATATTTCGTACAGCCAATTTAGTAAACGTTTTCGGTTATTAATCTAACTCAGGGTTTCCCAAAGTGGGCCAAGTGGCCCCCTTGGGGGCCATTTGAGGAAGTCAGGGGGCCATAAGCCGTAAAGGGGCCAAAGGGGGGGCCATGACTAGAAAAGGGGCCATAAGGGAGCCATTTCAATTTTTGGCCGTCTTTGAAAATTACGTAAATTTTTGCAACAGCAATTTTAGAATTTTAGTTTTCGGCCCTGGGTTTAGATTTAAAATACACTTTGTGTAAGTGCTTAGGTCAGATAACTCAATGTAAAGTTCAATCTTTTGCCAATTTTATTTACAGTATATGTTTACTTTACAGTTACAACCAATTGAATAAAGAAATTTACAGTCTAAAGATGTTGCTTAAAACAAAGTTAAACATTAGCTGCTCAGTTTTTAAGTAATTTAAAACAGTTCAATTTTATAAGGTAATGTAAATTATTAGATTATTAACTTATCTTATATAGAGAGATAGTTATTTGTGTATCAAAACTGCAACTCCTACTTGATTCAGTATACCAACCAGGATGGATGTCTTTTTTGACCAACTTTTTGACCAACTTTTGCTAATTTGTTGAATATCAAAGCGAAATTCTGACCAACTTTTAAAATATTCAACTTCATAAGGAACGACTAAAATTTTTAAACAAACTTAGTAAAAGGGTTGGTATTTGATAATAACCTGTAATTGCGCCTACTAGCGGTTATTTTGTTACAACTTAAAATAAAAAAAATTAACAAAAATAAAGAAAAAAATAATAATACTAATAATAATAATAAACTTAAAACAAGGGTATAAAAATTATTATTATGCTTTAAAATTTCATACAAAGCTTTGGATCGTACTCAAAAGTTGCACATTGAAAAAATAATTTGAAAATTTGGGGTCGGTCGGACCCCATGAAATTTGTAACATAAAATAAAGGTATTAAACGTTATTGTTTTGCTTTGAAATTTTAAACACAGCTTTAGATCGTACTCAAAAATTGTACGTTGGAAAAATAATTGGAAAATTTGGGGTCAACCGGACCCCGTGAAATTTTGAAAGTTGAATTAAGGTACAAGACGTTAGTTTTTTACTTTGTAATTTTGTACACAGTTTTGGATGGTACTTAACAATAGTACGTCTAAAAAAAATTTAATAAATTTGGGGTCAACCGGACCCCGTGAAATTTTGAAAGCTTAATTAAGGTACAGGACGTTAGTTTTTTACTTTGTAATTTTGTACACAGTTTTGGATCGTACTCAACAATAGTACGTCGAAAAAAAATTTAATAAATATGGGGTTAACCGGACCCCATGAAGTTTCGAAAGCTTAATTAAGGTACAGGACGTTAGTTTTTTACTTTGTAATTTTGTACACAGTTTTGGATGGTACTCAACAATAGTACGTCGAAAAAAAATTCAAAAAATTTGGGGTCAACCGGACCCCGTGAAATTTCGAATGTTAAATTAAGGTAATTAGCTTTGATATTTTGTACACAGTTTTGGATCGTAATCAACGATAGTACGTCGAAAATAAATTCAGAAAATTTGGGGTCAACCGGACCCCGTGAAATTTTGAATGTTAAGTTAAGGTAGAAGACGTTAGTTTTTCGCTTTGTTACTTTATACACAGATTCGGATCGTACTCAACGTATACGTCGAGATAAAAAATTCAAAAAATTTGGGTTCAAGCCGATCCCGTGAAATTTTGAAAGCTTAATTAAGGTACAGGACGTTAGTTTTTTGCATTGTAAATTTATACACAGATTTAGATCGTACTCAACAATAGTACGTCGAAAAAAAATTTAATAAATTTGGGGTCAACCGGACCCCGTGAAATTTTGAATGTTAAATTAAGGTACAAGATGTTAGTCTTTAGCTTTGTAATTTTATACACAGTTTTGGATCGTACTTAACGATAGTACGTTAAAAAAAAAAATCAAAAAATTTGGGGTCAACCGGACCCCGTGAAATTTCGAATGTTAAATTAAGGTACAAGACGTTAGTCTTTAGCTTTGATATTTTGTACACAGTTTTGGATGGTACTTAACAATAGTACGTCGAAAAAAAATTTAATAAATTTGGGGTCAATCGGACCCCGTAAAATTTCGAATGTTAAATTTAGGTACAAGACGTTAGTCTTTAGCTTTGATATTTTGTACACAGTTTTGGATCGTAATCAACGATAGTACGTCGAAAATATATTCAAAAAATTTGGGGTCAACCGGACCCCGTGAAATTTTGAATGTTAAGTTAAGGTACAAGACGTTAGTTTTTCGCTTTGTTACTTTATACACAGATTCGGATCGTACTCAACTATAGTACGTCGAAAAAAAATTCAAAAAATTTGGGTTCAAGCCGACCCCGTGAAATTTTGAAAGCTTAATTAAGGTACAGGACGTTAGTTTTTTGCATTGTAAATTTATACACAGATTTAGATCGTACTCAACAATAGTACGTCGAAAAAAAATTTAATAAATTTGGGGTCAACCGGACCCCGTGAAATTTTGAATGTTAAATTAAGGTACAAGATGTTAGTCTTTAGCTTTGTAATTTTATACACAGTTTTGGATCGTACTCAACGATAGTACGTTAAAAAAAAAAATCAAAAAATTTGGGGTCAACCGGACCCCGTGAAATTTCGAATGTTAAATTAAGGTACAAGACGTTAGTCTTTAGCTTTGATATTTTGTACACAGTTTTGGATGGTACTCAACAATAGTACGTCGAAAAAAAATTTAATAAATTTGGGGTCAATCGGACCCCGTAAAATTTCGAATGTTAAATTAAGGTACAAGACGTTAGTCTTTAGCTTTGATATTTTGTACACAGTTTTGGATCGTAATCAACGATAGTACGTCGAAAATAAATTTAGAAAATTTGGGGTCAACCGGACCCCGTGAAATTTTGAATGTTAAGTTAAGGTACAAGACGTTAGTTTTTCGCTTTGTTACTTTATACACAGATTTAGATCGTACTCAACTATAGTACGTCGAAAAAAAATTCAAAAAATTTGGGTTCAAGCCGATCCCGTGAAATTTTGAAAGCTTAATTAAGGTACAGGACGTTAGTTTTTTGCATTGTAAATTTATACACAGATTTAGATCGTACTCAACAATAGTAAGTCGAAAAAAAATTTAATAAATTTGGGGTCAACCGGACCCCGTGAAATTTTGAATGTTAAATTATGGTACAAGATGTTAGTCTTTAGCTTTGTAATTTTATACACAGTTTTGGATCGTACTCAACGATAGTACGTTGAAAAAAAAATCAAAAAATTTGGGGTCAACCGGACCCCGTGAAATTTCGAATGTTAAGTTAAGGTACAAGACGTTAGTCTTTAGCTTTGATATTTTGTACACAGTTTTGGATGGTACTTAACAATAGTACGTCGAAAAAAAATTTAATAAATTTGGGGTCAATCGGACCCCGTGAAATTTCGAATGTTAAATTAAGGTACAAGACGTTAGTCTTTAGCTTTGATATCTTTGAAGTACCAAATTTTTAGTCCTACTTAAATAACTTAAAAAAGCTCCAGCTTTAAACTCTAAAAACTAAATATATCATTAATTTAGTTCAAAATATACATTAGTTACGTCACAATGTTAGAAACAATGTTACTCAAAAATTTTCTATGCAAGTTTAAAGTAGTTAAATTAATTCCAGCTAAATAGCAATTTATCAAGTTATAAATTTAATTCAAATACCTTTGTTCATGGTAGTATGTAAGTCATTTACTTTATTTATCACTTAAAGCTGATTGTATTTTAAAATCTAGTAGTTTTAACTTCAATACCTAAGTTAAAGTTTTCAATTTATTTAGTAGTTCTAGTACATACAATTTTCATGTTTAAGACTCTAAACTTTCTGAATATCATAAGTTACAATTTCTAATTTACCTATGTTTTTTAAAAATTGTTTTTAACTTAAAGAAGCAGGATTTGATTAAGTTTTGTTCATTTTTTTTTTGCTAATTTTTCAAATTAGGCAGATTCTTGTTGTGAGAGACAATTAGCTACATTTTATTAATAATATGATACTATGTTCTGCTTTTAGATAAAATCTATGAGAGATACTTGTTGCAAAAGTATATCTAATAAACAAGATTTATTTTCAGCATAGTAAATTGATAAAACGTATTATGAATATTGTTTTTCAAAGTAACAAAAACTTTGTTAGTGCTGCCGAAGAAAGTGGTTTTTTTAAAGAAGTGGATAACAATTTACACAGAGCGTGTATGTTAATATCAAAAAAAGCAGCTCCCCGAGCAAATAAGGACAGACATAAAAGAAACTGTTTAAGACTAAAGAGATATTGGAACACATATAAAAACGAGATACAACAAAAATATGTAATTGCAATTACTTAGTATAGTTTTATAAGTTTTGTAGTTGTTTAATTTAAAGTAATGAGTTTTTGTTTATTCTTTAAACTTTCAATGTTTTGGAGTTTAAGTAATAGTTATTATTTTAATGTTGTAAATGAGAAAATATACAATAATAGCTAACATTTAAAGTTAAATAACATAACACAGTTTAATTTTTCCAGAGAAGTAGCAGTATTAATAAAAGTGATTCTAGTAAGGTTAGTGTGATAAAATAGTTATTTTTTACTAAGAGCTAAATTTTATGAGACTTTCCTTACATATAAAACCATGATAAAACAAAGCTTTCTAAACGTGGTGTTATAACAATTTCTTAGTAAAGGAAACTATTATTTGTTTATCTACTTTTACAACCTCTAGTATAAGTTAACTTCATTTTTCAGAAAAAAAGCCCTTGTAGTTCTACATTTTTTACAGACCAAAGAGACAATTTATATGATATTACTTTCCTATATAATAGTGATATTCGTAAAATTTTGTTAACATAGTCAGCAAGTTTTTAGAAATGACTTATTATAACCAGGTAGGTACAGTTTGCAGAGAGAAAGAAATTACAGAACTGAGATCAGGGCAAGGTACTGGTAAGAAATGATTTATTGTGTTTATTGTTAGAAGTGTTTTTTTAAAAGTTTAATAGATTGGAAAATATAAAATAACATTTGTTTTTAATTAGAAAAATGAAAACTTGAACTTATGCCTTTGATTTTTAAGTCATGTTTAACATAGTACAATCAGCAGTGGAAAAAGAAGTACAACCAGCTATCAATGGTTGCTTAGTTCATGGAGAAACATCACCATCAGTTCATGAAGAAATACCACTATCAGTTCATGAAGAAATACCACTATCAGTTCATGAAGAAGTATCACCACCAGTTCATGAAGAAGTATCACCCTCAGTTCATGAAGAAACATCACCATCAGTTCATGAAGAAATACCACTATCAGTTCATGAAGAAATACCACTATCAGTTCATGAAGAAGTATCACTATCAGTTCATGAAGAAGTATCACCACCAGTTCATGAAGAAGTATCACCATCGGTTCATGAAGAAGTATCACCATCAGTTCATGAAGAAGTATCACCATCAGTTCATGAAGAAGTATCACCCTCAGTTCATGAAGAAGTATCACCACCACTTCATGAAAGAGTATCACCATCAGTTCATGAAGAAGTATCACTGTCAGTTCACGAAGAAGTATCACCCTTAGTTCATGAAGAAGTATCACCCTCAGTTCATGAAGAAGTATCACTGTCAGTTCATGAAGAAGTATCACTGTCAGTTCATGAAGAAGTATCACCACCAGTTCATGAAGAAGTAACACTGTCAGTTCATGAAGAAGTATCACCACCAGTTCATGAAGAAGTATCACTATCAGTTCATGAAGAAGTATCACCACCAGTTCATGAAGAAGTATCACCATCGGTTCATGAAGAAGTATCACCATCAGTTCATGAAGAAGTATCACCATCAGTTCATGAAGAAGTATCACCCTCAGTTCATGAAGAAGTATCACCACCACTTCATGAAAGAGTATCACCATCAGTTCATGAAGAAGTATCACCCTCAGTTCATAATAACAACACAGTAGCTTCATATTTAAAAGTTAGTGAGTCGTTGAATAAAATGAATAGTTGCTAATATTGATTAAAATTATTAAAGTACTACAACAAATAAGGTTTTTTTTACTGTACTGTCTTACTGATAGTGACTTATTTTTTTATAGATTATTGCAAATAAAGATAAAGAAGTTAAAGAACTAAAAAATAAGTTGAAACAATCAAATCTAAAGACTAACATATTGTACCTTAATTTAACATTCAAAATTTCACGGGGTCCGGTTGACCCCAAACTTATTAAATTTTTTTTCGACGTACTATTAATGAGTACGATCTAAATCTGTGTATAAATTTACAATGCAAAAAACTAACGTCCTGTACCTTAATTAAGCTTTCAAAATTTCACGGGGTCGCCTTGAACCCAAATTTTTTGATTTTTTTTTTGACGTACTATTGTTGAGTACGATCCAAAACTGTGTACAAAATATCAAAGCTAAAGACTAACGTCTTGTACCTTAATTTAACATTCGAAATTTCACGGGGTCCAGTTGACCCCAAACTTATTAAAAAAAATTTCGACGTACTATTGTTGAGTACCATCCAAAACTGTGTATAAAATTACAAAGCTAAAGACTAACGTCTTGTACCTTAATTTAATATCCAAAATTTTACGGGGTCCTGTTGACCCCAAATTTATTAAATTTTTTTTCGACGTACTATCGTTAATTACGTTCCAAATCTGTGTATAAAATTACAAAGCTAAAGACTGTGCATCTTCACCAGTCCAAGTCTCAAATGTAGCTTCTTCACCAGTCAATACATCAGCTTCTTATTTAAAAGTTATTAAGACTATCTTTCGCACGTAGGGTGTGGTTGGTCTGATGGACCAGGTTGGCTACGGCGCGAAGAGTGGGGGTCAACACCCCTTTTGTTGATTCCTCTGTCAATGTTTCGCTGGCTACAGCGAGTTTCGGGGTTGTTGACCTTGTCTAAGGCATGATGTATGTCCTCTTTAAAGAACATACTATCCTTTTTGGTGGGCTTGGCTCTATTACTCATTATGCTATACCCACTATATACTATATAATAGTTAGGTATGGCCCACTAGTTATTTAATTAAATTTAGATATTTTAGATATTTAGATATTTTAGATATTTAGATATTTAGATATCAAATTTGGTTTGTAAATTTCAGAGATTATTAAGAGCACCAAAAAGCAGCTTGCTTCTTAACTAATTATCCACAACAAAGCTTATTTATTCAATTTTGTATAACCAATTTACAGATAATTTCAATATAATGATCTATTAACACCAAAGTTTAGTTATTTAAATTTATGCAAAATCAAAAGTACAATTAACTACAATTTTATTTTATCAACAGCAGAGTTTATTCAAATTTATGCAAGCCACAGTAAAATTAACTTCAATTTAACTAATTTAGAAATTTCGATTTAAGAGACGGAACTAGAAAATAATAGATTAATGACAATACTCACAATTTAGCACCAGGAAGTTCAGCTTGAGCTTTTTTAAATCTAATCATTTAAAACTAAAGGCGGCAAAGTTAACAAATTAATAAAAAACCCCTAATTAGAGAAAACTCTTTTGCTAAATTTAATTTTTAGCCAGAGGCGTTACATTTTCCCCTCTTATTAAACATTTTTAGAATTTTAACTTAGGTTTTTTAGATAAATATTAGTTTTAAGGTGTTAAACGTTTGTTAAACTGAAAAAAACTTTAAATATAGTCCAGGTGAAAACCATTATACACTAAAGCACTCAACTTAGAGATATATAAGCATGCAACATAAGTTTATAACTTTCTTTTTGTAATTTACATGTAATAAACAGAAATAATATTTTAAGAGATACTTATGATCATCAACTTTATGTGCTAAAACGTACTTGCATATAACAACATTTTTGAGCTAATTCAAAATCTGGATTTAAACACTCTACTAGCTATTTTTAAAGTAAAATTAAAACTATAAGTATTTAAATGTAGTAAATGCTTAAGACACTTTTTAAGTGTGGTAAAAATGCTTTTTTACAAAATAAAAAAGAAATTCTAAAGAAATTGTAAAGAGAAGACTTTTTTAAAATATAAATTTACAAGTTCCTAATTACAATCATGAGTCAAAAGCTTGTTTAAAAGTCAGTGTTTACCGTTCATGATGATGATTCCTTACTCTTACACTGGAGGTTGAGGCTCGGCCTCTTCTTACTCGCCTTCTCCTCCTCTTCTCTGGTTGCTCCAGCTGCGGCCGCTCTTCTTGTAGTGGTTCTCCCGGAACTCTGGCGGGAAGTTTGGCTCCGCTGGCGACCTGGCGTTGTTCACCATCGTCATTAACGCCAACGGATTCGAGGGTCTGCTTGACATCATCAGCAGACGGGTTGGCATTGCCCCCATGGCATCCGAAGGTGTGCTGCCATGTATGCATTTCCAGACGAATCGACATCGTCACTACAATTCTGCTGTACGTAGTGGCAGCCTGTTCTTATTAGAATGGTTCATTCTGAGGTCTCTGGGGTGTGGCAGTTCGACTTACCCCACCAAACTAGATGAGTGAAAGTTATTGAGCCATGATTTTTACAATTTGCTTGGCAAGCTTTCCCAGTGCTAAACAGGAGACAACCAAAACTCAATGCAATATAGAAAATTTTAGATTTTTATATAAAATATCACACAGTACCTATTTTAGCTAAGATAATTACAAAAAAAAATACATGTCTATAAGATACCAATTTTTAATGGTTGTACAAATAAATATAAAATCAAAAACCCCATTAATTTTAAAATTAAAAAAATTCTTAAAGTTAAGTCATTTAACAGTAATATAAACAATGCAAGCAGCTTCTAGGTGTTGTACAAAATAATCAGTGAAAATCAACTGTTGCTTATTTGAATAAGCTCTTAAGTAGTATTCATCTAAAAAGTACCAAATATCTTTCTATGCTTGTACAAAAAAACACCAGGTCTCCTGGCTTTGACCATGGCAGGCTTGTAATTATCCAATATTATCTCGAGCTCGTAGTTGTGTTTTGGCTTTGCGTGGTAGGTTGGCTTCCTGGTAATTTCAGGGAAGTCCGTTAATAGTCTTTTGCATTTTTCTTCTAACGGAGTCGTATTCTTACCACCCAGATTGATGTGGTTGACTGAAGCGAATATAGGGGTGGGCAACTCAGCAGGTGCGTACAGTCTAGCTGATTCGTTTGACCCCATCTTGCATAGTTGAGAGGTAGATGGCAGGATCGCTAGTTCGTTCTTTCTTAACAGGTCCATGCCAATAATGCCAAAGTGGCGTGATTCTTGAGTAACCCAGAACAAGTGGTTGATGGGTTCCAAATTCCCCAATTGAAGTTCGACATCCGCGCTACCAATAGGGTGGGTTGTTTTGTTACCCAACCCTTGGATGGTTCCACTTTGTTTAGGAAAATATTTGTCTATACTGTTAGTCAATTCCTTCGGCAGGATTGAAATTTCGGATCCGCTGTCAACCAAAAAGATGACATTTGTGTTTGAATCCGCTACAAATAGTAGGCCCTGAGGGAGGTTCTTCGGTTTGGGTGCAGGGAATTTTTTCAGTTGAAATGTCCATTTTTCTACACTTTTATCTTTGTTGTGATTGGTAGTGTTGAGAGATTTTTGTTGTGGTTCTGGCTGCGGTTGCGCTGACCGTTGGGACTGCCCGTTGTGGTGCTGGCTAAGGTAGCTCGGATCGTTGGCGCTTGTCGTGGAGGTGCTGGCTAAGGTGGCGCTGACCGTTGACGCTGGTCCTAGTGATGCTGGCTGTGTTTGCGCTGACCATTGGGACTGCCCGTTGTGGTGCTGGCTAAGGTAGCTCGGATCGTTGGCGCTTGTCGTGGAGGTGCTGGCTTCGGCGGCGCTGACCGTTGACGCTGGCCCTGGTGATGCTGGCTGTGTTTGCGCAGACCGTTGGGACTGCCCATTGTGGTGCTGGCTAAGGTAGCTCGGATCGTTGGCGCTTGTCGTGGAGGTGCTGGCTTCGGCGGCGCTGACCGTTGACGCTGGCCCTGGTGATGCTGGCTGTGTTTGCGCTGACCGTTGGGACTGCCCGATGTGGTGCTGGCTAAGGTAGCTCGGATCGTTGGCGCTTGTCGTGGAGGTGCTGGCTTCGGCGGCGCTGACCGTTGACGCTGGCCCTGTTGATGCTGGCTGCGGTTGCTCAGAACTTTGGTTCTCATCAGGTGTTTCTGCTGCACTACGTGAGGCTGTTTGCTTTATATGAAAAGTCATCTTTGGTTTGTTTGAAGGTGTGGACACTTCATTTCCTGGATGACTTATAGTGCAGTTTGGGGCATTTCTGGTTGATCTCGGTTGAGATGGGGGTTGCTGTCGAGGGGCGGTTTTATTTACAAACTGGACAGCTTGGGTGTGAGATAGTGTAGCCCCAATCACTCTCCCTCTCACTGCGGAGAGTTTGGGAGCTCGTTTTTTGCATGAGGCGGAGATATCACCTGGCTCCTTGGTAGGTCTTGAGCCTTTGAGGTGTGTGAAACCTGGTGGGGAACCTGGATTTGAGGGTCCATGTATGTATACTGTCTAACCTGAGTTGAGATGTCGTGATTTGTCCTTGTGGATGGATTTAGACTTCTCAATTCATGTAATTCTTCTTGTAATTTTCGAAATTCCTCTAGAAGTTTAGCCCGTCGAATTTGTTCCTTCAAATCTTTGATCCCCTGTACTAACTCCTCGGCACCCAGTTCTTGAGGTGGCACTTGAATAGGGGGTCTCCTGTTGTTTTGGAGGGAATAGTCCATGTTTAAGTCGTTAGGTTGGAGTTGCTGTTGGAGTTGCAAGGGTGAGGTTCTTGCTGGAGGAATGGAGCTGTTGCTAGGTGGTCCTGTCACCCTTGGTGGAGGCCCATAGTTGCTAGGTGTAGAATTTTGTTGGGGTGGGTAGCTTTGTCTTGGCAGACCACTTGGATTAGGCTGGTCTCTAGGTTGTTGATAACTGCCCATTGCTGCCTGGGGTTCTTCCTCCTTTTGGTTATTTCCTGACTGATACCCCCCTATGTTCATGTCAATCTCGGCACTGATTTCTCTACCCTGTGTATCAATTAGAGCGTGTTCAATCACGTCGTGGTCACCATATCTTTCGCACGTTGCTTGTGGTTGGTCTGATGGACCAGGTTGGCTACGGCGCGAAGAGTGTGGGTCAACACCCCTTTTGTTGATTCCTCTGTCAATGTTACGCTGGCTACAGCGAGTTTCGGGGTTGTTGACCTTGTCTAAGGTATGATGTATGTTCTCTTTAGAGAACATACTATCCTTTTTGGTGGGCTTGGCTCTATTACTCATTATGCTATACCCACTATATACTATATAATAGTTAGGTATGGCCCACTAGTTATTTAATTAAATTTAGATATTTTAGATATTTAGATATTTTAGATATTTAGATATTTAGATATCAAATTTGGTTTGTAAATTTCAGAGATTATTAAGAGCACCAAAAAGCAGCTTGCTTCTTAACTAATTATCCACAACAAAGCTTATTTATTCAATTTTGTATAACCAATTTACAGATAATTTCAATATAATGATCTATTAACACCAAAGTTTAGTTATTTAAATTTATGCAAAATCAAAAGTACAATTAACTACAATTTTATTTTATCAACAGCAGAGTTTATTCAAATTTATGCAAGCCACAGTAAAATTAACTTCAATTTAACTAATTTAGAAATTTCGATTTAAGAGACGGAACTAGAAAATAATAGATTAATGACAATACTCACAATTTAGCACCAGGAAGTTCAGCTTGAGCTTTTTTAAATCTAATCATTTAAAACTAAAGGCGGCAAAGTTAACAAATTAATAAAAAACCCCTAATTAGAGAAAACTCTTTTGCTAAATTTAATTTTTAGCCAGAGGCGTTACAAGACATTGATTTCTTGTTAATTGCACCAAAAATTAGTTGCTAAAATTAATTTAAGTTTATAAGGTAGTTTAACAAATGTCATTTTTAATTTTTTGTTTTAATGATAATGACTTATTTTTTCATAGATCATTGAGAACAAAGATAAAGAAATTGAAAAACTTGAAAAATTGGGTGAACATTTAAAAAGTATTAACCGCAGTTTAGTCAAAACGGTTTGTTAATTAAACATAAAACTGTTACAAAAGTTTCTTTATCAAATATAATTTAGTTACAATTTATAAAAAACAAAATAAAACTTTATATACGTTAAAATGTAGTCAAATAAACTTAATTTCAGGATGAAAAAAAAAACCAACGTAATGTAGAGCTTAGCAAAAAAAATTCTATATTAGAGATAAAGTTGGCAGAGCTGAAGAAAAATTTTACAAAGTTGCAAATGAACGGTGTAGTTGTCAGTGTCTTTGTAAATTATAACTAAAGAAAAACATTTTACTTAAGAAAAATAAGTTTGACTAAAACTATTAAGAAAAATCTAATATCTTTAGGAATTTAGTGGACATTTATAACATATACAGACAAACAGTCAAAAACTAGAACATTTAATGTTATTTATTGTATTAAATAAACTTAATTTCAGTCTAAAAAACAAAGTGAGTTGAAAACAAAGCGCAACGAAGAACTTACTAGGAAAAATTTATCTTTAAAGAAAAAGTTTGCAGAGCTGGAAAATAGATGTTTTACTTTGAAAAAGAAGGGTGTCCATGTTAGTTAAACTTCGCCTTTATACCTAAAAAATAGTATACAAAATCAAGAACTTACACAAAAACAAATCTGTTTTACAGTTCAGCGAAACAAACTTACATGAAAGCGAAGAAGAGTTTACAACAACAATTGTTTGTAACGCCAATGTTGAGCCAAAAAAAAGTTAGTTTTAATTAAAAATGTTATGTTATCTCATATTAGTTTTGTAAAATTACTGAAATTGATTGATTATTTACAAATTTTATAAATAAACTTTATCAAATACAAACTTATAGTGCTACAAAGAAAAAGTTAAAATCACGGAGAAAGAATGGTTAAGTATTTTCAATAATAATAAGTTGGTTGTAGACAAAAAAAAAGATAAATACAAAATGATAAAAACTGATGGAGTAGAGGTTTGTTTTTGTAAAAGATGATGGTAACTGTATAAATTATAACTACTTAAAGTAAAGTTCTTTTTACGAAGCAGTAGCAGCTTGTTTTTACAAACTTGTAGCAGTAACGTCTAAGTTACTTTTAAAAATAAAAAACTTAAAATAGTAGATTTAAATAGTAGAAGATTGAAATAGTAGAACAAAACATTTGGTTGTTAGTTTGAACTTTTTTCACATGAGTTAAACGTGTTTTTCAAAAATAAAATGCTTAAAATTCTACTTGCTATGAATTTCAAACCCTAAAATTATAAAGATTGTTAGAAGAAAAATTGCTGAAATTATAAAGCCATGCGTAAAAAACCGTCTAAGACACTGTTATTTCGTATTCAATGGAAATTATTTCCGCATGATATTCCATTGCACAACTACAAAAGAATGTAAAGTTGTATGGACAGTTTGTGTTTATAAGACGGAAATAGTCGTTGAAAGGTCGAAAACTCCTTATCACGATGAAGATCTAGGTGCTTCAATACCAAGATTAACAAAAAAAGTTAAAGGTAAATAGTTCTTAAATTCTTACAATTTTTTTTTTAATCTTTATATTTTAAACAACCTAACATACAGAAAAAATAGCTGAGTTACTAGATGAAAACGACAGCATAGATTATGTTACAAGGACAATATCAAACAGATGTAATATTGAAAAGTATTCTGAAGGTTTGTAAAATATAAGCAACTTTTTTTAAAACTAATGCTTGTACCCATAATGTTTAAAACATAGTTTTTGTAAATTAATAATGACAAACATATTAAGTTGTTTAGATTTAAATTGTTAACAAAATATTTTTATAGGAAATTGTTCTGGTATGTACACAAATAAACAAGTAAGAAACGCTAAATACTGCATAAAACAAAAAAGGAAAGAAAATGAGCTGAATTACATAGAAAAAATTGCAGAAGTTAAAAAAGAACTTTCATTAAAATACAACAAAAACAAAGTAAGTTTAGTTAAAAATATAGAACAAACTGTACATTTATAACAAAACTATATTTAGATTGTAAAAGGAGTAATCCAAGAGTTTGCTATTTTTCCGTTTCGAATCATATTTCATGAAGAAAATGATTTAAGAATTTTAAAACAAAAACTACGGAAAAAGCCAGAGTCGGTGCTGTGCATCGACTCAACTTATGGCTTTTTCGATCAAATAGAAATTCAAAATGTCTACTATACAGTAGCATTAATTCGAGGTTACTTTATTGTTTATTTAAACTGTAATATCAATTAAGAAAAAGTCTGAACAATCTGTTTTTATAAAGGAATTTTCAAATTATTTTTCCAACGTACAATTTTTGAGTACGATCCAAAGCTGTGTTTAAAATTTCAAAGCAAAACAATAACGTTTAATACCTTTATTTTATGTTACAAATTTTATGGGGTCCGACCGACCCCAAATGTTGAAATTATTTTTCCAACGTACATTTTTTGAGTACTATCCAAAGCTGTGTTTAAAATTTCAAAGCAAAACAATAACGTTTAATACCTTTACTTTATGTTACAAATTTGACGGGGTCCGACTGACCCCAAATGTTCAAATTATTTTTCCAACGTACAACTTTTGAGTACGATCTAAAGCTGTGTTTAAAATTTCAAAGCAAAAAAATTACGTTTAATACTTTTATTTTATGTTACAAATTTCATGGGGTCCGGTTGACCCCAAATTTTCCAATTATTTTTCCAACGTACAATTTTTGAGTACGATCTAAAGGTGTGTTTAAAATTTCAAAGCAAAACAATAACGTTTAATACCTTTATTTTATGTTACAAATTTCATGGGGTCCGACCGACCCCAAATTTTCAAATTATTTTTTCAATGTGCAACTTTTGAGTACGATCCAAAGCTTTGTATGAAATTTTAAAGCATAATAATAATTTTTATACCCTTGTTTTAAGTTTATTATTATTATTAGTATTATTATATTTTTCTTTATTTTTGTTAATTTTTTTTATTTTAAGTTGTAACAAAATAACCGCTAGTAGGCGCAATTACAGGTTATTATCAAATACCAACCCTTTTACTAAGTTTGTTTAAAAATTTTAGTTGTTCCTTATGAAGTTGAATATTTTAAAAGTTGGTCAGAATTTTGCTTTGATATTCAACAAATTAGCAAAAGTTGGTCAAAAAAGACATCCATACCAACCAGGCAATCTCATCAAATGTATTTCAAGTATGTTTTCATAAATTTATACTCATGTTTTAGCAAACAATATTTTATTAAAACTAGTTGTAATTAAAGGTTATTCTGAATTTACAATATGATGAATCAGCAAAAAAAAAAGTTGTTTTACATGTTATTTTTTATTTTATTTATTAAAGCTTTGTACTTTGATTAATTTCTATTATGTATGAGAAAAGTGGGATAGGGATAAGGGTATAAAAAAAATAAAGCTTTAAAAAAATGTATCGATTCTGTAAATATGCAAATTAGACTGACCTTTAAGTATACTATTCATTAAATTTAAATTGTAAGTTCTTAGAATTTTTAATAAATAACATAAAACATAACTTTTCAAAATTCAATAATTTAAACAACTTTTTTTTTTTAATGTAGATTCTTACATAAACTAATATAGAAGTTTTTTTTTATGGTTTCCCCTATAAGTTATAAAATTGTAACTTTCTAGCATATTGCTAATAAAACTATTATATTTTTATAAATAGATGTTGTGTACTACGAGTGTAAGTTAGTTTAACTTTTATTTTAAACCAAACCACATTTAAAAAATAATTTTTAGTTACCTTAGTAATTAAGTAGTATGTAGCATTCTTAACTACCACTCTTATTAAATATTTCCAATAAACTCTGACTAACTCTTTTTTTGGTTAGTATGAACCATTTATTATTCTTACACATGTTGCCTTGAGCTTATTTTTTGTACAATTTAAACTTAAGATAATTAAGACTTAAAAAAAAAGTCAAAAGTTGTTTACAAAATTAATGGTGTGAGGTTCATTACCAAAATGTTTTTCTCCACACTAATCCATTGACCTTTGTTGTAAGTGTTCACATTTTTCTTTCTTACTAATCTTCATCTATTTTTTAAATCCTTACAATAAACTTTGTATATACTTGTTAGTAATGATAAAAGTGCTAATAACCTATTTTATTTATTACCAGTTATAAATGAGATTTTTTTCAAATTATTTTAAGTATATATGAAATAATGTAATAAAAATACTTAATAATATTTGAAAAGGTTTAAATTTTTTCTCACTGAAACCTGGTAAAAAATGTAAAAGTTTATTTTCACCTTTTTTATTATTTAGTTAATCTCTTTACTTTACAGTAAATTTGAGCAATATTTTAAAGTTTAGTTAAATAAGTATATACATTTTTTTTTAAACAAGTCATATGGTGAAATTGAATGTTTTTTAATTACTTCTCAGTTTACTTTACATTACACTTAACATTTTACATACAGGGTTGCCAAATACTTGGTACACTCAGAATAAATCAGGACATTTTAAAACTTTTGAAAATCTAAGAATGACTCAGGACAGCTTAGGATAACTCAGGATTTTTTTTCTAACTCAGACTGACTTAGGATAAGTTTAAATAGAATAATAGACTGAACTATTATTTTGAATTATTTAAAAAAATTTAAGATGCCATTTTTCAAATTATAATATTTTTTCGAAAAGTAAAGTTGCTCTTGTAAACTTATGAATTACCCATGGATGGCTCTTTTTATTCTTCATACAAAATTGTTCAAAACTTTTCAAGATATGGCTAAAGTAAATTTTTAATTATAGTATTTTTTGAAAATAGTTAAAAAAAAGATTTTTATTCAATGCTTTTTTACTATAATATTCTATTATTTACATATGACCCCTACAACCTCATTTTAGTTTTTTTCCAGTGTATGTTACATTTTGAAATGTGGTCTATTAAAAAAATTTTCTAACTTAAATTCTTGTATTCATGTAACCTGTTCTCAGACAATAATTAATACTTAATAATTATTAATTACTTCAGTAAATTAAAATCTCTTATTATGTTAACTTTTATAAATCATTAGTTTTTAAAATTTGTAAATTTGTCAATAATAAAGAATTATAAATGACATTTAATCAGTATAATTAAACTTTTGATTAACGTTTCATTTTCTAAATTTGATATATAAGGTACGAATTAAATTATTTAATTTGTTGCAACTGACTTTTACAAAGACATTTCAAATTAATAAATTGTATTTATTCCAAGTTTTTATTGTGTTAGAGTGGCTTTTATTTAAACAACATTTTTGTTACTATGAAAATTATTTATTACAACCAGATGTAATGGCAGCGCTAGAAACTATTTAAAAATTTGAATGAGTCACCTTAAAAATTCAAAAATATAGTCTTTTAGTAACAGTTGTATTACGCTGAAGTTATTAGAATGCACCTATTCGTTTTTAAACGAATATAAAATGTGCACAATATAATTTTGTGAAGCCATATTGTAGGGGGGCCATGGCCTTTTAAATTTCCTCGAAGGGGGCCATTAGAAAAAAAGTTTGGGAAACCCTGATCTAACTTCAAACATATTAAAAGTACTATAGACGTTATAATATGCTATTTCAAACAATTTTTATCGTACATTATTGATTTATTTTGATTTTTAGATTAATATTCTTTTAATATATCATACAGCTAATAAAATAAACCTCTTCGGTGAGGAATATTAGTTTTAAAGTAATTTAACTCCTTTTGACGTCAAAATAGGCCGTTTGAGAGACGAAATTCTAGCAATAAACATTGTTTATCGTACATTATTTGAGTTATCACGATTTTTGGTTATAATATTCTTGTAATATTTCATAGAGATAATTTAATAAACGTCTTCGGTTAAAATATTAAAATTCATTTTGAGGTCAAAATTGGCAGTTTAAGACGAAATTCTTGCACTAAACATTGTTTACCGTACATTCGATTTTGATTATAACATTCTTGCAATTTTTTGCACAGCTAATTAAATGAACCTCTTAGGTGAGGAATATTATTTTAAAGTATTAAAAGTCCTTTTGACGTCAAAATCGGCTGTTTAAGACGAAATACTTGCAATAAACATTGGTCATCGTACATTATTTGCGTTATTCCGTTTTTTGGTTATGATATTCTGTAATATTTCATACAGCTAATTTTATAAACGTCTTTGGTTATTAATAGAACTATAAACATATTAGAAGTACAATAGACATTATAATACGCTGTCTTCAACAAAATACTTGTATTAAACCCTTTTTTTATCGTACACTATTGAATTACTAAGATTTTTGGTGATAATATTCTCGTAAAATATCATACATCTAATTAAATAAACCTCTTCGGTTGGGAATATTAGTTTTAAAGTATTATATCTTATTTTGACGTCAAAATCGGCTGTTTAAGACAATATTCTTTCAATAAACATTGTTTGTCGTACATCATTTGAATAATTTCAATAATTGGTAATAATATTCTTGTAATATTTCGTTAAACCAATTTAAAAATCGTCTTCGGTTAAAAATATTAGTTATAAATAATTGAAACTCCATTAGACGGCAAAATTGTCTGTTTAAGAGACGAAATACTTGGAATAAATATTGTTTTTCGTACATTATTTGAGTTATTTCGTTTTTTGGTTATATAATTATTGTTAGATTTCTTAGAGCTAATTTAATAAACTTTATTGGTTAGTTATCTAGCTTGAAACATAATAAAAGAATTAAAGGCGTTATAATAGGCTGTTTTAAACAAAATACTTCTATTAAACCCTTTTCAATCGTACTTTATTTGAGTTGTAATGATTTTTGGTATTAACATTCGTGTAAAGTATCATACAGCTAGTTAAATAAACCTCTTCAATTAGGAATACTAGTTTAAAAGTATTATAACTTAATTTGACGTCAAAATTGGCCATTTAAGACGAAATACTTTCAATAAATATTGTTTATCGTACATTATTTGAGTTATTTCGATTTATATTCTTGTAATAGTTCGTAAAAGCAATTTAATAATCGTCTTCGGTTAAAAATATTAGTATTAAAGTATTAAATCTCCTTTTGACGTCAAAGTTTTCTGTTTAAAAGACGAAATACTCGCAATAAACATTGTTTATCGTACATTATTTTAGTTATTTCGACTTATGGTTTTAATATTCTAGTAATATTTTGTTAAGACAATTTAATAAGCATATTCGGTTAATAACATCAGTTTTAAAGTAATAAAATTCTTTTATGCATCAAAATTGTGTGTTTAAGACGAAATACTTGCAATATAGATTGTTTATTGTATATTATTTGAGTTATTAAATTTTTGGTTATAATTATTTTGTAATATTTCGTACAGCTAATTTAATAAACGTCTTTGGTTATTAATCTAAATTTAACATGTTAAAAGAACTATAGACGTTATAATAGGCTGTTTTTAACAAAATACTCGTGAGAAACCCTTTTTTATCGTATACTATTGCATTATTTTGATTATTGGTATTAATATTCTTGTAATATATTATACATCTAATTAAATAAACCTCTTTGGTTAGGAATATTAGTTTTAAAGTATTATAACTAATTTTGACGTCAAAATCTGCTGTTTAAGAAAAGTACTTGCAATAAACATTGTTTTTCGTAAATTATATGAGTAATTTCGATTTTTGGTTACAATATTCTTGTTATATTTCTTACAGCGTAACTAATAAACGTTTTTGGATATAAATATTAGTTTTAAAGTATTAAAGTTCTTTTGACGTCAAAATCGGCTGTTTCAGACGAAACACTTGCATTAAATATTGTTTATCGTACATTATTTAAGTTATTTCGATTTTGGTTATATTATTCTTGTAATATTTCGTAAAGGTAATTTAATAAACGTCTTCGTTTAAAAATATTAGTTTTAAAGCATCAAAACTCTTTTTTTTCGTCAAAATCAGCTTTTTAAGACGAAATACTTGCAATAAACATAGTTTATTGCACATTATTTGAGTTATTTCGAATTTTGATTATAATATTCTTGTAATATTTCGTACAGCTAATTAAATAAATGTCTTTGGTGAATAATCTAATTTTAAACATATTAAAAGTACTATAGACGTTATAATATGCTGTTTCAAACAAAATACTTTTATTAAACCCTTTTTAATCGTACAGTATTTAAATTAATTTGATTATTAGTATTGATATTATTGTAAAATATCCTACAGCTAATTAAATAACATCTTTGGTTAAAAGTATTAGTTTTAAAGGATTAAAACTCCTTTTGACGTCAAAATCGGCTGTTTACGACGAAATACTTGCAACAAACATTGTTTATCGTACATTATTTGAGTTATTTCGATTTTCGGTTATAATATTCTTGTAATATTTCGTACAGCTAATTGAATAAACGTCTTTGATTAGTACTCTAACTTTAAACATATCAAAAGTACTATATACGTTGAAATAGACTGTTTTAAACAATTACATGTATTAAACCCTTTTTTCTTGTATATTATTTGAATTATTTTGATCATTGGTATTAATATTCTCGTAATATATCATACAGCTAATTAAATAAACTTCTTCGGTTAGGAATATTAGTTTTAAAGTATCAAAACTCCATTTGACGTCAAAATCGGCTGTTTAAGATCAAATCCTTGCAATGAATATTGTATATCGTACATTATTTTAGTTATTTCGATTTTTTGTTATAGTATTCTTGTAATATTTCGTAAAGCTAATTTAATAAACGTTTTTGGTTAGTAATCTAACTTTAAACATATAAAAAGTACTATAGACGCTTAAATAGGCTGTTATAAACAAATTACTTGGATTAAACCCTTTTTCCTCGTACACTATTTGAATTATTTTGATTATTGGTAATAATATTCTTGTAATATTTCGTACAGCTAATTAAATAAACCTACTCGGTTAGGAAAATTAGTTTCAAAGTATTAGAACTCCTTTTGACGTCAAAATCGGCCATTTAAGACGAAATAGTTGTAACAAACATTGTTTATCGTATACTATTTGAATTATTTTAATTTTTTGTAATAATATTATTGTAATATTTCGTATAGATTATTTAATATACTGCTTCGGTTGAAAATATTAATATTAAAGTATAAAAAACTACTTTAGACTTCAAAATCGGTTTTTTAACAACAAAAAAGTTGCAATAAACATTGTTAATCGTACATTATTAGAGTTATTTCGATATTTGGTTATAATATTGTTTTAATATTTCATGCAGCTTAATTAATAAACCTCTTATGTTAGGAATATTGATTAAAGTATTAAAACTCCTTTATACGTCAAAATCGGCTGTTTTACAAGATATTGTTGCAATAAACATTGTTTATCGTACATTATTTGAGTTTTTTCGATTTTTGGTTAAAATATTCTTGTAATATTTCATACAGCTAATTTAATATACGTCTTTGGTTAGTAATCTAACCTTAAAGATACTAAAAGACTATATACGTTATAATACGCTATTTTAAACAAAATACTTGTATTAAATACTTTTTATCGTACATTATTTGAATTATTTTGATAATTAATACTAATATTCCTGTAATATAATATACAGCTAATTAAATAAACCATTTCGGTTAGGAATATTTTTTAAAAGTTTTAAAACTCCATTTGACGTCAATATCGGCTGTTTAAGACGAAATACTTGCAATAAACATTGTTTATCGTACGTTATTTGAGTTATTTCGATTTTCGGTTATAATATTCTTGTAATATTTCGTGCAGCTAATTTAATAAACGTCTTTGGTTAGTAATCTAACTTTAAACATATTAAAAGTACTATAGACGTTATAATATGCTGTTTCAAACAAAATACTTTCAATAAACCCTTTTAAATCGTACAGTATTTGAATTATTTTGATTATTGGTATTGATATTTTTGTAATATATCATACAGTTAAAAATAAACATCTTTGGTTAAAAGTGTTACTTAAAAAGTATTAAAACTCCTTTTGACGTCAAAATTGGCTGTCAAACAAGAAAAAGTTGCAGAAACATTGTTTATCGTACATTATTTGAGTTATTTCGATTTTTGGTTATAATATTCTTGTAATATTTCGTTCAGCTTATTCAATAAACGTCTTCGGTTAGTAATCTATTTTCAAACATACCAAAATTACTATAGATGTTATAATAGGCTGTTTTAAACAAAATACTTGTATTTAACCCTTTTTTATTGTACACATTTCGAATTATTTTGACCAATAGTATTAATATTCATGTAATAAATCATACAGCTAATTATATAAACCTCTTCGTTTAGGAAAATTATTTTTAAAGTATAAAAACTCCTTTAGATCTCAAAATCGGCTGTTTGAGATAAAGTAGTTGGAATAAACATTGTTTATCGTACATTATTGGAGTTATTTCGATTTTTGGTTATAATATTTTTGTTATATTTCGTAGACTAATTTAATAAACTCATTAGGTTAGGAATATTTATTAAAGTATTAAAACTACTTTTGACGTCAAAATCGGCTGTTTACGACGAAATACTTCCAACAAACATTATTTATCGTACATTATTTGAGTTATTTTGATTATTTGTTATAATAATCTTGTAATATTTCGTACAGCTAATTCAATGAACGTCTTTGGTTAGTAATCTAACTTTAAACATATTAAAAATACTATAGACGTTATATTAGGCTGTTTAAAACAAAATGCTTGTATTAAACCATTTTTTATCGTAAACTTTTTAAATTATTTTGATTATTGGTAATTATATGCCTGTAATATTTCGTACAGGTAATTAAATAAACCTTTTCGATTAGGGAGTTAGTTTTAAAGTATTGAAACCCATTTGACGTCAAAATTGGCTATTTAAGACGAAATACTTGCAATAAACATTGTTTTTCGTACATTATTTAAGTTATTTCGATTTTTGGTCTAATATTCTTGTAATGTTTCGTACAGCTAAATTAATAAATGTTTTTGGTTAGTATTCTAACTTTAAACATAATAAAAGTACTATAGACGTTTTAATAGGCTGTTTTGATCAAAATACTTGTATTTAACCCTCTTTTATCGTACATTATTTGAATTATTGTGATTATTGGTAATATTATTCTTGCAATATTTTGTACAGCTAATTAAATTAACCTTTTCGGTTAGGAAAATTAGTTTTAAAGTATTAAAACTCTTTTTGACGTCTAAATCAGCTGTTTAAGACGAAATACTTGTAATAAACATTATTTATCGTACACTATTTGAATTTTTATGATTTTTGGTAATAATACTATTGTAATATTTGGTACAGCTAATTTAATAACATCTTTGGAAAAAATTATTAGTTTTAAAGTATTAAAACTCCTTTTGATGTCAAAATCTGCTTTTTTAGACGAAATACTTGAAATAAACATTGTTTTTCCTACACTATTTGAGTTATTTCGATTTTTGGTTGTAATATGCTTGTAATACTTCGTACGGCTAAATTAATAAACGTCTTCGGTTAGTAATCTAACTTTAAACATATAAAAAGTACTATAGACATTATAATAGGCTGTTTTAAACAAAATACTTGTATTAACTCTTTTTTATCACCAGAATTTAAATTAATATGATTTTTGGTAATAATATTCTAGTAATATTTTTTGAAGTTAATTTAATATACGACTTCGTTTATAAATGTTAATTTTAAAGTATTAAAACTCCTTTTGACGTCAAAATCGGCTATTTAAGACGAAATACTTGCAATAAACATTGTTTAGCCTACATTATTTGAGTTATTTCGATTTTTAGTTATAATATTCTTGTAATATTCCATACAGCTAGTTTAATAAACGTCTTTGGTTAGTAATCTAACCTTAAATATATTAAAATTACTATAGACGTCATAATATGCTGTTTTAAACAAAATACTTGTATTAAACTGTTTTTTATCCTACACTATTTGAATTATTTCGATTATTAGTATTAACATTTTTATAATATATCATACAGCTAATTAAATAAACCTTTTCGGTTAGCAATATCAGTTTTATAGTAATAAAACTTCTTTTGACGTCAAAATCGGCTATTTAAGACGAAATACATGTAATAAACATTATTTATTGGACACTATATGAATTATTATGATTTTTGGTAATAATATTATTGTAATATTTCGTACAGCTAATTTAATCAATGTCTTCGGTTGAAAATATTAGTATTAAAGTATTAAAACTCCTTTTGATGTCAAAATTGGCTTTTTAAGACGAAATACTTGTAAAAAACATTGTTTATCGTACACTATTTGAGTTATTTCGATTTTAGGTTATAATATTCTTCTTATATTCGTACTGCTAATTTAATAAACGTCTTTGGTTAGTAATCTTACTTTAAACATCTAAAAACTACTATAGACGTTATAATAGGCTTTTTAAGACGAAATACTTGCAATAAACATTGTTTATCGTACATTAATTGAGTTATTTCGATTTTTGGTTATAATATTCTTATAATATTTCGTACCGCTAAATTAATAAAAGCCTTTGGATAGTAATCTAACTTTAAACATATAAAACGTACTATTAACGTTATAATAGTCTATTTCAAACAAAATACTTGTATTAAACCCTTATTATTGTCACGATTTGGATTAATTTGATTATTGGTAATATTATTCTTCTGATATTTCATATAGCTAATTTAATAAACCTCTTCGTTAAGGAAAATTAGTTTTTAAGTATAAAAACTCCTTATGGCGTCAAAATCGGCTGTTTAAGACGACATACTTGTAATAAACATTATTTATCATATACTATTTGAATTACTTCATGATTTGTATAATTATTCTTAAAATATTTCGTACAGCTATTTAGATAACCCTCTCGGTTTGGAATATTAGTTTTAGAGTAATAAAACTTCTTTTGACGTCAAAATCAGATGTTAAAGACGAAATGCTTGCAATAAACATTGTTTATGATTCACTATTTAAATTATTATGAATTTTAGTAATAATATTCTTGTAATATTTCGTAAAGGTAATTTAATAAAAGTATTCGGTTAAAAATATTAGTTTAAAAGTATTAAAACTCCTTTTGACGTCAAATTCGCTGTTTAAGACGAAATACTTGCAATAAACTATGTTTATCGTATATTAGTTGAGTTAATTCGATTTTTAGTTATAATATTCTTGTAATATTTCGTAAAGCTTATTTAATTAACCTCTTAGTTTAGGAATTTTGATTAAAGTATTAAAACTAATTTTGACGTCAAAATCGGCTATTTACGACGAAATACTTGTAGGGAACACTGTTTATCGTACATAATTTGAGTTATTTCGGTTTTTGGTTATAAGATTCTTGTAATATTTCGTATAGCTAATTTAATAAACGTTTTTTGTTAGCAATCAGAATTTAAACATATAAAAACTAATATAGACGTTATAATAGGCTGTTTGTGACGAAATATTTGTAATAAACGTTGTTTATTGTACAAAATTTGAGTTTTTTCGGTTTTTGGTTGTAATATTCTTGTAATATATCGTAGAGCTAAATTAATAAACGTCTTTGGTTACTAATCTAACTTTAAGCATATAAAAAGTACTATAGACGTTATAATAGGCTGTTTTAAACAAAATACTTGTATTAAACCCTTTTTTATCATAACTATTTGAATTATTTTTATTTTTGGTTATAATATTCTAGTTATATTTTGTGAAGTTAATTTAATGATCAACTTCGTTTAAAAATATTAGTTTTAAAGTGTCGCTATCAACAAAATGGTTCTACTTATACAACTATTATTGGCCTGGTTTACAACGCAACGTGCGCTCTAACTTATAATGTAGATGCCCCAAGATAACGCTTAAATTATAGTTGACTTAAATAAACTAGTATGAACTACTTACTATTTACTAAATGTTTAATAAATCAGTTACTTATACTACTTTAAACTAAGTTCGAATCTGTGATCATGATTATATTTACAATGAATTTGCGAAACGAAAAGATGATAAAATACTGCACAACATTACACTAATAAACCAAATTATCAATTCTTTTAAAAGACGACAATCTCGAATAAAAGAAACTAAACACTAAATGTTTAAACCAAACTCAAAAAGTATTCTAAAATCGACATCAATTCGACAACAACATTGAAACCATTAAAACTTAAGTGCAGCGAAAAGCTGCACTGAGTTCAGACCGCTGCCATGCACTAAAAACTAAAAAAGAACTGAACTGTAAATTACTCGAGACTATTGAATTTATACTCGCTTGAGAAAAAAGAAGAAAGTAAAAAAGAGACAATTACCGCGCAGCGGTACATTTTCTCCTCTCACCTTCGTACTTTAAAAATTTATTCTTGGTTTTCCGAAAAAAAAAACATTAATTTTTATTTTTTAACACTTGTAAGAATGCTTAAAACTCCCTATATAGAAAAATTAACGAAATACGACCGCCGACTTTTATCTCCTTATTTTAAAAAGCATTAATTTAAAATACACAAAATTAATAAAAATATGATACAGTTTTTAAAATGACAGACAAATGTAGAAAGTTTACAAAATTTCTTCGCTGCTGGAACTAGCTCCGCCCTTGTACATCTCCACGTCGTTTGACCGGTTTATGCTGATACGTCTCCTCGCCTCACCTAACGGTCTGTTGGCGCTACGGATTCCGTCTCCTCGCCTCACCTTGACGGTCTGTTGGCACTACGGATTCCGTCTCCTGGCCTCACCTAAACGGTCTGTTGGCGCTACGGATCCGTCTCCTCGCCTCACCTAACGGTCTGTTGGCGCTACGGATTCCGTCTCCTCGCCTCACCTTGACCGTCTGTTGGCACTACGGATTCCGTCTCCTGGCCTCACCTAAACGGTCTGTTGGCGCTACGGATCCGTCTCCTTGCCTCACCCAGCGGTCTGTTGGCGCTACGGAACCGTCTCCTTGCCTCACCCAACGGTCTGTTGGCGCTACGGAACCGTCTCCTTGCCTCACCCAGCGGTCTGTTGGCACCACGGAATCCTCTGATCCGTCTCTCCATACATCTCCTCTTTCATCTCCTCGTTCTTCACCTCGTACATAAGTCTCCTCTACCGCTCCTCGCCGATTCGTTTCTCGAGCCGTTCGTGCGAAAGTGCAATTAGAATGTACGTCACTACTTGATATCAATTTTAAAAACAAGTTAAAACATTAAAAGATAAAAAAATTCAATTTACAAACTTATATGCTACTAGTTAGCAACAACATTACTTTAATCAATTAGTCTATTTATATTTTAACTTTAAAGTTTGTTAAGTTTCAAAGTAATTGAGAAACATTTTTGGCTCCAATCAATATACAGTAATTCTCTACAAGCTTTAAAATAAAAAACATTTCACATTTTACACAAAATAGTTGACAAAACAAGCGTTCACATGCGTCTCAAAAGTTTAAACTTCTTTTCGTAAAAATATAGCCAGTGAACTTGTACTGATTTTGAAAAGTTTAATATTCTAACAAATTTTAAACAAAATTGTTTTTTATTTTCAGATTTTAAATACCGGGTAAGACATTTAATAGCTCGAATGACCTCGTTAAAAATTATCTTTTGTAAGTACGGCTAGATTTAAAACAACAAAAAACATGCCAATAAAGTTTGTTACAAGCAATTAACAAGGTAATTGTAAAAAAAAACTTTAAATATTATAGTTTAAAGTTTGAACATGACATTGTTGCTAAATATAAAGCTAAATTAAGTTTAATAAATTAAAGAAATTTCACATCAATAACCGATTATGCACTCGAAAACAAGTTTTAATAACCTCATACAAATATTTTTACAAGGACGAACGAAAAACAACAATGATTTTACATGCAGTTTAAAAAGTTTATTATCCATTATAGTTCAAATTAAAACGATTGTTTGAAAACAAAACAATTAAATTTTACAGTTTTTAACTTTTATAGACGTTTAAAACTCTTTTTGTTATAAGAAAGTTTTATTATTAGAAGCCTTTAATTTCATTTTAATTTTTGATAAAATGTTTAAAACGATTAAACGATATTTAATTAATTTGACAAAACACGGAACAACTTGAAAACAAGACTAACTTTTGTTTAAACTTGCTCGTACAAGTTTAAAACTCATTTTGAAAAAACGCTTCAACAATGAATTGCAATAATATCTACACAACAAATACATTTTAGTTCTAACACATGTCGATTAGCCTTTCCCCAAACCACTTTAACATAAAATTAAACACAATAAAACTAATTACCATTAGAAAAAAACAACTCAAATCTATCACAAACTCAAACTACTTAGTTGTTTTTTCAACTAGAAATTTTAAACTCAGTTTTATAAATTTTACAGACCTGATGACTAGGTTAAATAAATGCCATAAAGTTTATCGAATTTATACTGTTATTAAATTAGGTTTATTCCACTCTGTCCCCATGTCACCATCTAAAAAGCGTAGAAATTTTAATGAAGGTATCTGTGTTCAATTCCAGCTATAAATAACTGGACGTCCGGGTCATCATGTCGCTATCAACAAAATGGTTCTACTTATACAACTATTATTGGCCTGGTTTACAACGCAACGTGCGCTCTAACTTATAAAGTAGATGCCCCAAGATAACGCTTAAATTATAGTTGACTGAAATAAACTAATATGAACTACTTACTATTTACTAAATGTTTAATAAATCAGTTACTTATACTACTTTAAACTAAGTTCGAATCTGTGATCATGATTATATTTACAATGAATTTGCGAAACGAAAAGATGATAAAATACTGCACAACATTACACTAATAAACCAAATTATCAATTCTTTTAAAAGACGACAATCTCGAATAAAAGAAACTAAACACTAAATGTTTAAACCAAACTCAAAAAGTATTCTAAAATCGACATCAATTCGACAACAACATTGAAACCATTAAAACTTAAGTGCAGCGAAAAGCTGCACTGAGTTCAGACCGCTGCCATGCAGTAAAAACTAAAAAAGAACTGAACTGTAAATTACTCGAGACCAGAGATGTTAAAATGCTAATAGTTACTATAGTAATTCAGCAATGAAATGTTTTATTTTTGGTTTGTTTTAAGTTAATAATTTCACGCTTGAGTAAACAAAGCAGAGCTTTTTAACATGTCTGCTCGAGACTATTGAATTTATACTCGCTTGAGAAAAAAGAAGAAAGTAAAAAAGAGACAATTACCGCGTAGCGGTACAAAAGTATTAAAACTCCTTTTAACGTCAAAATCGGCTAACTAAGACGAAATACTTCCAATAAACATTGTTTATCGTACACTATTTTAGTTGTTTCGATTTTGGCTTATAATATTCTTATAATATTTCGTACAGCTAATTTAATAAACGTCTTTAGTTAGTAATCTAACTCTAAACATACAAAAACTACTATAGACGCTATAATAGGCTGTTTAAGACGAAACACTTGTATTAAAACCTTTTTTATCGTAACGGTTTGGATTAATTTGATTATTGGTAATAATATTCTTCTAATATTTCTTATAGCTAATTTAATAAACCTCTTCGGTTAGGAAAATTAGTTTTAAAGTATTGAAACCCCTTTTGACGTCAAAATCGGCTATTTAAGACGATATACTTGTAATAAACATAATTTATCGTACACTATTTCAATTATTTTGATAGTTTGTATAAATTTTCTTATAATATTTCGTACAGCTATTTAAATAAACGTCTTAGGGTGAAAATATTAGTTTTCAAGTAATAAAACTCCTTTTGACGTCAAAATCGGCTGTTTACGACGAAATACTTAGAATATAACTTTAAACATGTAAAAACTACTATTATGGTATACTAGGCTGTTTTAAACAAAATACTTGTATATATAATTTTATTTACGTTCACTAAATGAATTATTTCGATTTTGTAATACTATTCTTGTAGTATTTCGTACATCTAATTTAATAAACCTCTTAGGTTAGGAATATTAGTTAAAGTATTAAAACTTCTTTTGACGTCAAAATCGGCTGTTTAAGACGAAATACTTGCAATAAACATTGTTCACGTACATTATTTTAATTTTTTCGATTTTTTATTATAATATTTCGTACAGCCAATTTATCAAACGTCTTTAGTTAGTAATATAAATTTAAACATATAAAAAGTACTATAGACGTTATAATAGGCGGTTTTAAACAAATTACTTCTATTAAACCTTTATTACTTTTATTAAACCGAAATGCAAGAAATAAACACTATTCATCGTACACTATTACAATTATTTTGATTTTATGTAATAGTATTTTTCTGATACTTGTACAGCTAAATAAATAATCCTTTTCATTTAGGAATATAACTTTAAACATATAAAAACTACTATTACGATATAATAGGCTGTTTTAAACATAATACTTGTAATATATTTTTTAACGTACACTATTTGAGTGATTTCAATTTTTGGTTATAATATTCTTCTATTTTACAGTACAGCTAATTAATTAAACCTCTTCGTTAAAGAATATTAGTTTTAAAGTATAAAAACTCCTTTCAACGTCAAAATCGGCTTTTTAAGACAAAATACTTGTAATAAACACTATTTATCGTACTTTATTTGAATTATTTCGATTATTTGTAATAGTATTCTTGTAATATATTGTACAGCTAATTAAATAAACCCATTCGGTTAGGAATATTAGTTTTAAAGTATTAAAACTCCTTTTGACGTCAAAATCGGCTGTTTAAGACGAAATAATTGCAACTAATTGCTATACGAAAGATTAACTGTACAAAATATTAGAATAATACTATTACAAAAAATCGAAAAAATTCTTATAGTGTACGATAAACAATGATTAGTACAAGTATTTTGTCTTAAACAGCTGATCTTGACGTAAATAGTAGTTTTTATACATTAAAACTTATATGTATAACAGAAATATAAAACACTCTTCCAAGTTTTTCTGTGGTATTTTATACGTTTTACACTACTTTTCGTCAGAACAAATATAAATTTATGAATAGTTTTTAAACAAAATCACAAAAAGTTAAAACTAACAAAGTGATACTGCAATAAATAAGCAGTGTAAAGAAATAAATAATTAAACTCAAATACTACTAACGGAAAAAAAATAAAAATAAAGACACTTCTTAATCGAATTCCCTTTGTTTGCACAGTTCTAGTTTCACTAAAAATATGGAGATAGCATTTAACTTCACGAGATCAAATACACTATTGCAATTATGGATTATTTTAAATCTGGATATGCCATGTTTCCTAGCACAATCTCTATTATTTATTAGATGTTCTGCAACTGAAGATCTTTTGCTGCGGTTTTTGTTGCTGTTGTCTTATATTCAGGTTCCTTTTCAATGAATTTCAAAACACAAGCAGGTAGATGTTCTTTTATCCTGGTTTTTTAGTGCCTTGAAGTCTGACTGATATAGCTTCTTTCGCAAGAGCAATTAAACTTGTACACTATACAACTTTTGTTTTGGTCTGGTATCGGGTCCTTCAACTGCACTTTTAATAAAGGCTTTGAAAGAAATATAACTCTTGTACACACTTGACTGTAAGATGTTTTTGTTAAGTCTTTTACTTTGCTTACACATATACGTGATTTTTCTCCAATATAAGGTAGTTTTAAAATTGCTGGGAATTTCTCCGGTCCGTATATCCTAGGTTGATTTATGTATAAAAACAGAATAAGAATGGAAACAATATGTTAAATAAGCTTAATTTAAATGAAAACTGTTTTGAGTGAATTTTAGCTGTCCTAAGTCTTTTAGATTTTGTTTCAAATTGAAATAAAAAATTAAAAGCTTTAAAAAACTATTGAAGATAGTGTTCTTAAATATTTTTTTTTTAGATAACAAAATATTGATATTTTTTTTTTTTCTAAATCTAGAAAAAAACAAACTAAGACTTTCAAAAATCTTAAAGTTATATTAAACTTTTAGAAAAAATCAAATTTTCCTGAATTAAAAAGCATAATCAAATTTCCAGAGTTATACTAAGTCATCCTAAGATTTTTCAAACTTTCTATCTATCCGGTGTATCCTGAGTTAGAGGCAACCCTGAATTTGAGTTAACCTGAGATTTTGAAAAATAAGGGTTGCCATTTTTAGGGTTAGAAAAAATTATACTAAAAGAACGGTCCTGTGTCAGAGATTAAAAAGTCCTTTAGATAACATTTTTTGTTACATACAAAAGTATTAAATAGTTATTTAAAAATTATAATTTTACAAAATTATTGGTTTTATAGTATTTAAGTATTAAAACTTGAACAGATAAATTTCATTTAAGATTTAAATAAATGTAAATAAAACTACCCTGAGTTTTAACAAAAATTATTTGGCGAAGTTATACTAATATATTTAGAATTTTTAAACATTGAATTATTCTTAATATATTAAATGACCTAGGGTAGCCAAATGTTTTTCAGGAACTCTTTCCAGGTTTTCTGAACTAATTTCAGTTTTGTAAAAATACAAGTTATTGACTTTATTTTTGTTTTAATTTAAGTTTAAGGTATAAACTGTCTTATATAGTATGACAACATTAAAAAGCTACTTTAAAGATACTGTAAAGCTACTTTACAAATGTTTTTTAATAAAATTAATTTTTGTGATTTTGAAAAAAATCTTTTCATGTTAGATTTCGACCAGTAGTTATTACGGCCACCATCAACAGAGTTGAGATGTTTCGCGCCATCCATAATAATTAATAAACTTTACCGCAAGATCAACAACAACAGCATCCGAGACAATCCTACGACCGGTTTCGTCCTAATTAGGACTTACCAGGAAGGAATAGTCGCGAGAAACCGTTGTTGTGATCTTAACCAAGCGGGTTTAAATACAAAGTACTGAAGCGACCGTTTGTGGGTAAAGTAGAAAAAATTGTCACAACTAAATCACTCACAGCACAACATCTCAGGCATTGTCAGCTTATTGTGTTATATAATAACTACTGATTGATACTTATCAAACGAGCGCAGACTAAAATCTCACAATAAGCTGACAATGTCTGAGACGTTGTGCTGTGAATGATTTAGCTGTGTCAATTTTTTCTACTTTACCCACAAACGGTACCTTAAGTACTTTGTACTTAGTCCCGCTTGGTTAAGATCACAACAGCGGTTTCTCGCGACTATTCCTTCCTGGTAAGTCCTAATTAGGACGAAACCGGTCGTAGGATTGTCTCGGATGCTGTTGGTGTAGATCTTGCGGTAAAGTTTATTAAATATTATTGATGGCGCGAAACATCTGAACTCTGTTGATGATGGCCGTAATAACTACTGGTTAAAACTGATCAAACGAGCGCAGACTAAAGTCTTACAATAGGCAGACAATGTCTGAGACGTTGTGCTGTTAATGATTTAGCTTTGTCAATTTTTTCTACTTTACCCATAAACGTTCGCTTCAGTACTTTGTACTTAAACCCGCTTGGTTAAGATCACAACAGCGGTTTTTCGCGACTATTCCTGCCTGATGAGTCCTAATTAGGAATAAACCGGTCGTAGAATTGTCTCGGATGCTGTTGTTGTTGATCTTGGGGTAGAGTTCATTAATTATCATGTAAGATTTCGTGTTTTATTGAAGTTTTAATTCTATTTTTTGAAAATTCTTTAAATTTTTTATTAATAATTTAAACATTAGTCACTCATTTTAAAAAGGTTTGTTAATTAATATCGTTTAGCGCATCCTCAGAATAATCTTGCTAAAAACTGGTAATATTATAGTGTAAATTTAGTTATAAACAATGATTTTAAATTTCTAGCAACAAATAGTTACGTCATAAAGTATAAAAGTCTGTTTAAAAGGTTTAAATTAGAATTGAGTAATACTTAACTTTAACTATCTTTGAGTTTTACCTTTTAAAGAGGCTTTTATACTTTATGACGCAACTATTTTTTACTTGACACTTTTAAATAATTGTTTATAACTAAATTTACACTATAATATTATCAGTTTTTAGCAAGATTATCCTGAGGATGCGCTAAACGAAATTAATTAATAAACCTTTTTTAAATGAGTGACATATGTTAAGATTTTTTAGTTAAAATTAGTACCAAAACTAAACTATTCGAAAATATTTTATTCCAGATGTTTATCGATTTATGTTCAAAGTTTAAGCTTTTTTTTTAATCAAATTCCAGGATTTAGCAGGTTTTTAGCCTAAATAGTAAAAATCCAAACTTTTCAGTTTTTTTGGCAACCCTGGTTGTCTTAAGGTGTGGCAGCCCTATGAAATTTAAGAATACAACGAATTATCTTGAGTATAAGAAAACTTTGGTAGTATTATTAACTTCATAATTTTAAACTTTTTAGAGTACAATTAATTGAATACATTTTATTTAAATGATTCTGTATGTCAAAATACTTTTCACAAAAAATATAGATAAATTATTATGTAACTATTCAAAATATAAATTTAAGCTTTGTTAACAAAAGATCCCAGCGAAACAAGTTCACTGGAATATATAATAATAATAAATTATAAAGTAAATTACTATTATTATTAAATTATTATTGGTAAATATATTAAAATAATATACTGATTATTATATTACGTATTTTATCATAATAACACTTGGTAATTTTTATTATAGCACAAAGCTTAAACTGAAAGATTTCATGAAATTAAGTAGAGTTGTTTATTAACCTTTTCCATATGTGAGTTTTAGAAATTCAATTTGAGAAGATTCTATAGAAGGCTCTTCCGTTATTGATTTGTTTACATTAAGGGTGCTAAAAGGTACAAAAGTGGTCGTTTTTAAACAAATGACCAAAAAAAGAAAAATATATTTAAGTTATCAGGGCTGTAATTAACTTTAATGTTAAATTTCATCTTTAAAAGTTAATAAACTGAATAACAGCTAAATTTTGTTCCACTGAAAAATTCATGAACCAAAAAATAAGTTTTGTGTACCACAAAAGTTTTGTGCACCCAAAAATTATTTTCGTGTACACCTATGTGCACCAGTGTACAATTTGACGACCACTGATTTAGAATACACAGCATAAAAATCTCTTAAATACACAACATAAAAATCTCTTAAGGTGTTATGGTGTTATACAAAAAAAATCTCTTTTTTAGTTTAAATACACCTAAAACAGCATAAAATGTTTTATAGAAGTTTGTAAAGTTTAAGTACATAAATCATAAAAAGTAAATTTCAGTTGGAATTCACGTAAAACAGCGTAAAGGCTTCTTAACGATTTTTTTGAGGTTTATATCCTTTATTACCTCTTTTTCTATTTATTTGAATTAAAATAGACATAAAACAACATAAAATTTTCTTATAGACTTTGAAATGTTAGAGTGTTTTTTCACTTACAATTTTTTATTTTTTAGATAAAATATACGTAAAACAACGTAAAAACGTTTTGTGATTTCAAAATAGTGGATTCGATTTTTGAAAGAAAATTCATAAAAAGACAAACTGATTTGTTAAATTATAAAACTTATAGATCACCTACACAAGAAAATGCTATAAAGCTTTAAACTTTATGGGTTTCCTTTACAATACTGTACAAAAAAAGTTTATTTTTGTAGCAAGCACTTTGTTTTGATTTAAAGAATAAAATTTTTTACAAATTATTTACTATTAAATGTATAAAGCTTAAAACCATTGTTAAACAGTTGTTTTAACAAATTTATTTATTATAATCTAAAAAGAATAAGTCATTACATTTTTATAACTTGCTTTGACTAGGAAAATTGATGTAACGTTTAAGCATTCACTGCTGGTTATTGTAGCACTCACTTGTTTTTGATTTAGAAAATTTAAAACTTATACAGGTAAAGTTTAAACCTTTATAGCAATTTCTTGAGTTAAAAACCCATAAGTTTACTCTAAAATTCGCTCTTACTTGGTGCTTGTATGATTATTTTTAATTTAAATGAAAATAAAATAACTGAACTTAAACTACTTTAAACTACTAAGTACTTTAGGCTTAACTGGACATAACTGAAAAAAATATTTAGAAAATAAAAGTTAAAATATATGTGATTCAAATTAAAACAAAATAAAATATTTTTTTTCTTGTTATAATTATTATAAGGTTAAAAGATTTATAGCATTTGCTAAAATAGGATTTCCATAACTTTTGTAGAAGTTTATATCTAATGTAGGTATTTTTATGGGTTTCCTAGTTGTAGCAGCAAAAATTTTGCTATAACACTTAAATTTTATTTCTAATAGTTAAATCAATAAAAAACTTGTAAAATTTTACTTCCCTGAATCATACCAAAGTGGTAGCCACAAAAACAAAACTAAATGCTTAAATGTTACAACTGTTTTACTAATCTGAGCAGGTTATTGAAAGTTAAAAAAAATATACTAATATGAATATTTTTACAAAAATTAATATGAACAAGTTTTAACAGTTATATAACAATTATATAAGCTTAAATTATTTTTATATTAAACAAAACACCGAAAAATCAACTACTTTTTTCTTCGCTATGTTATTAAAAACGAAACCTATTAAATTTAGATTTTTACAGGTTTTGCTAAATTTGGGAACCCATAGTTTAATAAATCATATAATAAAGTTCTAAAAATTACTTCACTTAAATATTAATATTGAATAATTGAAATAATTTTCGTTGAAAAGATTGCACAAAAATACTTTTAGAAAAAAGTTTCAAAACATACGTCACATAGAAATGAAAAAAAAACAAAAGGTAACCTTTAGTTGCAACACGATTTTAATAAAATAATTAATATTTTTAATAAAAGGGAACACATAAAAAGACCGAGCTAATAAAGTTTAGTTTATAATTTTTGAACAACTACGTCAGAAATGCACTAGTTTTACAATTTTTTCTGTAGAAAATCAAAATATTAGTTATATAAAAATCTTATAACTACGAATGTTGCACAATTTGATGAAGAAATTTTTTTATTTAAAATAAGCCAATCAAAAGTTTTTTAGAAAAATATTTTTGTATGGTCTTAAAACCATGGTTGCCACTGATCAAGCTGAGAAAAATTTCCTGACTTTTTCCTGACTTTTTACCAAAATTTTCCTGACTTTTTAAATCAAACTCTTAAATTAAACTTATTCTATAATACATAATCTAACACTTGAAACTATATAAAGCTTTCAATCTAATTTTAATACAGGTTAAAAACAACAGTTTTTTGCTGAATTCTATCATCAAACTTCCAGTACATCACTTGAGCCATCTGTGTATGATTGGTGTTTGTAATAAACAGCTCTATCAGCAAAATACTCGTATGGTTACCTTATAAACACAGCCTGTCTGAAAAAAGACACAATTTTTAAGCATTTCTTAGCATAAATGTATCTAGATAAACAAACGACATATAAGGAACTTTTACAATTAAAACCTTGAGTTAATAACGAACTTTCACAAGTAAAATCCTAAAACAATAACAAATTTTTACAGTTGAAACCTTAAAACAATAAAGAACACATTTTTTTAGAATTTCCTAGCATAAATGTATCTAAATAAACGAAACGACATTATGTATTTACCCAAAACATGCTTTACTTATATAAATTTTTCATTTAGTTTAATAAAATACTACCCAAACTATTTAATATAAAATCCATAAAATTAAAATCAATTAAAAAAGAATATACTTAAGTAACTGCAAAAAAAAGACATAAAAAAGTATACTATATATCTGTTGTATAAAATATTTCCTCTTATCATTTAGTATAAAATTTGTAACAAATAAATATACTCTTATTGACTTTGTAGCAATTTGTAACAAAATAATATACTCTTATTTACTTTGTAGAGTAACTTAAGTTACTCTACAAAAAATACAAATAATAAGTAAACTTAATTTTGGCATATACCTCTCTTATAATTTATTTTATAAATTTAAACAACTTTAATAAATTATTGAGAGGTAAAGTATACACATCAACTTGTTACATAAAATACTAAACTAACTGCTTAGTTATAAAGAACTCAATTATTTGCTTGAACAAAAAACAGTTTGATTCTAAAATTATGCTAGATAACTTTGTATATATCACAGTTTCACTATGGAAGTGTCCTTGCTACAGATCATCAATACTAAAAAGCTTACAAAATCAGCTTGTTCAAGTAAGTTACTTGTTCAATATGTTAATAGAAAATTTTTGCAATTTTATAAAGAATATTTTACTAATTTATACCAGGTGAAGGCATTGGAAACAAAATTAAATATTTTTGTAAATTTCTAGGAAAATTTTGGAATATTTTTCTGACTTTAAAGGACTTTTAATTAATTTTTACTATTTGAAGACTTTGGAAAACAAGGAATTTTGTAAATTTAAACTGACAAAATCTGACTTTTTTTTTTTAATTTTATAAAATATTCTGACTTTTCCTGACTTTTTTTCAAAACCCCCAATTTTTTTTCCTGACTTTTCCTGACTTTTGGCATTTTTAAAAATTTTTCTGACTTTTCCTGATTTCCTGACTTTTCCTGACCGAGTGGCAACCCTGTAAAACTTGGAGTGTCTCATTTTTAACTTTGAAAACTTTTGTCCAAACCACATAATTATTTTTTTAACTTAAGAAAAACTGAAACTTTTCAATTTATTTTATATAACCAAGTTGTAAAATAATTATTCACATCTTCTATCACTATTTAGTTTTTAATAGTATATTCTGATCTAGATTTAATTTTAGCTAAATTATTTAACTGGAACTGTTTAACTAAAAGAATTATCTACTTATCATTGAATATATGTTTTTCTACTACTAAGACTAATAACTACTAATTTTGAATTGTACTTCTTTTTATTTTCTTATGTATATTTTTTTTTGTTTTTCAAGTTAGCTTCACAATGTAAGGCAAAAATTTTACACAGTTTAAAATAAAAGAACCTAGGTTTATACTTAGATTTAACTTACCATAGATTTAAGAACTTGATTACGTATTAAGATTTCACATTCTGTTTTATTGTTATTTAAAATTATTTTAAGATTTTTTTTTTGAGAAGTTTTAAATAGTTATGTAATTTTAAGTGTATAATTAAAAGCTATTACAGAAAAACTCTATTATTGAACAAAAAATGAATGTGCAACCCCACTGAAAAAGTCTTGATACTAACCTAGTCGGCAATTTAATATTCCATATTAATCAAGTAGTTTACTGACATTTTACTGCATACTATTTTTATAAATAATTAAATTGAAAATTTGTCAAACTAAACTTATTAAACAAAAGTATACTAAATCGAATAAATAATCAATGTACTTCGGTACTGCAGACATTTAAATTTAAGTGTACAGATTTTTATAAATATAACCAATAACTTAAATAAGTTGTTAAATTAGTTTTCACTGTCTGATTATTGTAACTTGTAGACAAGATTTTTACTATATCTTTAAAATTCGATGTAAAACAAAATTAATTTTTTACGTTTATTTTAACGTTTTAAACACTTTTAAACTACTATGTATTTTTAGTTTTTTACTTATATTAAGTAGTCATATTGATTTTGCGAGTTAGTCATATAAACGGCTAAAATTATTAACAGGCTTGCCAATTTCTTTCAGGTTTTCTGAATTTTTTCAAGGTTTTTTAAATTACAAGTTTTTGGGTCTATTTTTAGTTTAACGCTATGTTTAAAGTAAAAAACTGTGCTAAGTAGTAAAATAAAATTAAAAAGATACTATAAGCTACTTTTAATGTGTTTTTCAATAAAATAAATTTCAGATGATGACAAAAAGTTTATATCTATTTGGTAAATTTCAAAACTCTAGGACTCTAGGTATTTTAAAAAATTATGAAATTTCAGGTTTTTCGATTTTTTTTTAGTCTAAATTTTCAAATTCCAGGATTTCAGGTTTTTTGGAAAACATGTATAAGTATTTAAAAATAAAATTATTATCAAGCTAATGAATTGATAGTTTTTACTGTAATTTACTTAATTTAGGCTAAATAATTACAAATATCATATAGCTTTATAACAGTCGGATTTAACATTAAGTATTTTACCTAGTATTAGCTATTAACCTCTAAAAATCTGTAGAAATTATTTTTATACTAATGAACACATGTATACACCTACTTTAGCTTCTATTCTTTCATTGCAGTATTTATTTTTTTACAGAACCCAGTTGAATTGTGTTAATCCGTTAACACACAAAAACATATGTTGGTACAATAAAGGAAGGTTACTGTATTTTTTTTTTTTTTAGTTTTAATTTCATAAAATTTTAAGCAAAAATCGTTTAAAAGTCTTAATTTCATAAAGTTTTATTTGAAATTTTAGGTTTTTTTCAGTTTTCTAAAATTCTAGGTTTTTTGACTAAATTGTCAAATTCCAGGTTTATTGACAACCCTGAAAATATATTAATATAAAAGTACAAAAAAGTATAGTTATAGTGTTACCCTTTAGGCATGCCTTAAGCGATTAAATTTATACATAGAGCTAAAGTTCCTCTTAATCTTATTGTTATTTTTCAAAAGCCATTTGGTGCTGGGGGCAAGATCTACTTTTTTCTGCTCCATGGTTATAAAAAAGTTCAAGAAAGTCAATACTATATACAACATAATAAATCTTAACTATTTTAATTTTGTTATTTAAATCTAGGTGAGAAATCACAACAACTAGTTTTACAGTTACACAAAGTTTAATCTTTTTGATTTAAATTAATAAAAACAAAAAGAAATAACAATTTATAAACAATATGCACAAAATTATTGCAAAATCAGCTTATAATTTACAACTTTCAATAAAAAAAACATTGACCGCTAACACACGACAAAAATGGCTGAAAAATTCTAAATTGTTTATTTCCACAATTTTTATGTGAATTAATTATTCTACTTTCGGTAATTACTTTTTAAAATTCAAGTTCCGAGGAAACTGGCATTGCGTTACATATAAATAAATATTTATTATTAAACAAAAGTATACTAAATCGAATAAATAATCAATGTACTTCGGTACTGCAGACATTTAAATTTATTAATCTTTACTATGAAAACCTCATTGCTTGTTTAAATAACTGGTAGAAAAAAGAATAATATCTGATCGAAGGTAGACTTTTTTGAGACATGCATGTAAATCGACAGGAATTTCAAAAACAGAAGTGTTTTGAAGTCTTCAAGCAGGAAGCTTATTACTCAAATTGCTAGTATTTGTATTTTATAGGTTACAATTAAACCACCGTGGAAATTGAATGTGATCTAATCTATGCTACTGTAGTCCTAGGCCTGTGGTAGAAACTACCTTTATTTGGGGGAAGTCCACTTATTTGTGCTAAACGCTTAGCTCGTTTAGCTCTTAAGGCTTTTACTGAATTTACCTTACTCATTAGGTTTAACTTAGTAATTAATAAGTATGTAATAAAGTTAATATAAATAATTTCTTTAATGAATAGAGTTTATTAAATATGTGGTTTAAATGTGAATGAAAGTAGAAGTGATAAAGCGGCCAATTTATAAGTACAATAAAACTGCGAATATAAACACAACAAATAAACACCAAATTCTACAAGTTAAAATGTCTTAATAATGTTCTTATAGTGTCTGAATGTCACAATCTTAAATACAAAATAGGTCTTACTAATAATACTAATAATAATACAGAGTCTTAAAGTATGTCGTGCTTCATGCACAACGATGGCTAAACTAAGCACAATATAATACGATAATGTATAAACATCAAGATCTTATAAAATGAAAATAATAAAAAAGTTCTTATAATCAATTAGTGTGCCTCTCGCACGGTCTTATGGCTTAACTGAGCACATTACAATACAATAATACTAAAAATATATAACAGAATGCATTTCATTTTCTTTAAATTTATATAAGTACTTTCAAGTAGGACTCGTCAGAAATTGTTTCCTACTGGATTGGAATGAATACAAATTGAAATAAAATTCTACTGCAGTTTAAAGTTTTAAGATATAAAATGACGGAATAATCAAATGGTAAAAATTAAATAAGTGCTAATGTTAACAAATTTTGTATACTAATAAAACTCGGTAGAATTAAAACAATCTAAATAAAGAAGCGATAAAAAATTTAAATTAAAACTATGCTTAAAAATAAAGTTTAACAAGAAACTAATTACTTTAAAATTACTAATATAAGGATTCAAAAAGTCTAGTTTGGTAAACGAACTTTTTTTGCTTACATAAACTGGGCCTTAAAGATTGAATACATAAGGCTTCCAGAATATGCAATTCAAAAGAGTTCTCCGCTCTCACTAAGACTGAAAAATTGTCCTTTTTATAATTTTTAACACACTCAGGATTGTCCAACAAATGTTGCCCTATCGCCGAGAAGTATTTTTTAGTTGGTTTCTCAGAGCGGCCATCAAACCACTTTTTCAAGACTTTCGGAACATGTTGATCGATTCTTACATGAAACCTTTGAGATGTTTTTTCCACGTAGTCACTACCACAGTGACAACTAATTTTATAGATGATGTTACTTTTTTCATGGGTGGGAGAAACATCTTTGTAAATTCCATTTAGAGGTCGATCAGTATACAAAACTGTTCTTAAATGAACAGAGCTGAAAACGTGGCTTATTTTCTCTGAAATTTTCTTAGAAAACCTCTCAGAAATATTTCCAAGGTAAGGAAGTTTTAAGTATACTGGACACTTCTGAGGGCCAATAATTTTTAAAGATGTTGAACTTCTAGCTCTTGTTATAACTTTCGAAACTAAGTTACCTGGATAACCAAGCGAAAGGAAAGTGTTTTGAAGTGTTTTCAACTCGCCTTCAAGAAAGCAAGGAGAACAAAGTCTGGTGAAACGCTTCACCATACCCGTTAAAACTCCTAACTTCTGTTTGACTGGACCAAAAGATGCCCACGGAACATATAATGCTTCTGAATTTAATTTACGATGAATTTTAGTTAAAAGTTCCCCCTCAACTGATCGTTGGACACAAACATCTAAAAAGTTTAACGAATTGTTGTGTTCTTCTTCTTTTGTAAAATTAAGATTTTTGTGAAGATTATTAAGATCATTAAGAAAACTGGAGCTCTCTTGTCTATTTTCAAACATAACAAAAGTGTCATCTACGTATCGAAGATACATGAGAGGACTTTTACAGTTCAAAAATAACTTACTTTCTAGGTAAACAACAGAAATATTAGCCAAGATAGGACCTAAGATAGTGGTTTGATGGCCGCTCTGAGAAACCAACTAAAAAATACTTCTCGGCGATTGTGCAACATTTGTTGGACAATCCTGAGTGTGTTAAAAATTATAAAAAGGACAATTTTTCAGTCTTAGTGAGAGCGGAGAACTCTTTTGAATTGCATATTCTGGAAGCCTTATGTATTCAATCTTTAAGGCCCAGTTTATGTAAGCAAAAAAAGTTCGTTTACCAAACTAGACTTTTTGAATCCTTATATTAGTAATTTTAAAGTAATTAGTTTCTTGTTAAACTTTATTTTTAAGCATAGTTTTAATTTAAATTTTTTATCGCTTCTTTATTTAGATTGTTTTAATTCTACCGAGTTTTATTAGTATACAAAATTTGTTAACATTAGCACTTATTTAATTTTTACCATTTGATTATTACGTCATTTTATATCTTAAAACTTTAAACTGCAGTATAATTTTATTTCAATTTGTATTCATTCCAATCCAGTAGGAAACAATTTCTGACGAGTCCTACTTGAAAGTACTTAAATAAATTTAAAGAAAATGAAATGCATTCTGTTATATATTTTTAGTAAGTTATGCACCGGAAAAAAGCTATTCAAATACAATAATACAAATAAACATAAAGTTCTTATAAAATGATAATCATAACAAAGTTCTTAAATTGAATCAGTGTCTTAAATTCTTAAAATTAGTGTGCTTTCTGCACGATCTTATGTCTAACTGAGCCAAAAATAAAAATAACGAACAACATAATCGAGCTGCGCGTAGTGCGCGAGCTAGAGGCTAATGAGCGTAATAACAAACATTGTTAAAGTTTTTTTGTGTGTTGATTTTATAAACAATCGTCTAAGGTCCCCTGGCGGTCATTTAAAAAACAACAAAATGCATATTTTGTTACATTTTCCCACCTAAAATTCCTCAATTGAAGTCTTTTGGTGGGGTCTTGCAACATTTTTAAGTGTTTCTTACAAATATTAATGCATAATTTTTGAATACTAATCTTCAAAATGTACAAAATCGTTAGATAGTATTATTTTTAAGTTCAAAATGGTTCTTCTAAGTGCTTATACAATAATGAAAAGTAGATAATACTGTCTGTCAGACATTTTAATAAGTGTTCACTCCATCGGCGGCCGTCAACTACTGCTGTTTTTGCCCGTCTCTCCAATCTGACCACTTTTAGGCGCTAATTACCACTGTCCGTTGAACACCTCTCTTCAACTCTGTTTGATCTCCTTGTAACATCAGCTGTGGTGTATAATAGCTACCAGTGACTTCAAATGTCAGAAACATTGCTTCGCGTCTTTTCAATAATCTGATGACGTATGTGATGTTTTCTCCGTTAGGCTGTACCCAAGAGCAAGTATTTGTTTCTTTAATATAAAACAATGTCTTGCTTAGGAGACAATTTGTAACTTTCTTACAATTTTTGTGAATATTATATAACATAATCATGTTTTTCCAATAGTATTGCTTGCTCAACCATTAGTTCAAAATAAAATCAAATTCAAAAGTTTTTGTTATATACATACAAGGCAAGCAATAAAAGAACATTAATGGTGATATCAATAAAAGTGTAAGTTGTTAATATTTCAAAAGTCGTTTTGGGTTAATTTGGAAAAAAAGTGTTAATATTTTTTTAATATTAATAGCTAACAGCTTTGTTCAAAAACAACGTTATTAAAATTTTAATTGTCAAAAAAAATTAAGTTATTAAAGCCATTAACGTCTTTTTATTAGAACATAATACAGTTAAACTCTTAAACGTATTGCTTGAAACAAACGATTTTAATAACAACAAGATATAAAAGCAATATGTGAAAGCAATCAAATTTATATTGTTGCAAAGCTAATAATTTTAATCTCCATGCATAATGCAAAATAAACAACATTATTTTTTCTTAAATCGCAAATTTTTTCATGCTTTTCGTAAAACTTTGCTACTAATTAAGTTTAATTACCCGAGTTTAAAATACGTGATTAGCCAACTGTAAGTTTTCCTAGTTCTCTAAGCAAAATATCAATTAGCTTTAAAAATTAATTTTAAAGCAACACTTTACAAAACAATTTTGAGCAAGTTATTAGCAACCAAGTTTGAATTTATTTTAAATCATTTTAAATTTTATAGGTCAAAAAGATATTGGTTTAAGAGAACAGTTTAGTGTTTAAAATAATATTATACATGTTTTTATTCAAAGTTGTAAAAATTGACCTAAAAAATTAAAAGGCCAAAGTCTAATTAGGTAAAAGATTTACTTTTTAAGAAAAACACGCTATTGAACTTAACTTTATTCTTAAAATAGCTTTAAAAAGTTTTTTATTTATAGTCGTAAAGTTTGACCTAAATTACACTCAAAACACATTTTCTCAAGCCGTTTTGCTTTTCAAACCGAGTTGCTGTTTTATAAAATCTTAGAGGAAAATTTTTTGAAAAATTTTTTTTAGCTGCATTATTACTCGCACTTGTAAGCAGTTATTAATCTTTTAGTTACAATAAAGTTTAAAACTTCCTTCATACATTGTTCTTATTAAACGTTCTTTCTCAAAAACACACTTGCTCAATTACATACAAACTTAAAATCCAAAAAAAAAATTTTAATCTCTGACTACAAAAATTATAAAACTTATTATCATAAAATTTAGAAACGTTAAAAAATAATTCTGTAAATTTACATAGATATCTTAAGAATACATTAAGTTATTTAAAATATGTTAACGAAACTTATTTTTTTCTTTTTAATTGATAATATTGTTCTTAATATAGTTGTATAAGAAAATATTTTAAATATTCAAAATTGATTTTTAATTTCGAAATTGTTGTTTAAAAGCTTTTTACATTCAATCACATTGAACTTATGAAATTTGCGTAAAATGTTTTTAAGCTGCAATAAATTTAAAGTTTACAATTAAGTTGACTAATGTCAAAAAGCATTTAAATTATAAAGTTTAATTATTTAAGCTTTTTGTTCAAATAAGACTAAAGCTTTTAATCAACAGAAGGTTTTAATTTACATAAGTCTTTGAAAATTTTTAAATACAACATAATGTCACAACCAACAAATTTGCTGCTTTATTACTTTTTAAATTTATATAGAATATTGTTTAATTGATTTTAAAATAAAATTTAGTCAAACTTTCTAATGAGTGTTAAATGAAATTTTTATCCTGTTTTTAAAAGTTTTTCAATAGATTTCAAAAAAATTTTTAGGTTGTTTTTTTAGATCATTTCTAATACGATCATTTCTAACCCGATCATTTCTAATCAGATCATATCTAACCCTATCATTTCTAACCCGATCTGACCCGACAACTATTAACCCGATCTGTATTAATATGTTTGTTTATTATTGTTTTAATATGGGTTTGTTTTAGAAATAAAATAATCTCAACAAAGTTGTTTTTTAATAAAATTTAGTTAGTTTTGTATAAATTTAAATTTAATGTTCAGACAGCTTTTGTTAAAATTAAATTTTTGATATTTATTGCTGTTGGAAGTTTTTTATTCTACGCTTGAACTAGGCATCAAAGCTAAGCCACTTAAACTGAATGACACTTAACAAAGAGACGCAAATTTATATCATAAATATCTTAAAATTCGTTGTTATCTGACTCATATCCAGGTTCACTGGTTTCTGAAGATTTGTAGCAGCCAGAGTTTTGTTCATACATTTCATAATATTTATTTGTTACTCTAGGGTCATGCTCGTATATGTATGTTCTTTTGTAGTTGCTTGGTCTCCTCCTATGCTGATGATGGTTTCTTAGTGTGTAATAACAATTACTTATGTAATTGTTTTGTTGAGGTCTCTGTTGGATATAGCTTGGCCACCTGTTTGGGGCATACTTGGACCCCTGGACTGGTTTGCCGTTCAGACCTGATACATTTGAGGCCTCTGGCATGTTTTTAATACCCATAACAATATCGAACTGAACAACTTCGTCTTGTGCGACTGATCTTAATAATTTATTAGGGTTGTTTTTGGTAATGGCAGTTTGATGCATAAAAATGTCAGTGTTTTGATCGTCATGATAAATAAAGCCGTAGCCTTTGCAAACATTAAACCACACCACTCGGCCAGTAATTCAGATTCTAAAGTCTTTTTAGCGCTTGAGTTTTTATGTCAAGCTGTTTTAAGCGTTCTAAATGTACTAACTAAAGGAGTTTTCCTGGTAGCAGACGAACAGTGTTTTACAATTTTATCATTATCTTCATGTACGGAAATTCTTTGGTTTTGAGTGTAGATATTTACATGATGGTTGTCATTTTCAATTATGTTGTTGTATTCATTGTTTGGACTAATATTTCTTTAGTTGTTAACATAGTAGTTTAATTTAGATCGTTCTTTATTAAATCTGTTAAAACTATAACTTACATGTTTTGCTTCATCCCTTGTTTGCCTTAAATCCATTTCACAAATGTGCATCACATACCTTTTGAAATCTGCTAATCCTAGTGAAAGGCTACTGGACACCCTGTTTTTTAAGTGTTTTAATACTAAGTGTAAAGATAAAAAATTTTGCAGTACTTCGTCGTTTTTCAAGTCGAGTAAACACTTACTTACTTCAGTGTTGAGGTCGTACCCACTAACACATTCTTTTTTTTTCTTTGGCAGTCAAACCTGTAGCAAAACTCCATCTTTTTCCATGAGATATTTACGTAAACTTCTAAAGTTTCTATCTTTAGGCGCCGTCTGACATGTCTTTGTTTGGCCAAAATTCACAAATTACCCAGTATTTTTCAGCATTTTCAATAGTGCCATGGTCAGCTAAGCGCGTTTTTCGAAATAAATAAATTGTGCTTTTGAATCATCAATATCAAATTTAAATGACATCAGCTATTTGAGTCTACTGTCTCCATAATCAATTGATTCTGAAAATGATTTATTATCCATGTTGTAGTTTTCCGTCTGAAGCATACTGTGTCGCAAGGTGTTATGGCCTTTTGGGCAGGTTGCATACCTTAGCGTTTCTGTGTAACGAGATGGTTCGGTGGAAGGAATATGTTGTGGTGGTATAAGGTCAGCTATCATGGTACTATTGGCATTTCTTAAATTTAAAGAGTTTAGTACATCTATCTACTTCAGCAGCATCAGAAGGTTGAATACTCATGTTAATCACAGGGTCACCATTTGTAGTCCTCAAGGGCCTGTAGGAGCTACTGTTAATATCTACGGAGGGTTGCACGTCTAAGTTAGGGGGAAGTGAGCTAGAACTTGTAGGTTCCATGTGAGAGCTACTAGGTAAAGAAGATGCTCTGCCTGCGTCTCTTTTTTCTGCTAAGCGTTTGGACCTTTTTAAACCTGGTGTTAGTAAGTTACTTGCTATATTAGGGAATTGGTTTCCTGAGTTTCCTGAACTCATATCGTTAATTATAATTTTAATAAAATTATTAATAAACTTAATTGATATAGTTTAAATGTAATGTGAATTTATTCAAGTTAAAAAAACAGCTAAATCTGTAATAGTGAATAGACAAAACTGCGAATAAACGATAACAAACAAATAAATTCTGATGACAAAAATAGGTGTTTTTGTTGGTTTACTATCATTTAAAACTCGCTATCATTTCTAACCCGATCACTTCTACCCCGATCACTTCTAACCCGATCATTTCTAACCCGATCACTTCTAACCCAATCACTTCTAACTCGATTACTTCTAACCCGATCACTTCTAACCCGTTCACTTCTAACCCGATCATTTCTAACCCGATCATTTCTAACCCGATCACTTCTAACCCGATCATTTCTAACCCGATCACTTCTAACCCGATCATTACTAACAAGATCATTTCTAACCCGATCATTTCTAAGCCGATCATTTCTAACCCGATCATTTCTAACCCGATCATTTCTAACCCGATCATTTCTAACCCGATCACTTCTAACCCGATCATTTCTAACCCGATCACTTCTAACCCAATCACATCTAACCCGATCACTTCTAACCTGATCACTTCTAACCCGATCATTTCTAACCCGATCACTTCTAACCCGATCATATCTAACCCGATCACTTCTAACCCGATCACTTCTAACCCGATCATATCTAACCCGATCACTTCTAACCCGATCACTTCTAACCCAATCACTTCTAACTCGATTACTTCTAACCCGATCACTTCTAACCCGTTCACTTCTAACCCGATCATTTCTAACCCGATCACTTCTAACCCGATCACTTCTAACCCGATCATTTCTAACCCGATCACTTCTAACCCGATCATTACTAACAAGATCATTTCTAACCAGATCATTTCTAACCCGATCATTTCTAACCCGATCTGACCCGACAATTATTAACCCGATCTGTATTAATATGTTTGTTTATTATTGTTTTAAAATTAGGGTTTGTTTTAAAAACAAATTAATCTCAACAAAGTTGTTTTTTAATAAAATTTAGTTAGTTTTGTATAAATTTAAATTTAATGTTCAGACAGCTTTTGTTAAAATTAAATTTTTGATATTCATTGCTGTTGGAAGTTTTTTATTCTACGCTTGAACTAGGCATCAAAGCTAAGCCACTTAAACTGAATGACACTTAACAAAGAGACGCAAATTTATATCATAAATATCTTAAAATCAAAAATTATAGTATTATCTAATAATTATAGATTAACAGCAAAAAACATGTATACTTTAGTATAATACTAGTTGACTTATTTATGATTTGAAGGAAAAGGAGTTTAAAACATTTAGTTTTAACTCCACAATAAGCAAGTTTAACATCAATTCTTTCATCGATCAGTGAGCTCCAATAAAACCAAACACAGTTGCACAATCTTTCAATTTAGAATTAAATTTCTAATTCTTTTCAACAAAAAAAATTCTCTTAAAAATTCAGCAACACATATTGAGACAATTTAGTAAATTATTTCAACGATTTAGTGCAGCAATCAACAAAATAGTCTGAATTACGCACTTCTTTATTAAAGGAAGTTACAAAGATACTTTAAAAAAATTCTTTTAGAACATACTAGAACAGTGCTTCTGTACCTTTTTCTAGTGGCGGAACCCTTTTCCTAATTTCAACTTTTCCGCGGAACCCCTAATTTAATTTTACATAAATGTTTAATATAATATTTACTCAAAACCAAAAGAATTTCAGTGAAAAACTAATTTTTTAGCAAAACTATATCATTGTCAGAAATTATACCAATTGTAATAATATTAAGTCGTGTCAAACTCAAAGTGCGCCAGAGGCAATAGGTATTTTATGATTCTATAATAAATAAACGAAAGCAAACATGATTAATCGCAACGTCATAAAAATCATTCCTTCCATAATAAAAACAAAATGAGAGCTACAAACAATAACGAAATAAACATGAACCTAATCGAATTCACAGATTACTGTAATAAACAGGTAAAATGCCTAACAAAAATTGAATAAAAAACATTTAGTGCGAAACTTGAACTTGTCTCTTAGCAACAAGCATGTCAATGCGCGACTGGATTTTGGATAGACTGATACGGAGACAGGTAGATAAGGTTGGAGTCAGCATACAGTTCCTTTGCTTCGTTTTAATGTTTGTTACATGCGAAAAGCCGGACTCGCAAAGATAAGTGGTGGTGAATGGTAAAATAAATTTTACTGCGCGCTTTGCTAAAACGGGGTACTCTGAAATTGCACATATCCAAAAATCTAAAAGCTCCTTCCCTTTGAAACTCAATTTTAAATTGCTATCTTCAGATAGTTGCAGCAATTCGTCTTTTGTATCTGTAGGAAGATTCACTTCTTCTGAAGCAATATCAAACATAAAAGGATTCAAAATCCATAAATTTCCGATGCGAACATCTTCAGGAAAATAATGTTGAAACTTTATAGACCAAAGATCAAAGTGGTTGTATATTTCGTCAGAGAAGATGAACTCTATGCATTTTTCATGGGCCTCATCAAACCGGTGAAACATCGCAAAATTACCATTGCTAACCTTTTTCTTTTCTATTAAAGTTAATTCTATTTTTAAACAACTCAATCTTGTCTGTCATGACAAAAATGAAATTTTGCTTCCCTTGCATGCGTAAGTTCATTGCTCCTACATTGTTTGCTTAGTGATAATACCAGTATTTTCATGACTTCACTAAAAATAGAAATTCAAAAGTTTGCAAAAATTTGCGTAACCAGGACACCTATTAATAATGAATACCCATTTAAAGTCCTACCGCTTGATACACACTAAGCAGATCAATAAATGCTATAATTATATATGTTTTCCATTTTATGTGCTCCATTTTTTTTGAAGTTTTATGATTTATGTTTTTTTTTTAATTTCTTTTTTAAATTTCGAAAGGCTTCGCGGAACCCCTGAGAGACGTCGCGGAACCCTAGGGTTCCGCGGAACCCTATTTCAGAAGCACTGTACTAGAATGTCAGAATTCAAACAAACTACAAAAGTTCATGAATAAAATTTCTTCTTGTTCAAATATCAATCGGATATACACATCCTGACTTTTAGAGTTAGGTTCTGTACATTTTTGCAACCGTTTGATATTTCATTGGTTTTTTATCAATTGTTTTTGTCGCTTTGCCAAAGCATATTTGATCCAATTTAAATAAACATTATTAGAATTAAGGTACAGACAATTGTAAAAAAAAATAAAAAAATTAAGTGCATTGACTAACCACTAAATTTAAAGTCCAAAGCACATTAGGAATACAAGCTAAATAAATATCTATCGAAAATATTGAAAAACCGTTTATTATTTAAAGAGGAAAGCCGCTGCTAATAAAATCAAACTATAGAATAAACCAAATTCTACATATTATATCAATGGTTTATTTTCGTGGTAATAATTATTTTAAAAAGTTTAAAAATGGATTATTAATAAACTGTAGTTAATTAGTTTTAAAACAGAATTAGGAAAAGTATATGTCTTCTGTATTCTAAAGTTAAATATTAAGTTTTGATAGTCGTCAATGTAAGAAATATAATGAGTATTGCAGCGGTTAAAGACTACTATCTACTTTTTTTGAAGTTATTCTATATTTTTTACAATTATTTTTATTATATTGTTTATTGTGCAATGTTGGACTCAGGCATCAAAACCTGAGCCACTTAAACAGAACACACAAAAAGAGAAAAAGAAAATAAACTTACATTCAAAACTTTAAGATAAATTATGTATATATATATAAACATAATTTAACTAATATGCATTTTTCAATTATGGAGATTAGATTGGCAAATTTAGGGCGAATTTATATGAAGTACAACTTTTTAAAAATAATAATATCAGTATCTATGAAACTTGAAATAATACACTTAATAAAATTTAGTTATAGTATTTAGTATGGTCGTTTCATTTAAAATTATCATTATAAAATTTTAAGTTCTTAAAACGAAAATGTATACTGTACAATAAGTGAAAAGTAGAGGTAGATGTTTTTAAACATTTTGAACCCGTCATTTACTAGAACTTAAATCTAATTTTCTTTCTTTTAGCCAATGGTAAATTATATTTAGAGATTAAATAGACATATTATATAATAAACTTAAGTATAAAAGTCAAGAAACGAAAACTTATTATTTTGCTTTTTTTTTCAAAATATGATGTATATAGAGCAAAACAAATTTACATTTATCATGAAAATTTAAAAGCTTTTAAAATTTAAAATTGCTAAAGCGGTTTCTCACGATCAATAATAGATGCTTCTTTAAAACATTTCTTGATATCTTTTAAAAGTTATTGTTTCACAGGTTTCCAAAAACACAAAAACTTAAGATTATTTAGCGATAATTAAATATGAAACATAAGCATAAGTTACTTGATAAATTTATCTATTTTAAAAACTTTTAATAAAATTGCTTTGTGTTGTAAAACTGTAGTATAGGTTTTAATTTATAATGAAGAAAACACCCATGACTTTTATAGAAATTTAGAGGTGCAAACAATAACTGAGAATAAAGTCAACAGATTTCAAGCTGGCTTTACTATAATGAATAAAAAGTAAATATGTTGCGTGTAATAATTGTCTGAATGAATAGTTGATTAAAGGAAACAAAAAACTTGATGTAGTTTTTATAAACTTCTGCTCCTAGTTATACTTAATTTAACTATAATTAATTTATTATTCTATTTAAAAATGTTTTTTCAGTACTTATTTTGCTTTTACTTACGTTATTTTAACTGTTCGTAACAAAGTAAATTTAAAAAAAAAAGTTGTCAACTAAAGTTCTAATTTAAGTCGTAATTAAAACATTTTGTATATTATATTTATTTAAGTGAAGGGTGTAAAGAAGATTACCTGGGCGAGATTTAACTAACCTCGGACTTGTTATACAAATAAACATGTCTATTAAATTGTTAGTTACTTTTATGCTCTAGGACTAAGTAGAAATTAATTAATGATGTGAAATCAAGACGTTCAATCGACGTAAATTACTTTTGCGGTTTGGTATATGACAAAACGGTTTTAATATCTAGGTTATACCTAAAAATCAGGCTTTTACTTAAAATGACAAAAGTATTTAATTTCTCCTAGTGTTTGTTTGAATTCCATTATCTTAATAGGCTATGCAAGTTGTATAACAATTTGTAAAAGTTAGTAAAATGAAACTTAAATCTAACCTACTATAAACGTTAATACACTAGTCAGCAATAATACAACATTTACAACAGACTTACAATGTAGTTTTCTGACCTAATATAAAAGTTTTTGTATCTGGATACTTTTGTAAAGGTTTACTTTTTAAAATTTGCTTATGTTAAAATTATTATAGTCACGTGAATATATTATAAGATCCAACTTAGATATAGTTATAAGTGATTACTTTAAAATCGTACGAAAAATAGTTCAAAATAATTTAAAGTAAACAATTTAGTGAATTGTATATTATTAACGAAAAACGTCTGTTAAAGTAGATTGAAAGCGCAAAAAAATATGAAATAATGACAAAAAATTTAAATTAGTTGTAGAATGAAATATCAGAAAATAAGGTGATATAAATAAATTAAACATTTGTTGAGCTAATACTAAAATTAAAGTTTATATTAACAATGTTTTTTACGTAACACATTAAAATCATAATGCTTTTAAGAAACTAATAAAAAAAACTTTAATAATTTTATTAAGAATAGTTTGTTTTAGAATAAAGTCTAGATTAAAAAATAAAATAAACAAGTAAAATGGGTTAGAAATGATCAGGTTAGAAGTGATTGGGTTAGAAGTGATCGGGTTAGAAATGATTGGGCTAAATTGGGTTAGAAATAATCGGGTTAGAAATGATCTTGTTTGAAATGATCGGGTTATAACTATAAGTGATCGGGTTAGATATGATCAGGTTAGAAGTGATCGGGTTAGAAGTAATCGAGTTAGAAGTGTTCGGGTTAGAAGTGATCGGGTTAGAAGTGATCGGGTTAGAAATGATCGGGTTAGAAGTGAACGGGTTAGAAATGATAGCGGGTTAGAAATTATCGGCTCCCAGTATTGTTACAGCTAGAAAATTAGAAGTCAAGTGCATTTTAAAATTTGTTTACATTTTTAGTAAGAGATTACGTGGCTAAGTTATTGACCCTCTCGCACCACCTGGCGGAGTTTTAATAAAAAAAAAACAATTTTGGTTACACTACAAGCATCTACTTATTTTAAAATAAAACTTGCATTTATAACAAATCAAGGGAAAAACTAGAATAAAGGCAACAAAATAATTTTAAATCAAGTTATGTGCATTCTAAATTCTTACTAAATTATGTAATGACACACTGTCTGATTTTGTGCAAAACATTTACGTCCAACATTTTTCATAAAACAACATAAAAATTAAAATTTTACAAAGTATTGTAATCACCATTTTTAATCCCTAGCTAGTTGTCTGTCCTGGACAAGACTTTAAACTGTACCCGTTAGTGTGTGAATCGATAACCGAAATTTTTTTCATACAACAGGTTCTTAAATCAAACTTTTTGAGCGCTTGTTATAAAGCGCATAAAAAGCTGTGACATCTAGAAATGTTTCAAAAATTAAGCACTAAGAAATTCTGCTTAAGTTGTATTGTAAGTAGTAAATATCAGTGGCGTGGTATTTTGGTCAGTGGGTGCGCAAATTTTTTTTCAAAAAATCACCTAAATTAAAACTTTTGGGCCGCAAATTTTCGGGGTCAATTTTCTCGGAAATTTAAAAAATTACTAAAAATCTATCTCCTACTTCATTTTTCAAGCAATCTTCTTCAAATTTTAGAAAATGTTTCTTAAATTACAAGAAAAAAAATGTTACTGATGAATTTAGATAATTAAAATAAATAAAAAATTTATAAAAAAAAAAGTCTTTTTCTTTCAAAAAAAATATGTTTTTACTACAAATTTTTAAATTTACAAGTAATGTTTTTATGTTATTGGATAAAGATTAAACTGTTAAAGTTTGAAGAAGATTGCTTGAAAATGAAGGAGGAGATAGATTTTAAACAAACTAGCCTTTTTTCGCTGTTTAAGTTTTTCATTCCAATAGGTAACCTATTATGCGGCCCGACTTTGACTGGTCATATCTCAAAAAATAATTCGAATTTTTTAAAACAATAAAAAGCATCTTAAAGCTTAAAAAAAATCTTTCAAATAAGATCAATTTCTAAAAAACATGGCTTAACCCCCCTATGGCCTTAAACTACAAATAAATAGTCAACTAAGTATAACAATTAATACCTCAAAGCATTTTTCTCTGTGCAATTTCTAAATAATGTTCAATATCTGTTTTATATCAACAAAAAAGAATTGTATTAAAATTAAACTCAAAATAATTCATACTTTTAGTTTGTTGCAGCTTTTAATATACTATCTTTATCTTTTATATAAAAATGTTAAATCTTTAGTATTAAAATTGAAAGTTTTAAATTTTTTGTTGGAGAAATCTAAAGAGCTAGTTTTTTTTAACTTCTACATTTTTACCTATATTACAAATCTGTAAAATAGTTTTACAAAACTGTAAAACTAAATCTTAATAAATGAAGAAAATCTGAAATATAAACAAAATTAAAATCAAAAATTTTAAACCACTTAAACTGCAGTCTTGAGTAATAGCAATATCTGGTGTTGGTCTGCTATTTTTCAATTCAAGCTTTGGAACTTCAGATAATTTTCCTACCTGACATATCTTTATACTAGCAACATTCGATACAATATTACTTATGCTTACTTTTTCTTTAGTATTATAAAACATATTTTACAAAAAATAAAAATAACTTTGAAGATATCAGGATTGCCTTACCACTCTTTGAGTCAAAATAACTGTCCTGAGTTAGTTTAAAAATGTTATGTGTCATCATAAGCATTTTAAATTCTTTTACAGATTTTTTTATTGTTCCAAACTAATAGAAACTAAGCTTTATAACAAAGCTTTTAAAACCACTAAATCTACCCTGAGTTAAAAAAAAAACAAGTCTATCCCTAGTCAGCCTGAGCTTAAAATACTTAAAACATTCTTAGTTATCATGATTTTTACTGAGTCATACTAAAGTTTTCCAAAACTTCATAAAATCTTGAGTTATCCTGAGTGTGTGGAAAGATTTTACTAAATATTTCTGATACAAAACAAAATGTTTGAAAGATAATTTTTTTAAGGTTAACTTTTTCAATGCTTTTAAAAATTCACAACAAATATAACTTTTCACTTATCTTAAATTCAGTTTTTCTAAGATCTTTAGGGAATAGCATTTTTTCAAATACTACAAACAGTTGGTAGAAACAAATTTTTTTAAATATCATTTAAAATTTGATTTAAAACAAAATTTGAATTTATTCAATTATGTCTTTTAGACTAAAAATTGATTGTAAAAAATTCTGTTTTACAAGTTGCTACAAATTTATTCATGATGTGACTAAAGAAATTTTAAAACAACTTACTACAAAAATTGATTAATTTTTAAACTTTATTGCTGATAAAATAACAAAGTTTGATGTGTTTGTTACTTAATAAAAAAAAACTACTTAAAAAAAAAATTAAGTTTAGTTATTTTAAACAATACTTTTTTTTTATAGTGAGATAAAAACTGTAAACACAGTATGAACTGTTTGTTTATTATTTGTTTTAATTTATTTTTTTTGATATTTTTCTTTTAAATTATGTTGTTAGTATTTTTTAATCTTATTATCAATTTATTTTTATTTTATTAGCATTTTTTTATTGCTATTTTTACTACAGTTTGTTTATTCTTGAATCATTATCACTATAAAACAGGTTTAGCTTTATGGTTTCTTAACAATATGTTAGCATTTGTCCTTGTAAAAAAATCTGCCATAAGGTTATACTACTGCGGTGCACTAACTAGTTGCGTACTGTTTGAGTCTAAATTCTTATGAAGTTAATGAAGTTATAAAACTTTTCCTTATGGAGTTTTTCATCAACATCGGTGCGCAATTGCAATTACGCACCGAATCAGTATACTGGGTAATTTCCATAACTTGTCACTAATTGGTATTCGAAATTTCGTTTTACTTTTCGAATAGTAGAAAAACATAGTTGAAAAAAGGCAAAAAAAGCAAAAAAAAATAATAATAAAGGATAAAGATATTGCATTTTGTTTTTACTTATTTTTTTTTGGGTGGCACGCATGCGCCAGCGTCCCTCCCCACGCTACGCCCCTGACACCAGGTCCTTGTACTAAACGTTTGAAGCGATAATTTTTTTGTTGTTCAATAAACTATTGGTTCACAAAGTATTTTATACTATGTTTATAGACGCACATTAAAAAAAATAAATAAAAACTTATGTACAGCTTCTTAGATTCAAGTAGATAACTTAGAAGGTTTCTTTTAAAGTGTAGTAACCTTTCGCTTATTTACGCATATTGTGTCCACATAAAAACTGCGTAAAGATACGAGAGGTACCAAATATACTTACTATAATGGCTATTTTTTGATATTGCTTCTAGTTAAAAGCAGACTGGGGACTTTCTCTTTTTTAAAAATTTGTTTAATTTATTTATAAATATGAAAACATAAGATAAAACTATACATATATTAAAAAAAGGATTTAAAATTATATAAAATAATAATACTTTTAGAATTTTTTTACTAATTTTAATGATAAGTAGATTTTATCTTTATTATATGTGATTTATTTGATACTAAACATTCATTTTCTATTCTACTTAGAAAATTCAATTTATAATTAAGCATTTGTGTTAAATGTAAACTCTATATTTATTAAGCATCACTGCTACTTTTTGCTAAGAACTTTCATAAGATTTCTCACAGTCATATTTCTTTCAGAATTTTAATTTAAACTCTTATTGCTTACAAAATTTCTGATATACTGAAGTAAAACTAAATGTTTATCAGTTAGTCAAGGAAGATAAGTTTACAAAGTCTAAAGATATAGTGAAGTGAGTTAGCATTTAAAAACATATTTTACATTAAAAATATAAAATAAACCTAATTTGTGCAATATTAAAATTTTTTTTTTTTGAATTTTTTAGAATTCTAAAATGCGTAACTTAACGAGAGTGCGTAAATATGCGAGAGGTTACTGTAAGCCTAAAAGTTCATTGAATAACCTTTTAATTTAAAATAATTTACTAATAAAACAGCCTAAAAAACATTTTCACCATCAAAAAGTAGATATTATAGGTTGCTCTATAACTTTTAATTTTTAATATTTTGTTGTAAACGCCAATCTGTATAAGTTCAGATTGCCTAATTTTTGTTTAAAATAAAATACAATAAATCGATTATTCCACTTACGAATAGCTTACCACTAATATTATGTTTATTTACACTTCACGAGTTAACAATAACTTAAGTAGTCGTTACAAAAACAAAATAATAGTATGAGTACAATATTTTAACGAAAATCTCAACCCAATTTTCTGAATTAAAAAAAAAACAAACTTTACACTATTGTGTAAATTTTAAAATTACATAACTAATTTAAATATCTTAAATAAAAATAATTTATTCATAAATTTTCTTATATTTAAAACTCAAGAAAAGCCAAGTACATAAATTAGAAAAGAAAAACATGATAAACTTTATATTATAAATAATATTTAAAATAGGGTCTGCTGCTTAAGGTTTTAGCGTTACAATATTTTAGCTATATTGCAACATTTGTTTTTTTTTTCATTGTCTTCGCCTTTCAGCCCTTTGTTGAGCACGAGTTGGCACAAGAGATACAACAAAATTGTTCAATTGTTCAGTGAATGATTCAAAGGAAAATTTGTTTAAAACTCTTTCATGACCAGCACTACCCATTTCCTTGATGAGTTGACTATCCAAACAGCGAAACCTGTGAAAAAATTCGAAAAATAAAAAGAAACAAATCAAACTTTCACGCTTTGTACTTAGGCCTTCTTAATACTTTAAAAGACCTAATGTTTTTGCTAGTAACTAAAAAGTTAAATCTACTGCAATCATTTAAGAGAATGTTCGAAAAAAGACTTTAAATTGGACGTTTGTTCTCGATTAAACTTAGAATTTTACTCAAAATATATTTCTATAACTGAACAATAAAAACTTGCAGTAAGAATATTTTAGTTTTAAGTGTCTCAAATCTTCCCTTGGTTGTGTGATGTTATTCGTGATTTTTTTGTCTTTATCGATCGTTTTAAATAAAAAAGTTTTTTTTATTTAACAAAAAATCTACAAATTTATTAGTATTCGTTATATTGCCTAAAGTACTTTCAAAATCTTCTTCAGTAGGCAATTAGAACTGATTAATTCAAAATTTTCTTGCATATAAAAGTTTAAAAAAGGATATTATTACGTAACTATAAATCAAGTTTTAAGGTAAACTTTGTTTTAAAAGTCTGTCTTTTAAAAGTTTTTCAAATAGTAAATCTTATTAGTATCGTTTAAACTCGCAAAAACTAACTGAAATAAAAAAAAAAATATGAAATAAAATCAAAGACAAAGGACTAAATGAAATTAAATTGTTAAACTTTGATGTGTTTGATTTAATGTTTTATAATACTTTAAAAATTAAAATAAAAATAAAAATAGTAATCGAGCTTATTGTTGGTTGAAGTTTAAAAATCAAAAATAAATAGAGTAAATAATCATAATAAATAAGTCGATAAAAGTAGTAGTGCGTATAACCTTAACTTATTAAGTTATTTAGAAATGTATAATCAAATAATCATTAAAACATGTTAAACAAGTTTGTAGACACAACTAAAAATTATTCAGACTTAGATTTTTTAGAAAGTAAATGGATCAATTAACTCGAAGCAACCATAAATATAAACAAAACTATATTACCACTTTACAGATAATTAACTAGGTTACTATTGTTTAACATGTTTTAATGATTATTTGATTATACATTTCTAAATAACCTAATAAGTTAAGGTTTTACGCACTACTACTTTTATCGACTTATTTATTATGATTATTTACTCTATTTATTTTTGATTTTTAAACTTCAACCAACAATAAGCTCGATTACTATTTTTATTTTGATTTTAATTTTTAAAGTATTATAAAACATTAAATCAAACACATCAAAGTTTAACAATTTAATTTCATTTAGTCCTTTGTCTTTGATTTTATTTCATATTCTTTTATTTTTTATTTTATTTCAGTTAGTTTTTGCGAGTTTAAACGATACTAATAAGATTTACTATTTGAAAAACTTTTAAAAGACAGACTTTTAAAACAAAGTTTACCTTAAAACTTGATTTATAGTTACGTAATAATATCCTTTTTTAAATTTTTATATGCAAGAAAATTTTGAATTAATCAGTTCTAATTGCCTACTGAAGAAGATTTTTAAAGTACTTTAGGCAATATAACGAATACTAATAAATTTGTAGATTTTTTGTTAAAAAAAAAAATTTATTTAAAACAATAAAAACTTGGTAATACATTAACAAAAATAATGTTGTTTACCATCTTCTTATATTAAATCAAATTTAGATCTCTTAATTGTTTCTTTTGAACTAAAAACCTTATTTATCCTAATACATAACAAATCAATTTTGTCAGAAAACAAATGCATGAGTAAAAAATATTGGTCAAGCCTGAGCAGAAATAAGTAAAATCTATGGAAATCTTCTTTTTTTTTTAATTTATCCGAAGAAAAAATCTTAAGGAAAAACAAAACTATAAATTTAGTTTTAACAAAACTCAGTCGAAATGGTTTAAAAATAAAAATTTATATTTATATTTTTAGTAAGCTTCAGGCAGGGTTGCCAAAGATTTTAATTAATTTCTTCTAGGTTTAAAAAAAAATATTTTTTTGTTCCATTTTTAGTATACAATTAAACTTAATAAAAAAAACTGTCTAAAATAGTATATTACATTGAAAAGATACTGTTAAGATACTTTAAAAACCTTGAATTTGAAAATTGTGAAAAAAACCTAGAATTTCGATCAAAAATCACTAAATTACCTGAAGTTTTAAACTATTTTAACATGTAAAGTAACTAAATTTTGATTAGGTACGAACATTTTATAACACTTTTTTTTTGTGTAATTAAATGTTTTCAATAAAAACACATTTAAAGTACCTTAACAGTATCTTTTCAATGTAATATACTATTTTAGACAGTTTTTTTACTCAAGTTTAATTGTATACTAAAAAAGTTTTTTTTTGTCTAAATTGTCAAATTTCAGGATTTAAGTTTTTTAGCAACCCTGTATAGAACTTTTAAATTTTAAAACATAGTTCTTTCAAACCTAATTACAAAGAGTTCTTTACAGCGTATTTTACAGTTTTAAAACATCATAAAACTGTTTTCAAATTTTATAACTTAGTAAAATATGAACGAAGGTAAACGCGTTACTTAAAAAACATTTTTGTTTTTTGAAAAAAAAAAACAGAAACTAAAGAAGCCTTACAAACATATATAAAATAACATAAAATCAAGAATTGCCTCAATAAAAAAAATTTCTAAATCGTCTTAAATTGTGCACAATGTGTTTTTGTGATAATATGTAAAAAAAAATTTCAGCTGAAAATTCTAAACTTGAACTTTTTTGGTCCCATACAGTTTACATTGGGGTGATTTTTAGAAACTTGGTTGGTGCCAAAGTGAAAAATTCTTCAAATCATCTAAAATTTTGTACAGGGTGTTTTAATGATAAACTTATGGCAAAAACAATTTTTTTAGCAAGAAACTTAAAAGTTGCTGTAAAAATAAGCACCCTATTACATAAATAGTACATGTAAGTACATACATATATTAAACAAATAGTCAAGTCTACTAATATTCTTTCAACAAATATGTTTTTTTTTTGGTAAGAGTTGTTGTTTTGGGTCTTTAATAGTCATTTGTTATCTAAATGGTTTTTAAAATTTTATATAAGGCTTAATGTAGGTAATTTAAGACGAAATTATACAATATCCTTTTTTTATTACACTAACACATGTTTCTGTGTGTTAACGGATTAAAATACTTCAACAGAGCTATGAAACTTAGGAAGTACTTATAAGTACTTAATTTCATAACTCCGTTGAAGAAACATGTGATAGTGTAATAAAGAAAGCATACTGTATAATTTGTTATTATTATATACACCAGTGAACTTGTTTCGCTACGATCTCTTGTTAACAAATGCTTAAATCTATGTTTTTGAATAGGTAATTTAAGACCAAAATTTTCTAGGTACGCACTGCCGGTTGGGTACGCACTTTGAATGCAGCGCAAAAGTGGAAGATGACTGTACGAAAAACTCATTATACGACACCTAAAAGTATCACACACTACAATTTAGATTAAATTTTGAAAAATTTGAACATATTAAAACCTTACGATTAAAAGTAAGGGAAAACAAATATCCGTGGGATTGTTATAATGACATTTTAAGTTAAACTGTGCTTAACAACGCTTTTTATGTTAATTTTTTTTTTTTTTTAGTTTAAAGTGACACACAATTTTGAATTTTTCTTCGAAAATTAGTAGCAAGAAAGCAAAAACTCTACTGCATTTAGAGCTTCAAGCAGAATAAAAGACTCTGTCTACAATAAAATTTATTCCAGTGGGCGCGAGGCGGTTTAAAGGGTTTTTTGCTTAGTCTTGCTAGTTTTGATGTCTTTATAAAATAAAAATCAATAGCAAAAGCAAAAACTATAAAAAATACTTTCACATATACATTTTTTCATTGTTACATGATAAAAAAAGACTTAAAAGCTTTATTTAATAAGTTAGATTAGTAACTTATTCAATAGTTTTTTAGATTTTATTATAAGAAAAAAGTTAAAACTTATGAATTTTTCAGGGTTCGCACGTAAAATTTTATAATTTTAGACTGACATTCTTAGATTTAGACTGATATTTTCCCTAACCTTTGTTGGTCAGCACCCAGTTAAGCTTATAACCAGATAAAATTAACCTATTAAATTACTTGCTGCGTAGCTAACTAACAATAGAACTTTATAGTTTCAAACTATTTAGTTAAATATGGCCCCTGGAAAACATCATAAAAATTTTAGTTTTAGAAATTTAAGTTTAAATAATTGCTACAGACACATTTAAAATTTCATTTTTAGAGTTTTAGCTCACTTGCTCTTAAACTTTTAACACTCACTTTCTGATACTTTCCTCTCGCTAATAAATGTACTTACCTCTTTGCAAATAATCCATGACAAGTCAATTGTATACCACATTACTGGTAGGAAGGTAAATATAATCTTTAAAAAAAAAATTCTCATATTTATTTCAGAAAGTCATAAACTTTTAAGTATTTATACTTGACATACTGCTTACAAAAACTAATTACTTACTAGGAAAGAAATTGCGATTTAATGGTTTACTAAAAAAAAAGCATTTTCTAAAAATTATTTTAGAACTTCAGAAACTTTCAAGCATTTGAAATGACAAGAAATGACTTTTTTTAATATTTATTGAAATTAAAGGTATAAAAACTTATTTTGAAATAAAATCACAACTAAATTATCTACCCAAAAAAAAGATTCTCGAATTTTATTAAGAACTGAAAAAAACTGACATTTTACCAATATTTCCAAAAAAAAACTGATTTAGCCTGACACGTATGATGGAAAACCTTGATATTATATACATCTAACATGCACAGACTTATCTATAAGGTAAAAAGTATGCTTAAATGCATGCACAACCAGTCTTGTTCAAACTTTTATAGTTTTCAAGATGTTATGATATGTTATTCAACTATAAATGGAATATAAAAGATTCTTTTTTTTATAAATTTATTCAAAACAGGGTTTCCTAAACTTTTTTTATAAGGCCCCCTTTAAAGAAATAAAAAAATTACTATGGCTTCTTCCGACAAGACTTCTCAAAAAACTACCATTAAAAACGTAGGAGACCTTTTTTGCTTTTCTTCATAAACTCCAGAATATCTAGTGTAAGTTTAAAATTATAACCTCGTGGCTCCCTAAATTTCTGAAAATTTTCCATACTATCTATTATAAGTTTCAAAACTTCCCCTAAATACGTTTAAGACTTTATTTGCTCTTTATCATTAACCCCAGAATATCTATTGTAAGTTTCAAAATATAATAAACTAACAAGAATTAAATACAACAACTTAAATTTAATATAAAAGATCAAAATATTTACAACACAACTCATTCAAACTTATTTAAAATCTACACAAAAACCAGGCAAACTTTTTTAAATAAAATATTAAACTAGTAGCAACCTTGAAATAGTTTCAAAAAAATATTGTCTCTGATTTTATTTAAATACCACCCTTTTTATGTATTTCTTTTAATTTCAATACATTAAAAACATAAGAAGGTGAATATGTGTATTTACTAATGATAAGTTACAATTACTACAGATTAATAATTAATAGTAAATACAATATATATTCTATGTTCCGACTTTTATAAGTTGTAAAGGAGTATATACAAAGGAGTAAATCACTAAGCATTAAAATAAACTGTTTATTTAAACCTTGTACTATGAAATGTCATATAAAATAGCTCTATAAGCCTAGGGTATAACCTTAGGGTCACTGTTAGTAACATTATTGCTTGGGTTTAGCCGCGGTGATATTTTCATACTACTTAACTTGGTTACATCTAAGCTAAATGAAGGCTGATAATTAGGATCTATTATTTTGATAACTATTTGTATGTAAATATTTGTAAGCACTCAAGTACAATTAAAACAAACACATCTGTTTGATGTACAATTATCAAATATGTTGCAGTGAAGCAGCTATAAAAATTAGTATTACAATAATAACAAAATTAATATAAATTTTACACAAACTGCAATAAAGCAATTTAAAAACTTTTACTTGAGTGAAAATCCAAAATGCAGATACTATATGTTTCAAAAGTAATATCAAAACTGGATGTCAGATGTTAGAGCTTGGAACTAAACTGAAATTTGTATTAACAAATCTGAAATTAGAATATATTCAATACAAAGAAGAAAGAATCTGATCAAAAACCAAAGAGCTTGGACAACTTTCCAACTGAAATTCTCACAACTCCAGTGGTTGATAAATTAACAGTAGTACAATTTATTAAAACTTCTTCAAATCCACAAAGACTAGATTAATCTTTAACGGTAATTTACACAAAAACTATGGTTGAGAGTCAATAATAATAAATTTTATGGACTATTTTAATACCTAAACACCTTTTAAGAACTTTTACATAATAAGGTCTAACTAAACTATGTGTTGATTAATGATTATTCATGCAGTTTCATTTTGATAATCACTTCCTTCTTTTGATCTTTTGAAGCTGCCCAATATATTACAGCACTAATATTATATCATAGAACTTTGGTTTAACTTTATTTATTAAATTTATAAGTTAACTACTTAGTGCTTAGTGATTTACTTCTCTTTCACGATTTTTAATAGTCAAAATGTATAACATATATTGTATCTACTATTAATTATTAATCTATAATATATATATATATATATAACTTATCTTTAGTAAATACACATATCTATTTCCTACTTTATCTTCTATTATTTTTTTACAAAACATATTATTTTTTACAGAACTCCGTGAAATTGTGTTTGCTTGTTTAAAAAAGAGAAACATATGTTAGTTCAATAAAGATAAGTACTGTGCAAATTCTTTTTATTACATATTCCAGCGAATTTACTTCGCTAGGATCTGTGTTAATAAACTATTACAGGGTGCCACTGGTTATTCCAGGTTTTTGAAAGTACATATTTTTTGACCATTTTAGTTCTTAAGTAATCCAAAGTAAAATAAAGGTGATTTTTGGTATATCTAAACTACTAAAATGATACATTATTACTATTATTTAATGTTTATTACAACCTGTAAAATTATTTTGAATCATTTCTTCAAAGTTTTTCTCATATTACTGTTCAAAAGCCTTTATGTTGATATATAACATAAATATCCATACAATCCAGTTAAAATTTGTTGTTAGTTTTAAATAGTTAATTCTTTGTTATTATTTATCAACTATTTTTAATTAAATAGTGTTTTAAAATTTTAATCCTTAAGTTGTTGATACTGATAGCCTCTCTAAAGTATTTATTGCTTTAAACAAAATTAACTTTTGCTCAACATGAAAATTATTTTTAGTTTTATCTTTGATAAACTTATGATGCATGTTTTGTTAATTTACAGTGTCAATTAATAGAATTCATGAAAAAGCTAACAACAAAGCCTAAAGTGTATAATGTAAGATGACATAAAACTAAAAAAATAAACTAACCAACAAAAGGTAAAAAAAAAATTATCAAAAAGTTTTATAACCACACAAAAATATCAGATTACTTCTTTAAAAAAAAATTTACATGGTTTTATCAAACTCTAAATCAAAATATTGACCATAATTAAATCAAAATTAAACCTAACCTTTATGTTACTTATTATAGCTACTTTAAAAAAAACTAGACATAACTAATAACTAACATACTACAAAGTTAAATACATTGGGAATTAGACATTGAATCAGATATATTTATTTGGCTCTGCTCTTAGTTTTCTTTTAAAATCTTAACTCTTTTAAGTTGAATCAGTTAGAGAGAGGTTTTTGTTGACTGGCTTTACATGACATTCAAAACAATGGAAATGCAAGTAAAAAAGTAGTTTCATTTCAACAGTAATAATTTAACTAACAAATTATCAATTTTTTATTAAAAACTTGTAATAAACTAATTTTTAACTCTAAAGATGATAAAATTTACAATCTTTTTTAACAAAATTGTTAACAACTAAAATTCAAAAAAAATCAAGGGTTTTTCATAATTTTTGTACAAAATTCCGGGTTTTGTGGCCACCCTGATACTAGCTTGGAATTTCAAATACATATTTAAACTCTAATGCTTTCATAAAAACTAATGAAAAATTTTAGAAAAAATACCCTAATCTATTTATGCCGTATGGAAATCAAAAGAATTCTTTTAATCTCTCTTTGATGTTTAGTAATTAGAAAGCCAATTATCTAATTAATTTATATTTTTAAATCAAATAAAAAGATTACTCTAAAAAAAAGACACTTAGAGCGAAATCATTTAAAGGGTTTAGCTTTAGATTTTAATACATCTTTAAAATAAAAATTAAGACAGAACAAAAGAAAAAACCTTTTTCTTTAACTATTTGGTTAATTTTTTTATTGGTTGTTTATAAATTTTAAAAGTTTTGTTGATTAAACTTAATTAGTAAATTGCTTGAATATTAAAAAGTTTTTATCAACTTAAAGAAAAAAACTGCTTTAACTGTTGTTCATTTGTAAGAAGTCCATGTGAATAGTGTAATTTTATAAAAAATTCATAAAGCTAAATTGAGCTTTTCAAAACAAAACAGTCAAAATTAGTTGTTGCAAACTAAGATATAAAAAGCAGCCAGTTTATTTTACTTGAGTAAGAAGCTGTTCAATTGGGTATAAACAGTTTCAAAGTGTGCAGATTTAACAGTAAAATAAATAAAGTAAACCTAAATTTCACTATAATTACTTTTGAACTTGAACACAAAAAAGGTGTGATATTTATAAAGGAACTTGTGGCTTTCGTTATGCCTATAACGACTGACAGTTTAAAACAACTGAGTCTTTTATGATCAAGCTTAAAATAGTTTAAGCTTAAAATTATTGATTTTGAAATGATGGTGGGTTAGAAAATATCGTCTACTATTTTAGATACAATGGCTATCTAATTATTGGTAATAGAAAAAAAAATAAATGTGACCAAGAAAATATACTTAGAAAAATTGGTTTTGTTTATCAAGTATATAAGGAGAAATGTAATAAAAAAGGGCAAGTATACTACTTTAGTTACTTTGTCAACATTATTATATATTGAAAAGGTATAAGTTGTTATTTGAAAAATAGTAGTTTATGGGCATAGGGGGGTTAAAAACCTTTTTTGAAATTTTATCTTTTTTATATAGTTTTTACTAAGCTACAAAATGCTTTTTAAAGATTTTAAAAATTCAAAACAATTTTTGAGATATAGTCGGTCAAAGTTGGAGGCAACAATAGGTTCCTTATGGGAGGTGCAAACTAAAACGGCAAAAATAGACTATTTCACTAAAAATCTATCTTCTCCTACGTTTTTTGAGATAACTACCTCAAACTTTCAGGAAATATTCCTTGACATATTTATAAAATTCTGTCGGAAAGAATCTTTAAAATTAAAAATAAAAATTTTATATAAAAAATAAACTTTTAACTAGTTAACTAGACATCTAAGGAAGAGAATAAAAGAACACATACCAAAGTGTGTAGAGAATTTTTGCCTGTCAGATAAGAAAGATGATATTCCGGTTAAGGTTTTAAACGCATCTAAACGGTCATCTATTTCAGAACATTTAATTAATAATCCAACTTGTGCAAACATTTATAATATAGATAGATTTAAAATTATTAAAATTTGTAGTAATGTTTTTGATTTGACCAAATTAGAAGCCATTTGTATTTTGTTAAGGAAACCTGTTTTATGTAAGCAAAAAGATTTTGACTATACTGTTTCTTTATTTTGGTAACAATTTATAAGAATTGTTCATTTATTTATGTTTGGTTTTACTGTAGATTAATTATAACGAAAATGGACTTATTTGGTTTTAACTTTTACTAATTGCTTTTGTCTTTTATTTATCTCTTGATTACTTGGTGATTATATAAGTGTGTAAAATCTTTTTTTTTGTTAGCATTGTACTCTACTGAAGAGAATTGCTTGAAATAATTTAGTGCTTTTGAAAGTGTGTGTCTTGTGTATCTTATTGTAATTAACTGGTCACTTATGTTCCAAAATTTTAATAATTAGGTTTGAATGGTCTAAATCTAAGCTTTCGTAAAATTTAAAGTTGTAATTTGTTTTTTATTACAAGAAGTAACAAAAGTTACAAACTATAACTATTAGTTAAAATCTACTTCACATAATACTGAGTATTAAAGTGTACAGTTGTATTCAAATAAAGTTAGACAGTAGTTTATTTACTAAGCCTAACTTTAATAATCTTCAAACTTTTAAATAAAATAAAAGTTTGCAATAAAGTTTATTAGGATATTTTAGCTTTTTATAAGGTTTTAAAATAGGTTTTCAAAACTTCTTCCAGGTTTTTGAAAAGACATCTTTTTTGACCATTTTTAGTAGCCAATTAATCTTAACTTAAAAAAAGTGTTTTTTCATAGATTTAAATTACTTATACTGATAGACTATTACTATTATCAGGGAGGCAAACTGTTTTTGAGAAATTTTTTTCAGGTTTTTAAAGTATTTGTTTTTGGGTCTATTTTAATTAAAAACCAAGTAATAATAATGTAACTTGTTTCAACAACTGAGGATCTCCTATATGCAAGTATAGGAGTGAAACATTGTTTTGTTTGTAATAAACTGTGAAAATAAATATTGGTTAAAAACTAAGTTTAAGGTAAAAACTTTGTTAAATAGTTTTACAACAATGAAAAAATACCGTAAAGCTACTTTATATCTGTTTTTAATGGGAACAGGTCTAAATTGCGCAAAGACAAAATTGCACGAGGTTACTAAATTGCACGTAGGGACTAAATTGACGAGTGTACAAAATTGCACGAAGATGATTTTGCACGCGACTATTTTGCACGGAAGCTCAACTTTGCACGACAGACAGTTTTGCACGGAGGGTCAATTTTGAACAAAAAATGCTAATTTAAAATAACTAAATAAAACATATATTAAAACCTTTATATTTTATTCAAAATAAAGCACGTATTAGTGTAATTAATTTCTATTTAAATAAGTTAATATTAATTTCATCTATTTTTTTATTTTTTAAGCTTTTTTTAATTGAAACTAAATTATTGTGTTTAAAAACTAATATAAATTAGAAAAGTTTTTAATAAACATTAAACTAAAATTTCATTTTAATAAAAATAACCCTCATCAAAAAATAAACATGCATTGATGTAAACTTAAATTAAATTAAAATTATACTATACTTCAATATGAAACAAAACAAGATAAAAAAAATTATAAATAATATTTACATGGGTAGGTGTTAAAATGGCACGAGCTTACAAAATTGCACGAGGGGACAAAATTGCACGAAAATATTTTTGCACAGAAAAAAACGAGCATGCAAAATAGTGAGACAATTAGATAAATTTAGAAAGGAGAAAATCCGTCTGATGAAATTGTTATTGTGCATTGTACAGAAAGTTCTCTTATGGCTGTGTACTTCTATAAATTGTACTTAAAATAGTTTTTTTGTTTTATATGAAAGTTTTAAACCTAATTTATATATCATGATTTTCTATTTGTCTAAACTTTATCTTAGTTGCATCACTACTTGCACGCGTTTTCCTCTAATTAGCTCTTAAGTTTCTCCTGCTCTGTTTTTCTCTTTATCTAACTCAGACTTGCGAAAAAGCACTGTCAAAAGCTATTTTCTTCTTACTTTTTTTTTAGAAGATAAAGGAGATACAAGCTTTTGACTAAAATGAAACAAACAAAATAATACAATAACTACAATTAGTTAATTTCTATTTTTAACAAAAAAATTTTCACTAATATAAACAAAACTATTTTTGGTAATTATATTTTAATAACGGTTAGAATCTTATTTTATAATCTAGTTTCTATTTTTATTTATATAAATTTTTTTTGATTGATTTTTTGTTTAATTATTTAATTTATTCATTTTGACTTTTTTAATCATTAAATTTATTTTTAATTTATTTAATTATTAATTCATTTATTTTTAATTTTTTTATTAACTTTATTAATTTTTATTTTGGACTTTTATGTAAAGTATTTTTTTTTTTTTTTTTAATTTTTATAAATCTTATTTATTTTTTGATTATTTTAAAATTTATTTATTATTTAGTTTTTTGATTTTTTATATTCTGACTTTTTTTATTATTTGTTTTAATCTATTTAACAGTTAGTTTATTATTTTTTACTAAAAAATACTTTTTTTCTTTTACCTAAATTTTTTTTTTTAATATTTAATTAGTTTTTTTTTAATTGATTTGTTATTTTTTAGTTAATATTTTTTTTTATTGATTTGTTATTTATTACTTTAATTTTTTTATTTTTAAGTTATTTAATATTTTAATACAAACTTTTTTTTTAAGTATTTATCAAATTTTTTTTGTAATTTTCTATTATTTAGCTAATAATTTTTTTAATTCTGATTTTTTATTTTTTTTTATTAAAAAAAAAAAAAAATTGTGCAAAATTATCTTTGTGCAAAAGAGTCTTCTTGTGCAATTTTGTCCTTTCGTGCAAAAATGTCTACGCGCAATTCTGACCCGCCCCTGGGAAGGAAACAAACCTGTGCAAAATTGACCCTCCGTGCAAAATTGTCACTCGTGCAAAAAAGACCTTTCGTGCAAAAGTGTCTGCGTGCAAAATTGTCTGCTCGTGCAAAAATATCCCCTTGTGCAAAAGTTTCTTCGTGCAAAAGTGAACCTTCGTGCAATTTTGTCTACGTGCAATTTTATCTTCGTGCAATTTTGTGCTTTCGTGCAAATTAGTCTTCGTGCAAAAGTATCTTCGTGCAATTTTGTGTTTTCGTGCAATGTTGTCCCCTCGTGCAATTTTGTACGCTCGCGCAATTTAGACAACTACCCCTTTTTAATATATCTGACAAAATATTTATTTATATATGATATATTTTTGTGTTGTATCGAAATTTTACTAATGAACATGTAAAAATTGTTTAAAATTCCAGATTTTCCAGTTTTTTTTTACAATTTCTCAAATTTCAGGTCTTTTCAGCCTAAATTGTCAAATTCCAGGTTTTTAAGGACTGCAGGTTTAGTGACCACCCTGTTATAAAGACTAACTAAAAAACATATTTAAAATGCTCTTTACAACATTAGTATTTGTTATTAAATTATTAAAACTATTAAGAAAAAAATACAAAAACAAGGAAAAATAAACTTCTTTGTTTATGATAACTAAGCATTATTTATAACAATACTTAACATTTTTGTAGAACATTTTTAGCACTTAAAACACTCAAAATATATTTAATGTTTAAAAATAACACTTTAAAAACTTATAATTTAAATCTACTTGAAAGCTAAAATTTAATCAAAGAAATTATTAAAACTATCTTAAATACTAGATAAAAATTTTAAAGTGACAACTTAAAAATAAATTGTATGTAATAATGCAACAGTAATTATACTCCAGCATAAAATTAATTTTACAAACGTTTTTTTATATGCAAGGTAATATGTAGCCTGTCAACAGAATATGCACTAGAGCTATATAAATACCTATAGATGACAACTATAGTAATTCATAACTTTAAAACTTATGATTTATCTTTTGTCTGCCTTATGTCAATAAGAACTCAAGAGTTTTAAAAAGAAATATCTGTCAATTAGTTAGTAGGACTTATCATTTGGCAAAGCCGATCGTTATTTTCGTATCCAAACCAATGTTTAGACCTGGGGCAAAGATCCGATAGCAGAATTTAAACAAAGTATGATAGTTTATCAGTTTAACTACTTCTGTGAAGCTAGTTATGTCGGGATGACCTCAAGACAATTTGGCAAAAGAATAAAGGAACATATTCCAAAAAGTATCGACGAATTTTGTATCAGTAATAAGAAAACTAAATCTATTAGAGTAATAAATGCTTCAAAAAGATCTGCTAATGCTGAACACAAAATAAATAACCTTGATTGTGCAAGTAATTATAATTTAAAAAGATTTAAAATTGTTAAAAATTGTTTTAACATTTCTGATTTAGTTAAACTTGAGGCTATTTGTATTTTGTTAAGAAAACCTAAGTTGTGTAAACATAAAGATTTTGATTATACTGTTTCGTTGTTTTCTTAAATTGTTTTATAAGTAGTAATGTTGCTCTGTTGTATTAATTTTTTTAGTTGCATTGTAATTAGAAGTACTTATGTATTGTTAATAACCCTATGCTTTATCATTATTACTTTTACGTTGGTTGCACTTTCACTATATAAGCTAGATTTGAAACTTGATTTTTTATTGCTTAGTATACAACTGACGAAATAAGCATGAAATATATATTGTTCTAAAAATTTGAGTCATATTTATACTGTTTGAAAGGATTTATCTTTTATGAATCGTACTACTTCTTAAGTAAAATTATCAAAATTGGAATACTTTACTTATTCATTTAAATAGTGTTAATGATATATAAGATTAAAAACCAACATAGCATCCGAAAAACTGTTCTTGTCAGCATCACATAGAAACCCAGTAACCTTATGTTCAACAGTTTCACAAGGCCCACCATTGTTTACCGCTATAACTGGATTCTGTTTAAGCAAATTACATTTAAAAACCAGAACAAAATTTCTTAAAATATAAAATATTTGAAATACTTAAAAATACAAAATCAGCAGAAACTCAAAACTTTAATTTATTTATCAAAGTTTACTTACATTTGCAAACATTGCTTCGAGAGGAACAATGCCGAAGTGCTCATGTGAGGGAGTGTACAAAACACAAGACGCACCTTGCAACAACATAACCTTATGCTCATCGGAAATTGACCGAAAGAACTTCACTTTGTCGACTAGATTAAGTTTTTCTAAAAATTTAAAAAATCAAAATAAGTTAAAGCTTTACAAAAAAATTGTCAGCTTCTTAAACTACAGATTGTTGAGAATAAAATTATGATCAAGAAAACATTTAGTAAACTTTAAAAGTTACGACTCATACAACTTACATAAACAAATCTAAAAGATGATAAATAGGATTTACTTAAATATTTAAAAACAAGATCTTTTCACTTTAATAAATATGCAAAAAGTACAGTATGCTATAAATTAGTCTAACACAAAAGATACAAAACACTAACTTTTTGTATACTTTACTTACATATACTTTTTATTCGTTAGTTTTAAATATTCTAGCTTGCTGAAATTTCAAGTTTAATTTTAAAATGACAAAACATTAAGTATAAGTTTTAAACATAGGAGTTTTATAGCATAAAACTTTCCAACACTCTTTTTATTAACTTGTAAGTTTTTCTAACTCTTCAAGGTGCTCAACATTTTCTTTCACTCGTTTGTCATAACCACCAGCCATTACAAGAGAGCAATTATAAAAATTCTCAGCGGTAACTTTACTTCGTAGTTGAGCTGTAAATATATAACTAGACTTATAAACTATTAGTTATTATACATAATTGTGTACAATATAAATCTAAACACTAAATTAGTCTTAATATTTTATCAAGATACTCAGAGGTCTACTGAGTAAAAATTTTATTATTGAATTTAAAAATCACATAAAATAGTTTCTATTGTTTATAAAAAATATGTATAAAGGTTTTGTTTTGGTACTGGTTGTTTTTAAAAAGTTTAAACACAAATTTCTCATTTTGTAAAAGTTCGGAAGTTTATTGATTAATTTCATTTAGCACATCGTCAAAATAAATTGCTAAAAACTGATAAGAATATGGCATAAAATTTAGTTATACATAATGATTTTTAAATATCAAGATAAAAATAGTTACGTGATAAAAAGTTAAATTTGAAAAATATTTCAAGGTTTAAATTAGAATTAACTTAATTTTTCACTGATTTGAAGTCATATACAAGATAAAACTGTTAGAATAAAACATTTAAGACTGTAAAAATTTTACTTTAAACTGAACTAAAAAGTAAATTAATTGTAATGAACTTTGTTATTTACTTTATAATTTAGTTTTATTCTAACAATTTTATCTTAAAAACAACTTCAAATCAGTGAAATATAACTTAATTATAACTTAAACCTTTCAACAAATTTTTATATTTAAATCTTTATGACTTAACTATTCTTAGCTAGATATTTAAAAATCATTTGGATATTAGATTTATACCATATTCTTATCAGTTTTTAGCAAGCTTATTCCGACTATGCGCTAAGTGAAATTAATCAATAAACTTCAAAAATTACAAAAAATCAGTTTTTTTGTGATTAAACTTTTTAATAAAAGTATAAGAAAATAACATACCGAACGCTTCGATAGCAAGATTCAAATTTTTTTTTCTTTCATATCTGTTTATCGAAAGAAAAATTCGTTTTGGATCATTTTCATCTTTTGGTTCAATAGACCTTGATTTTTTTTCATTTCGTATAAATTTTTCAGTGTTCATACTCGGATACAAAACTTGAAATTCACGGTCTCTCAATGAAGGGAAAGCTTCATAGACTTTGCTTTCTAAACGAAAAAATAAAGAATATTAATGAAAAAATTTATAAAACTCAAGTTTTTATAAATGTTTATTTACACTTTTTTTGTTGAAGGCGACATTTGGAAGCTTTAATAACTTAGTTTTAATTGTTTTTAAATAAAATATTTTATTAGTACCAACTTTTCAAGGTCTTTATAAAACTTTATAAAATTAAGTCTAGCAAAGTTCTATTAAGTGAACTTGTCAATTACTCTTACAATAAATAATCGCATTTAGTTGATATAAAGTTTAAGGTTTTATTTGATTAGTTAAAATACCTTACAAAATCATCCACTTGCAATCAAACAATATAATTTTATCGATGCTACAAACTTTAAAAAAATATTAATAACAATATTCAATACTTAGGTTTAGTTTTTTAGGAATTTTTAAACCATTAATTTAGTTAAATAAAAAATTTAATTATATCTATTTTTTTATCATTCTATATAAAATTAATCTTAACATAAATAATGACGCCTCAGTCAAAAATTTATAGAACTTTAAACCTATATTTTTTTTTCTTTAATAAATTTTATAAAATAGTTGAGTGGATATTAAAATAATGTAAGTAAAAAAAATTAGGCACATATAAGAAAAGGATAATGTAGTTTATATTTACTTTAGAAAAGTTTGCAGTGATTCTTGAATACAGCATTGGATTTTATTTATCTAACAAGTTAGTTATAGAGAAATATATACAAAACCAGAATAGTAAATGTTTCATGTAAATATTTTTTTAACAATGCAGATTTTTTAAAGTGTTTGAACACTTGCTTAAAGTATTTACCTTAAAATTAAAGAAGTGGTGTATAATTAAACAGAGACTTAATTAGTTAAGAATCTACAAGCTTTGAGAAACAAAATTTTTTGACTTATTAAAAAGTTGAAAAATATTTAAGTTATATTTCTTTAATTTGCTAAAATTTTCAACTTAAAAACTGAGTACACAATTAATTTAAAATACAATATACGGCATCTATCTATATATTATTCTATAACTACTTATCACTTAAAAAAAAAAAAAATTAACTAATTTAATATATTGAAGTTAACTATAACTAATCAAAAAACATGTATTTTAGTTCTGAAACATGGTCGAATTTTAACATTTTTGAGTATAACATACTTTTACAATAATTCAATTTTCGAATAGAATTTGTTGTCAATATAACTTGTTATTTTATAAACAAATCTCACCTGTAAAATGACTATTGACAAACACCAAATCTGCTTTTCCAGTTGAAAGTTCTTCAAGCCAATCAAAAAAATATCTGTAGACCTTTTTTACTAAAGTCTTTCGTCCAGTTAAAAGTTTGTCTGGATAATGACAATAAAAAATTACTTTTGCAGACGAAAACCACCTAAAATCATAAAATCAAAACTTTATAAAGCTTAAATAAAAAAATTTAAAATCTTCAACAAATTACTTATTTTTCAGGTTTTTATTTTGGTTGTAAACAAAAAATATCATTATTACACTTTTAAATTAATGAACTCATATTTTTACATAAACAAACAAATCATTTAAAAAATATAAAAAATCACATTTTATTTTTTCCTTAAATTTATTTGAGATTTTTTGTACTAAGTCTTATCAAAAATTGTATCTTACTAAATTAAAGTGAATTGAAACTGAAATAAGATTGTACTGTAGTTAAAGTTTTAAAATATGAAATATAAAATGACGTAATAGTTGAATGTAAAAAGTAAGTAAGTGCTTATACTGTAGAACTTTGCTGTACAGATTAAAAACTCGTTAGATTAAAACCAAACTAAAATAAACTAGCAATAAACATGAAAACAAAACTACACTTTAAAGATAAAAAATACAAGAAATTAGTTACTTTAAATTCTTTTTTTTTTAAGTGTTGTTTTAAATCATTTTTATCGCTAGTTTATTTTAGTTTGATTTTAATCTAACGAGTTTTATTAGTACAGCAAAGTTCAACAGTATAAGCACTTAGTTACTTTTTACATTCAATTATTACGTCATTTTATACTTCATATTTTAAAACTTTAACTACAGTAAAATCTTATTTCAATTTCAATTCAGTTTAATTTAATAAGATACAATTTTTGATAAGACTTACTACGAAAGATCTCTAATAAATTTAAGGAAAAAATTAAATATGTTTTCTTCTATTTTTTAAATAAGTTATGCACCGGAAAAAAGCTGTATAAACAATTCAGTTTTACAATCATACATAGTATTTTAACAAGAATTGAAAATGTTTTAATCAACAAAATATTTCTACTGGAGTATTTGTTTTAAGAATTGAGACAGCTATTTAATGGTATTTTAACTAAAACTTTATTATTAATACATAGTAAACACACTCAAAACAAAACACTTAATCACAACATTTATTGTATAAAAATCTATGAAACTAATTAGACTAAAATTATTTATATATATACAAAAGTATTAGTTATTGTATAATACTGTACATACAATTGCTAGTCATTCTGTAATAAAATAGTGTTTTAAACACTATGTAATGATACTTTTGATACTAATGTCTTTTTACTTTTAATCATAAGTATTTGAAATTAGATCCAAATCCAACCAGATAAAAAATTGAAAAAAATCGATTCTGGTCAAGGCTTGATTTTTAAATTTTAAATGGGATTTAAGATTTGGATCTGACAAAGCTCAATTCAATAAATAAACAATTTATTCTTTCAAAATAACTGTTGAGGCTCAATTAAAGGAAAGGTGTGATCTTCTTTTGGTGTGATAAGTCTGTTGATGAGTGTAAGGAATATGGTGCAGAGTTGATGTCAACAATACAATTTACAATATACGGAAGTTAAATTTACATAAATGTATTGCCACTAGTGATCTACTGGATCTAGGTATCCGAACAGTAAAGGCTTTATGGGTCTAGATCCTAGTATGAAAATATTATACGAACCCCGTCGGATATTAATTAGAAAAAGTAACCGGATCCAGTAGATCAATACTTAATTACCAATTTTAAATTATATACCCAAAATACTAGTTTATAGCTTAGAAAACTCCAGAGTGTAAAAGTGCTACATCTCTTTATTGCCTTAGTATTTGAAAAAAAATCACTTTGCTTATTGTTTCTTACAGTTTTAAAGTTAGTTTAAAGTTTTACTTGTTTAATAGAATAATGCATATACAATATGAAAACAAAATTAAAAACTTAATATAAATAGGAAATAAAGAAGGTACAAAATTAAACATTATATACTTTATGTAGTTTAAAAACTTTATAAAATGTTAAGTTTTGTAATATTTTTTAACTTAAGATCATATTAGAAAGAAATAATATGAAAGCTTAGAAATAATTAACTAAAATATTTTTTAAATTCCTTTTAAGTTTTAAGTTCAGATTTAAGTTTTGTAATAGTTTTTAACTTATGATTTTATTAGAAAGAAATAATATGAAAGTTTAGAAATAATTAACTGAAATGTTTTTTAAATGCAGTATGTCAAAAATTAAATTATATTATTATTTAGTAATATATTATTATTTCTTCTAATAACTGCGGTCCGAGGTCAACTTTTCCGAAAATTTCTAGGCTCGCAGTCACTTATAAACCTTTTATAAAAGCCTTCCGACCTTTGGTTTTGAGTTTTGCACACGGTATAAAACTGTGATAAATTATTTTTATTAGACTCTCAAATTAAAATTAGGTACTTGATTTAAGGGTTTAATCTTAGCCCTTTGCATAAGCGTTCTTATTTATTTATCATACATTTAGTTTATAACTACAGTTTTTTATCTTTGCATGTGAACTTATTTCAGTTTGATTAGCATTCTAGTTTTTGTCCTATGAGAATTTAAAAGATAAATATCATTGGTGTAACTGTTTTCATTTGGGTAAGATCACCGTCAGGTCACCTCAATTCAGCTTGAAATTTTATCTAGAAAGCTCAGGCCTCAACAAGAATTTTTTCTAACCAACTATATTAAGGCCATAGGGGGGTCTGACTTTTTTTTTTACAAAAAATAACTTTGGCTTTTATATGAAAGCTTTAAATACAAACTACAAGCCTGTTTTTATAGAATTCAAAAATATAATTTAACTTTTGAGATATTTTATTTTTTGTAAAAAGTTTCCGATACAAACGTATGGACCGCAAATTTTTTGGGGTCAATTTTCTCGGAAATTTAAAAATTCACTAAAAACCTATCTCCTCCTTCATTTTTTGACCTAGAGACTTCAAATTTTCAGGAAATGTTCCTTTTAATATTTTGAAGAATCTGAATGTTGGAATTTTTGAAATTTTGAAAAATAAAAATTTTATCCACAAAAAACTAAAAAAAAGGGTAGTTTTTTGACAATAATTTTTTTTTACTCAAAATTAAAAAAATTCCTACAATAGATCTCTTTAAAGTTTAATGATACACATTCTGTAAAAATTTGAGAAAGATTACTCAAAAAATGAAGGAGGAGATAGATTTTTAGTGAAATAGTCTTTTTTCGCATTTTTAGTTTTCGCCTTCCATAAGGAACCTATTCAACGCCCTTTCTTTGATCGCTTATATCTCAAAAGTTACTTTGAGTTTTTTTAAGCGGTTAAAAGTGTCTGATAGCTCAGATTAAATTCTACAAAATAAGATCAAGTTGTAAAAAACAAAGTGGACCCCCCCCCTATGGCCTTAACCTTATCTGGTTAATTTATGACATATATGTAATGGATAAATGTATGGTGATTTTAGTGCGGAAGTCTAGTTTACGAAATCAAAGTATTTATATAAATATTTTTTGAATGGTAAATATAATTTTCAGCAACCAGCATAATCAGGATTTCCAAATTAGGACCATATGCAGGGTTGCCACAGATCCAGCTAAAATTTTTTTTTGACATTTCCTGACTTATTACTAAAATTTTCCTGGCTTTTCTAAATCAAACTCTTAATTTAAACTTATTCTAAAATGCATAAACAAACATTTAAAACTATATTAAGCTTTCAATCTTTTATACAGGTTAAATTAACAGTAATTTTGCTAAATTTAATCATCTAACTTCCATTACATCACTTGAATCATCTGTAAATAATTGATGTATTTGCAATAAACAGGTCTATCAACAAAATACAATCAAATCAAGTTCAAATAGAATTCTTTCAGTAGATCCTTCTCTCCACTACACAAAACACAACTAACTGCAAACATAAAATATATTTGTTATGTTTTTTGTGAAATATTTCTTCAGTATTTTACGCCTGACTAACCCTAGTTTCTCATTGGCTCATTTGGATGCTATAACAGTTCACTTCCATATATAATCATTGTTGTCTCGCTCTACATATTCAAACTATATAACAAAAATTAAAATGCAGTAGATTCGTTACAATTTAATAACATAATCTGCTTTTAGTCATTTTTCAAACTTAAACAACTTTAAATAAATATAATAAGGTAAAGTATTCACATAAACTTGTAACATAAAATACTAAACTTAGTGCTTAACTATAAAGAACTTAATTATTTACTTAAACAAAATTACTTTGATCCTGAAATTCTGCAAGATAAACTTCTGTGTATATATCACAGTCTCACTATGGAAGTGTCCTTGCCACAGATAATAAATACTAAAAAGCATACAAAGACTGCTTGTTTAAGTAGGGTAGTTGATCAATATGTTAATAGAAAAACTTAGCAATTTTATAATGGTTATTTTATCAATTTTTACCAGATAAAGGAGTTGGAAATTAAGTAATTTTGTGAATTTCTAGGTAAATTTTGCAATTTTAGCCTGACTTTGAAGGATTTTTAATCAATTTTCTACCATGTGAAGGCTTTGGAAAAAAAGGAATTTTGTAAATTTGAACTGACAAAATCTGATGTTTTTTCAAATTTTATCAAATCTCCTGATTTTTTTTTCAGATACCCCTTTTTTTTTCCTGACTTTTGTCTTTTTTTTTTAGTTTATCCTGACTTTTCCTGGCCTTGCGGCAGCCCTGCATATGGCTCCCTTGAGACCATAAGCTGCAAAGGGGCCAAAGTGGGGGCCAAAACTATTAAAGTTGCCATAAAGCCATAATTTGAGACTTACACTAGATAAATCTGGAGTTGATGATAAAAAAGCAAAAAAGGGTCTTATGCGTATTAAAGGGTAGTTTTGAAAACTTATACTAGAAATTACAGGAATATTTGAAATTTTAACTTAACCAGGGCTTTCCAAAGTAAGCCATTTAAGAAAATTAGGGGGCCATAAGCTGCAAGTGGGGAGGGGGCTTAAGTTCATTATTTGAAACATACACTAGATATTTTTGAGTTGATGATGAGGAGCAAAAAAAAAGTCTTAGGGAATTTTTATGGAGGTTTTTTTTTAAAGGAGCCTTTTGAAAAATAGATGGGAAACCCTGATCTATATAGTTGCACACACTGACGAAACTCTGACGTATAAAACTTTAACATTTTGAAACAATATAAGCAGTATGAACTCTACCGCTTTAAATAAATATTGGTTGAGGAAAAAAGAGCCAGGTTAAACACCCAAATAACAAAAAGGGAAAATCTTTAACCTATGAAGATTTTAGGCTATTTCGATTATGAGAATTGTATGGTTGCAGTATGTTTTACATCCACACTATTGTCCACAATAAAACTTAAACGAAATTAAAACTAAATAGTTCTTAAGAAGCCAATTATATTCTTCTCTATATAAACTAAGAATGAAAGTTTTTGTTTATATTATATTTTAGAACAAATACACATTCTAACAATAATTAAGATCCGTGCAGAAAAAATACAGGGTTCCCAATTAAATTTTTTTTTTAATTTATAAGGAAGTTCATAAAATATAGTTAGTTTATAGGGAAATTATCGAAAATGTTATGCGTGATAGATAGTGTTAGAGAAAACTATATTAAGCTACTGTTAATATTTTTCTTTAATTTAATCCTAGTATCAATTTATATTTTAATATTACTATATTTTTCTCATCAAAGTTATTAAGTTAACATTTATTATAGTATAGAGTTTGATGTTTGATAGTCTTTATGTCTATTTTAGCTTATAGCATATAATGAAAACTTTGTGCTACAGACAGATTTAAACTACGTGCAGAAGTAGTTAACTAGTAGATCAATATGATACTAAGATATAAGAAGCATTTTGAATAGTTTGTAAAAGGCCTAATTTATTTTATATAGCAAGTATAAAAATTAAGCACTTCATTTTTTTCATTTCTGAATAACAATAAAGTAGATAAGTACACTAAAAGATTCTTAAAATAATAAACTTTAAATAACACTTTGACAACTACAATAATCTTTTAATTATGCATCACCTGATACAACCTTAAACTAAAATATAAACTAAACTATAAACTACTTGAATGTTAACAAAACCTAAGAAATAAACATATATCCTAATAACATCTATCCCTTTAACAAAGTATTGAACTTACTGTCTCTTCAGTTTGTTAACTTAAGTTTTCTGATGCTTGTTGTAATTACTGTACTAAATCTAACACTTTATCTTTATAATTATTTAACTTGTTCTAAAAAAATTATTTCGGGTAAACTAAAATTCCTAAACTGCTAAACAATGTTTAAAAACGAGTGTAATGAAATATTTAATGTTGTCATTTTAAGGCCATAGGGTGGTCCAACACTTTTTTTTACAAAATTAACTTTGGCGTTTATATGAAAGCTATAAGTACAAACTACAAGCCAGTTTTTATAGAATTCAAAAATATTATTTAACTTTTGAGATATTTTATTTTTTATAAAAAATTTCCGATACAAACGTATGGACCGCAAATATTTTGGAGTCAATTTTCTCAGAAATTTTAAAATTTACTAAAAATCTATCTCCTCCTTCATTTTACAAGCAATCCTCTTAAAATAAATTTTCGGGAAATGTTCCTTATACTAAAAGAAAAAAACATTACCTATAAACTTTAATAATTTTAAAAAATAAAAATTTTATGACAAAAATTTTAAAAAAAATTTAAATAAATTTTTTTAAGTCCAAAGTAACATTTTTTTGTTGTTGTATAAATATTAGACAGTGAAAGTTTAAAGAAGATTGCTTTAAAAATGTAGGAGATAGATTTTAAATAAAATAGTCTTTTTTTCGCTGTTTTAGTTTTCCCTTTCCATAGGGAACCTATTATGCGGCCCGACTTTGACTGGTCATATCTCAAAAAATAATTCGAATTTTTTAAAACAATAAAAAGCATGTTAAAGCTTAAAAAAAATCTTTCAAATAAGATCAATTTCTAAAAAACATGCCTTCTCCCTATATACACACTATCAACGATTCCACATAAGAAGGGATTAGCATGTTACCAACGCCTTAAGAAACTGGATGACCTATGGTTCAAACAAGCCAATAAAAATTCAATCAGTAATAGGTGAACATTTGTTAAATAACTAAGAAAGCTCAAAATCTATAACGATAATATGCTTTCCATTGTTTGTAAAGAACGTAATATGTATCATTGAAGTGTTTTAGAATCTTTTTTTTATAAAAACAAATTAGCCAAGTTAAAGCAAACAAAAAATTGTTTATAATTCAAATTTGTTTAAACTATTGTAATTTTTTACTAAGTTTCGTTTTTGTTGTTTAATTTTATTTTCAAAAAAAGTTTAAATAAGTTTGTTTCCTCTTATAAAAATTGCTATTAATGCTTTCAATTTCTAGTACTTCAGCTTTATACTTTAAATTTTGTTAAATAACTTTATAATAGCATCGCATTGTACATATAATTTTATTTACCTAATGTGATGAATATTGGTTATATTATCACAAAAAATTCAATCACCAAGGAAAAAACGTAATTTCTAGGGCTTTATATAGATTCTAATACATTTTTCAATTTTTTCTAGGGATTTATAGGGACTTTTCAGAATACTGCAAATTTATAGGGAAAAGGAACCCTGTAAATAATATCAAAAACTTTATGCTTAAAATGGAATTAAAACCTTTACACAACTATATTTCAAAGACAGATGTTTTAAGAATTGTTTGAAATAGAATGAGAATTAATTCAGAGTTGCAACTCGTTTTTTCAAAAATGTTTCAAGGTTTTCAAAATTTCCTCCAGGTTTTTAAAAGTGCTCATTTTTGGGTCTATTTTTAGTTTAAAGTCAGTTTAAGGTAAAAAACTGTGTTAATTAGCATAAAAACATTGAAAAGATACTGTAAAGCTACTTTAATATTTTTTGATAAAAAAAAAATTTGATGACAAATTTTTTTTTAATTGTATGATATATTTTTGAGTCAAATCCAAATATTACAACTGAATATGTGTAAATTGTTAAAATTCCAGGTTTTTTTTTTGCCTAAATTGTCAAATTCCAGGTTTTTCCAAGTAAAGTGACGACCCTGTAAATAGTTTTTATTAGGTTTTTTTTATTACTGTTACCCCTAACCATTACCTTCGATTAGAAATTGTTTTTTTATTAGTTTTTTTTTGTTATCTATTTTACTATTATCACTCTTACCCCTAGGCTCTTTTATTCACCCTCGGTTGGTAACTTTTTTTTATTTTTTTTTACTTGTTTTTTTTTCTTTTACTTTCGTGTAAAAGTGGTCCTCCGTGAAAAAAAGTCTCCGTGCAAAAGTGTCTTTTCGTGCATATTTGACTCTTCGTCAAAAAGTGTCTTCGTGCATATATGACCCATACGAAAAGTTACACCATACTCATTTTCTTAAAACTGTAACTTTCTTTTTGTTGCTTCAGACTATTTATTTTCTTTTACTATTTATAATTTATTTTATATAATTAATAACTTAACTGAGTTCAAATGAAAGTGAAACTGATATTCTATTACAAAGCAAAATTATTAATAATTTACTAGTTAACATACGTTTACTTAAGTTTTGCTTACTACATTCTAAAATTCATATCTATTTAAAGCCTATACTAATACTTCATAATACTTTAAACTTATTTTTTACACCGTCTACTAACTAAATATTTTTCAAATTAATTTTAACTTGAAAAAGAAATTTTGTGTAGTTTCGAAAACGTTTGTGAAAAAATAAAGTGAGTAACCTGAATTCATATATTCTTAGTTGCAAATGGTGTATATATTATTAAATTTATTTATCACATTTTCAATAGATTTTTAACATTCAAATTATTTTCAAAATATAGTCTGTTAATGTTGTAGAGTACAAATAATTCCTTGTGGGAGGAGGAAACTAATATAGAAAATCAATAAAAATCGATGTAATTTTAGGTTTTTCTAGATAAATACTAAGTTTTCAGGAAATTTTACTTGAAAAACTTATAAAATCTGTTGTAACAAAGTTAACATACAAAAAATAAAAATGTTCAGACAAAATTTTTCTGCTTATTTTTGAAAAATATTATTTTTTAAGCAAAAATCATTCAACCTAAATTTTGTTTAGTTCCTTTTAATTGCTTTTATTTTATTTTTTAGGCTTAAAACTATAACCAAAATAACCTTCATTATTCTCATGATTCTGAAAGTTTTTAAAGGTATAACATTCAAAAAATTTCTAAATACATTAAAGTTACAATTTTTAACTTGAATTTTATGAAGCAATTTTGAGGTCCTTTGATAAAAAATGGTATTGAAGTCAAAACCTTCATTTTTTGTTTGAGATTAATTTTATAATTATGTCATTTTATATTTTATAACTTTACTGCATGAAAATTTATGTCTTTATATTGGGTAGCTGTCTAAATTGCGTGAGCTTACAAAATTGCACGAAATTACAAAATTGCACGAAGATACTTTTGCACAAGAGCACAAAATTGCACGTAGACAAAATTGCACGAAGGTTAACTTTTGCACAAGGGGATATTTTTGCACGATCAGACAATTTTGCACGAAAGGTCTTTTTTGCACGAGTGACAATTTTGCACAGTGGGTCAATTTGCATGGGTTTTGTTTCTTACCCAGGGACGGGTCAGAATTGCACATAGACATTTTTGCACGAGGGGACAAAATTGCACGAGAAGACTCTTTCGCACAAAGAAAATTTTGCGCGTAAAAACTTTATATAATATTTAAAAAAGTATTAAAAATCAGAATTTAAAAATCTAATAACTAAATAATACAAAAGTTATAAAAAAAGTTAAGTAAAAAAAAATCAAATCTAATAATAAATTAATTAATTAATTAATAATAATATTAACTAAATAAATAAATATAGAAATTTAAGTAAAAAATATTAAATTAAATGTTAAATAGATTAAAACAAAATAATAATAAAATTCAGAATTAAAAAAATCAAGTAACTAAATAATAAATATTTTTTTTTTAAATCAATAAAATAAATAAATTAAAAAACTAAATAAATTTAAAAGAAATAGTAATAATTAAAACAGTCAAAATGAATAAATTAAATAATTAAACAAAAAATCAATCAAAAAAAATTATATTGCAACGATATCTCCACATATCGCTCTGAAGAGAGTATAAAAAACGCAAAAAAAGCGAAAACAGTATAAAAATCACCGCGAGAGAGATCAAGCGTGGTTAGTTGTCGTAGTTGGTGTTGAGTCGTAGTAGTGGTAGCGCAGTTGTAGTAGTGGTAGCGTAATGTGTTTTTTATAGGGGAAGGCGTATGTGTTTAGTTTTCGAGCACTACTTTTGACTATGTTTAAGACGTACTTTTGAATCATTAACTAAGCATTATTTGTTATTGGGCATTGACTCAAATTCTTGCTAATATCATTAATATTCGTTTAGCGAGTCACTTAGTTTCTTTTTTAAGATCGTAGACTCTTCTTATATTGTACAATAAACATTGAGTGTTAATTCGTGTTTGTTTACTAACTAGAATTTAACCTAGTTGCTTAAATTATATATCTAGCAATTATTTATAGACTAGATTATATTAGATGACGGTTTAGTTGACACCGTAACCGAGATCTTAACCTCGGTATATTACTGTATATTACAATATATTACGATTAGTTAAATTAAGCTACTTATTTACCTTCTAGTCAACTACGGTTTAGTTGACACCATAACCGAGATCTTAACTTTGATATATTACGGTTTATTACATTTAAAATCAACTAGGGTTTAGTTGACACCGTAACCGAGATCTTAACCTCGGTATAGTACAATATATTACGATTAGTTTAATTAAGCTACTTGTTTACTTCTAGTCATAATTAATACTACATTTCAAATAAATAGTAAAGTTATCAAGAACTAAATTAACTAACTACGTTTCAACCTACTTCAAGAATACATTTAAAACCAACTACGGTTTAGTTGACACCGTAATCGATATTTTAACCTTGGTAAGCGATGAGTACTACCAGCAAGAAACCTAAAACCCTTTCAGCCACGAGCCTCACTAAGCTGGTTACAAAGCACGCTAAGCGTGCACATTCGGCTGATAAGGCAGCAAGCTCTAGTAGTCGCACCAAACAAAGTAATCCTGAGCTCAATACAGTCTCTGACCAGCACAGTGTGCAATCAGATCCAACTATAACAGCTGAGGGTTATAATATAAATAAAAATAAATACTAGATTATAAAATTATATTCTAACCGTTAATAACATATAATTACCTAAAATAGTTTTTTTTATATTAATTATTTTTTTTTTTGAAATTATACAGTAATCTTCCTTTATTGTACCAACATTTGTTTCTATGTGTTAATTAATCAACACACTTCAACTGGGTTCCGTAAAAAATAATTACTGTAATGTAAGAATAGAAGCATAGAATAAAGTAGGTGCAAACATGTTTACACATTACTTACATTACAGTAATTATTTTAAATTCATTGAAATAAAACTGAAAACGATAATAAAGAAATAAAGTATTTTTTCTAAATAAAACTAACTTGAGAACAAGAATAGGAGCAGAAACTTGATCACAAATGATTAGATCAGCCTTTCTATGGTGAAAAAAACAAAGGTAGAATGCAATCCAAATCATTTTAATATAAGCAAAAAAGGCATGTCCATAACCAAACAAACTCCTAGGAATAAAGCTACCAAGTACTTTCACATAAAATGTACCATCTTTTGTTTCTTTAAATAAAATTAGTTACATATAAATCAACAATACATACAACTATATAAAAAAAAACACAAACTTTAAAGATTTTCAGTTGTAAAAATTGATTACAGTCTAGTTAAGCTTAAAGTAAAACAAACAAACCCTCAAAACAATGATTTCTATTATGATAACCGGTATAAACATTTACACGGTGTTTCTTTTTTGTAAGAGCAACAGCCGCATCTACTATTAACCTCTCAGCTCCACCAATTCCAAGGTCAGGATGAATAAAATTTATTTTCATTGTTAAAAATCTACAATAATAATATTTCAATGATATATAGTTTCTGAAATAATTTTTTATATTATAAAATGTTGTGTTTAATATAAAATAATCATAAAAAACAAATTTAAGGTGCAACACTCAGGGTTTTGCTCGAATTTTTTTTTCATTTAGCTTGACTGAGACCAATTTATCCTGACATTTTTTCAAAGTAAGGAAAATCCCCTTTAGATATCATTTTAGTTATTGGGGGTCTAGATTAGTACTACTGTAGTCTCAGACTTCAACCAGCTTTATCTCAAAAATATTTTGAGCTTTAAAAATCTGCAAAAAGCAACTCATAGCTTAGTTATAAGTTAATAAAATAAGACTAATTTGTGAAAAAGGTGATTGACTCCCCCCTATGCCCTTAACATAACAAATTCAGTAATAAGTTTTAAAATAAGTGTTATATCTAATCTATTACTAGTGTAAAAATTTAATATATATTACTAAACACAATAGTTCAATTTAATTAATCACTAAGTAAAAACATTATAACCAGAAGATTTATATTAAAATGACGTGCATTGTCGTGTTTTATTAAAATACAAAATGAAACGCTTACACACGAGTATTAAAATTCAAACAAACAGCTAAGTTATTAAACTAAACTGTAGTGTTTAAACTGTATTTGTTTAATGAATCTTCATAACTATGACGTATATAATCTACTCAAAACAAAATGATGAAAATTCTTAAAAAATCTTAGAGATTCACCAAAAGGTTTTAAGCCTTTATCAGGGTTTGTGCCAAATTTTTTTTCATTTAGCCTGACTGAGACCAATTTATCCTGACATTTTTTCAAAGTAAGGAAAATCCCCTTTAGAAGTCATTTTAGTTATTGGGGGTCTTGATTAGTACTATTGTAGTCTCAGACTTCAATCAGCTTTATCTCAAAAATATTTTGAGCTTTAAAAATCTGCAAAAAGCAACTCATAGCTTAGTAACAACTAAATAAAATAAGACTAAATTGTGAAAAAGGTGATTGACTTCCCTATGCCCTTAACATAACAAATTCAGCAATAAGTTTTAAAACAAATGTTATACCTAAACTATTACTAGTTTAAAAATTTAATGTATATTACTAATCGCAATTGTTCAATTTAATTAAGTACTAAGTAAAAACATTATGACCAGAAGATTTATATTAAAACAACGTGCATTGTCATGTTTTGTTAAAATTTTAATAAAACTCTTATACGAGTATTAAAATTCAAACAAACAATAACTTTGACCGGTTATATCTCAAAACTATTTTGAACTTTTTAAATCTGTAAAAAGCATCTTGTAGCATAGTAAAAACTATATTAAATAAGATCAAATTTAAAAAAAAAAGGTGTTTACCCCCCCTATGCCTTAAGTTTATTTACCCTTGTAGTAGTCTATATATATATTTTATAACACATAAATAAACGTAAAAAAAGTTGCCAGATGCGAACATGTAGAAATAAGAGGAACTTAAAATTTTTATGTATGGTGATGTTCAAAGCTATATGCATTTTAAAAAAGAAAAAAAAAGTTTTTAACCTTTATATATCTCACTTTTTATTTAAAATTTAAGCTTTAAGTTTAACCTTATCAAAATTAATTAAAGCCTTTTTAAAAAGATTTAAGAATATTAGAGCTTGTAAGCTTGTATATATTGCTAGCTTTATAAAAATTGTTTTCTGTCAAAAACTTTCAAGTAGAAGTATAAAACTATTTTCCTTTAAAATTATATAGTAAATAAAATGACTTGCAAATTTACTTTTGCTTTAGTCTTAATTAAAGCTTAAACTTCAAACTCATTTGAAGTTTGCTAACTTATAGTTCACATGATTCATAGTTCGTTTTTAGATTTTTAAACATTTAAGTACAAATGTTATTTAAGCATAGAAAAAAAATTACAAAATAAATTATGTGCAAAAATGTCACTCCATGCTAAAGTGACGCAATGCAAAAGTAACTTTCTGTGCTAAATTGTCCTTCTGTGCTAAAGTATCACTCTGTGCTAAAGTATCACTCTGTGCTAAAGTATCACTCTGTGCTAAAGTGACGCCACGCTTTTCTGACCCTTCCCAGTAAAAATGGTTTAAAATTACAGATTTATTTGTGATTTTTGTTCAGAATTCCAGGTTTTCTAGTTTTTTTTTTCTTTTTAATTTCTGCATAAAAAAATTAATTAATCATTACCAAGTTAAATCTTTGTCCCTTTAAGTACAAACTTAAATTAAATATGATAATATTCAGAGAGAATATCAAGTATTAAACACAAAATTAATTTATAAATAGAACAAAAATACTTATATTTTTTAGTAAAAAAAATTTAACTACTTTTGAATACATTTTGTTACTCATATTTTGTTACTCATTGTTTCATATTTTCATCATTATAACTTGAGCTTTATTATTATAATAAACAATGAACTTCACCGCACAATCAACAACAACAGCATCCGAGACAATCCTACAACCGGTTTTGTCATAATTAAGACTCATCAGGCAGGAATAGTCTCAAGAAACCGCTGTGGTGATCTAACCAAGCTTTATTATTAGTAATGTATTTTAATTTACATAAAACATAAGCAAAATATGACAAAAACTTTATGATATGTTTACAATTAAATAATTGTTTTCTTTTTTTTTTGTAAGTTTTATACTTTATTCAAGTCAATAAGATTTTATTGTAATTTTTTCATTTGAAGCTCTATTGAAAATAGTATATTACTTGTGATAAATAGTATATTTTTACACAATAACTAGTAAGTATTTGAATAATCTTTGAAAAGGCAAAAATATATTTAAAATAGTGTTTTTGTAGTTAATGTTAATTTCATCAATTCTTGTGCATTATTTTTGTCCTTTTAAAATCACTATTTATTGAGTTTCCATAAGTTTTAGATTATTTTTCTAGATTTTTTAAATTTCTTACAGGTTTTTAAAAATACAAGATTTTTTGTCCATTTTTAGTATAAAGTTTAAATTACAGGAAAAAAATGTCTTAAATAGTATAAGTATAAAAAGGTATTGAAAAGATATTGTAATTGTACTTATATGTGTTATAAGGATTTTTTCAAATTCAAGATATTGTTAGAACTTCAGGTATTAAAAAGGTATTGTAATACTACTCTGTTTGTGTTTTTAGTCATTTTTGTTCAAACTTTTCATGGCAACACTGAGTTTAAATTTGCAGAGTATGGCCTAAGATTTTTGGTAATCTTAAAATTATTATAAGTTTTTTATAAGAACAACTAAACTGGCTGAGTCATTTTGAGTTTTTTTAATTCATAATATTCTGACTCATCCTGAGATTTTCATAAGTTTTAAAATATCCTGAGTTATCATGTGCATGGTTGCCACAGATCAAGCTGAGAAAAATTTCCTGACTTTTCCTGACTTTTTACCAAAATTTTCTTGACTTTTCTAAATCAAACTCTTAATTTAAACTTATTCTAAAATACATAATCTAACCCTTGAAACTATATAATGCTTTCAATCTAGATTTAATACAGGTTAAGGCCATAGGGGGTCCAACACTTGTTTTTACAAAAATTAACTTTGGCTTTTATATGAAGGCTTTAAATACAAAATACAAGCCAGATTTTACAGAATTCAAAAATATCATTTAACTTTTGAGATATTTTATTTTTTGTAAAAAGTTTCTGATACAAACATATCGACCGCAAATATTTTGAGGTCAATTTTCTCAGAAATTTTAAAACTTACTAAAAATTTATCTCCTCCTTTATTTTTCAAGCAATCATCTTCAAATTTTCAGTAGATTAAAAGAAAAAAAACATTACTTATGAATTTTAAAAATTTGAAAAAATAAAAATTTTATCACAAAAGTTTTAAAAAAAAAGTTTTTTTTTTCAAAAAAAAAATATTTTTACAATATTTTTTCAAATTTCCAAAGTACTGTTTTTTTTATTGTATAAAGATTAGACTGTCAAAGTTTGAAGAAGATTGCTTGAAAATGTAGGAGATAGATTTTAAATAGAATAGTCTTTTTTCGCTGTTTTAGGTTTCCCTTCCCATAGGGAACCCATTAAGTGGCATATCAGCAAAATACTTGTATTATTACCTTATAAACACAGCTTGTCTGAAAAAAGACACCATTTTTTACCATTTTCTAGCATAAATGTATCTAAAGAAACAAAACAACATACAAGGAACTTTTACAATTAAAACCTTCAATCAATAACGAGCTTTCACAACTAAAATCTAAACAATAAAGAGCTTTGACAGTTGAAACCTTAACACAATAAAGAACACAACTTTTTGAACTTCCTAGCATAAATGTATCTAAATAAACGATCTGAAATATTGATCTGTAAAAATAACAATGGTTAGTCTGAGTTTGAAAACCCAATACATAAAGTAATAGTTTTCTGTACAAATAATTCTAATCTAACACCTTAATACGAAATATAAATTTAATCTCTATCAGTGATAAGCCTATTTATCTAACTAAAAAAGAAACTAAAGTCAGACTTAGCATAAAAGTTGTAAAACAAACTAGAATAGGGTGGGCAACATAAGGCCCACAAATGAAAATGGCCTGCCCGCAAAAGGTATGTTTTACAAAATTTTTATTAAACTTAGTATCATATTTTTACAAAACAAAACTGTAAAAATTTTACTTTAAAAACATGCTAAAAAAACTTAAACAGCAAATAACCATAAATCTGTAAAAATCTACCTCCTACATTTTTTGAGATAACTACCTCAAATAAGGGTTCGTGCGCGAATTTTTTTTTCATTTAGCCTGACTGAGACCAATTTAGCCTGACATTTTTTCAAAGTAAGGAAAATCCCCTTTAGAAGTCAATTTAGGTATTGGGGGGTCTTGATTAGTACTACTGTAGTCTGTGACTTCAACAAGCATTATCTCAAAAATATTTTGAGCATTAAAAATTTGCAAAAAGCAACTCATAGCTTAGTTACAACTCAATAAAATAAGACTAAATTGTGAAAAAGGTGATTTACCCCCCCCCTCCCCCCCCCTATGCCCTTAACATATCAAATTCAGTGATAAGTTTTAAAATAAGTGTTATATCTAATCTATTACTAGTGAAAAAATTTAATATATATTACTAAACACAATTGTTCAATTTAATTAAGCACTAAGTAAAAACATTATAACCAGAAGATTTATAATAAATTGACGTGTATTGTTGTGTTTTAATAAAATTTAAAATGAAACGCTTACATGAGTATAAAGTATTAAAATAAGCAAAAATGTTTATTATAGTATTTTGACTAATACTTAAAATTGATACATAATTATAAATCCTAAACTCTAAATAAATACAGTGATTGTTGACGTCGTATCAGATTTAAAAAGCTTACATTTAAATAAAAAAAATCTTTAATGTTTTGTTCTTGCAAAGAAAAATGAATTGTACCTAAAATTTGTACTCCCACAAAACTTAGTACTTATATCTTAAAACTAAGTTTTAGTGTTGTGAAGGTCTCTAATAACTTTAAACAAACAGTAAAATATATGAATAAACTGCTAGGAGTTTTAATCTAAAAAGGATTTGGTATAAAGCCTTTAAATTAGAAATTAAAACAGTTCAACTAAGCTCTGAAAAACATACAGGGTTGCCACTCTTTGAGCCAAAAAATCTTCCCTGAGTGACCAAAAATTTCCCTGAGTAACCTTAAATTTCCCTGAGTTTCCCAGAGTATTTTTCAAATCTTAAAAAAAAAAATTCTCATCTAACACAAATTATTAATACCTCATTCTCATTTTTCTTCTTTAATAATAAAAGGAAGGTTGTATGTATATGCTTCTGCATTAAATTTATGAAAAAAACTGTTTTCAAAAACTCAATCTTAAAAGGTTTAAACCAATTAAAAATTAAAAACTAAATTTTTGCACAACTTTGTGTAAACTTGTTAGTTAACTTTCTACATAAAAGAATAAAGTTTAATTTGTTTGACATTTTAATTGACAAAATTTAATTATACTATAATAATAATTTCACATGAATTAAATTAAATCTGCAAAAAAGTTGTAAAGTATATTAAAACATTCACACTAAAAAATTAATTACCATTACTGCTACTACTTTTGAAATTATTATTTATAAACAAAAATTTAACCTCTATTTTTTTAACAAAAGTAATACAACACTAATCTGTATTCATTTTAATTTTTTTTACTGAAAACAAGTAGTTGTAAACAAATAACAAATAACTTTATTATTTAAAAAATAAGAACTAATAGTACAACATAGTGTTTTTTAAACTAAATAAGTAACTAAAAATAAAAAGTTTATTAGAACTTTTCAATGAATAGTTAACAACAACTTTCATTTCTCTAAACTGTTTGATTTTACATAAGTAAATATAAATTTAAAACTTAAAAAAACTACAATGTTAATACTAAGAATATTGAAGAACTAGCCGCAAGGCTAAAAAAATTCTAAATAACCACTTAAATAATAAAAATTACTACTTTTGAACAAAATATTGAAACTGGATTAACTAAACCTCATTCTAGATCTAGAAAAAAATTTCCCTGAGATTTTCAAAAACTTCCCTGAAATTTAGAGAAAAAATCAAAACTTCCCTGAGTTTCCCTGAGTTAAAAGAAAAATTCCAAAATTCCCTGAGTGTGTGGCAACCCTGAACATAGCTGACGTAAACAAATTCAAACAAACAGCTAAGTTGTTGAACTAAACTGTAATGTTTAAGCTGTATTTTTTTATGAAGTTTCATAATTATGACGTATATAATCTACTCAAAACAAAATGATGAAGATTCTTAAATTTTTTTAGAGATTCAAAAAAAGGTCTTAAGCATTTATATTTACAAATACTGACTGATTTTGTCTTTAATAACTAAATCTTTATTTAGAAATAAATTCACATTTCAATTTGATCTTAAAAAGATTTCTCAATTTTTTTTTATCAAAAATTTTCAAGCATTTGAACTGAGAAAAACTGAGATTCTCAAACTTTTAAATAAAAAACTGATTTAGCCTGACGTTTTTCAACTTTATTCAAAAAAACTGATTTAGCCTGACTTAGCCTGACGCTTGAACCCTGTCAAATGTTCCTTGCAATATTTAAAGAATACTGTTGGAACAAAATTTAAAAAAAATCATTCATACAGAATTTTCTAAATGTATCAAAGAACACTTCCTGAAATTTTGAAGTAGTTATCTCAAAAAACGTAGTAGAAAATAGAATTTTAGTTAAATAGTCTACTTTAGCCGTTTTAAATTAAATTTATCTCAAAAGTTGTTGTGAATTTTTTTAAATATGTAAAATGCTTCATGTAGTTTAGTTAAAACTATATAAAATAAGATCAAATTGTAAAAAAAGTGTTTTACCCCCCTCCCCCCTATGCCCTGAACTTTTATTATAGAATAGAGTTTCATGTTTCATAGTCTTTATGTCTATTTTAGCTTATAGCATGTAACAAAAACTTTATTCTATAGACAGTTTTAAACTACATGCAGGAGTAGTATTCTAGTAGATCAATAAAATACTAAGATATAAGAAGCATTTTAAAAAGTTTGTAAAAGGCCAAATTTATTTTATATAGCAGATTAAAAAGTTAAAAAGACTTCATTTTTTTATTTCTGAATAACAATATACTAGATAAGTACACTAAAAGGTATTAAAAATAATAAACTTTAAATAGCACTACAATAATCTTTTGATTACGCATCACCTGATACAACCTTAAACTAAAATATAATTTAAACTAAAAACTACTTGAATGTTAACAAAACCTAAGAAATAAACATATATCCTAATAACATCTATGCCAGCAACAAAGAATTGAACTTACTTTCTCTTCAGTTTGTCAACACAGCTTTTGTGATGCTTGTTGTAGCTACTGAACAAAATCTAATAACACTTGATTTTTTTTTAAAGCTTAATCTTTAAAAAAAAAATATATATGGGGTAAACCAAAATTCCTAAACTGCTAAACAATGTTTAAAAACGAGTGTAATGAAATATGTGCTGTTGTCATTTTAATATTTTTCTTTAGTTATCAACTGTTTGTATAATTTCTTAATCTTTATTTCCTATTAAATAAAAATTTATACTAAAAACAGAGTTGAAACTTTTTGAGACAAAAAATGCCACTGCCAGCCTTGGTAAGTTAAGCCTTACCTTAAGCATGTTACGTCACTAAACAATATTAATGCAAAAATGTACTTTTCTACTCATAAAATCATACAAAAAAATGTGAATACTTTAGTACTTTTCCACTCATAAATTCATAAAGAAAGTGATGCTAAAACTTTAAAATGCACTTTATGTTTTGCACTCTGAAAAGAAGTGCATGTAACTCTGAAATACAAATAAATTTATAAAACAAAACCAAAAAATAATATTTGTTATATTATCACAAAAATTTCAATCACCAAGCAAAATGTAATTTATAGGTATTTTCACATATTTTTTTATTTTTTCTTGGGGTTTAAAGGGATTTTTCAGAATATTACAAATTTCTATGGATTAATAGGGATTTTTACATATTTTTCAATTTTTTCTAGGGAATTATAGGGATTTTTTAGAATATTGCAAATTTTGAGGGGGAACCCTGAAATAATCTATGTGTCACAAATGTGAAGTAAATTAGTGGCTAAAAAAAGTTAATTAAAATACTCAAACTAAACCCTTATTAATTTTGGAAAATTTATAATGTTAATGAAAATTTTTAAAAAAATTATACCATGATATATAATAAAAAAAATTTAATTTTATAAAGAATATTTATATAAACCTTACAAAAACAAAGGAAAATATAGAAAACAATATGTAATCAAATCATAACAAAAGTTAATAAACAAACCAAAGGCTCTCTTTAAAAACTATAAAAATAAACAAACTATCAACTAATGTACTATTTTTGAAGTCATAATCCATCAATAATACAACTCTTAAATGTTTTATAAAATATCCTTCTTTTATTTTTATGAAATCTTTAAAATACAAAAATTAATAACATAGTCTGCTTTTAATTGTTTTTTAAATTTTTATAACTCTGAAAAAATATAAAGCTGTAAACCATAAACAAAAACTTGTTACATAAAATACTAAACTAACTGCTTAATCATAAAGAAGTTGATAAACTACTTAAACAATAACAGTTTGATTCTAAAATTCTGCAAAATAAACTTTTGTGTAGATACCAGTATTACTATTGAAGTTTCCTTACCAGAGATCATCAATACTAAAAAGCAAAGAAAAACTGCTTGTTCAAATAGGGTAATTGTTCAATATGTTTTTAGGAAATTTCGCAATATTATTCTAACTTTAAAAAGGATTTTTTATCATTTTTTTACCATTTGGAAGGCTTGGAAATTTTGTAAATTCTGACATTTTGTTATTTTGACTCAAAAACTGACATTTTGCTATTTTGACCTAAAAAATTACTTTTTGCCATTTTGACCCTAAAAAAACTGACTAAGCCTGACTTGGCCTGACCCGTGGCAACCCTGGTAATACCAGTAGCATCCTTTTTTTAGTTTTTGGCCTTTGATAACTTTTTTTCAAGTTATTTCATACACTCAGATTAATTGAATCTAACTTGAGCTAACTCAGGCTAGTTTTTGGTCAATTAGGCAGGAATTTTTTTTCTAAAAGAGTAGCAACCCTGATATCAAGATAATACAAAAAAAACATAAGCTTTCTTTATCATTTTAAAGACTATCTGATTTTTATTTTTTGAAATTCTAATATCATCAGCTAAAAAACTACAACCCATTGTACTGGAAGTAAATAAGTATAGTAAGTAATTAATTTATTAGTAAATAATCTTAGACAAACACAATTTTCTGTTTGATTATGCTAAACTTCACAAAAAATAAATTAACAATTATAAATTAACATTTTTAAGTGTGTTCAAAATGATGGAGAACATTCCTGTTTTTCTTTTGTATATGCATCAACCATTTAGTATCAATCTTGCAACATTAAACTTAGAGAGTTTTTAAAGAGTCATTAAAACCCTTTTGCATCACGCCACATATAGAACACAGATCAAACTTTGAAAATTTTTCATAATTTTTGTAAAACATTTCAATTCTTTAAGTTTTTTATAAAAAGTTCTTAATTCCAGGTATTTTGTCTCAATTTTCTAGTGCCAAGTTATTATAGGTTTCCAAGTCAAATGGACACACAAGACATGGAATATATATTTAAGTTTTGAAGGGTAAGCAAGCTTAATAAGAACTCAATTATACAGAGATATAAACTAACAAGGTCACTTAATTATGGTAGAATATCATCAGTTTAACTCAACATAGGGGTAGGGAGTACAACACATTTTTTTAATTATATTGTAAAATTTACATTTGGACATTAGATTTGGATGTGTTTTGGCTTCATATAAGAAATCTCAAAAAAAAAAAACAAAAAAACTGCTGCCCAAAAAACTAATTCAACCCTATAAATCACATTTTTTTTGATTGAATTAAAAATAAAGTCATTTATTGATGTCCTAGACTTATAATTATGAGTGTGAAGTTAGCTTGGTAACATTTTTTCAAGATTTTTTTTAAATATCCAAACTTTAGATCCAATTATTTTCCTTATCTTAATAGCTAAGTTTTTTTTTTAATTCTAGAGAACGGTCCTTTGTGCTTAATTTTTTTTTTAATCCATTGGATTTGGGCTTGAAATTTAGTGTGGAGCCCCTTAGAAAAAATGAGTATTTTAATGAATTTTTACTTAGCTTGAAATGAAAAAATAAAAATTAAACAAATTTTTTTTTTTTTATTATTATACATATTTATTAGTAAAAAAATTCGGTTATGATTAACTTTAGGTGGGCACCAATAACAAAGTATAATTCAATATACAGGAATTTTTCAGTTTTATTTTGAAAGTATACTTATACTACTGAATGTAATTTTAGGTGACTCTTCAACTGTATATAACAGTGTCATTTCAACAATGCGACTTTAAACTATTTTTCATTCTTTTAGTATTATGGTTTATGTAGGTTAAATACTACTGTGAATTAATTATAAAAATTAAGTTGGTCTTTAGGCCTTATTTAAATCTAACTATAGTGTCATTACAACTAAGTGTCATTACAACTAAGCAATATGTAACCTACATAAACATTTTACATTATCTATTAATGTAAAATATAATTTGAAATGACACTTAGTTGAAATGACACTATCATTAGATTTAAATAAGGCCTAAAAACCGACTTAATTTTTATAATTAATTCACAGCAATATGTAACCTACATAAATCATAATACTAAAAGAATAAAAATAGCTTAAAAGTCGCAATGTTGAAATGACACTGTTAAAGAGTTGAAGAGTCATCTAAAATTATAGATTAGTATAGTATTATATTATACAGTTGAAGAGTCATCTAAAGTTGCATTAAGTAGTATAAGTACATAAGCAGGGCGAAACAAAACTGAAAATTATTTAAAATAAATCTGAAAAATTCCTGTACATTGAATTTCACTTTGATATTGGTGCCCACCTAAAGTTAATCATAACCAAAAATTCTTTACACTTTTTTCCAACTGTTAGTATTTTGTACTATTTAGCCTTATTCTAGATTTCTTAAAGAAATAAGGCCAAATAAAACAAAATATTAACAGTTGAAAAAAAAAAATTGTATAACTTTATTCACATACATATGACAGGGTTCGTGCGCAAATTTTTTTTCATATAGCCTGACTGAGACCAATTTAGCCTGACATTTTTTCAAAGTAAGGAAAATCCCCTTTGGAAGTCATTTTAGGTATTGGGGTTCTTGATTAGAATTATTGTAGTCTACGACTTCAACCAGCTTTATCTGAACAATATTTTGAGCTTTAAAATCTTCAAAAAACAACTCATAGCTTAGTTGCAACTCAATAAAATAAGACTAAATTGTGAAAAAGATGATTGACCACCACCCTATGCCCTTAACATAACAAATTCAGTGATAAGTTTTAAAATAAGTGTTTTATCTAATCTATTACTAGTGGAAAAATTTAATATATATTACTAAACGCAATTGTTCAAGTAAATTTAGCACTAAGTAAAAACATTATAACCAGAAGATTTATAATAAAACGACCTGCATTGTCGTGTTTTATTAAAATTTAAAATAAAACGCTTACAAAAGTATTAAAATAAGTAAAAGGTGTTTATTATAGTGTTTTGAATAATTCTTAAAATTGATACATAGTTATAAATTGTAAAATCTAAATAAATACAGTGATGTTGATATCGTAACAGATTTAAAAAGCTTACAATTAAAATAATAAAAAAAAACCTTTAATGTTTTGTTCTTGTAAAGAAAAATGAATTGTACCTAAAATTTGTACTCCTACAAAATTTATATCTCAAAGCTAAGTTTTAGTGTTGTGAATATCTCTAATAACTTTAAACAAAGAGTAAATATATGAATAAACTGCTAAGAGTTTTAATCTAAAAAGTATTTGGTATAAAGCCTTTCAATTAGAAATTAATACAGTTCAACCAACTAAGCTCTGAAAAACATAGCTGATGTAAACAAATTCAAACAAACAGCTAAGTTGTTGAACTAAACTGTAATGTTTAAACTGTATTTGTTTTATGAATTTTCATAACTATGACGTGAATAATCTACTCAAAACAAAAAAATTAAAATTCTTAAAAATTTTTTAGAGATTCAACAAAAGGTGTTATACAATTATTTTTACAAATACTGACTGATTTTGTCTTTACTAGATCTTTATTTAGAAATAAATTCACATTTCAATTTGATCTTAAAAAGATTTCTCAATTTCTTAAATCAAAAATTTTCAAGCATTTGAACTGAGAAAAACTGAGATTCTCAAACTTTTAAATAAAAAAACTGATTTAGCCTGACTTAGACTGATTTAGCCTGACGCGCACGAACCCTGATATAATTATAAAAATTTAAAAAAAAAGGAACTTCCAAGGATGATGTCACACCAATATCAAAGTTAAAATATTTAACATTTTCAATTTTATACTTTAATAAGATAAGTATAGAGTTGAAATATAAGGTACACAATTACCAGGGTTGCCACACACTCAGGGAATTCAGGGAAACTCATAGAATTTTTAAGTTGTAGAATTTCTCAGGGAATTTTGATTCTCTTTTTTTTAATTCAGGAAAACTCAGAGCAGTTTTGGTTTTTTCTAAAAATTTCAGGGAAATTTTAAGATTTTTAAAAAAATCTCAGAGTAATTTTTTTCTAGATCTAGCAAGAGATTTAGTTAATCAAGTTTCAATATTTTGTTCATAATGGTTTATTTTATTCATTTTTATGTGCTTATTAAAAAATTTTTAGCCTTGCAGCAAGTTCTTCAATCAATATTCTTAGAATTAAAATGGTAAATTTTTAATAAATAAAAATAATTATAAGGGTTTGAATAAAACTCAGGGAAACTCAGGGAATTTAAGGTTACTCAGGGAAGTTTTAGGTCACTAAGGAAAGATTTTTTGACTCATAGAGTGGCAACCCTGAACTACTCAAATTCAAACAGTAGACTTTTTTTAATAACTTTTAATAGTTATTTTTTTTTTTATTATCACTGTTACCCCTAACCCTTGCATTGAGATCTTAATCGGCTAAGATTTTTTCTGGCTAAGATTGAAAAAAAGTCTAAAAACGTTCTGCTTGAATAACTTCATCGCGGCTAATGTTGGCTAAAGAAAAAAGACGAGCATAAAGTTAATTTTATAGGCAAATTTATTAATTTTTCAAAAAAAAACATAAAAATTTAATGTCAATTATTTTCCTTATCTTTAAAGTTATCTTAGAATTTATTTTTTTATTTTAGAGAACGCACCTTTGTCTTTAATTAAAAAAAAAAAAATTTGGTTTGGGGTTTGAATTATTTCATGGGGTCCCTCCAAAAATAAAGATTTTTTTTTTTTATTAATATGATAATATAACCAAATTTTTTTTTTTTAATTTTTTTTTTTCCCTTAGTTTGCATATTATTTAACCTACTAAGTGTTTATTTTATAAATAATGTTAATATATTTTACAATTTGGCCTCAATCAAGGACCGGATTTGCGAAAACTTAAAAACATAGTATAAAAGAAAAAATATATATAGTTAATTAAATTATTTTTGTTTAATTATATTTGTTGTAATCAACACTACTATAATTTTTTTTTTTCCTTTTATCAATTCTTTTTTTTTTTTTCTTTATCCTTATGAAATAAGAGGAGAAACAAGCAAAATGATAAATATTACACTATCATATTTGCCTTGGTCATTTCCTAGACAAAAAATTGATAAAAGGAAAAAAAAAATTAATAGTAGTGTGGATTACAACAAATATAATTAAACAAAAATAATTTAATTAACTTTTTTTTTTCTTTATATTATGTTTTTAGGTTTTAGCAAATCCGGTCCTTGATTGAAGCCAAATCGTAAAAGATATTAACATTATTTATAAAATAAACACTTAGAAGGTTAAATAACATGCAAACTAAGAAAAAAAAAATTAATTAAAAAAAAATATCTATTTTTGGTTATATTATCATATTAAAGAAAAAAAAATCTTTATTTTTGGAGGGACCCCATGAAATAATTCAAACCCCATACCAATTTTTTTTTAATCAAAGGCAAAGGTGCGTTCTCTAAAATAAGAAAAAATTTAGATAGTTTTTAAGATAAGGAAAACAATCGACATTAAAGTTTTATGTTTTTTTTGAAAAATTAATTAATTTGCCTATAAAATTAACTTTATGCTCGTAGAAAAAAGTTGGCTTACAAACTCATTTTTCATTTATCTTTAATTTTAAAATATAAATGAAAAAATAAAAGCAAGACACATAAATAAAAAACTCAGTTTTAAATTTGAATTTTAAAAAGTAAATAATTATAATAAAAAAAAATCAAAACAGCAAAACTTAAGTTTTAAACCTCATTAAAAAAAAAAACTACTGATGGTTATTATTTGTTAAACGTTAATAAAGCGTTGAGAAAGATTGTTATAAGAACCTAGCGTATGACGCAATCGAGTCATACACTGTTGATGATTTTAAAAAGCTAACAGCATTCAAAGTTTGTAAAAATAGTAATAAAAAAATTTAAGTTTTTAACAAATTACCTTTATTGCATAAAAAAAACTATTATTAAAACTTCGCGATATCTGTAAAAGTATTTGTTTTATAGAATAACACTGTTCTTGTATGTAGAATTTAAAAAGTAACAACTTTATACAAATTACTTTTATAAGATAATAAAGTATTTTCAAAAAATTAGTAGGTTAATTATATCAAAGTAAAACTAAAAAAAAATAAATTGTTACCATACGCCAGTTTTTGGAAATTAAGCTACATATACTTGTATCTTTTGTTTGGTATAAACGTTTATTACCTAACTTTTATAGGTTGAGGTTCTAAATCTCTTTATATCTTGTATAACTAAACACATAATTTTGTTTCTAAACAAATCTAAACAACTTAACATCTGTTTTAAGTAAACGTTAAATGTTTTGGAAAAATATAAATAACTGTTACATAAACTTGTTTTACATAATTTAATCAGCACAGTCGTTGACAACCTTTTTAAATTCGAAGATTTTGATTATAAGATAATCGCGCGCGAATTTTATTAAAATTATTTTAAAACATTACGAAAGCACTTTTGGAACGTATGTTTTTGAAATTACCTTTGTTACATGAATGATCTGCGTTTAAAACTTAGCGCTGGATTAAAATGTATTTGTTTAAAAACTTAACACTGTCCTTGCCATTGTCATAACTTCCACAGTTTTACTTGAAATCTTGTAAAACTTTGTAAAAACGTTCTTAAATGTTAACTAAATTTCCCAATGAAACAAATTGTTTATATATTTCGTACTTAAAAAGTTATAGTCTTTCTAAAATTACCTTTGTTACATGAATGATCTGCGTTTAAAACTTAGCGCTGTATTAAAAAGTATTTGCTTAAGAACTTAACACTGTTCTTGCCACGGTCATAACTTCCACAGTTTTACTTGAAATCTTGTAAAACTTTGTAAAAACGTTCTTAAATGTTAAGTAAATTTCCCAATGAAACAAATTCTTTATATATTTTGTGATTGAAAAGTTATAGTCTTTTTTAAATTACCTTTGTTTCATGAATGATCTGTGTTTAAAACTTAGCGCTGTTTTAAAAATTATTTGCTTAAGAACTTAACACTGTTCTTGCCATGGTCATAACTTCCACAGTTTTACTTGAAATCTTGTCAAACTTTGTATAAACGTTCTTAAATGTTAACTAAATTTCAGAATAAAAAAAATTGTTTATATATTTTGTATTCACAAAGTTATAGTCTTTCTTAAATTACCTCTGTTACATGAATGATCTGCGTTTAAAACTTAGCGCTGTTTGAAAAAGTATTTGTTTAAGAACTAAAGATTGTCCTTGCCATGGTCATAACTTCTACAGTTTTACTTCAAATCTTGTCAAACTTTGTATAAACCTTCTTAAATATTAACTAAATTTCGCAATGAAACACATTGTTTATATATTTCGTAATTGAAAAGTTATAGTCTTTTTAAAATTACCTTTTTTACCCTGAATGATCTGCGTTTAAAACTTAGCGCTGTTTGAAAAAGTATTTGTTTAAGAACTTAATACTGTTCTTGCCATGGTCATTACTTCCACAGTATTACTTGAAATCTTTTAAAACTTTGTAAAAACGTTCTTAAATGTTAACTAAATTTCCCAATGAAACAAATTGTTTATACATTTCTTCATAAAAAAGTTATAATCTTTTTTAAATTATCTTGTTATATGAATGTTCTGCGTTTAAAACTTAGCGCTGTATTAAAAATTATTTGTTTAAGAACTTAACACTGTCCTTGCCATGGTCATAATTTCCTCAGTTTTACTTGAAATCTTGTAAAACTTTGTAAAAACGATCTTAAATGTTAACTGAATTTCCCAATTAAACAAATTGTGTGTATATTTTGTAGTTAAAAAGTAGTAGTCTTTTTAAAATTAACTTTTTTACATGTATGATCTGCCATAAAACTTAGCTCTGTTTGTAAAAACATTAGTTTAAGAACTTTAAACTGTTTTTGTATATCATGTAACAATGTTGAATCTTTTAAATAACCTTTGTATTTTCCTTAGCTTTGCAAATTCCTTCATTAATAAAATAATATTTTTATAGAACACTCTTTTAGAAGTTTTTTTTTTATTTAAAACAAAAAACTAAAAATTAGTCTTTTTTATGCAAAAAAATCTCGAACATCAATCAAATAAACACTGATTGCAATAAACTTCTCAATTTATTTAAAAACCTGATATATACTTAAAGTTTAAATTTATAATTTATACTACTCAAACAAAATTATTAAAAATATATATTTTAAAACAATACTAATTACTATCTTCTCGTTTTGCACATATTGCAAATCCACTTTTTAGTCTTAGGTGGTTTATTTCTTAAATCTAAGCATTCAAAATGAAACAAACGCCTGCATTCTTTTCTTTCGCAGAAAATCTTAATGTTATTTCAATATTAAATAACCACAGTATATTAAATAAATTATTTAATTTTACTAAAAAATAAGTAATCAGTTTGTTTACCGCAGTTTTAATGTGTTTAACAAGTCATCAAAACAATAACGTAGTTTATTAGCAAGTTTTTAAGCAAACAAAAAAAATTACACATTTTGACTATCAAATTAAGTTGAATAAATTAAGGAAACTTCTTTTATAAACAACTTCTGTGTAAGCTAATTTATTTTTAGCAACAAAACAATAGCAGTAGTTGTTTGAAGAACCGTAGTAAACAAATCGTAAGGTTATTGGTTTTTTTTATTTTAAATATTAATCTCTTCTATCCATCGACAACTTTGACAATTGTCAATAAAAAAACATTTTTAATATTTTTATAATAAAGCTTGACAAAAATCACCAAAGTATAGGTTTTTGAGTTTTTCAACTTTTTGCTTTCATCAACAGTTTTTTTTTCACAATAAAAACAAACATTTCTATCCTCTAGAGAGTTTGACGGTCCACCGCATACGTACGAAATATATAAACAAATTGTTTTATTCGAAAATTTACTTAACATTTAAGAACGTTTTTACAAAGTTTTACAAGATTTCAAGTAAAACTGTGGAAGTTATGACCATGCAAGAACAGTGTTAATTTTTTAAACAAATACTTTTTGATACAGCGCTAAGTTTTAAACGCAGATCATTCAGGGTAAAAAAGGTAATTTTAAAAAGACTATAACTTTTCAATCACGAAATATAAATACAATTTGTTTCATTGCGAAATTTAGTTAACATTTAAGAACATTTTTACAAAGTTTTACAAGATTTCGAGTAATACTGTGGAAGTTATGACCATAGCAAGGACAGTGTTAAGTTCTTAAACAGATACTTTTTAATACAGCGTTAAGTTTTAAACGCAGATCATTCATGTAACAAAGGCAGGGTTGCCACTCGGTCAGGAAAAGTCAGAAAATAAGGAAAAGTCAGGAAAAATTTTTTTTAATGACAAAAGTCAGGAAAAGTCAGGAAAAAATGGGGGGTTTTGAAAAAAAGTCAGGAAAAGTCAGGAAATTTGATAAAATAAAATTAAAAAAAGTCAGATTTTGTCAGTTTAAATTTACAAAATTCCTTGTTTTCCAAAGCCTTCAAATGGTGAAAAATAATTAAAAGTCCTTTAAAGTCAGAAAGAAATTCCAAAATTTTCCTAGAAATTTACAAAAATATTTAATTTTTTTTCCAATGCCTTCATCTGGTATAAATTAGTAAAATATCCTTTACAAAACTGCAAAAATTTTCTATTAACATATTAAACAAGTACCCTACTTGAACAAGCAGATTTTGTAAGCATTTTAGTATTTATGATCTGTAGCAAGGACACTTCCATAGTGAAACTGTGGTATATACAAAAAGTTTATCTAGCATAATTTTAGAATCAAAGTGTTTTTTGTTTAAGTAAATAATTGAGTTCTTTATAACTAAGCAGTTAGTTTAGTATTTTATGTAACAAGTTAATGTGTATACTTGACCTCTTTATATTTTTTTCAAAGTTGTTTAAAGTTATAAAATAAATTATAAGAGAGGTATATGCCAAGATTAAGTTTATTTGTATTTTTTGTATAGTAACTTAAGTTTTTAAAGTAAATAAGAGTATATTTATTTGTTACAAATTTTATACTTAATGATAAGAGGAAATATTTTATAAATGAAAGTAAAAATAAATGAGTGTCAAAAGAAAAGAAATGAAGCCCACAAGTTGCGGCTAGATTTAGATAAAAGATTCTCTTCAACAAGTGTAGGGGCAGCAGATGAGAGCAATTTAAATAAAATGAGGCAAATGATTAATTCGCCAAAAAAATAAAGCGGATGCAGTTCAGATGAAGGAAACCATATTTTCATTAGATGAAGGGGTTGAAGTGGTAATAAAAAACGGAAAAAATAAATTTTATTACATACATTTAAAAAAACAGTATTTGATTAAGTTCTTTATTGTTTTAATGTTTTAACTGTAAAAGTTCGTTATTGTTTTAAGGTTTAAGTTGTGAAAGTTCCTTATTTATTTAAGGTTTTAATTGTTAAACTTCCTTATATGTCGTTTCGTTTATTTAGATACATTTAGGCTAGGAAATTCTAAAAAGTTGTGTTCTTTATTGTTTTAAGGTTTCAACTGTAAAAATTTGTTATTGTTTTAAGATTTTAGTTGTGAAAAGTTGTTATTAATTTAAGATTTTAATTGGAAAAGTTCCTTATATGCCGTTTGTTTATCTAGATACATTTATGCTAAGAAATGCTAAAAAATTGTGCCTTTTTTCAGACAAGCTGTGTTTTAAGGTAATAATACAAGTATTTTGCTGATAGAGCTGTTTATTACAAACTCCAATCATACACAGATGGCTTAAGTGATGTACTGGAAGTTTGATGATAGACTTCAGCAAAAAACTGTTGTTTTTAACCTGTATTAAAATTAGATTGAAAGCTTTATATAGTTTCAAGTGTTAGATTATGTATTTTACAACAAGTTTAATTTAAGAATTTGATTTAGAAAAGTCAGGAAATTTTGGTAAAAAGTCAGGTAAAGTCAGGAAATTTTTCTAAGCTTGATCAGTGGCAAACATGCAAAGGTAATTTTAGAAAGACTATAATTTTTATCTACAAAATATATACATAATTTGTTTCATTGGGAAATTTAGTTAACATTTAAGAACGTTTTTACAAAGTTTTACAAGATTTCAAGTAAAACTGTGGAAGTTATGACCATGGCAAGAACAGTGTTAAGTTCTTAAACAAACACTTTTCAATACAGCGCTAAGTTTTAAACGCAGATCATTCATGTAACAAAGGTAATTTTAAAAAGATTATAACTTTTCAATCACGAAATATATAAACAATGTGTTTCATTGCGAAATTAAGTTAACATTTAAAAAGGTTTATACAAAGTTTGACAAGATTTGAAGTAAAACTGTGGAAGTTATGACCATGGCAAGGACAGTGTTAAGCTCTTAAATAAATACTTTTTCAAACAGCGCTAAGTTTTAAACGCAGATCATTCATGTAACAAAGGTAATTTTAGAAAGACTATAACTTTGTGAGTACAAAATATATAAACATTTTTTTTTATTCGGAAATTTAGTTAACATTTAAGAACGTTTATACAAAATTTGACAAGATTTCAAGTAAAACTGTGGAAGTTATGAGTTTATGACCATGGCAAGAACAGTGTTAAGTTCTTAAGCAAATACTTTTTAATACAGCGCTAAGTTTTAAACACAGATCATTCATGAAACAAAGGTAATTTAAAAAAGACTATAACTTTTCAATCACGAAATATATAAACAATGTGTTTCATTGGGAAATTTAGTTAACATTTAAGAACGTTTTTACAAAGTTTTACAAGATTTTAAGTAAAACTGTGGAAGTTATGACCATGGCAAGGACAGTGTTATGTTCTTAAACAAATACATTTTAATACAGCGCTAAGTTTTAAACGCAGATCATTCATGTAACAAAGGTAATTTTAAAAACATACGTTTCAAAAGTGCTTTCGTAATGTTTTAAAATAATTTTAATAAAATTCGCGCGCGATTATCTTATAATTAAAATCTTCGAAATTAAAAAGGTTGTCAACGACTGTACTGATTAAATTATATAAAACAAGTTTATGTAACAGTTATTTATATTTTTTCAAAACATTTAACGTTTACTTAAAACAGATGTTAAGTTGTTTAGATTTGTTTAGAAACAAAATTATGTGTTTAGTTATACAAGATATAAAGAGATTTAGAACCTTAACCTATAAAAGTTAGGTAATAAACGTTTATACCAAACAAAAAATAAAAGTATATGTAGCTTAATTTCTAAGAACTGGCGTATGGTAACAATTTATTTTTATTAGTTTTACATTGATATAATTAACCTACAATTTTTGAAAATACTTTGTTATCTTACAAAAGTAATTTTTATAAAGTTCTTACTTTTTAAATTCTACATGCAAGAACAGTGTTATACTCTAAAATAAATTCTTTTACAGATATCGCGAAGTTTTAATAATAGTTTTTTCATGTAATAAAGGTAATTTGTTAAAAATTAAAAATTTTCATTACTATTTTGACTAACTTTAAATGTTATTACCTTTTTAAAATCATCAATAGTGTATGGCTCGATTGCGTCATACGCTAGGTTCTTAAAACAATCTTTCTCAACAATTTACTTTTGTTTAATAAATAATAACCATCAGTAGTTTTTTTTTTTTTTAATGAGGTTTAAAAACTTAAGTTTTGCTGTTTTGATTTTATTATTATTATTATTTACTTTTTTTAATTCAAATTTAAAACTGAGTTCTTTATTTATGTTTTTTGCATTAATTTTTTTATTTATGTTTTAAAATTAAAGATAAATGAAAAATGAGTTTGTAAGCCAACTTTTTTCTTTAGCCAACATTATTAGCCAAGTTTTTACTTAGATAACTTTTACTTTAGCCAACATTAGCCAGTTTTTACTTTAGCCAATATTAGCCGCGATGAATTTATTCAAGCAAAACGTTTTCTGACTTTTTTTAAATCTTAGCCAGAAAAAAATCTTAGCCAATTAAGATCTCAATAACCCTTACCCTTGATCGGTAGCTTTTTTTTGTTGTTATATTTATTTATGTTTCAGTTTTTTTTTTATAATAATTTTTATTAATTTTTTTTCATTATCACTGCTACTCCTAACTCTTATTCTCGATCAGTAGCTTCTTTTTTGTTTATTAATTTATCTTGCTGTTTTCTTTTGTAAATATATTTTATTAGTTTTTTTTACTATCACTGTTACCCCTAACCCTTTTCAGAGTGTAAAGTTAAGAGTGTAATATATTTTCTTTTTGATATTGGTGTGACATCATCCTAGGAAATTACCAAAAAGTTTTTATTTAGTTATTAAGATAAGGAAAATAGTTAGGTCTAAATTTTGGATATTTCTCGAAAATTCTTGAAAAACTTAACCAAGCTAACTTCACACTCATTTTATAATTCGTATCTTGAATGAGAGTTTATAAATATGATCATAATTCTAGCCATACATTTTAAGACATTTCAACTACATGTAATATATTATAATGACGTTTCTATAGTTAGCTGAATATTCGCAAACTTAAATTCTTATTTTTATTTACTAATGCACCAAACCTTAAGTTAATGTTGTATAGTTTTAATAGTTAATATATGTGTTCTTGTAAGTCGTCTAAACCTATATTTTAAATTTAAATGAAAAGAAAAACATCTTTGACGTCATAATCGACACCTGAAGACAGAAAACTCGTATAAATCGTCTAGTTACGTATTTAATAATGCACCAAACCTTAATTTAACGTTTTATAGTTTTAACAATTTATACATGTGTTCTTGTAAGTCGTCTAAACCTACATACTTAATTTAAAAAAAAATAAAGAATTTTTGACGTCATAATCGACACCTGAAGACAAAAAAACCGTATAAATCGTCTAGTTAAGTATTTACTAATGCACCAAACCTAAAGTTAACAATGTATAGTTTTAATACTTTATATATGTGTTCTTGTAAGTCGTCTAAACCTACATATTAAATATAAAAGCAAAAAAGCATCTTTGACGTCATAATCGACACCTGAAGACGAAAAACCCGTAAAAATCGTCTATTTACGTATTTACTAATGCACCAAACCTTAAGTTAACGTTTTATAGTTTTAACAATTTATACATGTGTTCTTGTAAGTCGTCTAGACCTACATACTAAATTAAAAAGAATCTTTGACGTCATAATCGACAACTGAAAACCCGTATAAATCGTCTAGTTACGTATTTACTAATGCACTAAACCTTAAGTTAACGCTTTATAGTTTTAATACTTTATATATGTGTTCTTGTAAATCGTCTAAACAGTTAGTTGAACATTCAAATAAATTAAACTAACATTTTACTATTTAACAAAAAAAATACTAATGATGTAATAATTTATTTCTCATTTGTTCGTTTGTAGCTATATATTTACAATAACTGCAATAGTATTTTTGAAATTTTAGCGCATCGTAAGTCTTGTTTGTCACCTTCAGGCAGCTTACATGGTACCATTTGTTGCAGTTGTCGCAGCTCAACTGTAAGCAGGTGGTTTACTGTTTAGTTTAAAAATAGTTAAAATCGTAACTACTTGGTGGTTTTTATTAAATTTACATATATTTGATATAAATAAAAATTCTAACCAATTTAAATTTTTGTTCTTATATAGATTTTGTCTTTAAAAGCTAATTGGTTGGTACCATTGGCAAATGTTGCATTCAGGTTTACAACTGTAGAGTAATTGTTTTAAATATTTACTTATATGAAACATACTATCTTAATAGTTTCTTTATCTGTCTAAGCGTTAATAAATATTAGAGTAGTTACGGTCTTTTCGATGGATAAAACTAACGATTGATTCAGCACTTAAGATCTACATTATGTATAAAGGTTACAAAATACAGTTACAACTTTATTGTATGTTAAATAATAACTTACTTTATCAAGTCTTATCTACTCGTTCACCATTATTTATCATTCCATTATACATGTATCTAATATTCTAAACTTTCAAAACTGGTTGTATTTAAAAGTAGAAACATATACCCACAAATTACCTGTGTTAATTAAAATAAAAACATAAATAAACCTACTTAAACTTTTAGTATAGTTTAAGCAACTGACAATTCCATCTAGTTCATTACTTAATGTATATATGTCGTCTAAAGTTATGCCCATCCAATCTCTAGTACTTTCTATTCGTATAAATGTAACTGACCCGAATACGCCTTCTTTTCCATTTTTCATAATGTAATCAACCTTTTACGAATTTTAGTAAAGTTTTTAATTTCTAAAACTATAAAAAGTATATAAAATTGAAAACTTACTAGGTCCTCAGGTTGTTGAATTGTGTTCTTTTCCCACTGTAAAATATTTTTCATGTTCATATCAAATTGTTGGTCTACCAACTATGAATATAACTTACAATTGGTTCTTTATCCCATTTTTTCCCTCTGGGTAAATAATAACATCACTCGATCTTCTTTTTAGTTTAAGCTGATTTGTAGTTTTTATACATTTGGTATCTGAGAATAGTTAAAACATATTTTGAAACGAGACTCAGATTAACCAACTAATTAAACAATGCAAAAAAATTAAAGTCTAAATTATAAATTTAGAAATTATAAACTAACGTTGGTTCCGGTACGATTTTCAGCAGAGACAGAATCTAACAAAAAAAAACAGTCGTATCCTTTTAACATATAGAGTAGAAATAGCTAAAACTTATTCGCTGACCTTTTTGTACAAACTTAATTGTTTATACTAGAGTTTAAACAGAACTAAAGCTACTTGAACTAACATGTAGATAACTACTATATTATTAAAGTTTAGTTTATTTATTGAACTACACTAGGAAAACTCGAATTTCTAAACTAATTACTCTGTAGAGATGGTGTTTGTATGTATGTTCATAATTTTAATATCGTCATTAATTCAACTTGATTTCTTGTTAAATATCTTTATAGTATTCAATATTCAACTAAACAGAAAAAAGTAAAACTGGTTTTCCATTACAACGCCATATGCTTAGGAAATCAAATTACCTTCTTCTGTTCTGATCTAGTAGAAGTCACGAGCGTGAACTTAGCTTGAGAGTGTTTTTTAGGAATTTTATAAAAATTTCCAAACTTAAGACCCAACTATGTCCTTATCTTAATAGCTAATTGAAAACTTTTTTTATATTCTAAAGAACGGTCCTTTGTCTTTAATTAAAAAAAAATCCATTGAATTGGGGTTTGACTTTCTGAATGGGGCCTCTTTAAAAGATTTGTATTTTTTTCTAGTTTTTTATTTATACAACTTTTCTTAAATTTTTTTTTTTTTCAATTTTTTTTTTCTTAAACATACTTATTAAAATGAGTTTAATGATGCTATAAACTTCTTTTTTTTAATTTTTTTTCAATTTTTTTTTATACCATAAGCCTGATCAAACTTTTTAGAAAAATTCCAATTTTGCACGATTTTCGTTTTCCAGATATACAACATTTTATGCAAAAAAAAATATTTTTTAGTAATTTTTATTCTTAACAGACTTGTATAGTTATGTTTTGTGATGTTGTGATATTTTTTCTCAGTTTATTATTGCTTTTTAAATATATGACCCATAAAAGTTTTACCTAGATTCTTAGCAACGCTATTTGAGGGATTTCTTGCTCAAGTGCTAAGAATTTAGGTAAAACTTGTATTTAAAAAAAAAAAAAAAATTAAGAAAAGTTTGTATAAATAAAAAACTAGAAAAAAACACAAAACTTTTAAAGGGGCCCTATTCAAAAAGTCAAACCCCAATTCAATAGATTTTTTTAAATTAAAAACAAAGGACCGTTCTTTAGAATATAAAAAAAAGTTTTTAATTAGCTATTAAGATAAGGACATAATTAGGTCTTAAGTTTGGAAATTTTTATAAAATTCCTAAAAAACGCTCTCAAGCTAAGTTTACGCTGTGGTAGAAGTCTACAGTATGATAAATAAGATTGATTTTTTACAAAGTGCAACTTTTTTAAACAAATACCATATATGATTGATAAATAAAAGGCCTGAGTTTTATTAGATTAATGTGATTAAGCAAAAAACATATTGTAAGCATTGCGCCTACTTTCCGAGAGAAGATAGGAGTCTTTTTTTTTGCGTGTAGCAAACCGTACAAAATCAAGCGCCGCGAGAAGGGCGTAGGCATTTTTTAGAGTAGGCATTTTACATACAGCATAGACATTCAACGCAGGCATTTAGACGAAGGCGGCCATTTTGAAGTTATCGTTGGGTTGTGACAGTTCGACCTAGTCTTTCGATTCGACTTTTCTGATTTAGTTTCATTTTCTTGATTCATTCAGTTGGTTCGTAACGTTTTAAGAAAACCAAGTTCGGTTCCATCTAGTAAAATATTGACAAACATACCATCTGAGCTCTGACTTGCACGTGTGTGAGTGTCTCTTTTTTATATCGTGTTGTGTTTTTTAATCATAGAATAAATTTTGAGTGCTAACTCACTGTCTAATAACAGTAAAGTAAAATTAAGTAAATTTAAGTCAGTATATTGTAAGCAAAACTTTTAATTACGAAATAAAACGTTTGATTATATTAATTAAATACTACTTTAATTTGACTACGGTAAGTCGTCAACGTAATACCAAGACCAGCCTCGGTTCATCACACCTCATTTCCAGTCCGCATTACTGAGACCAGCCTCGGTTAATTGCGGTGAATTCCAGTTCTCATCACCAAGACCAGATTCGGTTCATCACATCTCATTTCCAGTCCGTATTACTTAGTCCAGCCTCGGTTAATTGAGGTGAATTCCTTCCAGTTCGCATTACTGAGACCAGCCTCGGTTAATTGCGATTTATTTCATTGCGGAACCTCTACGTTTGGTCGACACCTCGAAAATGAGTACCAATAGTAAGAAACCCAAAATCCTTTTGACAACCAACCTCACTAATCTGGTCAAGAAGCACGCGAAGCGTGCACACTCGGCCGATAAGGCGGTAAGTTCTAGTAGACGCGCTCAAAAAAGTAACTCCGAGCTGATTACAGACTCTCACATGTTAACAAACAACCCAACAACATTAGAACCTTACAAAGCAGAATTGAATATAACAGCAGAGGGTTATAATATAATTAAGTTGAAATATAAATACTTTATGCAAAATACTAAACAATTTTACCATAAATCTGGCTTATTAATTTTAAAACTGAGTCAACAAATTTTTTTTTTTGTTGTTTTAAGTTTTTACTATTAAAACTTATTTATTTTTAATCATTTTTTAATATGTTTCATTTACGTAGATTAGGAATATAGATATAAATGAATAAGAAAAATAATTGTAACAATAAAAATAATTGTTGACTCTAAACCAGACTGAGTATTATAAATAATTACCAAATATATATATTATACTTATTAAAGTATAAATAGATATATCTTTCTTTGTTGAGTCTATTTACAAACTAATTAAAAGAATGATAAAATCTGTACAAGAAAACATAATGAAAGCTAGGTAAATACTTATACATCTCCCCCCAGATTTTATCACCAAGGAGATGAAACGACACGTCTAGCTAACAAAACAAATTATTTACAAAATTGCAAACTTAAATACCGTTTTCTGTGCTAACATCAACGAAACAACACTCAAAACGAACGTAAATCACTAAAATGTTACAATAAACATAGTTACAATTTGTACAAAAACATTAATTTTAACAACAGTTTAAACAGGTTTGTATGTACCGCTTTCGGCATCATAAATCTTTCTCCGGGTTCTTACACGACTGGAACGACGCAGTTCATTTTCTGGAAATACTCCATCGTCATTTAAATTTCTTTCAAATACCCTAGATTTATCATTAGGGTCCAAACGAGACAATACACCATTTTTCTGATTTGTAGAGGATTGGCTTTCATCAGTGCAATTTGAGTCCTCAGGTGAAAGGAAGGTAGCTGGTTTCGCTTTGCAAATTTTGTCAAAGTTATCTCCAGCTTTGAAACGTATTCCTTTATGGGAGCGCACACAATCAAAACTTTCCTTGGAATCTTTTCTCTCATAGTTGCCAGAAAAAACCAACTTCTGCGTTGGTATGTTTGCTTTTCTAAGATAAGGGATACTATTTTGAGATTTGCAAACAGGAGGGTTAAATTTTCTTAAAAACTTTCGATTTCGTACAGTTAAGCGACCTGATCCATCAATCTTGACAACATACTGATGATAGTCTTTTAGCTCTACTATTACACCACTTTTCCCCCACTTGTTAGGGAAGTTACCTGCTTGATTCTGTATCATGACATGATCACCGCAATTCAATGGTGGCAACAATCTTGTGTGCTCACTTAAATTCTCGAGAGACTTAACATAACGAGACCTAAGAGCTTCTTCCTTTTTACTCCATGCGTTACGCCAAATGTTTAAGATCTGCGGGTTATTGTAAGCCATGATACTCTTCCTGAGGTAAGGCAAGGAGTCCTTTAAATTTCTTCCAAGAAGGATCTGTGCAGGTGATAGTTTGCATCCTGGATCAGGCGTGTTTCTCTGCGTAAGTAAAGCTTGTACCATTTTGTCATTATTTAGTTCACCATTTGAACCAACATTCTCCATTAACAATCGCTTAGAAGCCTTTACTGCTAATTCCGCCCTACCGTTTGACACTGGATGATATGCAGATGACATACGATGGTGTATACCCCATCGTTTCAGAAAATCTTTGGTAACTTTTGCAGAAAACTCTGGACCTCCATCAGAAGATATTTCAACTGGAACACCAAAAGTCACAAAAATACGACGCAAAGCTTTACACAGCCCTTTTGAACCAGAATCATTTGTACCCAATTTGATTCTTTGTTGTTCTGTCCATCCTGAAAGTCTGTCGGCAGCTACAAAATAATACCAACCTTTGAACTGAAAATAATCACAAACAATTGACTCAAAAGGAACCTTTGGAATCAATGGTTCAATTGGAGGTAGGCGAGGATTGCTTGGTGCAATTAAGTTGCAACTATTGCAATTTTCCCGACAGCCTTGAATGTCATTTGTTATTCCCGGCCAATAAACAATCGATTTTGCTCGCTCGTTCATTGCAGTGACTCCTTGATGAGCAGAATGCAACACTCTTAAAACCTCTTTTCTTAATGATGGAGGAATAACAATTCTATACACATCATCCTTAAGTATACTGCTAGTTGATAGAAACTTATTATGATCAAGTTCTCGTTTACGATCACCACACATAATGACCCCATCCATCATAAACAAAGAATAGCGAACTATCCAAAACTCATGCAATTCTAATGGTAGGTGGTCTTTGGTCTCTGGAAAACCAACTTGAACATAATGAATAAGCTTCATCATTTGTTTATCTTTTAAAGTTTCTTCTTTAACTCGGTCAAAAGTCACAGCTTGAAAATTGTCACCTACTTGATTACTTGCAATGATACACTCACTGTCTGGCAAACGTATTCCAGCTAAAATTTCAGAAGCACTTATCTCAACTTCATCTTTTGTTTTATGTACGGTAACCACTGGATGACGTGACATTGCATCTGGAGCAAGGTGTAGTTTACCAGGTTTATGTAGAATCTTGAATCGCCATAAAAGACTTCTCTGCTTTAACCGGAAAAGGCGGGGGTTTGCAATTTCATCAAGTGTTCTGTCTCCAAATAATTTAACCAGTGGTTTGTGATCAGTCAGAACCAACAAATTATCACATCCTTGTGTGAAATACCGTGATTGCTCAAGTGCCCATACAATTGCAAGGCTTTCTCCCTCTACCGCAGCATAACGTGATTCAGAAGGTCTAAGAAAGCGAGAGCCTGCTAAAACAATACGCCATCCGGTTTGACAACATCCTGGCACAGCAGACTTACAAGAGCAATGTTTCTGCGACAAAAAGTAACCAATACCAGTTGTAGACCAGTCTGGCTGTATACAAGTGGGCTTTCCCAAATCAAAAATTTGTATTCCCTTTGTTATAGCTGCAACTATAGCTTCTCTTGATTTGTAGAATGTATCATCTAGCTCATCATTCCAGTAAAATTTAGTTTTTGGACTTAATAATGGCTTAAACACAATCATCAAAGAAGTCAATTGGTTGTAGTGTGAAACTTGGTGCACTAAACCAAACCATGATCGCACATCTGTTATTGACTTTGGTATAGGAAAATCTCTAATAGCATTTATGAACTTTTCTTGTGGCTTAATTTCAGATTTCGTAATAGTAAAGCCAGCAAAGTCTATTTCTTTTTGTGCAAATTGAAACTTTTCAGGATTGAGTACAACTCCATTTTTCCCCATTAAATCTAAATAGTCAATCATACGCCACCAATGATCAGCCAACTTCTCATCCCATAAAACAGTGTCATCAACGCATTTTGTCTTTCTAGGTATATCTATTATGATTTCATCATACCTGCGCGTATATGCATCTCCACTTGCCAAATAACCTTGTGGTGCTACTTTGTAGTAGTACCTCCCCCATGGAGTGAGAAATGTTGTGAGATGATGATCTTCTGGACGAAGTGGTACTGAATGAAACCCATTCCATGCATCGGTCACACTTTTCCAGGTGTTTGCAGGAATTTCACATACTTGAATGAATGGAGGCTTTACATGATGTGTTTCTCGTACACAATACTTATTTAAAGGTGAAAGGTCAACAACTCTTCTACAGCTACCATCAGCTTTAGCAACCACAACCATACGATGTACCCAAGTAGACGGAACACCAACTGGAGTCTTACCAAGCACACCTAATCGAGTATCCCTATCCAAAGTTTCTTTTACTTCATTTTCCCAATGTTTTGGAATTGGGGAAGCAGTTGATATTGCTTTTGGAATGGCATCTGGGTCAATATGAATTTTCAAAGGTGGACCTGTCATTTCTGGAAGCAATTGGTGAGTACATTTATTAAATGTAGATGATGCGTACCTATCTAAAAGCCATTCTCTCATTTTTTGATTGTTTGCAGGAATGCAAGCAAATGGCAACTCCTTTGGCCTAACAGGGGGAGGAGTTCTAGGTATACAATCACAAGTTTGCAGTTCTTCATGGACAGTGCAGGATTCAATGGTCGCACCAATACGAGGAAAATCATGATTTATTATGCCAAGTGTTATGCAGGCATTTCTTGAAAGGAAAAACCTGTCAGTACATGGGCTTATATATACCATTTCTTTTGCAACATGAACTTTACCTTGTACATCTTTAGCCATTAATTCCATAAATATAGCACCAGTTATTTTGATCTGTTCTCTGTTGGCCGCTAACATTTTCCTTTTAACTGGTATAAGACTTGACTTCTTAAAACCATGTTTGAGGTAACTATTAAGGTCCCATAAACATGACTGAGCACCCGTATCTGTAACGACATTAATTTTGCAATAATTTTGTCTAGGGCATTTTATATTCATCTGAGTGTATGCTTGTTCATCAATAGAAGCTTTTAATTGAATTGTTGGGTGTTTCAGTGACACTGATGCTTTCCATCCATTCAAACAATCAAAGACGTAATGATCAAGTTTTACTACACTATCATTAACATCAACTGACTGATCAAAATTTTGTGTATATGATCCACCAACTAGAAGTGCATTCGTCTCATCTGCACAATTGTTGTCACCATGATAAACTTTTTTCCTGGATTTAATCCAGCATTGCTTACATGTATTACACTCAATATACTTGTTATTTTTCCTGCTCCAAATAAATTTTGTAGATGTTTTACTACATATATTCCAAGTTATTTTACCACTTGGTCGTTTTGTAATTTTCCTAAAGGATTTGTACGAGGAAACTGAGGCAGTAACAGCAGGTTGTGTCATTGCATCTCGTGCCATCTCTTTTGCCTCAATAAAACTAATTGTCTCATTGACATCTTTCTCGTCTAAACTACCCCATCCTAACACCTCTTTGCGTATATCCTCATCAGCTAAACCGGTTACCATGACATCTTTAAGGATAATGTCTGTGAAATCTATCATTTGGTTACAGCCATCCTTTGGGCATTTACATGAGTACGAGCATGTACTAGCTTTTCCCTTTAAACGGGCAGCAAATGATCTCGTGTTTTCAGTCAAATCCTGTCTTGTACTAAGAAAGTCTGATCGTCGTACAACAACTGAAACAGGAATAACTGCAAGCTGCTTGATCATCCTTAAAAGCTCTTGCTCACTTAAATTTACTACATCATTATGTCCCTTCAAAATAGCATCGCCTAGATCTTCCTCACAGCACTGGTACAGTTGACGATGCTTTTCTACTTCTGTTATTTCCATACTATCTTTAAAAATAGTCCACTTCTGCAAAAATATGTTCCAACCCTCTTCATTGCAGTCTCTCCCTATTCGAGGACGGTCCATTTTTGGAGGCTTTGGTTTTGAAGAATTTGCATTAATGTGAACGTTGTTGTGAATGATAAGTAAAGAAGCAGCTACAGAAGCATCAACGTCTGGTGTTTCATATGTGCAACACTCAAGAGGGCATTTAATCACAGGCATTGTAGATTCAATTCAGCAAGATTTTATCATAAATAAATATATCTTTCTTTGTTGAGTCTATTTACAAACTAATTAAAAGAATGATAAAATCTGTACAAGAAAACATAATGAAAGCTAGGTAAATACTTATACAAAGTATAACTAAAAAAGCATTAACAACATTTAAAATGTTTGTATATGTTAATCAGCGCTTTAAATATAAAGGTACAATATATATTTTTTATATTTAAACACCAACAAATACACCATAGGAATGTCAAAATAGAATTTTTATTGTCGTTTGAATAAAAATATGATAAAAAGACATGCAACTCTAATACAGAGTAATATTCATATATTTAGTAATTTTGTGGAGATACTTAAAAGTAATATTTTTTATATCCAAAATAATCACGACTTAACACTGTTAAAAGTTGCTTAAGCGAATGTGCAATGATAAAAACACAAATGTTTAGTAAAAATTAGTATAAAGTTAATTAAACTCCTGGACTAGACGTTAAAAGGTATCTGTGGTGTGCGACACAATAACCGAAAGGTTTGTCGTGCACCACGTTCTATGACAAAATATTTTGAGCGTCTTTTTTTAAAATATATTTATTAAATTTAAACATTTTCAACTTGTATGTTGGATGTTTGTAATATGACAGGTACTTTTTTAACAAAGTTATGACAGATTATGACGTCAAAAAAGCTTTTTTTTTTGAGTTTTAAACTTCATATGTAGGTTTAGACGACTTACAAGAACACATGTTTAAATTGTTAAAACTATAAAACGTTAACTTAAGGTTTGGTGCATTAGTAAATACGTAACTAGACGATTTATACGGGTTTTTCGTTTTCAGGTGTCGATTATGACGTCAAAGATGCTTTTTTTTTTCTTTTAAATTTAATGTGCAGGTACTTACAAGAACACATATATATAGTATTAAAACTATACAACATTAACTTAAGGTTTTGTGCATTAGGATGAAAGAATTAGAATTTAAGGTTGCAAATATTCAGCTAACTATAGAAACGTATTATAATGTCATAACTATACAAATATGAAAATTTTGTCTGTAAAATTGTACTTTTTTTCTAATATAAAAAGCAAATTCTTTTGCTGTTTTTACTTTTAGTTTCTTTGGTATTGAATGTAAAATGTGTTGAGCCAGTTAGCCAGAAAGATATTACTAATGTAATATCATTTCAATTGCAATTTGATATAGATATAAAACATTTTAAATCATTTTCAGTTAATAGATATTATGATTGTTGAGAGCACCTGATAAGAGTAAAAGATTTAAACCTGTATATAATAGAAACTGCATATAAATTTATTAAAATTGTTTAAATTACATTTTAAATTTATAGAGTTCTTAAACAATTATTTATGTTCGTACCACTTGCAACTTAAAATAAACAAATTATTCATTTTCAAAGTATTTTTACAAAACTTAAAGCTTTTCGAATCTATCACTGATTCTTTTTCAAAAGATAAATAAAATGTTTAAAAGTTTTGACTATTGATTTAAAAAAAAATTAAGGGCATATAAATCACTTTTTTTCACAATTTGATCTTATTTTATAGAGTTTTAACTAAGCTACAAGTTGTTTCTAACAAATTTTAAAAACTCTAAATAACTTTTGAGATATAGCAGGTCAAAGTTGGAGCCAACAACAGGTTCCTTATGGGAGGCACTAACTAAAACAGAAAAAAAAAAAATTGACTAAAAATATATCTCCTCCTACCAGGCACGTGGCTTGGTACGTTTCTGCAAATCTACAGAAACGTATACTTATATGCGAAAAAACTTGCTTTTATTTCAGCTTAAAAACACTCTGCTTTCTTAGCTTTAAGTATTCATTTAAACTTAGTTATGCACTCTTGAGAGATAACTTCGACATGTATGTACTCTCTAGCATTTTTAGTGTCGTAAAGATTAAACGAATACATCCAAATTGTAACATTTAGCGCGTTAAAGCTTTAATTTGTCAAAAAGCTGCATTGCAAAATCGATTCTAATGGAAGCTGCAGCCTCAAAAATAATAATCATACAATTTTATGTTACAATATTTTGCATAACTTGTTGTTACTATTGACGACGTTAAATGTTTGATTTTGAATACAATATAAATGTTTTTGAGTTAAATTGTGATTTTAGATAATAACAAATAACAAATAATAAAAAAATAAATAGGACACAGTAGTCTATCCACTAATAGGAGATTGATAATTAATAATTTATTATTTTTGAGAATAAACAATTACTCAGTTTCACCGCAGAGCGGATTTTCAAATTGTAAATCTGTGGTAAAATAATAATCCAATATTTATTTTAACAGTTTATTACTAACAAAACAATGTTTCACTCCTATACTTGCATATAGGAGATCCTCAGTTGTTGTAAATAGGTCTTATTTAAATAGAAATAGAATAGAGGTAAAAATGACAAATAGTTAAAAATTGGTTTGAGTTAAGTTTTTATACAAAAAAAATTAATAAATAAGTAAAAAATTATATTGTCCTCTTTGATTTTAAATGAATTTTTTTTTTCTCGTTTTTTTCTAAATTTAACATTTGAATTAAGTATTAAATTAAGTTGAATAAATTAAGGAAACTTCTTTTAAAAACAACTTCTGTGTAAGCTAATTTATTTTTAGCAACAAAACAATAGCAGTAGTTGTTTGAAGAACCGTAGTAAACAAATCGTAAGGTTATTGGTTTTTTTTATTTTAAATATTAATCTCTTCTATCCATCGACAACTTTGACAATTGTCAATAAAAAAACATTTTTAATATTTTTATAATAAAGCTTGACAAAAATCACCAAAGTATAGGTTTTTGAGTTTTTCAACTTTTTGCTTTCATCGACAGTTTTTTTTTCACAATAAAAACAAACATTTCTATCCTCTAGAGAGTTTGACGGTCCACCGCATACGTACGAAATATATAAACAAATTGTTTTATTCGGAAATTTACTTAACATTTAAGAACGTTTTTACAAAGTTTTACAAGATTTCAAGTAAAACTGTGGAAGTTATGACCATGGCAAGAACAGTGTTAAGTTTTTAAACAAATACTTTTTGATACAGCGCTAAGTTTTAAACGCAGATCATTCAGGGTAAAAAAGGTAATTTTAAAAAGACTATAACTTATCAATCACGAAATATAAATACAATTTGTTTCATATAGAAATTTAGTTAACATTTAAGAACATGTTTACAAAGTTTTACAAGATTTCGAGTAATACTGTGGAAGTTATGACCATAGCAAGGACAGTGTTAAGTTCTTAAACAGATACTTTTTAATACAGCGCTAAGTTTTAAACGCAGATCAGTTGAGTTATGTTCCATTTTAAAATATACATAAACTTAAAAAAAAATTGTTGAGTTATGTTTTATTGTAGAAATGCATGAGGTTTTATTTTTTGTTAATTTTTTTATAAAAAAAAAATACAAATTAAAAAAAAATTGAGTTGACTTATGCTTTATTATAGGGGTGGGCAACGTAAATAGTTAACGGGCCGGATCCAGAAAAATATAGTCCTTAGCGGGCCGGATCATTTCAAGTTAGTGATCTTTTGGATTCAGCTGGATCCTTTTTTAGATCCGGATCCCATTTTAAACATATTATCCAGATCTGGCTAAATACTAATTTTAGACAAAGATCTGGATCCGAATGGAAGATAATTTCAAAAAAATTTGGATCCTGTTAGATGCTTATTGATCGGGTGTTTCAGAATTTTGAATCAATACATTAATTACCAAGGTTCTCAAGTATGAAATTTTATATTAAATTTAGTTAAGTATTCATAATTCTATATATATTATAACTCTGGACGGAATTAATACTAGTTAGTCCTAGAAAAATCATAATTTTGTTACTAAAAGTTACTCGAGCCTAACATTTCAAGCTAAAACATAAAAAAAATTGCTAACTATACGAATTTAATTAATTTTGGAAATCCTTACCTGGAGTTTATAGTGATAATATTTTTTTAAAAATTAATAAACAATTCAATATTAAACTACTGTTATTTAATTTAATTAAGCTAAAGAAGATTCATTACATTTTTTTGCATGTATAAAAGAAACAAAACAAAAAATAATTCTGATATAATAAACAGTTTTACCATAAAAAGCAAAAAATAAAAAATAAAAGATCTCGATGAAACACTTAAAGTTGATCATGTATTAGAGTTGTTTAAATCTAGTTGCGTGAAAGTTTTGGAAATCTGCAAGTGCACTGAAAAGCCGATTAGGTTTGAAGATAGCTTATCCTTGTTAATGTTTATGGTCGGAAATGTTTGTTTTTAAATGTATGAAGTATCGAACAACACAACTAGTTCCATGGTCATCTTTAGAAGTTTACAAACTTTGACTCGATAAATAATACATAAAATCTATCTAAAAATCTTATAAAAGCAACAAAAATTATATGTTTGATTTCAAATTTTCTTATTAGTTTATTTAAAAAACAGTAAAGACTAGATATCAAATTACTTTGGCTTGAAATTTTAACACTTTTACTTTCAAAACATCAAAAAGTTATAATAAAGAAATCAATTTAACTAAATTCTGTACTTTAAAAATATTAATCAAACAGTGCACCTAAAATACTTTAATAAGAGTACTAACATAAAATAGCGAAATATTGAAACAAAAAAGAAATTAATATATATTTTTAGCATAACAAATATTTTAGTTTAGTAGACTTATAGATTAAGATCGATTTCACGAGTGAAAATATTACTAAACGAAAAACTAAAACATAAAACTGTAACTTTATACTTTAAATGTTAAGTTTAAAGAATTTAGCAAAAATAATTACACTAAAAAGAAATCAATGAGACATTTTTAGATCATAAAAGTTTTTAACAAGTTGTTTAAAATCTGGAAGTTTATTTGAAGTAGATATTCTCAGTAATGACTGCAAATTGGTATGAGTAAGATTTGAACACAGCATACTTTTGTTTATATACATGGTTAAGAATGTTTGTTGCAAAAATATGTAGACTCAAACAGAACAAATAACTTCATTGTCATCTTTTTTAAATTAACAAACTTTTACTTGTTAAGTAAGTCTTAAAATCTGTCAATTTTTCAGTTTTGAACTTTTCTTTTTGTGTACTGCCACATTGAAGTTCAACAGTTCTAACAATATTACTAAGTTCATTTTCGGTGTCAAACGTCGACAGTGATGAAATAATGTCTAATTCTTAACTTAATTGTTAAAAGTCTGCAAAACGACGACTAAACTTATTATCAAGTGGAACTATTGTCATCAATTGGTCATCACTAAACTTAACCATATAATTAATCAAAAAGTCCTTTATGAAAAAACAATAGCAGAAAAAGTGCAAATAGTAGTCTAAACTTAAAACATTTGACAAAAGTTTAAATTTGAGCAGTTTGACCTAAAAAGTTTGTCGATGTTTAAAAAGATTTATTTTACTTTTATAAACATTTAAAAAACAACTCAATACTTATCTGGAAAAGACAGCAATTTTTGACACTTCTTTATTTTAAGAAAACATTATGATAGGTAAGATCATCAAAATTAGTTCAGCAAATAATTGCTTTTGGATAATTTAAGAAAGGATTACTTCAACTGACTTCAAACAGAATAAGATACTATAACAAAAAAGTGTTTTATCACCACAAAATAATAAGCCATTTCAACAAACGTTTTCAGGGTCAAAGTCTTACAGTTTTGTTTAATGAAATAGTTCAAAAACGGTTTTGTACAAGTTTTGTAATAATTAAATTGGCTGGTCGGATTTTATACAAATTTTGAAAATGCTTAGCGGGCCGGATCATCCACTTGCGGGCCGGATCAATGTTGTTCGCGGGCCGGATTCCATTTAAAATTAAAAAAGGTTTGGGGGCCAGTCATTTTCACTCTGCGGGCCGGATCCGGCCCGCGGGCCGTACGTTGCCCATCCCTACTTTATTAGTATTTATTAGTTGAATTAGTTGAGCATGACCAACGTCAAGATGCTATAACCTCTGTGATTGGTGACGTTGACTAGTAGGTTGAAAAAATAACAATGTTATCTTTTCAACCGAAGCCAACAAGCATCACAAATTTATTTTTTCATTTTAAAATTTGACAACAAAGTTTGAAACATGCTTAAGGCTGTTCAACCTAAGTGGTGATAAAAGACCATTAGGTTGTTAGCCAGGAGTACGTTAACAAAATATCAAGCTTGTCCAATGAGACTTTGTAGATGTTAAAGTTGACTTAAAAACTTAAGAAACTTTTAATGCAATTAAATACCAAATTGCCTTAAACAGTTACTTTATTAATTTTATGTCGACCTCTTTATTTTAATTATTGTTAATTAAAATTTCCCCTTGAGCTACGATACTATTTGGAAACTTTAAAAATAATTTCAGTAGCTCAGTTTTAATTTAAAATATAATACAGTATACTACCGCTTAAGTACGCACTTTTTTTGGTACGCATCACGCCTTAAGTACGCACTTATCCAGAAAGACAAAGTAAAGGATGTTATACTAGAACTTCAAGAAATTCCAGTTTTTTTGCTTAAATTTTCAATCATCAAGTTTTTCCAGATTATTTTATGTTTCCAGGTAGAATGGCCAACCTGCTGAGTTAGCCTGATACTTTCACAACTTTTAAACTAGGGTGAGTAATCCTGAGTAGGCCAAGTGGCCTGAGATTGAGACAGTCCTGTTATCAAATGTTAACAAACTAAATACTTATGTAGTGGTTGCAGAAAAGTAAAAAGAATAATGATATTTGAGCTGTAATGCTATAAAATAAATAAATCTAGATGACAAAGTTAAAAAAACCTACATATACAAAATAGTTAAGTCATAATTTAATTTCAATGCACATACATTGATGTTTTGATAATGTTTGGTAAACACAAAGTAGTTTGGTACTTTCCCTCTAACAAAACAAAATGTAGCTTAATATTTTTTTAAATCATTGACTGACATTGACTTTCTATATTAAATGTATGTATTAATTATGTAGAAGCTTTTTATAGAAAAAATAAATCATATTAAAATATATTAAAAAAAATTGCCAATTAGAATTATGTTTTAAATGTTATTTAAAATAAATGACTTGTTATTTGGCTTAATTATTTGGTGGCTAGTTGTAAGAAAGAAAACAAACAACTAAATTTCATATTATACTATATCGTCAAAAAGTACGCACTACCCATGCTAAGTACGCACTTTTTGGTCGGGTTCAATTTGCGTACTTAAGCGGTAATGTACTGTATATCAGAATACACCTAATATTGTATAGTCGTCATCAGTTTTGACACTAGCAACAAGACTAGGGGAATTACCTAAACACTAACAGTCTTTAAATGAGGGTATTCTAATTCTATTGATGTATAATTTACTAAAACTTGCAAAGGCCATGTCTTACGTAAAAAAAAGTTAAATGAAGGAAAAAAGCTATGCATAGTTTAATAAAATAACTATGAGACTAGTTATAAATTTTTTTTCGAATGTAGCTATTTTAATTAGCCGCAAATAAGAGTAAGTTCTACAAAATTAGTAATTCCGAATTAAGGCCAAATAGTACGAAATATTGACAGTTGGATAAAACAAATATTCGCTTATGTTTATTCACTAATAAATATGAATATTAAAAAAAAATTCTTTTTTTTTAATATTAAGTACAATTACAGTAGTAATTATAAAAAAACATAGTTTTTTTTAAGGGGCCCCCCTACAAAAACCAAACCCCAACCAAAATAATTTTTATTTCAACATATAGACAAAGGATTGCTCTCTAGAATAAAAAGAAAATTTATTATTTATCTATTAAAATAAGAAAAATAATTGGATTTAAAGTTTGGACATTTTTAAAAAATTTTTAAATGACGTCATCATGCTAACTTAACACTCGTTATATTTTCTAATGTTTACTCCCTGGTTTTATTTTAAACATTATTACATTATTAATTTATTATTAGAACTATGTGCTTAATAATTAGTATCGACTACTCCATAACTACTAACCCTGTAAAGGTTTTATCTTTTTAAATCCATTAGATATCAATACCCCATTGTATACCATGGTTTAATTGTATTTGTTTATAGACTATAATTTAATAGCTTTTAAATTAAAGGTTGTTTAGCATCAATATAATTTTTTATTTATTTATTAATTTTTATTGTATAAAAACTTAACTCAAACCAGTTTTTAATTATTTGTCATTTTTACCACTACTATTTTATCACAGATTTACAATTTGAAAATCCGCTCTGCGGTGAAACTGAGTAATTGTTTATTCTCAAAAATAATAAATTGTGATTTTCTTATACTTATTTTTAATGAATGTTTTCTGGGTTTACACAAGTGGCAACACATAAAGAGTCATAGGGGGTGTGGAGCAAAATAAATTGCTTTGTATACAGTTATCACTCGTACTTCAACATTCCATTTTTGATGTATTAACATAACTGCATAGTTTCTGATTAAATTCAATAACATTAGAGGTAGTTTAAGTTGCTGTGTTCCCGCTTGAACGTTATCACGCGTCATTTCAGATGTTTTAAATTTTGTAGATTCGTAATTCTTTTGAGCTAGCTACGTCCCTGCCTCCTACGTTTTCTGAGAAAAATTTCCAAACTTTTAGGAAGTTTTTCTTGGAATATTCAGAAAATTCTGTCGCAAGGAATTATTAAAAAATAAAAAAATAGAAGATTTCAAAAAAAAACAAAAAAAAAACAGCTTTTTTTTTTTGTCATTTTTTCTTGGTTTTACACACGAATCGGGGCACACATTATTTAACATTATTTGCAGGAGCTTTTTCCTATTATATATGATAAACAATATATAGTTACTAACAGGTCCAAATTTTTTAATGTGCTTTTTAAAAAGTAATGACTTCGGTAAGGTAAAACACTTTGAGAGATACGCACTAAATTTTTTAATTTTTTTTAGCTAATAATTTTTTAGAAAACTTTTTGGTTTTAGAAAACTTATTTATAAGTAAAGATTTATAAACTTTTTTTTTGTCCTGGACATGACTTTAAACTGTATCCTGGTGTATAACACGATAACCGAAAGGTTTTTTCGTACACCAGGCAGGTCCTTGGACCAAATGTTTGAGCGCTTTTTTTTTTTTTCGTTCAATAAACAATAATATACAGGTGTTATCAGTGACGAAAACAAGCTCATTAAAGCAAAGATAGAAAACAATAACTACTAGTTACATTTTTAATATATCAAAACTTTATCGTCAAATAAATAAAATCTATTATTTTTACGAAGCATGTATTTGACTGAAACTAAATTAAAACAAATAAATAATTAGGTGTGAAATGAGTTTAGTTAAACCAAAGTTTTATTAAACTTGTACTAGAACTGTTGAAAAAAAAAAAATATCTATCACTAGATAAAATAAAAATGCAACAATTTAAAAAAAAAGTGAAACTCTGAAATTTAAAAAACTTAAATTTAATTAACACAATTAGTTAAGTATAATAAATATATTATATTTTTATAGTAAATATACTTTTCGGAGTTTTTCTTTACTGTTTTTATAGTAAATAAAACATAATAACTTTTAAAGTTTAAACTACAGAGTACAGACCATTTCTTTAAATAAATGAATAAATAACTTAAATTTATTTTTTAAAACTAATTAAGTATAATAAATATACCACAGATGTTTTTGTGTTAAAACTTTATTCCGACTAACGGCGTTTCAATGCTCTCAAATAAATTTAAGAACAAGATTTATCGAATATTTGTCCTCACAAACGACGATTCTACTTTAGTTAAACCTGTCTACTTATGCACTTGTTTGTTTCGCAACATTTTCATATACAATCACAAACATTGAGTTTGATACTGCATGTTTCCTCTATTTTGTTATATACCGTGTATATAGTACTGTATAAATATTTTTAATTTGGTTTGAATTTTTAGTAAACATTTTGCTGCATACTTGTTTTTAAGCTGAAAAACTTATTCATTAATTTGTTAAATTTATTCTGACGTAACATTTCTGCACAACTTAATTTATGTTTCTTTTTTAAAAATTTACCTATTCTCAGAGCTTTTTTGAGGTTAGTACACGTTTTTATTAAATTTGTAGTTTTTGTAGACAATTTTATATTTTTATGTTTTTATTTCGAACTTTGTTTTTAAACCATAAAGTTTGTTTATAGTTACTACTCACATAAATGTTATAAATAATAATACATGCTTTTTTTCTAATGTGTGTTAATATTTTATAGACTCCGTAGATATGTTCTTAAATTTATTTGAGAGCAGTGAAACACCGTTAGTCGGAATAAAGTTTTAACACAAAAACATATGTGGTTTATGTTCCGATAAGCTTAGCTTATCAGGATCTCTAGGATTTAACACTTTTTAATGTTACATCTAATAATAAATATACTATATTTTTATAGTAAATATACTATTCGTAGTTTTCGTTTACTGTGTTTCTTTTTTTTGCTGAAAATTAAGTTTAAAAAACATTTTTTATTAGATCGTTCTTGTACTATTCAGGTTTTAAAAGTATTAAAACAGTTTCAAGTCAAATTAGTTCTAAAATATTTGAACACTTAGTCAAAAACTAAACCTAAATATTTCAAAATCATTTCCTTAAATATGATTGTTTACCTAAAGCTTAGCTATAAAAGGCCGTTTTATAAAAATTTTGAGGCGACTGCTACGTTCTTTTCAGTTTTTTTTTCATATCAGAAACAAAAGTAAATTATTGATTTAAAAAAAAGTTGAAATAATATTTAAACCTAGACAGCGAAAACAAGTTTAATTAACAAAAGAATATCTTAAATTAACACAAAATGAGTCTAATTATTGTTTTTTTTGTTTTCACACAATTAAGGTTTTACCAATTTAACCACTGAATCGTAAAACAAGTTAGATTTATAATAACAACAATATATAGCATAAATTGTTTAGAATTACTTTTGTTCTATTCTTTTAAATGTTAACAATGTAAACCAAAAAAATATCTGCGAAAATTATCTTACAATGCCGAAGTCTGGATTTTTGTGAGCTTAGAGACCAGCTTAAGTTAACATAAAGTTTTGAATATTTGCATCGTTATAACTATGCGTGCAACAATTTATAGTTAAAATTTTACAAGTTTACCATAGTTTATTGTTATATAAAGCAAAAAATAGCAATCTTTTTAGTGTTTTTTAAGTATACGTTTTTAATATTGTTTCAACTTTTTTTTAAATCAATGATTTACTTTTGTTTCTTATATTAAAAAAAACTAAAAAGAACGTAGCAGTCGCCTCAAAGTTTCTATGAAACGGCCTTTTTAAAGCTAAGCTTAAGTAAACAATTATATTTAAGGAAATGATTTCGAAATATCCAGGTTTAGTTTTTGACTAAAGGTTCAAATATTTTTGAACTAATTTGATTTGAAACTATTTTAGTACTTTTAAAACGTTAATAGTACAAAACGAGTTAATAATTTTTTTTTCTAATTTAATTTTCAGCAAAAAAAAGCTAACGAAAAAAGAAACACAGTAAACAAAAACTCTGAGTAGTATATTTACTATAAAAATATAGTATATTTATTATACTTAACTAATTTTAAAAATTAAGTTTCAGAATTTTACATTTCTTTGTAACAACTAGCGCTGTTCTTTTCTTACTTTTCTCTCAAAGTTAAAAGTGCTTAAGTTTAGTGAAGCGCGAGTAGTTTGACCAGTCTAGTTTTAGCTTTGTAATAATATCATATCGTGCTAAAGGTTGTGTTCGCCTCGTACTTCTTTTACGCAGGCGACTGTTTTTTATGAACTTTGAGTTGAAGTAGTTATTTGTATATTTTATTGTTATGTTTAATCGAAGTTTCTATTCATTTTAATACTGCTTTGTGTTTCTAGACTCAATTTCTTTATATACAACTAGTTAAGCGTTCTAACAATCTAACTATTTAATTAAACTAAGCTTAAAAGATAGTCTAAGTTTAGTTCGCAATTCATTAAGTCGACTTAGCTAAATAACTTTACTTACGACAAGTAACAATAATAGTAAATCAGGATAGTTGAATCTTTGAAATTTTTGAATTTTTATTTTATCTAGTGATAAGTATTATTATTTTTTAATTAAAACACATCTAGTACAAGCTTAATAAAACTTTGATTCAACTAAACTCATTTTAAACCTAATTATTTTTTTTTTGTTTTCATTTATTTGACGATAAAGTTTTGATATAGTAAAAATGTCAAACGTAGTTGAAATGTCACTAGTAGTTACAGTTTTCTATCTTTGCTTTAAAGAGCTTGTCTTTATCTCTGATAACACCTTTAAAAAGTTTATAAATCTTTAGTTTTAATTAGGTTTTCTAAAATTTAATTGTTTTCCAAAATTATAAATAGTTAAAAAAAGTTAAAAAATTTAGGGCCTACCTCTCAAAGTGCGTACCTTACCAAAATCTTTACTTTTAAAAAAGTTTGTTGAAGAAATTTGGACCTGGTAGTAAACATATGTTGAATATCATATAAAATAGGAAAAAGCTCCTGCAAATAATGTTAAATAATGTGTGCCCCGATTCGTGTGTAAAACCTTTTTTTTTTAATTTTGTTCTGACAGAATTTTTTAAATATTGCAAGGAACATTTTTCCTGAAAGTTTGTGGTATTTATCTCAAAAAACGTAGAATAAGATAGATTTTTAGTGATTTCTAGTTATTTGCCGTTTTAGTTTGTGGCTCTCATAAGGAACCTGTTTTAGTCTGCAACTTTGACCGGCTATATCTCAAAAAAAAAAATTTTGAGTTGTAAAAATCTGAAAAAGCAACTTGTAGCTTAGTTAAAGTTTAAGAAAATTAGACTAAATTGCCCTTAAACTTATTATGATGTTGTTGTACAAAGTTCTAAATACATGCTATCAAAAAAAACTAGTAACAATAATTGAGTTAGTATATTGTTAAAAGAGCTATCTTTCCATTTCAAGTGTAACGACTTTGCGTTTAAATAAAAAAGGGCGCTAGAGAGTTTTCTCAAATTAGGGACTTTTTATCTCTTTGTTTACTTATCGAACTGCTTTAGCATGGCGGTAGTCGAGTTTTTTACCTTTGTACTGATAGTATATCATTTGAAAAGATTGTGGTCGCCTCGTACTTCTTGTACGAAGGCGACTGTTTTTTATATTAACTTGTAAATTGGAATAGCTTATTTGTATATTTTGTTATCATGTATCGCAGTTTATATTCATTTAAATACAATTTGTGTTTCTAGACTCGATTTCTTATATACAATTAGTTAAGCATTCTAACAATCTAACTATTTAATTAAACTAAGCTTAAAAGATAGTCTAAGTTTAGTTCGCAATTCATTAAGTCGACTTAGCTAAATAACTTAGCTAAGTCATATCTAAACATTTAAATAACATCACCGATAAATACTTATTACGCGCACGGAGTCAGATAATAACCAGCAGCGCGCGTATAAGTAAATCGGGATAGTTAAATGATGACCCCTAGTTGTGTAACACGCACCTTATTTAAGTCCGTAACTTCTTTTTATTTTCTACTTTTCGTAGTGGTGACCCAAAATTAGTTTAAAACTTTATTAAGACTTTAAACAAAATCTAATAGTATCATGGATATACTTTATTTTAGGCTTAATAGATGCCAACTTTATAGGAACTGGGAGGAATTTAAACAAGACAAATATAAAACATTAATAACAGAGTTTTCCTCGTTTGATTCACCCAAACCATATCCTTACAAGAATTACGCGAATTAGAAGCCGAAAGAGCCGCACTCGATCGAAGTGAAGCTGCTAGAGAATCAAAACGCAATCGCGCTGTCGCCATACCAAATTATGACGTCACCAGTACTTCGTCAAGTAATGCAACAAAAATATCTATTAAGAACCAAAGTTCTGAGCAACCACGGCCAGAATCACCAAGGCCAGAGTCAACGACCAAAGCCAAAGATCAGAGCCAGGTCAACCAGCACCAAAACGGGCAGTCCCAACGGTCCAGGCAACCGCAGCCAGAATCGACAAGGCCAGAGTCAACAGTCAGAGCCACAGCAGCCAGTACCTCCAAGACCGCCAGCAACGATCAGAGCCATCATAGCCAATACCACGTCGGGCAATCCCAAAAAGCTGGAAAACCGCAGCCAAAGCCAGAACAGTTCAAGCCAACGGCCGATATAGAGGCTTACAAAGATCCGTCTCCACCCGTGAGAACACAAGCATTACTTGCACCATCAGATAAGGATGCAGAAACAGAGCCAATCATAAAAGGAAGCACAGCAGCGACTACAAACTTTTCTTCCAGCGTTAATACGTCCAGCAAAGAAGCAAACGCAAGAAAGTTGCCCCATTCTCTAAACAAAAGCACAGCAGCGACGGCACAAAACGGCAATACTAAAATAAATGTTAAAACTAATCGCGAATTCTTACGAAAAAAAAACATCTTACTCTAAACGCAAAACGAATGCGAATAAGAAAAAACCTTTAGAAATTAGCTTAGAGCAGATTTTTAAAACAAACCACGATTTAATTCGGCTTATTTCTCACAAATGGCGTTTTAAAATCGAAAATTTCTTTAACACTATCGCACGAATTTTTAAAACTAATCGAAAATTATTTTGGTTCAGCTTCCATCGATGGGGCTTTAAAAATTTTATTATCGAAAATTCTTTAAACACTATTGCACGCATTTTTAAAACTAATCGAGAATTATTTTAGTTCATTTTTCACCGATGGCGTTTTAAACATATCAAAATCGAAATACTCGTCAGAAACCGTTGCAAAACTTTGAGTTTTTGTTCAGACGCTATTTTTCACCGCTGGAAAATTAAACTAAGATGTTATTGAAACTTTACGATTAATTAACTTTTACAGCAAAACGTTAAAACCACCAAAAGAGTAATGAACTTTTAAACGCAAAGTTAAGACCACCAAATAGTAATTTATTTTATTTAATTATGGCAGACAACTAGTCTAAGAAGCTTTCTGAACAAAGCTTAGGACGAAATCGAGTCATAAGAAATTGAAGGAGTATTTTTAAAGTTTATTCTTAACTTAAAACTTTATTTTGAGCTCTTACTAATATAAAAAATTGCCTTAATTTGTTAAGCTTTATTTCAATTTGTTTTTTAACAACAACTTATGTTCAAACTTGAACTATAAATCTACAGTTGAACTATAGTAACCTTAGTGATTGATGTTAAGAAGGTTTATTGGCTTGTTTTTTGTTGTTATACACTTCAGCTTACTTATAAAAACACAATTTTAATAAGGTCATTTGAGCTATTAAATATCTTATTCAACATTTAAACGCTAACAACAACTTTGTTTTTAACTTTCTTAGAATATTAAAGTTTTATAAATTAGTATAAAGTTCAAGAGCTATATATTTTTACGAGAACAAGTTTAAGCTTTTGAAATGAATATAGTTGTTTGTTTTGTCAACTAACTCATGTTGAATGTGAAATGTTTTTAATATACTAAAAGTTTATATAACGAATAATTTGTTTAAACTGAAGCTATAATTTTTTTTTAAAGTTTCTTATAAACATACTTAAAAGTACTTGAAAATACTTGAAATAATATTTTCTTTATATTTTTGCTTAAACGTTTTTTGAACTTCGCACGAAAACGGCTCGAGAAATCGAAAGTCGTCAACAAGTCGGCGAAGGTGACAAAGAGATCTGATCCACCATCAGCAAAGCGACCGAGTGGAGTACAGATGAGGAGACCGAGAATGCACGAATAGCGTCTACCGGAAACAATGACTCGCGAGCACTACTAGCGAATAAAATTCTAAAATTCTTTCATTTTTTTTCATTTTTGTAAATTGTTAAAACTTTTTAATTCTGTGCGTCATTTACGAAATTTAAAGCATTTACAAATATAATTATTGGATTTTTATAGTGGATTTTAAAGTTTTTTTAACTTTATCACTTTTAACATCTTAAAGTTAATGTTTTTAAAAACGGAAACCAAGTTGGAACATCAAATTGGTTTCCGTAGGACAAGAAATGTAACGACTTTGCGTTTAAATAAAAAAGGGCGCTAGAGAGTTTTCTCAAATTAGGGACTTTTTATTTCTTTGTTTACTTATCGAACTGCTTTAGCATGGCGGTAGTCGAGTTTTTTACCTTTGTACTGATAGTATATCATTTGAAAAGATTGTGGTCGCCTCGTACTTCTTGTACGAAGGCGACTGTTTTTTATATTAACTTGTAAATTGGAATAGCTTATTTGTATATTTTGTTATCATGTATCGCAGTTTATATTCATTTAAATACAATTTGTGTTTCTAGACTCGATTTCTTATATACAATTAGTTAAGCATTCTAACAATCTAACTATTTAATTAAACTAAGCTTAAAAGATAGTCTAAGTTTAGTTCGCAATTCATTAAGTCGACTTAGCTAAATAACTTAGCTAAGTCATATCTAAACATTTAAATAACATCACCGATAAATACTTATTACGCGCACGGAGTCAGATAATAACCAGCAGCGCGCGTATAAGTAACATTAAGAGTAATTCGGGATAGTTAAACAAGAAACATGTGTATTTTTATTTTTATTTGTACACCTTATTATTATTATTTTTTGGATTTTTTCAGAAAACCTTTATCGTTGCAAGGGGTAGAGTTTAAGACTGATTTTTTTACCATAAAAAAATGCTCCAAGTGCACTTTATTAAAGTAATCATTTACTACTATTTACAAGTTTTGTTTTACTTTGGTATTTGATAAAACATGTCCTTTGCCAAATGCTTTGGTCCACTTTGCTATTAATATCTTTAGCATTTGTTGTAAGCCAAAATCAAAAAAGATGCAAGACTGTGTTTCTGCATATTCAGAAGCCAGCAATTTACATTGGACCAAAGAATCGAAAACAAAGGTGTGCCAAGAAACAATACAGTACTATCTAAAGCAAATAAATAAATCGCATCTACTATCAACACATATTTCTTATAAAAAATTACTTTGAACATGCTTACAGGAAACACTTTTAATTAATTAACAATAAATTAAATAACAACTAATGTCAACTCAATATGGATAGGAAGTTTAGGGGTTAACTAACATTACGATATCGGGATATACAAAGAAATGTTATATAATTTTGCGGAATTGAAAAGATAATTTCTAGTTCATTTGGGATCCTGAAACTCTACAGCAGGGGTCGGCAGGCAGTTGGTGCTCACGGGCCAAATTTCATCTTTCTTAAGTCTTCGCGGGCCGCAGTTTTAGTTTTAGTGATATTTGAGTAATATTTTGGTTCTAGTCACACTAGAGAAAGTTTTACTTTTATTCACTTTAAGCTATACATAGAATGTCTATTTTAATCATAAATACTTATTAAAATAAAATTTACATTGACTAATGTACTTAAGTTTTAATAAAATATGTACTCTCTTAAACAATATTTAGTTAAATTTAATATTTTTTAAATTTTACTCACAATCTAACTCTCTATAAAAACCGAGCTTTAAGAAAGTTTATAGGTCACTTTTAAGCATTCTTAATACTATTAACCCTTTTTTCACGTTTCTGAAAATATTAACTTTTAAAATAATATTTGCGTCTAAAATAGTTTACACTCTTTAAAAAATTCAGTAACTAATTAACTTAATATAACTAATACCTATTTGTATTGTAGAAAGCTAAAACAAACTTTTTAGCATGATTAAATCTCGTATACTTTAATAAAATGCATTTTTAGTAGTTAATTAGTGTTTTACATGGTTGCGACTTTAAAAGCAAAAGTGTCTAAGTTGTATCAAACCAGCCTCAGTTTATTAAAAGTTTAAAAAGCTTAAAACTTAGTGTTGATCAAACTTAAATACCTAATTAAAATATAATCATTACAAAAAAAGTACACAATATGGAAGAAGACAAGAAAGAAAATTACATTTAGAAAACTACATTACAATATTGTAAACTATTCTAATAACTCGATGATTTATTCAAAATTTTTAAATAAAAGTTTCACACACACCTGAGTTTTAAAAAATTTCTTAAACAGGTTTAACCTAGTCCGAATTCTTCAAACTTTTAAACTAGCCTGTTTGTTCGGCAACCCTGTTTAAAAGAAAGTTCACAAAATAAAGAAATAACGAAGTTTAATAACAGTGAGCCAAATATATAGCACAAAAAGTATTAAAAGTCAGTTTCAATGGACAATTAAGTTTGTTAAAATTTTTAACAAAAGTATAAAAGTTTATTAAGCCATTTATGAAGTAGAAAAACTTATTCTTTATTAAGCATTATAGCAATTCTTTATCTGCAATAAAAATCTTGCATTTTAAAAGAGTAAATATGAAATAGAAGACGAGCTATAAGAATTGAAAAACGTTATTTAAGAGTTATTTCGAAAAACGAAAAAAAAAAATTGTAAAGTCAGTTCCAACATAGACATGATTATTTTAAGTAACTACAGACTGATCGAAAAAAATTTTAAGGCAAAAGTAGCAAAATTAATTACAAAAGGAAGATAACGTTTGGAACTTTATTTTTTTTTAATAATTTATGTTGACGGTAGTAAAAGATTTTGGTACATTTCTTCAATGACAACAAAAAGTCGTGTTTAAGAAATTCATAAAGATTATAAACCTGCATAAATCAAATTAGGACTTTAATCAATCTGTTTAGACTGCACTGATACAACAAATGTTGTTTATCTGAGAATTTTTATTAGAGGTGTTATTACTAACTTTAACATTTTAGAATAATTTCTAGGTTTAGTTCCAATGCAAAGCACAGCAATAAGTAAATACATTTTAAAAGCAAAGTTGCAATGTACCAATATAAAGTTCGTAAAAGTACAAATTTTTTCTTCTATTTTTAGTATAAAATCAAATTAAAGGTAAAAAAAGTCTCTTAAATATAAAATCAATTTTAAAAAGATACTCTTAAGCTACTTAAAATGTGTTTTTTAATAAAATATATTTATATGGTAGATTTTTCGTTTCAAATCAAAACTTCTTCACTTTACATGTAAAAATTATTTGAAATTCCAGGTTTATTCAAAAATTCTCAAGTTTAAGCTTTTTCAAGATTATTAAGTACAACTTGTCTAATTCCAAGATTTACCCGGACTCAAGTTTTTTGGCAACACTGATTGTTCACACTTATATGTATACATTAGCATAAATAGTATTTCAAATTATATCAGCTGCAAAACTTAATATTTAACATATATTATAACTCAAACCAAGACTATGTATTGACCAAAGCAAACATCATAACTTTAAATTGCCACGCTTTAAAGAAAAAAACTAGCCTGAGTGACAAAAAATTAGCCTGATATTTTCGTATACAAAAAGCAATTCAAGCCAATAAGTGAAAAAAAGACTAAATTAGCCTGAGATTTGAAGTCTTCAAATGGTCATAGTCTGAGTTTGTAGCAATGTTTAGTTATCTATTTAATTGAATTTTAACTTATTTGATTAACAATATACAAAGTTAACAAACTTACCAGTCCTAAATCAAGTTTCTATTAAATAGGTAGTTTAAAAAATATAGCAATTGTGTATGTTTGAATGCAAATCATAAAAATTAACTTAGTTTGCCTAAAATCATTGTTTGAAAAATTAAAATTTGTACCTAACAATAACTATTTTTATTTATGTCATATATATTGTTTTAATGTTTGTGAACACACTTAGATATTACATGTAGAAACAATAATGTTAGAAAATTATGCATAAACTATACTTAATCTAACTAAAGTAGTGAATAAAAAGTGGTTTAAAGTATGAGCTCCTTTGTGCATTGAGGTAATTTTAAGTGCAAAAAAGCTACTTTAAATCAAAATGTATTAAAACCAAAATCAAATAAACCTTATTTATTAGTATAATGTTATATTAAATGTTTTTATGCACACTCAAATATAATATTTAGTAATAATACATCTATAAAAGAAACTTAGGTATAAAAAACATATAAATGAATACCTAAATTGTAAAGAAATGCTTTTTTAGTTAATTACTGTGCATTACTTTTGTACAAAATGGAAAAAATTTGCATTTGGTTTATTTACTAAATATGTATTATATAATTAATTTACTGAATCAAAGCACTCTTTACACTCTCTTTTCAAATAATTATTAGCTGTTGTAAGAAGAAAGTTATTATGAAAATGATAAAAACCCTGTTTTTTAGAAAGCTAATCTGTTTTTTACACATTTTTAAGGTAATACAGTAAAGTTTTTTTGATATTTTAAAATTTTATGCATGAACTTAAAACGAAATCAAATAAAACTAAATTACGAGAAAATATTTAACTTGAAACATATTTTTGCTCAGCGGGCCACATTAACATGCTCGCGGGCCACAAAATTTTCTTTCGCGGGCCGCATTCCATTAAAAAAAAACGTGCTCGCGGGCCGCAGATTTATTCTTTGAGGGCCGCATTTGGCCCGCGGGCCGCAGTTTGCCGACCCCTGCTCTACAGGATTCCTCTTCAGAGGTTTTAGAAAAGTGATCTCTTTTTATTTTTAAATTTTACTGATTTTTTTTTATTTAATTATAATTTAAATCTACAAACTTGAACGCAATATTAACCTAGTAAAAACTGTCTTATATAGCTTTGCGGAATTGAAAAGGTAAATTCTAGTTCATTTCGAATTCTGAAACTTAACATCATCAAAATCAGAATATATAGAAAAAAAAACAAAACAAGAAACAGTAACAATATAATAAAAAACTTACTTAATATAATATTACATTTTTTGAATTTGTTATAAAATGTATGATTTTGCAAAAAAATTCCTTATTTCCTTATACACTTTTAAAGAAATTTCAAATAAAACATTTATAATTAACACTCAAAAATAAAATATTTTTCTTGATTTTCAAATTAAAAAAAAAAAATGTTGCAGAAAATAAAGACTAAAAAAAATTATTGAATCTTTTATTTCATAAATAATTTTGTAGTATACATAGATATTAAACATAATTTATTCAACAATTGTCAATTCAAGCTTACGCCGTTTCACCTAGAGGTTTTTCAGAGCTTTTTTAAATTGACAATAAAATTAAATGAAGCACACAGGTATATATAATTGGATTAGGTAATGAGAAAGTAATTAGTTATTAATCAATTAGTAATTACGTGCTTGAGAAAATACAAGGGAAGATAATTAATTAATTGTAAAAATAAAACCTAAGCAAAAACAATCTTTAAATAAAATAAAAATAAATGAATACTTATAAACGAATTGCTAGCAATACAAAAAATAATAAATAGATAAAACTTAAGATGGTATAATAAACAAAAAATTTTAACAATAAATAAAATAAATATCAATAATAAAACTAAAAATGACACTAAAAATAACTAGATCTGAAGTGGGGGCATATCGATGTTAGTTCTGACATTCTTTCTAGATTGCATATAGTGCAATTGTCTGTTTTTCTCGGAACTAAGCAGTTAATTTTAAACAGTATTTACCATTCGACTTCGGAGAATTAAATATTGTTTGATGTAGTAAATTTGGCCAAAGCCGTTGATTGTAATTTTTTGATAATGCTGTGCTTGTGTTGCTGCCACCTTTTTTAAAATGTTTTTATTTAAATGTAATTTCGCTGGGTTCTAATTGAAAAAAATTACTTGGATCTAGCCGTATACTAATTTTAAGGATCCGATTGATTAATGTTTTGAATTCATTTGACTCACCAAAGTTTCTCAAGTATGACACTTTCAGGGTGGCCATTTGTTTTTGAGAAATTTCTTCCAGATTTTTAAAAGTACACATTTTTGGGTATATTTTTGTTTAAAATTAAGTTTAAATCTAAATAGTATAACAAAATTTAAAAGATACTGTATAGCTACTTTAAATAGGTTTTTTAAGAAAAACAAAATTTCGATGATGACAAATATAAATATAAATTTATGGTAGATTTTTTGTGTCAAATCTAAATTTTACAACTTTACATGTAAAGATTGTTTAAATTTCCTGGTTTTATAGTAATTTTTCTTTAGAATTCTATTTTTTATTCTACTTTAATTTTTCTAATTCAATTTTTTTTAGCTTAAATTGTCAAATTCAAGGATTATCTTTATCTATTATAGCCCTTGGCCGAATTAATACTAATTTTATAAATACAAAAATTTCTTATTGAAAATTACTCGAGCGTACTCAATTTAAGCTAAAACATACATCTTTTTTATTAAGTATTTGGAATCATCTATTTTTGGCAACCCAGGGTTGGAGTATTACATTAATGGGACACGTTCAAAATCCACCCGCGATCGAAATCCACCCGCGTTCAAAATCCACCTGATCAAAATCCACCCAGTCAAATTCGAGAACCGCTTACCAATCGAGGGTTAGGGGTAACAGTGAAAGTAAAAAATAAATAGAAAAAGTATATATAAAATAAATTTATAAATAAAGAAAAAAAAAATTGGGTGGATTTTGAACGCGGGTGGATTTTGATAGTATACGACATTAATAATATTAAATTTACTAAAACAAAATTTTTAATATTGATCAAGGCGGGATTCTATTGAATTTTAAAAAACGTCAAAGAGCCGGTTATTTCACTCCACGGGGGGATCCGGCCTGCAGGCCGAACGTTGCCCACCACTACTTTAGGCGTTCGTTGCTAGTGTGTTAATGGTTAAATAGGTAAGATACGCAAAATGTTTTACTACAGGCACAAATGTGCTAACAACAAAATAAAATGGGTGAAAGTTTATAGTTTTATAGTTTGTGTTTTCAAACTCTTAATAAATCTCAATCCCTAAAATATTGACCCAATTAAAGTATATTAGTTATTATAGAATCGATTTAAAATAAAGCATCTATAGGTGGTATGGTGAATGGTCCAAAGAAATTTAGTCTAAGAAGGCAGGATGCCAAAGCCAAGAACTCAAAAGATAACATTTTCTTACTACTCGGGAAAAAGGTTTATTTAAGTATAGTATTAGTGTAAAAGTTTACTCAACTTAAATAACAATTGAAATTTTCAAAAATGTGTGTACACTTCAAGTATTTAGCTTTTTAATATTTTAAAAGTTTTAATTTTTCGTATTAAAGTATTCACACTAAAGATATTAGTTTTTACTCTGAAAACAACCAAAATTATAAAATTTTGGAAATAAATGTATACAACTATTACCGAAGAATTGTTTCAGTAACAAAATATAATGATATATTTAGGTTAAATAAAGTTAAATAAATTTTAGTATGGACGAAACTTTTTTAAACATACTTAACTATGTAAATATAAGTGAGCTTCAAAAACTAAATTGTTCATTAAAAAATATAAGTTTCTTGCCAATTATAATAAATTTTACAGCTTTAAAAAATCAGTAAACTTACATTGTAATCATGTGTGTATATACTACACATATTAAAGATGTTTCTGATAGCAGTGTTCAAGTTCCTTGAGCAAAACATGAAAACATCAAAATTAGAAGGGCGACTAGCTAAGACCATTTTTTTTATTTAAAAGGCGTAAAGCTGGAATAGCAACTTGTACTTTTCCACTTTGGGAGGGCAAACTGGCAATGTTCGAACAGAAAGAATTTATCAAATTTGTTAAAACCAAACCACGGGTGGCTTCGCGTTTAGCCACCAAATCCTTCGCTCTACTGAGCACGAAAGATAGCTTTTTTCAATGAGGTAAAATCGTTCAACCGTATAAATTGATGCTAACAGCTAAACAGTAAAACACAACATAATTTTTTTTGAGTGAAACAATAAAATCTTATAATATTTAAAGTTATAAACTTTTGTTGTAAAAAACTTTAGTTATTGATAATGATTAATTCAATAGTTTTATATGAACTCTGTTTTGCCTAAATTTCAAATTTATTTATTTATTTATTCCAACAGGCTTATAGTTAACACTTAGGTTTTCATTTAACACCTTCATATAAAAAGTTTCATAGAAATATAGAAGAACAATTTTTTATTGATGATTTCCTCTAAATTAAAAAGAAAATTAACAAAATTCTGTTTTCTTTTTAGTTTTTAAATAAATTGATCTCATATTTTCAGTAAGTGATTCATGCATTAGTAGTTAAAATCCGATTTCAACAGTTTCAAAATAAAAATTAAGAAGCTTATGACCAAACTATTCATTTTTTTAGGTCAGAGTTGGAATTTTTTTTTACAAAATATAACATTGACTTTTTTTTGAAAGTTTAGAGTATATACTATAAGATAATATTTATACAAAAGATTTATTATAATTAACTTTTATAAGATTTTTTTTTTACCAAAATTACATGAAACATAAAATGCTTAGGATCTGGTCGGATCTCAATTTACAAATAAAATCTGGATCCGGTTCCAGCCAGATCTTAGACTAAAGAAGATCTGGACGGGTCGGATCCTAAAAGGTGGACCCAGCAGATCACCAATTAATGATCAAAAATATGGTCTAGATGGGATTTGACCTAAATATGTGTAATGACACAGCTTACAGGCTTGATGCCTTGGTCGCTCGGCCATCTGGCCTTGCTAACACTTTCATATTTAGCTTCTATAAATTTCATAACTTTAGAAACCTTTTACAAGTTTCTGCACTGCAATTATATTCTTAAATCAAGAAATATATGATAAATTAATTAACTATATATCTACTTTGCTCAGGAAAAAAAAAATAATTTATGAAACAAACATAAGATACAGACTTATTTATTTATAAAATAATTTGTTTACAACAACTTTAAAGTCGTTTTAAATGTTTTTTTGTGGTTGTTTAAGCCTAAAAATACATTTATTGTAATTTTTTTTATTAAACACACTCAACTTACATTTTTTAACTATTTTTCTAGTTTACGTGATAAAAACCACTACTTAGGACGTTTTAAAAGTTTTTTTGTATTTATTTTTACCTAAAAGTTTGTACTATGTAAAATTATCTTTTTTATAACTGCTTAGTGCTTATCGAACCATTTTAAATTGTTTATTTTGATAGGAAATTATATTACCTATACAAACTGTTACGAAGTTTAACTGCCGAACGGACTATGAAACTATCTGAGTTGTTATATATGTTGTCGATAAGGATTGTAGATAGAAAATTTTATGAAAAGTTATTTTTTTATTAAGTTCAGCAACTGATTTTTTTCATAAAACTTAGTTTAAAATAACTTTAAAGACGCTTTAATTGTGTTTTTGTTTCTGTGAAAAATTTATTATTCTAAATTAATATACTATACCTGCTTGAACTACTTTTTTATTATTTTATGTAATTTTTGTGCTAAAAACCTCTACATAAGAGGTTTTGTATGAGTTTTTATGATATTTTATACTAAAAAATAAATGTGTTTACTTTTTTTTTTTAAACTGTTAACTTATTATTACAATTGTCTGTCTAATTTATGTACAAAAACAATATTTTAGAGTTTTGGATGCTATAACTTTGTTTTCGTGTCTATTAAACCTGAAAAGTACATTTATTCTTATATTCTCTATTTAAATTTCCTATTAAGCCATGCCTCGAACCAATTATTAATGTTGATTATGTACAAAAGGGTTCTGCTTCTACTAAGAACGTTTAAACAGTTTTTCATGTTTAATTTAACTGAAAGACTAATTATTGAAGGCATTTAATTGAAACTTTTAAAATTATGACTTATAACTACTAAAAATGAGTTCAAGTTATTACGTTTAAACAGATTTTTTAAAATTCATTAATGTCATTTTTTAGTTAAAACAGATCAAATTCCAACCTTTTAATATATAAAATTGTTTTATGACTTTTCAACAGTTTCTTTTTAGTTTTAAGAGAAAAAGTATATTCGTTTACCAGTTTTAATCAAATGTATACCTCATGTACTCTATATACAATTTATTATTATACTATAAGTAAGTAAATGCTACTTTTTATTAATATTTATTTAAAATAGATACAATTAATAAATTGATTTATGTTGAAATTTTCCCTTTGAGTATGTAGATTTATTTTTAAACAGAGTATTTCATTTTATGCTTTTAATTAAATATATTTTATAATCGTGTAATTTTATTTTACGTTAAATGTACAAAAATTATAAAAGTGTCTTGTTTAAAAATTTTAATTATTATTATAAGTTTAATTCAACAACATTCATTTTATCTTAATACTTTATTAATATTGAAATTAATTTTTGATTAGATAACGTTGATTTTTACATATAATTTTGAAACAAAATAATATTTATTAAGATATTTTACCCTAAAAAACAACATAACTAAGTTGTATAAACAGTGAAAGTTAGATAAAGTATAGTGTAAGAATACAGTAAAAAACACTTAAAAATATGCCCGTTTAAAACTGATATTTAAATTTGATTTATCCAACTCGCATTGGTTTCATCATTATTTAACTAGTTACGATAATGAACTTTCATATTAGTTAACAGTTGTTTTTTTTTAAATGTTGAACACTTTCTTGAAAAAAGCTATCTTTCGTGCTCAGTAGAGCGAAAGATTTGGTGGCTAAACGCGAAGCCACCCCCAAATCACCTATCAATTTTGCGTGTTTTTCTATTATATTATCTGCATACTGAAAAAAATGTACATTATCAAACAGTACTTTCAGTAGTAAAATTTACCAAACAGTTTTTTATGCTTCTAGAACTATAAACAACTTTTTTCCGGTGGACAGCTTTATTAAAAACATTTTAAACACACACTTAATAATAAGTAACTTATTGCAAAGATCTTTCGACTAAGACTTTTCAACACAAGTCTCTTAGTAAAAGTATAAGAAGTACAAGTATATTAAAATCAAAAAATGTGTATAAAATGACGTAATAATGAGTGTACAATTTGAATTTATAATAAACTAAGAGCTAGATTACAGGGGTTGGCAGCCTTTTATTAGTCGCAGGCCTATTTTTATAGTAAATTTTGCTCGCGGGCCACATTTTGCAAAAAGTGTTTTCGGCGGGCCGCAGTATTTATAAAGTTCTTGTAAGAACTAGCAGAAAAATACTTTTTTGAGTCAAAAATGTGATAAAATAGCATGAGTAGAGTACTAGTAGTTAGTAATTAATAAACTGTGACGCTAATTGTAAGGTTTAATTAATTTTTTTTTTCCATTTTTTTAATATATATGTTCTGAGATGAAAGAAACTTCGCAAGCCGCAGATTTTGACTTTGAGGGCCGCATTTTGCCGATCCCTGAGCTAGAACAACATTACTGTTAATAATTATTAGATTAAAAGTTTTTAACCATACCAAGGCGAATCAATAAAAACAAGTTACAATAATAAAACTATATTTTGAAATGTTTAAGAAAACGACTGTTATGAAACTACTTAGTCTTAGTCTAGTCTTTAAGTCTAGTCTGACGAACAAAAGTTTTCTGTTTTCATAATTTGAACTGTGCTTTAATGATTGTATACATCAAAGGTCGGAAAACTGCAGCCCGCATTTAGAATTTTGTTTCAACTAATTTAATAAAATCACAATTTTAGTGTTATCTATAAGGTATTATCTCTAACCTAATTGTTTTTGTTCAATAAAATTAATTCAAAACATGTTTTTGTAGCATATTAAAAAAGTTCCTTTTTTAATATACAGACCCCTGGTATACAAAAAGCTTTCAGATTATGTAGCTGAAAAGAAATCTCCTTGTAGTTACTGACTGACTCATAATTATTAATTTAGTGTTGGCGAATTTAGAAAAATATATTTTCTCAGGTTTTTCCGGTAGTACTTTAAACCAACTTTTTTTTAATTTTTAAACATGCTGATCATCTTGTAGATGAAACCTTTGAGATATTTTTCCAAAGTAGTCACTTCTGGAATGGAGTGACAACTAAACTATAAATGATATTGCTTTTTTATTTAGTGGCCTGCGGGCTCGATCCCTGTTCTAGCTCTTGGTTAATAAAAATTCAAATTATACATATGATTACTACATCATTTTATATTCTATATTTTTTTTTATGTTTTGAAGTTAATAGCTTTAATTACTAGATATTTTTCCTAAAAAGTCTCAACCGAAAGATCCTAACAATAAAATATTTATTCTGAATTGAATGTTGTTAGGTGTTGTAATAAAGAACATAGCATATTTTAAAATGTTAACTATAGACAGATGACATTAATGTAGTTTTGAAAATGTAATTAGTATACGTAAGTCAATTACTTAACGGTAACAAATTACTAAGTCATAATATTAGTCAATAAACTAACACCAAAATTACATAAAACATTGGAATATATATTAAGCACATGAGTTGTAGTTACACAATCATCGCTATGTATCAAAAAGTTTAGACTTTTATTTTTTAAGACTTCTAAAACTTCCATATCCATTTCGTAAACTGATACTGCTACTCCAGTTAAAGAACCAGCTGCCTTTTTTTGATTTTTGATATTTAATAAATTAATTTTAAATTTTTGTAAGTACCAAAAGTAAGAATATTAAGCTTTATATGTACTCCAAGATATCAATATTATGTTTTTAAACAGAGTTGCCAAAGATTTTTGAAAATATTTTCTAGGTTTTCTGAATTTCTTCCAAGTTTGTGAAAGAAACAATTTGTCTGTATATTTTTTAAATAAGATTAAATTAACATATCGCTATGTATCAACTAATGTTGATCTAAAACTATCTTAAACAGTAAAAAATGTTGAAAAAATACTGTAATGCTTTTTTAAAAGTGTTTTATTTCTAAACGATACAAAAATTAAAGTTGTATATGAATTTTTTGTATCTACTCATAACTTCAATATTCTATATGTTTATTTTTTGAATACCTGGTTTTGTTTTAAAATTTCCAAGTTCAAGGTTTTTCATTTTTTTTTGCCTACATTTTCAAATTCCAGGATTTACCAGATTATTTGGCGACCGTGCTTCAAATTAAGCCTTTAAAATTATTAAGTTTTATTATAAGCATGCAACTTTAAACTTGTTCAACAATTTTTTTAATTGAGTCTATGCAAGAAGTGATCTACCAGATTCGTATACGGCTTTTTGCTAAGATCACGGTTCAAACGCAAAATTTTGCAATTTTAACCTGAAATTTATCGATCTTGACCTATTTAGGCTGACATTTTCCCTAAACTATGTTGATCAGCGCCCAGTTGGGCTTATAACCAGATGAAACGACATAAACTACTAAATTAGTTATAACTACATAGGCAAGCAACTGGAAATAAGGAAAAAAAATGTTTGAAAAAATATGGGCATTTAGCTAAGATTCTAGCGCATTTAGAGCTTCTAACCAAAAAAAAAATCCGTCAACAACAAAATTTATGTCACTTGGTGTGAAGTGACTTGAAAAGTTTTTGTTAAAATAAAACTTTTACATCTTTAAAAGTACAAAATCAACACTCAAAGAGTAGAATAATGGAAAAGTAGATTTACATAAAAGTGTTTTATTTATTAAAAGCATATAATTATCTAACTATTTTCTTGTATGTGAAGAACTATAAATAAGTAATATATTTTACGGGAACGGGTCTAAATTGCGCGAAGACAAAAGTGCACGAGGTTACTAAATTGCACGCGGGGACTAAATTGCACGAGAACAAAATTGCACGAGTGTACTAAATTACACGAAGATACTTTTGCACGAAGACTAGTTTGCACGCGGGCACAAAATTGCACGAGGGGACAAAATTGCACGAAGACTATTTTGCACGGAAGGTCAATTTTGCACGAGTTACAATTTTGCACGGAAGGTCAATTTTGCACGACAGACAGTTTTGCACGGAGGGTCAATTTTGCACAATAAATATCAGCTTAAAATAACTAAATAAAAAATATGTTAAAACCTTTATGTTTTATAAAAAAAAAATAATAAGCATGTGCTAGTGTAGTTCATTTTAATTTAACTAGGTTTAAATTAATTTCATTTAATTTTTTTTTTAATATACAGCCTTTTTTATTTAATTATGTTAAATTAAATTAATGTGTTTAAAAACTAATATAAGTTAAAAAAATTTAAAAAAAATATAAAACTAGAATTTTATTATACTTAAAATAATCCTTAATTAAAAATAGACATGTATTGATGTAAACTTAAATTATATTATAATTATACTAAACTTAAATATGAAATAATTCAAGATTAAAAAAAAAAAAAAAATTTTTACATGGGTAGGTGTTAAAATTGCGCGAGCGTACAAAATCGCACGAGGGGACAAAATTGCACGAAGATACTTTTGCACAGAAAAAAACGAGCATGCGAAATAGTGAAACAATTAAATAAATTTAGAAAGGAGAAAACCCGTCTTATGAAATTTTTATTGTGCATTGTACAAAAAGTTCTGTTACGGCTTTGTACTTCCATAAATTATACTTAAAATTGTTTTTTTTTTGTGTTATATAAAAGTTTTAAACCTAATTTATATATCATGATTTTCTATTTGTCTAAACTTTATCTTTGTTGCATTACTATTTGCACGCGTTTTACTCTAATTAGCTCTTAAGTTTCTCATGCTCTGTATTTTCTTTTTATCTAACCCAGACTAGCGAAAAAGCACCGTCAGAAGCAATTTTATTCTTTCTTTTTTAGAAGATAATAAACAATGAACTTTACCGCAAGATCAACAACAACAGCATCCGAGACAATCCTACGACCGGTTTCGTCCTTATTAGGACTCATCAGGCAGGAATAGTCGCGAGAAACCGCTATTGTGATCTTAAACAAGCGGGCTTAAGTACGAAGTACTGAAGCGATCGTTTGTGGGTAAAGTTGAAAAATTAGTATTGGGACAATTAGTAAATTAGTAAAGTATTGGGACTATTCCTGCCTGATGAGTCCTAATAAGGACGAAACCGGTCGTAGGATTGTCTCGGATGCTGTTGTTGTTGATCTTGCGGTAAAGTTCATTGTTTATTATCGATTGCATAAAACATCTCAACTTCGTTGATGATGGCCGAAATAAATACTGGCTAAAACTGATCAAACGAGCGCAGACTACAATCTCACAACAAGCTGACAAAGTCTGAGACATTGGGCTGTGAATGATTTAGCTGTGTCATTTTTTCAACTTTACCCACAAACGATCGCTTCAGTACTTCGTACTTAAGCCCGCTTGTTTAAGATCACAATAGCGGTTTCTCGCGACTATTCCTGCCTGATGAGTCCTAATAAGGACGAAACCGGTCGTAGGATTGTCTCGGATGCTGTTGTTTTTTAGAAGAAAAAGGAGATATAAGCTTTTGACTAAAATGAAACAAACAAAATAATACAACAGCTACGATTAGTTAATTTCTATTTTTAACAAAAAAAAAATATATATAAACAAAACACTCTTTAGTAATTATATTTTGATGATGGTTAGAGTCTATTTTTATAATCTAGTTTTTATTTTATTTCTTTATTTTTTTTTGATTGATTTTTGTTACAATTTAAATTGTTCATTTTGAATTTTATAATTATTATTATATCTTTTAAATTTTTTCAATTATTTATTTCATTTATTGAGACTTTTTTTTATTAATTTTATCAATTTTTGTTTTGGACTTTTATTTAATGTATTTATTGTTTAATTTATTAATTTTTGATTTTTATAAATCTTAATTATTTGTTGATTTAAAAAAAAAATTATTATTTAGTTAATTGATTTTTTATATTCTGACTTTTTATTATTTATTGAAATCTAATTAACATTTAATTTTTTTTATACTTAAAAGTATTTTTTTACTTACTATATTTGTATTTTTTTATTTACTTATTTTTTCATTATTTGATTTTTTTATTTCATACTTAATCTTTATTTATTCATATTTTTTATTTTTATTGATTTGTTATTTGTTTTTTTTTTTTGTTATTTAGTTATTAAATTTTATAATTTAGATTTTTTTATTTTTTTGAATATTTTATAATTTTGTTTCGTATTTTTTATTATTAAGTTATAAATTTTTCAATTCTGATTTTTTTATTTTTCGTTATTTAGCTATTACATTTTATAATTCAGATTTTTTTTTTTGAATTTTATATAATTTTGTTTCGTATTTTTATTATTTTGTTATAAATTTTTTAACTCTGATTTTTCTTTTTTTTTAAATATTATAAAAAAAATTCGTGCAAAATAGTCTTCTCGTGCAATTTTGTCCCCTCGTGCAAAAATGTCTACGCGCAATTTCGACCCGTCCCTGGGAAGGAAACAAAACCCGTGCAAAATTGACCCTCCGTGCTAAATTGTCACTCGTGCAAAAATGACCCTTCGTGCAAAAGTGTCTACGTGCAAAATTGTCTGCTCGTGCAAAAATATACCCTCGTGCAAAAGTGTCTTCGTGCAAAAGTGTGCCTTCGTGCAATTTTGTCTACGTGCAATTTTATCTTCGTGTAATTTTGTGCTCTCGTGCAAATTAGTCTTCGTGCAAAAGTATCTTCGTGCAATTTTGTGTTTTCGTGCAATTTTGTCCTCTCGTGCAATTTTGTATGCTCGCGCAATTTAGACACCTACCCATATTTTACACCTTTGTTATTAAAATTTTATGATGATTGTAATAACAGTTAAGCATTACTTTAAACTACTAGCAACAGTGTACGAATATCAAAAAATTCCAGGTTTGTACTTTAAGTGCAACAAATCACTTATTTTGTTAATCAAATAAACGGGTTCACGACTATTCAAATTCGGACAATTCAAATTCCGACCATTCAAATTCTCAAAAAAAAATTGAAAGGGCCACAACTAAAAAAATAATGTATATTTGTCAAATATAAAAAAATACATATGTAGGTCCTATTAATATCTTCAAGCCATTTTGTTTTTGTGCAAAGCATTGAATATTTTTTGATATATGGTTTAAGAAAAGTAAAAAACGTAGTTATTTTTAGTAGTTTTAAAATATCTTAAAAAGTATTTAAGATTTTGCAAAAAGAAAAAGTGGCTTGTAGATATTAATAAGGTCTACATAGGCATTTTTTATTTTACTCAAATTTCAATTATTTTTTGAGATATAGTTTTCTAATTATTTTTTAAGAATTTGAGTTGTCAGAATTTGAATTGTCCGAATTTGAATTGTCATGTAACCAAATAAACAATTTCTCTGAAGTAAAAAAAAATATTAAGCATTATGAAACTGATTATTTTAATAATTTAAATTTTTTTAAAATTTAATACTGTTTTAGTTATATATCTCTTAATATAGTTTATAAATTTTAGGGGCAAGTGTAAAATATGCCCGAATTCGCACGGACTGAAATTTTTGAACGGTTTTAAACTTTTCAATTACAATTTTTTAATTGATTAATTTTAAATACTATCAATCTTATCCCTAACCCTTGATCAGTGACTTTTTTTTTCTTGTTATTTTTTGATATTCTTTTTTTAAATTATAACTGTTACCCCTTGATTGGTATTTTTTTTACTCCGTGGCAAATTGACCCTTTCTGCAAAACTGTTTTTGTGCATATCTGACTCGTCACCTACTTTTAGTGGATGTGCAATACATAAGGACAAGGTATTGCTATCTTCACTTTCAAACATAAACATAAGTAGTCTTGATAAATATTTAATAATTATAGTTTGTATTCTATAATCTACTAACATATGATGACTAACAGGGGCGATGTGTGGGGTAGGGCATTGTAGCAATTGCTTTACTTAAAAAAACACAAAGAAAAAAAACTGTTCAAACGTTTTAGCTCTATTTTTGAAGTTGCCTCCATATAAGACTTCAATTTAGAGTATAATAATTTTTCTCAAAAATCGAGCGCATTATGGTATAAGTATGTGTATTTCAGTGGAAAAGAAAAATGTCTATCCAAAATTTCGAAGAATTTGAGCATAAATTTAGAATGCGCTATTGATAATATCCTTTAACAGAACAAGTTCAAGTAACTTTATTATGTAAACTCAAGCTAGTTTAAGCAAACAATGAAAAGTTAAACAGAATAGAAATTGATATTAAAGAAAAAAAGCAATTTTTTTTTGTTTTTTTCTTTATGTTATCTTTCGCACGTAGGGTGTGGTTGGTCTGATGGACCAGGTTGGCTACGGCGCGAAGAGTGTGGGTCAACACCCCTTTTATTGATTCCTCTGTCAATGTTTCGCTGGCTACAGCGAGTTTCGGGGTTGTTGACCTTGTCTAAGGCATGATGTATGTCCTCTTTAGAGAACATACTATCCTTTTTGGTGGGCTTGGCTCTATTACTCATTATGCTATACCCACTATATACTATATAATAATTAGGTATGGCCCACTAGTTATTTAATTAAATTTAGATATTTTAGATATTTAGATATTTTAGATATTTTAGATATTTAGATTAATCAAATTTGGTTTGTAAATTTCAGAGATTATTAAGAGCACCAAAAAGCAGCTTGCTTCTTAACTAATTATCCACAACAAAGCTTATTTATTCAATTTTGTATAACCAATTTACAGATAATTTCAATATAATGATCTATTAACACCAAAGTTTAGTTATTTAAATTTATGCAAAATCAAAAGTACAATTAACTACAATTTTATTTTATCAACAGCAGAGTTTATTCAAATTTATGCAAACCACAGTAAAATTAACTTCAATTTAACTAATTTAGAAATTTCAATTTAAGAGACGGAACTAGAAAATAATAGATTAATGACAATACTCACAATTTAGCACCAGGAAGTTCAGCTTGAGCTTTTTCAAATCTAATCATTTAAAACTAAAGGCGGCAAAGTTAACAAATTAATAAAAAACCCCTAATTAGAGAAAACTCTTTTGCTAAATTTAATTTTTAGCCAGAGGCGTTACATTTTCCCCTCTTATTAAACATTTTTAGAATTTTAACTTAGGTTTTTTAGATAAATATTAGTTTTAAGGTGTTAAACGTTTGTTAAACTGAAAAAAACTTTAAATATAGTCCAGGTGAAAACCATTATACACTAAAGCACTCAACTTAGAGATATATAAGCATGCAACATAAGTTTATAACTTTCTTTTTGTAATTTACATGTAATAAACAGAAATAATATTTTAAGAGATACTTATGATCATCAACTTTATGTGCTAAAACGTACTTGCATATAACAACATTTTTGAGCTAATTCAAAATCTGGATTTAAACACTCTACTAGCTATTTTTAAAGTAAAATTAAAACTATAAGTATTTAAATGTAGTAAATGCTTAAGACACTTTTTAAGTGTGGTAAAAATGCTTTTTTCAACAAAATAAAAAAGAAATTCTAAAGAAATTGTAAAGAAAAGACTTTTTTAAAATATAAATTTACAAGTTCCTAATTACAATCATGAGTCAAAAGCTTGTTTAAAAGTCAGTGTTTACCGTTAATGATGATGATTCCTTACTCTTACACTGGAGGTTGAGGCTCGGCCTCTTCTTACTCGCCTTCTCCTCCTCTTCTCTGGTTGCTCCAGCTGCGGCCGCTCTTCTTGTAGCGGTTCTCCCGGAACTCTGGCGGGAAGTTTGGCTCCACTGACGTCCTTCTCCGCGAATTAATCGCTGGCGACCTGGCGTTGTTCACCATCGCCATCAACGCCAACGGATTTGAGGGTCTGCTTGACATCATCAGCAGACGGGTTGGCATTGCCCCCATGGGATTCGAAGATGTGCTGCCATGTATGCATTTCCAGACGAATCGACATCGTCACTACCATTCTGCTGTACGTAGTGGCAGCTTGTTCTTTTTAGAATGGTTCATTCTGAGGTCTCTGGGGTGTGGCAGTTCGACTTACCCCACCAAACTAGATGAGTGAAAGTTACTGAGCCATGATTTTTACAATTTGCTTGGCAAGCTTTCCCAGTGCTAAACAGGAGACAACCAAAAAACAATGCAATATAGAACATTTTAGATTTTTATATAAAACATCACACAGTACCTATTTTAGCTAAGATAATTACAAAAAAAAAAATACATGTCTATAAGATACCAATTTTTAATGGTTGTACAAATAAATATAAAATCAAAAACCCATAAATTTTAAAATTAAAAAAATTCTTAAAGTTAAGTCATTTAACAATAATGTAAAAAATGCAAGCAGCTTCTAGGTGTTGTACAAAATAATCAGTGAAAATCAAATGTTGCTTATTTGAATAAGCCCTTAAGTAGTATCCATCTAAAAAGTACCAAATATCTTTCTATGCTTGTACAAAAAAAAAGAAAGAAATCTTGGGGTTTACCAATCAGAACCAACGGTTCCCCATTGTAGCAGTTGTCAACCAGTTTTGTAATTTCCTAATTTTCGTCGCTACTGCTTTCTTCCTGGCAGTTAATTACTTTATCCCAGTTAATCACTTTTTTCCTTTCCCTTAAATTATATCTGTTTTCGGGAATTTCATCACATTTACTCTCTTCCAATTCCTCTCTTGGGTAATATGCCTTAACATTTCTAATTGACACTTTTACTACCCCGCCGTTTTTCTGTATGAACATTGAGTGTTCAGAGGCATGAAGCACCCTGTATGGCCCATGGTATACTGTAGACAATTTCTTTTTGTTGGCACGCTTCACCCAAACTTTCTCACATTGGAATAGGGAGGGTTCGTAGTATTCCTTTCTCTCTTTGTGTCGTTGGTGTTTACGAGTGATACCAGACATAATGTTGAGGAATAACCTTGTATCCGAATGATTGTACTCAAACTTCCCATCTTCAACCTTTTTGTCAACAAAAATCTGGCCAGATAGGTTCGCACACATTCCTAGAGCGTATTGAGAGGGAGTGTATGGTGAGCCTTCAATGGAGGTGTTGTTGATAGTGGCCGTAATCATAGGCAACCTTAGTGCCCAATTGGTCTTTGTTTTTTCTGCTCGCAAAGCTTGGTTGATTGTTCTGTGCTGGCGTTCGATGAAGCCGTTGCTTTGAGGGCTGTACGGTGGTACAAACCGGTGGTCCACTCCCAGTTGGATGAAGGCATCAGACAACAACTGGTTTGCAAATTCTTTTCCATTATCACTCACAACCACCTGAGGTGTCCCGAAGTAGCTACACCAACTCTGCATAAATGCGTTCCTCACTGTGATGGCTCTCTTATCAGGAATAGGAGTCGCCACAAGGAATCCCGTTCCACGGTCCTTTATTGTAAGAACATAACGACAATTATTTGAGACTACGTTCATGGGTCCTATGAGATCTATATGAACAAAACTGAGCCTAGTTGTAGTTTCGGGAAAGAACCCGATCTTTGGCCTGTTATGGCGTATTACTTTAACCGCCTGACACTGAAGACAGGTTTTGACCCAACGGGTCACATCTGCCCTCAGGGTTGGCCACCAGAAGTCTTTGGCTACCGCATCAATTGATTTTTCCACTCCTAGATGTAGGACCTGATGGGCCGCATTAAATGCCTGTAATCTCAGACTTTCAGGCAAAATTGCTCTTTTGTTTCCGACCTCTACAATTTCAGCAATGTTCTCGGGCTTGCTAAACTCAACTACTTTTTTCAGTGTTTGGGCTGTTTCAATCAAGTCAGGTTCACTTTGTTGCAAGAGAGCCAGGGAGTTCCTGTCGATCCTTTCTGGTGTGATTATCTCCTCCTCTATCTCCATGGACTCTTCTTCTGAGACTTCGTCTTCAGAGTCGGGGTACCACATTTCCTCATAGTCTGGATCCGTTTCGTACCTACCCATGTACATCGTTGCCGCTTGCGGTGGTCTGCTAAGAGCGTCTGCCACCACATTATCTGTGCCTTTAACATGGATGACGGTCGGGCTGTATTCTTGTATTCTTTGGAGATGACGTTGCACGTAGGGGGATTGATCTGTCAACTCCTTCTTTAATGCGTTACAGAGGGCCATGTTGTCAGATCTTATTATTAGTTGTCGCCCATAGATTCGACTGTGGAAATGCTTAATTGCCATAGCTAAACCTGTCAGTTCTTTGTAGTATGTACAACGTGCTCGTTTGTTTTCCGGAATGCTCCTTGAAAAGAAAGCCAGAGGTACCATCACATTTTTATCATTTAGTTGTTCCAGTGAGGCCCCTGTGTGGGTGTCCGAGGCATCAGAGAACAAAATAAGAGGTTTACCCTGGTCTTCAAACGACAGGGTGGCTGCGTTAGCTAATGCTGTCTTTGTGTCCTCAAACGCTTTGATATGAGAATCGTCTAACTTCAAGATGGTTCGGTTGGTCTTTTTTGGTCCCCCTGATATCGCGCTTAAGGGGGCCAAGATCTCTGCTAAACCATCAATAAAGGAATGGTAGTAATTCGCCATCCCCAAAAATCTCTTGAGATCTTTGCGCGTAATGGGTACGGGGTACTCTTTAATGGCCGCTACTTTTGAGGCTTGTACATTGATCCCCTCTACGCCGATCACGTGCCCAAGAAATTCTAATTTTGACTTAGCAAAGGTAGTCTTTTTTACATTCAAGAAGAGTCCGTATTTTGACAGGGTTTCAAATACTTTTCTCACATGATAGATATGCTCCTCTTCCGTGTAAGAATATATCAATATGTCGTCAAGATAGACATAAGTGAAGTCTTCGCATTCCCTCAGCAAGGCCTCCATTACCTGCTGAAATTTCATCGGTGCGTTTTTCAAACCAAAAACGCACCGATTGGGAATGAAAACACCACTATGAACGATAATTGCAGCACATTTTTGGGAGTTGGCTGCGAGGGGCAGGCTGTAGTATGCCTCTTTCAAATCCAAGTTTGTGAAATATCTCGTACCGCCAGGGATGATCTGGGCAAGTTCGTCAATTCTAGGTAATGGGTAGCTTAACGGCCGTGTTGCTTTGTTCAGCGTGGTATAGTCGATACACACGCGCATACTACCGTCTTTCTTTTGTACGCAAGTCACTGGAGATGCCCCTTCGGTAGCCTCTCCTCTAGTCACCACTCCCCGATATAAGAGGTCGTTGAAGTGGTCTTGTATGGCTGCTCGTCGGCCACCAGGTCTCCTGGCTTTGACCATGGCAGGCTTGTAATTATCCAATATTATCTCGAGCTCGTAGTTGTGTTTTGGCTTCGCGTGGTAGGTTGGCTTCCTGGTAATTTCAGGGAAGTCCATTAATAGTCTTTTGCATTTTTCTTCTAACGGAGTCGTATTCTTACCACCCAGATTGATGTGGTTGACTGAAGCGACTATAGGGGTGGGCAACTCAGCAGGTGCGAACAGTCTAGCTGATTCGTTTGACCCCATCTTGCATAGTTGAGAGGTAGATGGCAGGATCGCTAGTTCGTTCTTTCTTAACAGGTCCATGCCAATAATGCCAAAGTGGCGCGATTCTTGAGTAACCCAGAACGAGTGGTTGATGGGCTTTAAATTCCCCAATTGAAGTTTGACATCCGCGCTACCAATAGGGTGGGTTGTTTTGTTACCAAACCCCTGGATGGTTCTACTTTGTTTAGGAAAATATTTGTCTATACCGTTAGTCAATTCCTTCGGCAGGATTGAAATTTCGGATCCGCTGTCAACCAAAAAGATAACATTTGTGTTTGAATCCGCTAAAAATAATAGATTCTGAGGGAGGTTTTTCGGTTTGGGTGCAGGGAATTTATTCAGTTGAAAAGTCCATTTTTCTACACTTTTGTCTTTATTGTGATTGGTAGTGTCGAGAGATTTTTGTTGTGGTTCTGGCTGCGGTTGCGCTGACCGTTGGGACTGCCCGTTGTGGTGCTGGCTAAGGTAGCTCGGATCGTTGGCGCTTGTCGTGGAGGTGCTGGCTAAGGTGGCGCTGACCGTTGACGCTGGCCCTGGTGATGCTGGCTGTGTTTGCGCTGACCGTTGGGACTGCCCGTTGTGGTGCTGGCTAAGGTAGCTCGGATCGTTGGCGCTTGTCGTGGAGGTGCTGGCTAAGGTGGCGCTGACCGTTGACGCTGGCCCTGGTGATGCTGGCTGTGTTTGCGCTGACCGTTGGGACTGCCCGTTGTGGTGCTGGCTAAGGTAGCTCGGATCGTTGGCGCTTGTCGTGGAGGTGCTGGCTTCGGCGGCGCTGACCGTTGACGCTGGCCCTGGTGATGCTGGCTGTGTTTGCGCAGACCGTTGGGACTGCCCGTTGTGGTGCTGGCTAAGGTAGCTCGGATCGTTGACGCTGGTCGTGGAGGTGCTGGCTTTGGTGGCGCTGACCGTTGACGCTGGCCCTGTTGATGCTGGCTGCGGTTGCTCAGAACTTTGGTTCTCATCAGGTGTTTCTGCTGCACTACGTGAGGCTGTTTGCTTTATATGAAAAGTCATCTTTGGTTTGTTTGAAGGTGTGGACACTTCATTTCCTGGATGACTTATAGTGCAGTTTGAGGCATTTCTGGTTGATCTCGGTTGAGATGGGGGTTGCTGTCGAGGGGCGGTTTTATTTACAAACTGGACAGCTTGGGTGTGAGATAGTGTAGCCCCAATCACTCTCCCTCTCACTGCGGAGAGTTTGGGAGCTCGTTTTTTGCATGAGGCGGAGATATCACCTGGCTCCTTGGTAGGTCCTGAGCCTTTGAGGTGTGTGAAACCTGGTGGGGAACCTGGATTTGAGGATCCATGTATGTATTCTGTCTACCCTGAGTTGAGATGTCGTGATTTGTCCTTGTGGATGGATTTGGACTTCTCAATTCATGTAATTCTTCTTGTAATCTTCGAAATTCCTCTTGAAGTTTAGCCAGTCGAATTTGTTCCTTCAAATCTTTGATCCCCTGTACTATCTCCTCAGCACTCAGTTCTTGAGGTGGCACTTGAATAGGGGGTCTCCTGTTGTTTTGGAGGGAATAGTTCATGTTTAAGTTGTTAGGTTGGAGTTGCTGTTGGAGTGGCAAGGGTGAGGTTCTTGCTGGAGGAATGGAGCTGTTGCTAGGTGGTCCTGTCACCCTTGGTGGAGGCCCATAGTTGCTAGGTGTAGAATTTTGTTGGGGTGGGTAGCTTTGTCTTGGCAGACCACTTGGATTAGGCTGGTCTCTAGGTTGTTGATAACTGCCCATTTCTGCCTGGGGTTGTTCCTCCATCACGTCCGGGTCACCATATCTTTCGCACGTAGGGTGTGGTTGGTCTGATGGACCAGGTTGGCTACGGCGCGAAGAGTGTGGGTCAACACCCCTTTTATTGATTCCTCTGTCAATGTTTCGCTGGCTACAGCGAGTTTCGGGGTTGTTGACCTTGTCTAAGGCATGATGTATGTCCTCTTTAGAGAACATACTATCCTTTTTGGTGGGCTTGGCTCTATTACTCATTATGCTATACCCACTATATACTATATAATAGTTAGGTATGGCCCACTAGTTATTTAATTAAATTTAGATATTTTAGATATTTAGATATTTTAGATATTTTAGACATTTAGATATTTAGATTAATCAAATTTGGTTTGTAAATTTCAGAGATTATTAAGAGCACCAAAAAGCAGCTTGCTTCTTAACTAATTATCCACAACAAAGCTTATTTATTCAATTTTGTATAACCAATTTACAGATAATTTCAATATAATGATCTATTAACACCAAAGTTTAGTTATTTAAATTTATGCAAAATCAAAAGTACAATTAACTACAATTTTATTTTATCAACAGCAGAGTTTATTCAAATTTATGCAAACCACAGTAAAATTAACTTCAATTTAACTAATTTAGAAATTTCAATTTAAGAGACGGAACTAGAAAATAATAGATTAATGACAATACTCACAATTTAGCACCAGGAAGTTCAGCTTGAGCTTTTTCAAATCTAATCATTTAAAACTAAAGGCGGCAAAGTTAACAAATTAATAAAAAACCCCTAATTAGAGAAAACTCTTTTGCTAAATTTAATTTTTAGCCAGAGGCGTTACAATGTTAAACCAAACGTATACACACTATGAAAAAAAAAAGCTTTTCAAAATTTAACTTATATAAATCAACACTTTTATCAACATTGTGATGTGACACACTCAGGAAATGGTGGTTTTGTTTTAAATAAAAAGACATCAGTATATAAATTATCGTTTTAAATTATAAATATTATGCAAAAGTCAAGCAAGTAAATTTCATCATGTGTAGTTTCAAAGGGTGCAAATAACTTTGTTACATGACATTTCAAATTCAGATAATTCAAACACGGACAATTCAAATTTTAAAAGAAAAATTAAAAGGACATAACTCAAAAAGTAATATATGTTATAGAAAAATAAAAAATACGTATGAAAGTCTTATAAATATCAACAAGCAATTTTATTATTTTTGTAGAGTTTCAAATATTTTTAGAGATGTTAAAAAAATACTAATAATAATTATATTTCTATACTTAATTTAATTATATCTCAAAAAAAACTTTAACTTTTACAAAAAAGAAAAAATGGTTTGAAGATATTAATATGACCTACATACGTATTTTTTTTTTGTTATATACATATTACTTTTTGAGTTATGCCCCTTTAATTTTTTCTTTACGAATTTGAATTGTCCGAATTTGAATTATTGTGCACCCAAATAATTTAGTTTCTGACAATTCAAGTTTTAAAAATTTTTGTTAAAGTTAATTTTCTCTTTAAACTAATCATAATTTTATCATCATAATCCTATTAGTTAGACCTACATGTTCATGAATATTTCGTTAAAAAAAAATTGAGATATGACTTAAAGAAGTTTTATAACTTAATAAAATATACGAGGTTAACTTAGCTCGATTAGCATTTTTTGCAATTAAAAAAAAAGTCTAAACTTTAGATCCAACTATTTTCCTTATTTTTAAAGCTAACTATTTTTTTTTCAATCGGAGAAGGCTCCTTTGCGTTTACTTAAAAAAAATCAATTAGATTGAGGTTCGAATTTTTGAGTGGGCCCCTTAGATAAAAGTGTATTTTTTTGGAATTTTTACTCTAAAGGATGTTGTGACAAAAAAATAATTATTTTTTATTATAATATTATTACTTTGCTGTTTTCTCAAGGATCGTATTTTATTCTTATTTCTAATATTTTAATAATATATGCAAACATGCCTGATAGTAAATTTCAAAAAGCTTCAATTTTCTAACGATCACTGTAGCAGAAAAAAAAAGTTTTTTTTTTTTTAAACTTATTTCAATACACTTAATTATGAATATTTTTTAATTTTTAACGCTTTTTTTATCTAAACTATTTTGATGTAAGACATGACCCATGTACGTTTTACTAAAATTATCACTATTTGAAGATGAAATCCCTCATAAAAGAAATATGAATTCAGCCCACTTTTTTATGCAATTTTTAGAACGAGCGTTAACTTGGATTGAATGTTTTTTTTTGTAATTTTTTTTTTCTAACCAAACTTTATAACCAATTGTTTTCATATTTTTTAATGCTAACTTGAAAGTCTTTTTTCATTCTAAAGAAAATTCTTTTGCTTAGCTTTTCACAATATTTTTTATCGAACTGGGGTTTTACTGTTGTAGTGGGGCCCCTTTAAAAGTTTAACGTTTTTATGCATTTTTTCACTTTACAACGTTTTTCTCTAAAACTAATATTTTATTTTAAATTTTTTTATTATTACAATACTTATTTAATTGAGTTTTATAACGTTATTATTAATTTTTTTCAATTTTTTTTTAATATCATATGCCTAAATAAATTTTTCAGAAAATTTTTGAATTTGCACGGTTTTGGTTCTTTTTTTACATGGTTTTATAGCAAAAGTAAATTGTTTCTTTAATAAATTCTATTTTTAACAGACTAATGTAATTAAGTTTCATAGAGTTATTATATTTTTTCCCAACTTACTATTATTTTCAAACATATGACCCATTTTAGTTTTACCTAAATTCTTAGTATTTGATCAAGAAATCCCTCGAATTACGTAAACAGAAAATTTAGGTAAAACTTGTACGGATCATATATTCGAAAATAATAATAAGTTTGGAAAAAAAAAAATAATGTTATAAAACTTAATCATATAAGTCTGTTAAAAGTAAAATTTAATAAAAAAATAATTTACATTTGCTACAAAACCATGTAAAAAAAAACCAAAAGCATGTAAATTTGGAAATTTTCTGAAAAATTTATTTAAGCATATGATATAAAAAAAAAGGAAGTGAATAAAAAAATTAATAACGTTATAAAACTCAATTAAATAAGTATGTTAATAATAAAAAGTTTGAAATAAAAAATTACTTTTGGAGAAAAACGTTGCAAAGTAAAAAAAATGCAAAAAAAACATTAAATTTTCAAAGGGGCCCCACTACAAAAGTAAAACCCAAATTGGATAAAAATTATTGTGAAAAGCTGAGCAAAAGAACGTTCTTTAGAATTAAAAAAAAGTTCCGACTCGGAACTTCCGAGTTAGCATTAAAGAAATTTAAAATAATTGGTTTAAATAAAAAATTACAAAAAAACCCATTCAAGCCAAATTAACGCTCGTATTTTTGGAATGTGATCAGTTTTCACCGAATTTCCCCTAATTTGAATAGTTTTATTTTTAATAATTTTAAAATCAGGGTTAAAAAGTGATATAAAGATTGCAATAGCAAAAAATAAAAACCATAAGATCGTAAACCATATGAAAATGCGTAAATAATCTTAAGAAAAAAGTATCGTAATATAAAACATTACTATCGTAATTAATTTAATGAATTCTGTAGATTCTGTTGTTAGTTTTAAATCATTTAATGATATAATTATTTATTAAAATGTTATTTAATGAATTAAAGCAAATTTTTTAACTAGCTACTAATGTTTAATTTTTTTAGTATAAATCATAATGTATTTATTCTTTCAAAAATTTATTTTACAAACTAAGTTTCGGTCAAAGACCTCGTCAGTGCTGAACTAAATCTTATTCAAATAGAATATATCATCAATCAAGTTAAGTTTACGATAGTCAAAAAAAAACTTATTTAAAAAAACAAAAGGGTTGATCAAGCCAATTCGATCATCAGACCACAAGTTTGGGTAGACTGAAACCGGTCTCAGTCTACCGAAACTTGTGGTCTGATGATCGAATTGGCATGATCAACCCTTTTGTTAAATTTGAAATCAACCTAGCTTGTCTCACGGCAAACGAGAGTCCGGACTTCTGCTCTGCAGACTTTCGCCGATGTTTTTTGTTGATTTTAAAAAACAGGTAATAATATTTATTTATAACTAATAAAAAAACCATATATTACCGAATTTATAAACTTTTTTAACCTATGCTATACTTATTTTTACTTAAAATCTAAATGTTTATAGTCTGTTTTTTATATTTTTTGACACTATCTAAATAAATACTTTTTTTATATACAAAGTATATATATGTACAAACATTGTTCCTTATAAGTTAATTAAATGTTTAGAAAGAAACTCTTTATAAAGTATTTATAATAACCAAAATTTCAGTATAACCAATTTAAAAGAATATTATTAAATATATATTAAAGTTTAACAGTTTTTATAAAAAACCTTTCAATAAACAAACTTTTTGGTAAAAAAATACAAAAAAACTTTGAAACGTCTTAAACAAATGTTTGTAAAACATAAGAAAAAATATTTAAAAATGTAAGTTAAGCAGTATAATATAAAAACTGGCAACAAATAAACTTTTAGATAAAAAGCTTTTTCAAACACTTAGAAAAGATTTTTCGCTTATTAAAAAAATATTTGTGAAACCAGAAGAGGTTGGCATGCCAACTTCCAAGGGTTTGTTTAGAAATGTAGGGGGTTTAATGGTTGACTCATGGCTAAGAGGTCTTTGGCTCTGAATGCGAGCACTCTTAGCCCGAGTTTGAATCATAGTGTCTGGAAGACACTCTGGATTTGGACTGACCCGTGACATAGTTTAAATTTACTTTAACAAAAACTATTTAATAATATAAAATACAAAGCAGTTGGGATAAATTTATATACTAAAAACTTAAAAGTAAACCAATTTGTAACAAAATATAAAAAACTTAAAATGAATAAAGTAGTTAAAATTAGACGAAAATTACAATAAAAAACTCAGGTTTGAAAACATCAATAACATTTTATAAACTGTTATAAAATTTTATACAATGTTTACAAAAATCAAGAAAACACTTAAATTTGTCTAAAGACAATTTAAGTATCTTGCTTATAAAAAAAGTCAATAAAATTAGTCACTAGCACACAGGAAAAGGTTGATCTACTGGAAGACAATCAACTCCACTCCAATTTTTTCCTCAGAACTCAGACTACTGTCTCTAACAATGACCCAAGCTCACAATAGTCATTTCTTTGAGTGATGACTGTTGTTATATCAACAATTTTAAACTTCTTGTACTATAACTTGTCAACATCTCATTTGTTGTTGTTTATAGCTTGCCCAACAACAAAGTGTTTCCAATAAAAAAAAAGAAAATTGTAATTAAATAACGTATCTTTACATTTGAATAAGATTTGACAATGTTTGTTTTTTAATAAACAAATTATTAGTTGAAAAGTACTGAGAAAATGAGAGAATAAATAAAAAAACTAGCCTCTCTCGTTTTGTTTATACATTTTATTTTGTTCTTTAGTTGGAGTTAAGATCAATAAAAACATCTATATTTACTACCATACAGGGATGTAGCTTGGTACGTTTCTCCAAATCTACAGAAACGTATACTTATGTGCGAAAAAACTTACTTTTATTTCAGCTTGAAAAGACTTTGCTTTCTTAGCTTTTAGTATTCATTTATGCTTAGTTATGCGCTCATGAGAGATAATTTTGACATATATGTACTCTTTAGCATTTTTAGTGTCGTAATAAAATTGAACGAATTAGATACATCCAAATTGTAACATTTAGCGCTTTAAAGCTTTGTTTTGTCAAAAAGCTAAAATGCAAAATTGAATCAAGTGGAAGCTGTAGCTTCAAAAATCAAAATCATACAATTTTATGTTACAAAAACTTGCATAACTTGTTGTTACTATTGACTACGTTAAATGTTTGATTTTATACGTTTAAATGAAAACAATATTAATGTTTTTGAGTTAAATTGTGATTTTTTTATACTTATTTTTCTGGGTTTACTCAAGTGGCATGACATAGAGAGTCATATGTGGTGTGGAGCAAAATAAATTACCTTGTATACAGTTATCACTCATACTTCAACATTCTATTTTTGATGTATTAACATAACTGCTAATTTTCAGATTAAATTTAATAATATTAGAGGTAGTTTAAATTGCTGTGTTCCCGCTAGGACGTGTTATTTCAGATGTTTTAGTTTTTGCAGATTCGTAAATTTTTTGAGCTAGCTACGTCCCTGCTACCATATATTAACTTACAAAAAATAACTTAAAACAAATAATAATAAATTAATAACTGTTGCCCTATCTAATAAATAACTGCTATTATACTAACTACCATAATATTAGAAAAAAAACATATCAAATTTATTATTCAAATTAATTCTCAACCAAAAATAAACTATGTTTAATAATTAGTCGTATTTTCGACGAACTTTTCCGACGTACTTTTGCTAGTTTGCATATATCAAGCCAAACTACCGACGAACTTCCTAAAACTTGTCAATCTTTACGGACTAACTTTTTTAAATTTCAAAGTTATGTATTTTAAAGCCAGGACGATAAATCGGTACCGAACTCACATAAATTAACCTCATTAGCGCCACCTAGCGGTTAAATAGATTTTATATTTTAAAAATGTTTTATTTTTGTTGCTGAACAAAATATTAATAACTACTGTTTATTAAATTTGTTAACTGTGAAACATCAACTACAACAAAGTATGTAAAAAACATGATTTTTTATATTTGCTTTAATAATAATAAATTTATTAAAAATTTTACGATCTTCAGAACTTTTTAATAAAATACACCTATGCTTGCTTTTTTCAATGTATAAGCCATACTTTCAAACACTCTTACACAAACCTCTGCAAATTTGTTGTTTAATGTATTGCCTAGGACAAGTTTCTTTTAGTTATGCTTAAAACTATTTATAAAAATTTTTACGGTATTCTGAACTTTTTTTTTATTAAAAACCACCTATACTTGCTTTTGTCAATGTATAAGATATTTTCTAAACACTCTTACACAAACAATTCTTAAAAGAAAACAGTTAAAACTTTCCAAATATGTTGTTAAATGTATTGCCTAGGACAAGCTTTTTTAATTTAGAAAAAATTATTTATAAAAAAATTTAATATTTTCTGAATTCAACTTTAAATCCGAAGTAGAATTGATTTTGAACATTGCTAGCAATAAAGAAAAAGAAAATGAATAGGTTTTTAAGGATTGCTAGTGAAAATTGCTTGTTATTATTGGTTATTTTTGGTTGAAATTTTCTGCTTCAAAATTATCTTTAACTAGTCTTCTTTGCATAATGGACAACAATATTCATTATTTGGAATAACCTCTAAATTTAAGCACGAAATATGGTACCACCTTTTGCATAGTTTTTCGCTGCATCCTACCTGTTTAACCCATTATATTTAAACGAACTAGTTAAAAACAAATCTGAAGAAGTAGAATTTATTGGAAGTATTGTAAATAAATATTATATAGCAAAAAATTTTATCACTTAAAAAATTACTAAAAGCAATAAATGAATTATTTAGTTAACTTAAATATATTAAGCTTACCCATTTTATTTTAGGATCGTCTTTATCGTCTGTTTTCATCCCACATTTCCAACAATAGGGGTTTTCATACAAATAGTATAAAAGTTCACAAGCTAAAACACTGATGACAAACAAGTTTTGTTTAAAAGTTCCAACGCGGTATTATTTCGAATCTCCTCAAATGTTGGAACTTTAAAATCTAGTTCTTCTATTTTTCCAACAAAAATGGACTCTGTCAACTGAAAATTATGCATTATAAAAATATTTAACTTATATATATTTATTTTAAGGTTTTTTTGTTTCAATAACAGAGGTTAATTTCTACAAATTATAAAACTGTATCAAACCGATGAAAATAGTGTGTTTTGTTCAAATTCTAAATACAGATTGACAATTTTTATATTTATTTTCATTTCTTCATAAGTATCTGCTGATACTTCTTTTAAAATGTTTTGGATAGGTCTGTCTAGTTTTGCACGTTTTCCACAACCATTTTCTTCTTTTTTTTTCAATCAACTGTTCCGTTTATTAATAAAAGAAATTAATTTAAACATTTTTTAAGCAACTACTAACAGTATCAAAAGTATAACAGAGTAAAACAAGTTTACCATATGTTTAGTCGATGAGCCGCTTAAAATAAAAGCAATTTTTGAAGAATTCAAAATCAATGAAAACTCGTCTTCTATTTGATGATCAAAAATGCTTCCTCTAATAAGCAAACATACCTCACCTGTTAAAAACAAGTTGTTCAACAGTTTGCAAATAAACTTATACAAAAATAAAATTCCTTACAAATATGTAAAAATTGTAAAAAATTGTGCAAGTTTACCTTTAGGTTTTATAACATTTCCGTAAAACAATAAGACTTCTTGATTAAACCATCTACCCGGTTTAAGCGTGCAGAAGTCTTCGTGTTTTAAGTTTAACTGTTTTTTGCCAGCTGTAGAGATACAACCTTGAATATCTGCCCTTGCTTTAAGATTCCACAGATAGTTTCGCTGAAAAATTAGATCAAATATCTAAAAATTTTCGCATATTGATAAATCAATAATAAATAATTTAATATATAATAATTAAATTTATACTTTCTTTGTGTATTTTTGTATATATATGTGTTTGTTTATTTATTATTTTTTTGATATAAGTTTTTGTCATTCCATTTAGGTATTATTTATTATTGAAAATAAAATATTTTTCACAATTAGTTGTTTTTTAATTTTTACCATTTTATTTAATTACATTTATAATTATTTCTATCAATTTATATTATTAATCTTTATAATATAGATTATACCACAGATGTTCTTGTGCTAAAACTTTATTTCAATTAACGTCGTTTCACTGCTCTCAAATAAATTTAAGAACAGATCTACGGAGTCTCAAAAAGCTCTAAGAATAGGCTTTTTGAGCTTTTTGAGACTCCGTAGATCTGTTCTTAAATTTATTTGAGAGCAGTGAAACGCCGTTAGTTGAAATAAAGTTTTAGCACAAGAACATCTGTGGTATATTCCGATAAGCTTAGCTTATCAGGATCTCCAGGATTTAACGCCTTTCAACGTTACATCTTATAATATGGATTATATATATTTTTTAAACATTATTATTGTCCATTAATAAAAATGAAACAAATATAATTAATAAAGATTATTTAACCGCTAGGTGGCGCTAATGAGGCTAACTTCTGTGAGTTTGGTACCGACTTATCATCCTGTCTTTAAAATACATAACTTTAAAATAAAAAAAAAAGTTAGTCCGTAAAGATTGACAAGTTTTAAAAAGTTCGTAGGTAGTTTGGCTTGATATATGCAAATTAGCAAAAATACGTCGGAAAAGTTCGTCGAAAAAGACAACTATTGTTTAATAAAGCTGTTGGCTTCACCAACTGCATGGCTACTGAGCCACTTCCCCTCATTAAGGCCAGCTTTTCGCAGTGGAATTTTTTTTTTATTGAAAAAAGATCACTTATTTGTTAGATATAAATGAAATTTGTTCCTTATAAAAATGACAAATGCTGGCATTGCAGGTTTTAATGGAAAAAACTTCAACTATATAACACAAATAAGTCCTAAAAATCACATAAACTTTTTTATACCATAATAATTTGTGTTTGTTCTGCTAAAAACAAGATTTTGCTGTGATGTCATAATTACTCAACGGATGCCACTAACAAGAAGTTATTAGTATATACAAGTATGTGTATACGTATTACAAAATATTATTTTTGCAATTTTTATGCAAACGTTCAAGTACATACTTTATATATGTTTTTTAAAATTTACTTATGGGTTCTTCAGAGTCCTAAGTTATTACTACGAAGGTTTTCGTAACGATTAAAAATATTGATTAAATAAATATATATTAAAAAAAACAGCACCTCAAACAACTGATTTGCGTAGGATAATCGAATGAACTTTAGTTTTTGCAACTGTTATGCTAACGTTAAAGTACTTTATATTATTTTTAAAAATTTTTAGGAGTTTCTTAGTCAGCGGGAACTTAGTCCTTGACAACCGAAATCCTTTTAATGGTGAAAAAATACTCATGTTTGACAACTTAAGTAAGTTCTTATCAAGTATTCAATTGCTTATTTTGTAAAACTTCGCCATATATATATACCAGGGACGTAGCTTGCTCAAAAAAGTTACGAATCTGCAAAAACTAAAACATCTGAAATAACACGTCTTAGCGGTAACACAACAATTTAAACTACCTCTAATATTATTGAATTTAATCTGAAAATATGCAGTTATGCTAATACATCAAAAATTGAATGTTGAAGTACGAGTGATAACTGTATACAAGGCAATTGATTTTGCTCCACACCCCATATGAATCTTTATGTCATGCCACTTGTGTAAACCCAGAAAACATTCAATAAAAAAAATCACAATTTAACTCAAAAACATTAATATTGTTTTCATTCAAACATTTAAACGTATAAAATCAAACATTTAACTTAGTCAATAGTAACAACAAGTTATGCAAATTTTTGTAAAATAAAATTGTATGATTTAGATTTTTGAAGCTACAGCTTCCAATAGGTTTAATTTTGCATTGTAGCTTTTTGACAAAACAAAGCTTTAACGCGCTAAATGTTACAATTTGGATATATCTAATTCGTTCAATCTTTTTACGACACTAAAAATGCTAAAGAGTACATATATGTCAAAATTATCTCTCAGGAGTGCATAACTAAGCATAAATGAATACTAAAAGCTAAGAAAGCAGAGTCTTTTCAAGCTGAAACAAAAGCAAGTTTTTTCGCTTATAAGTATACGTTTCTGTAGATTTGCAGAAACGTACCAAGCCACGTCCCTGATATATACTAATATCATTAAAAAAATTACTGGTGCATCACGCTTAAAATAAAACATACAATTATTATAAAATGTACGGAATTGTAACAATATATCAAGCTGCACTTGATTACTGTTTAGATCTGACGGAAAGTTTTGAGCTAAAATCATTGTTCATTCTAGTGTTTGAGAGAAAACTCTCATAATCACATGTTTTACTGATGCAAGATCATTACATTTAAGATAAGGAGAAAATTAAGTGCAGACAAGAACTTACTGATGTAATGTTGCAATGTTTCTGATTTAGTTACAGTTGCAATTCTTTATTTAATGTTACAATTTATTTAATACATATTTCTTCTCTAGATATTAAATATGCATAAAGCATAGGGGAAGCATTGATATAAAGCAAAAAATAAATGGCTGTCAAATATGTTGTTAAAACATTCGGAAACACTGAAATATTAAGATAAATAAACAAATTTTAATACTTTTTGATTATAGGAGCACAAAGTATATATAATATAATTTTTACATTTTTTTACAGCCTAGTTAGTAAGTATTTCTTAAACCTCAGGCTATTGTTAAACTTTATTAAACAGTTAATAATATATTTACTTTTATATTTATAATATAAAAAAACAACTAGTTTTCAAATCGTTTACTTAGTTTCGATGCTTTATGCATCTCCTCAGAACGATAATAAAGAACAAAGTAAATTTTTAAAGAATAAAACAAAAAAACACATTGTGACGTTTCAACTAAAATTGAATAATTTTAGTTAGCCTATTTTAAAAACAACTTATGTACAAGTTAACTTATCTTTGCTTTGTTTGTTCTTGTTTTCAGATTTATTTTGTTGTTATTTTTTTGTTATTATTTAGTGGTTATTGTTCTTTTGAAATACATATTGTGATTATGTAGGCAGGGTTGCTGCCTTTCTTTTATTTAATGATAAATCTTTTTTAATTTTTTCAATCTCGTATTTTTCCAAGCAACATAAATGGCATGTTTTATTGTTTTTTGGTTTTGTTTTGGTTCTGCAGAGTATTTCCCATTTTAAATTATAGTTTTTTTTTTGCGTCTTTTAACTCCCAAATATAGTTTAATAAAAATATGAAAATTTTTAAATGTTGTACTGGTGGAACCTACGTAAAATTTTGTTATATCATCTGTTTTTATAGTTGCTTGGTAGATTTTTTTTTTGATAGGCAATTATTGTTTAACGGGCATTTTTCTTTCCTGCAGTTGCAGGTTTTTTCTTGTTGTTTGAGGTTTAGGTTGTTTAATATTTTGTTATTGTGTTTAAGAATTTGTTTTAAAATTTTCCATACAGCTATAAGAAATTTTGAGTGTGTTCCTGTTAAAGATTTTGTGATATGGGTGGTTTGTGTCAAAGTGTTTATTTACCAGGTTTAAGAATTCTTTGCCTATTTTAGTTGCTACAGTTAAGGAAAAAGGTGGGTTGAAATAAATAATTTTTCTTTTTCTTTGCTTTTTTGTTGTTTTTTCATTTGCTTTTTGGTACGTTAGGTTGAATTTGTAGTTGGCGGATTTTAGTGCTGATTGATAACTGTGTTTTATACGATTAAATGATTCTTCGTTACTTGATAAATTGTTTAGTCTTTCGTTAATAGTTATAGGTAATTGTTTTAATATTTCGTTAGGGTGGTTTGATTTGTTGTTTACGTAAAGGATGTCCGAGTTTGGTTTTCTGAATGGGATGTATGTTTTGTTGGGTAAGTTTAGTTCGATATCTAAAAAATCTGTTATAGTTAGGCCTGCATCTACTGTTATTTTAAATCCCCATTTGTTAAATATTTTGTGTATTTTTTTTGTGGTATTTTCTATGGTTCTCGGCGATTTAGATTGGATGACCGCAAGGCCATCGTCTCTATATATGCCGAATTCTTCTTCATTGAATATATTAGTTTTTTTTATTTCGCTTAGCATGAAAAGTCCTACCATGTCGCACACTTCGGCTCCATTGTAGGATCCCATGCTAACGTTAAATAGGTCAGGTCTCAGAGGTGTTTATTTTTTCCCATGTTTTGTTTTCTTGAAAGATTGTAGATTTGCAGGAATGTAGTATCAAGTTTTGATCGTTGTTTGTGATTGGTGTGAATTTTTCAGCCATATTTAGTGAATTAATTAAAGTTGTTTTTGTTATAGATGGGTAAAATTTAGTGATATCGAATTTTATGAATCGGGTTTTAGTGGTTATTTTTAGTTTATTGAACTAGTTTATAACGCTGTCAGTGTTTTTCCATTGGTTTAGTTTTGAGCCTGTTATTGTTCTTTTATTTATTGTGTCTAGTTTAGCTTTCGTGAGTTTGTTAAAAGGGGATTTGGAGGGGTTCAAAACTCTGCAGTTTAGTTTGTTTGGAAAATCCTTTTTGTGGTCTTTGATTTTAATGAATGCAGGTTTTTGTTCTATTTTTTTAATTTTGCGTTTTACATTATATTTGATGATGAACTTATAGGTTTCTTGATTTAGTTTTTCAATTATTCCTGGGTCTGATTTTTTGTAGTCTGATGTGATATTTTCTTTCAAAAGTTTATTGTATGTGTTTTTGTCTATTTTGTAAATGTTAGTTGATTTGTCAGAAAAAATAAATAATTTGTCAGAGGATGTTATATTCTTGATATCTTTTTTCATTGTATTTAATAAACTGTTGCTGTATTTTTTAAATTTAATGTTACTTATTAACTTGTACGAAGCGTTTTCAAAATCAGCTAACCTTGCGTCCGGTGGTGGTGTGTTTCTTGTAGGGAAAACATTTCTTTGATGGTTTTTGTCTTCCTCTTGCTGCTTCTTTTCTTCGGTTTTCTGGATCTTAAAAAAACTCGCGCGCCATCTCAGTCTTTCTACGATTTCTATTTACTTTTATAAATCTTCTTAAAATGGAATTTGAATTTTAAGGTATATAAGATTGACTGACATCAAATTTGCGTAGTTTTAGTTGAATGTAAGTGGCTAGTTATTAAATTTTTCTTACCAGAGAGTGGTAATCCTAAATGAAAATATATAAACTATAATGTTTTTTTATTATTAATAATTATAGAATCGTTAAAAAAAACTTTGTAGTAATAACTTAAGACTCTGAAGAACCCATAAGTAAATTTTCAGATCTTAAAAATAAATATAAAGCACAGTAACCTCTCGCTTATTTACGCACATTGTGTCCACAGAAAAAGTGCGTAAAGATATGAGAGATCGTAAAGATACGAGAGGTACCAAGTATACCTACTATATTGGCTGTTTTTTGATATTGATTCTATTTAAAAGCAGACTGTGTGCTTTCCAACTTTTAAACATTTGTTTACTTTGTTTATAAATATAAAAACAACAGATAAAACTATACATCATTTAAAAAAAGAGGATTAAAATTTATATAAAATAATAATACTTTATAAAAAGATTTTACTAACTTTAAAAATAAGTAGATTTTATCTTTATCTTTATTTATATGTGACTTTTTTGATACATAACATTTATATTCTGTTCTACTTATCAAACTCAATTTATAATTAAGCATTTGTTTACAATTAACAAACGGTGTGGTGTCTATATTAAAATTTGTTTCTATAGCATTTTACAAAAATATACATTTAGTGCTGTATTGAATTTCTTCTTTTAAACAAAAATATATAAAATATAAGAAAAATGTTTAATAAAAATTGTTAATGTTATTACAATTTTTTTAAATTTAACCTTTGCCCATAAGGATAAACTTGTCTTGCATTGTATTAAAGATATATTAATCTATTATTTGAGTAGGAATGAAATTTCATTCCATAAGAATTTTGAGGGATTGAAGTTAAAATTAATATTTTTTGAATTTTTTAGAATTCTAAAATGCGTAACTAAACGAGAGTGCGTAACGTCACGAGTGCGTAAAGATGCGAGATGTTACTGTACTTGAACGTTTGCATAAAAATTGAAAAAACCAAAATTCATTTGATTAGCCTACGCAAATTAGTTTTTTTGAAATGTTTTTTTAAAGTATATTTTTATTTTTAAAATTATCAAACCGCCACAAACACCTTTGTAGTAATAACTTAGGACTCTGAAGAACCCATAATTAAATTTTTAGATCGTAAAAATAAATATAAAGTACTTGAACGTTTGCATAACAATTGCAAAAACCAAAATTCATTCGATTAGCCTACGCAAATCAGTTGTTTGAAATATTTTTATAAGTATTTTTTTATTTTTAAAAACTATTAAACCGTCACAAAAACCATTGTAGTAATAACTTAGGACTCTGAAGAACTCATAAGTAAATTTTTAGATCTTAAAAATAAATATAAAGTACTTGAACATTAGCATAAAAATTTCAAAAAAAATTATGTAATACGTATATGCATACGTATATACACTGATAACTTCTTGCTAAGATCGCCTTGAAACTTAAAAGTGCTTCTACTAAGGTAATCATTAGACGAGCATAAAGTTATTGTTATAGGAAAATTTATTAATTTTTCAAAAAACATAAAACTTTAATGTTAATTATTTTCCTTATCTTAGAAGCTATATAAGAAGATTTTTTTTATTATAGAGAACGCACCTTTGCCTTTAATTTAAAAAAAAAATTATTTAATTTGGGGTTGGAATTATTTCATGGGGTCCCTCCAAAAATAAAGGTTTTTTTTCGTTTTTTTTCATCAAATGGTATTAGAACCAAAAATAAATATTTTTTTTTAATTTTTTTTTTTGATTTCCCTTAGTTTGCATGTTATTAAAACTCGTAAATAGTTATTTTATAAATAATGTTAATATCTTTTACGATTTGGCCCAAAATCAAAATGTAGTATATTACACTATCATTTGCCTTGGTCATTTCCTAGATAAAAAATTGATAAAAGGAAAAAAAAATTAATAAGAATGTGAATTACATCAAACTAAATTAAAATAAAATAATTTAATTAAATTTGTTCTATATTCACATTCTTATTAACTTTTTTTTTTCCTTTTATCAATTTTTTATCTAGGAAATGGCCAAGGCAAATGATAGTGTTATATACTACATTTTGATTTTGGGCCAAATCGTAAAAGATATTAACATTATTTATAAAATAACTATTTACGAGTTTTAATAACATGCAAACTAAGGGAAATCAAAAAAAAAAATTAAAAAAAAATATTTATTTTTGGTTCTAATACCATTTGATGAAAAAAAACGAAAAAAAACCTTTATTTTTGGAGGGACCCCATGAAATAATTCCAACCCCAAATTAAATAATTTTTTTTTTTAATTAAAGGCAAAGGTGCGTTCTCTATAAAAAAAAAAAATTTTTAGATAGTTTTTAAGATAAGGAAAATAATTGACATTAAAGTTTTATGTTTTTTGAAAAATTAATAAATTTTCCTATAACAATAACTTTATGCTCGTAATCATTAGTGAGTATATGAACTTTCATTTCCATGCATGTAGTAACTTTGTCAAAACAAAATTATGGTAAGCTACCTTTTATAAGAGATCCATACCTCTATGCCATCAGACCACACTGAATTCTTTAAAATAACTAGTTTTATTTTTTTAATTAATAAATATAAATATTTTGTAACAGAATTAATAATTGTATGTTATACTTTAATATATACCATAACAATTTTAATTTTATTTTAAAACCTATGTTTTACAGATTGTATTAAAAATATGAAAAATTTATACTGTGAGTTAAAAACATCAAATGAAGTTGAAGTGCCAAATTTTGAAAATTTTGTCAAAGTAGACCCTTTTATAAAGAAATACAAAAAAGATATTAGTAAAAGGTAAGTGTTTTAAAGTTGACATGAATACAGTTTGATCATAACTTTTACAATAACTTAAAATTAAAGTAATGTAGCATAGTCCTGGACAAGACTTGTGGTGTACAACCCAATAACCAAAAGAGTTTTTTTGTGCTTGAGGACCATGGACCAAATATTTTGAGTGCTTTTTTTGTTTAATAAACAATAATAATGATATTTATCCAAAAGTTTAAAAAGGTTTGTTTCAAGAATTTAAAAATCTTTTACTAAAAGTATAGATATTTTGTTTCAAAATAAAATTATTATTATTTTATCTTTTAAAAGGTTGTTACAACAGATATTTTAAAATATTGCAAGGAACATATCATTACATGATTTAAAAAAAGGGAGATATATGTTTATTGATTTTTTTTTCATTCAGTTATTAAGTATTATCCCCCTATAGGAAAGCTATTGTACTCTCCATATGTTCAACTGACTTAAATCAGCTGTATCTCAAAAATAGTTGGAAATTTAAATCCTGTAAAATGCAACACAAAGGGATGAGTTCAATTGGCAATTAACAACAAAAAAAGGAGGTGTTATACATAGCTGAATAGAACTGAATTCATTGTTTAAAAACTGATTTTGTTTTATTTTCTTCAAGTATTTTAGAAACTATGAAAATGTAAATTTAAAGAGCTTTTAAGGTTTGCCAAAAAACCTGGAATTTTGAACAAACATCATTAAAAAATCTGGAACTTTAAAAAATTTTTACATGTAAGTAGTAAAATTTTGATTTGACACAAAAATTTATTGTTTAGATAATTTTTTTTGTCCTATACAATTTTTGTTTAGTTGAAAGACACATTTAAATAGGCTTTAAGACAGTGCTTCTGAAATGGGGTTCCTCAAAGCCTTTCGAAATTAAGAAAAAAATTTGAAAAAAAAAACATAAATTATAAAACTTCAAAAAAATGGGATAAATGTGTTGACATTTGTACTGACAGTCAAGCGTCTATGACTGGGTCCAAAAATGGTGTAGTGAGGAAAATGAAGGAAAAAGCAGTTGAAGCTAATGGGATACATTGTTTTTTACATGGAGAAAACTTGGCAACAAAACATCTTCCTTCTTGTTTACAAGAAGTTCTATCAGCGTCGATTAAAACTGTTAACTTTATAAAGAAAAGTGACACAAAGGCCAGATGTTTCAAAGACCTATGTGAAAGTTTAGATGCTGACCATCTGCGACTTCTTTATCACAACAAAGTTTGCTAGCTGTTGAAGGGGCGGACACTGGTTTGTCTCGTTGAATTAAAGAAGCAGGTGTTCACCTTTCTTAAAGATGAATGCTCAGAATTAGTGAAGTTCTTTGAAGATGATGTTTTTTTGGCCAGGCTAGCTTATCTCACCAATATTTTGGAAGAATTGAACGCTTTGAACTTAAGCATGCAAGGGAAGCAAAATTCTATTTTTGTCGTGACAGACAAGATTGAGGCGTTTAAAAATAGAATTAACTTTTGGAAGAAAAAGGTTAGCAATGGTAATTTTGCGATGTTTCACCGGTTTGATCACCTTGATCTTTTGTCTATAAAGTTTCAACATTATTTTACTGAAGATGTTTGCATCTGAAATTTATAGATTTTGAATCCTTTTATCTGTGATATTGCTTCAGAAGAAGTGAATCTTCCTACAGATACAGAAAACGAATTGCTGCAACTATCTGAAGATAACAATTTCATATTGAGTTTCAAAGTGAAGGAGCTTTTAAATTTTTGGATATGTGCAATTTCAGAGAACCCCGTCTTAGCAAAGTGTGCAGTAAAATTTCCCTTTTTTTTTTCATTCCTTAAATCACTAATGTGTGCGTACCATCTCTTTTTGAATTGGCCGCCCGTGGATCATATGTATTCCTTGGTTTTGTTCTGCCTAGTGATTGTTGCCTTGTATACAAACATTTCTTGCAAGTAGCAGTTAAGTCTTTCAAGCACTTGCCACTTAAGCAGTCTTTGTTGCAGCAGTTGCACGTCTTATTCTCTTGGCCTTTCTTATGGTTCAATTTACTTAGTATCTTCTTGTTGTGGCCACTTATTGATGATTTAACATTTTCCATACACTAGTACGATACTTTGAAATTGTTTCTGTTAAAAACCTTTTCATTCTCTCTATTTTAAAATGTTTGTCAATTAGATCCAAGAATTTTTCTTAATGTTAGTTTTAACTGATTGGCAATATGGGGGATTGAAGAACATAATTTTCTTGTTCGTTTTCGTTTCTTTTTGTCTACAGGGTTGGTTTTATTTTCATATTCAAGTTAGTGTTTGAAGTTAGATTGGCGTAGAGCAACTTGGTAGCTATGTTTTGCATTATCAAAGGTTTTTGGGTCTGTAGACAGCCTATTTAATCTTTTCTCTATCATTTTAGGTAGGTTTTTCCTGATTATCCTTTGGTAGTTGGAGTTTTTGTTGATGTATCTGATTGAGGAAATTTCTTAACTGTATGGCATATAACAACTAGATCTAAAGTGGTGTCCAAAAAGTTGCATCTTGTCATTCCAATGTCTATTGTGATACTGATACCGATGTCTTTAAAGATCTTTATCCTTTGGTTTTTTTTTCTTCTCAAGATTCTGGTTGTTTTTGTATTTGATGATTGCTGAAGCATCATCCCTATATAGGCCTATTTGGTTTGACATGTATGTCTTTCCCAATCTATCAAGAATGTATAGGCCAATTAGGTCGCATAACTCAGCACCAAAGTATGATTCCATAGGGACGTAAAAAGATGACTCTTGATCTTTCTTGGTCCACACTTTCCCATCGTAAATAAGCACTGAATTACATGTGTGGGTTATGATGTTTAATCCTCTTCACTTATCTCACTAAATTTTCTTGCAACTTCTATTGCATTTTTAAGGTGTATTAGTTTGATGCTTGGATAAAATTTTTGAATGTCAAAGTTGACAAAACATTTGCTCGATTTTTCATCTATTTGATCAAACCATTCTTTACTTCATATGTATTTCTCCATTAGATTAGATTCTCCGCAGTTTTAGTTTTAGTGACCTTTAAATAAATACTTTTTTTTCGTTTTAGTCACACTAAAGAAAGTTTTACTTAAATTCAGTTTATTATTTTAAGTGACTTTTAGCCTATTTAAGTTATACTTATTTATCAAAATAAAATTTACATTGACTAATATACTTAGGTCTTAACAAACTACGTACTGTCTTCAAGACTAAATAGGTTTAACTTAAAATTTTTATTATTTTACTTTCAATCTAGTTCTTAATGAAAACTCATCTTGGAAAACATTTTTGGGCGGCACTTTTATACATTTTTTATATAATGAACCGCTTTTTCATATTTTAAAAAATAACAATTTTGAAAATAATTTTTGCGTTTTAAATAGTTTTACACTTTAAAAATTCAGTAATTAGTTAATTAAATAAAATTTATACCTATTTGTATGGTAAGAACACTAAACAATTTTTAAACATAATTAATACTCAAATACTTGAATAAAATAACTTATTAATAATAAATTAGTCTTTTACATGGTCGCCCTTTAAAAAGCAAAAATGACTGAGTTATATAAAACCAGTCTAAGTTTATTAAAAGTTGAAAAACCTAAAAACTTGCTGTTAATCAAACTTAAATACCTAACTAAAATATCATCATTAAAAATGTACACAATATGTAAGTAGGCTAAAAAAAATTATTAATAAACTACACTACAGTCATAAAAACTATTATGAGAATTTAATGATTTATTCAAATTTTAAAGTTTTACACACACCTGAGTTTTAAAAATGTCTTAAACAGGTGAAACGTAGTCTGAGTTTTTCAAATTTTTTAACTAGCCTGTTTGTTTGGCAACCCTGTTTAAAATAAAGTTAACAAAAAAAAAAGTTTATCAACTATTAATTAAGTATATTTAAAAGTATATATTATAAGTCAGCTTGAATAGACAATTAAGTTTCTTATTTTTTTTTAACTGAATGATAAAATTCATTAAGCAATTATTGAAGTAGAAAAACTATTTTTTATTGAGCATTATAGCAATTCCGTATCTGCAATAAAGTATTGCGTTTAAAAAGAGTAAACGTGAAATATAAAACAAGCAATAAAAGTTAAAAACGCTAGTTAGGAGTTATTGCAAGAAAAAAAAAACACAAATTACCTAAGTCAATTTCAACAAAGCACATGATTATCTTCTTTTAATTACAGAATGATCAGATAAAAATTGTTAAGGCAAGTTATAAAGTAGCAAAAGTGATTACTAAAAAGAGATACAGTTTAGAATTGAAAACTTTTTTAAAGAAAATGTTTTAGTGGTAGTAAAAAAATTGTTTAATCTTCAATAACAACAAGAATTCGTGTTTAGAAGATGTTTGAAGATTATGAAGCCATAAAAATCAAATTAGGACGTTAATTAATCTTTTAAGATGAGAGCACTGATACAACAGATACTGCTCACCTGAGAATTTTTATTAGAGGCGTTTTTACTAACTTTGAAATTTTAGAAGAATTTCTAGGTTTAATTCCAATGCAAAGCACTACATTAGATAAAGACATTTTAATAGCAAACGTGCAATGCGCACGTATAATGAGTGTTGACTTAAAGTTTTTGTAACCAATGTTGCTTTTGCAATTATTGCTAGATACATGATGATAATATGAATTTCTTTAAAACCAGATGTTGGACTGATATTGTTTATCAATAAACTCCATTTAGTAATAAACCAGGAAGCATTATGAGCGAAGACAACAAGCTTTAAAAAATTATGAAATTAACAATTTAATTAGTGAACACAATTTTGTCAAACAAACTTTACCACCGACAGTTTTAAAAAGTAGTAGAAAAACGAAAAGTCAATACGTTGACCTAGTTTACTTTTGACATGTTCTTTGGTTAAGATTTTGTTTGATGTTATAACAAGTCTATGAGTTAAGAAATGAAGTTGTATCTTTTCTTAAAAGTAAAAACATAAATAATACTGCTTATAAAGATAAAGACATGATACTATTTTTACCATTTCTGGTATTTCTTACATCGCAACTTCAACACCCGACCTGGTATCACAAGGAAAACAAAGTTATTCTTTGAGATATAGTACAATACTATGACTTTTGAGACAAAGTAAAGACTATGGGGGATTCAGATAAAAGAAAAAAATATACAAAATTCCACACCCTTTGAAAACATCAAACTAAAAACAGATTTTGACTCTTTAAATGAGATTAAAAACTTATCAGAGAAATTTTTCGCACGACTTTCTGACCTTCAATTACTAAAAAATAAATTCAGATCCTATAAAACTTACACAAAAAAGTATTTTGTTAGAGTGTAGCGCACATTTACAACCAAAGTTTAATACGTACGATAGCTTCATTTAATTTTTTTTTAGTAAATTATGGAGTACTATAATTTATTAAAGAACGTGAAAAAATGGCAAAAGAAACAAAAACTTGCCAAAAAATGGTGTTTGAAAACTGAAAATATATACCTAACAAAAACTATTTTAGTTTATGTCATATATATTATTTTAAGTGTGTCTGTACACACTTAGATATTACTTATAAAAATAATAATAATAATAATACAGCATTTTTAAACTTAACTTAATCAAACTAAGTATCAAATAAAAAAGTGGTTCAAAAATTAAGCATTTTGTACATTTGTGTGCATAGGAATTAATTTAAAGTGGAAAGAAAACTTCTAAAAAATCAAAATGTGTCGAAACCAAATTATAATAAACCTAAGTTTTTATTATTATGTAACTTTTAATGTGTTTTTGAACACTTTAATATAACGTATATTTATAAAACATCTATTTAAGAACATAGGTATAAACTACATGTTAAACTAAATACTTAATTACTAAAAAAGTGACATTTTTGTTAATTACTGTGCATTACTCTTGTAAATAATGGAAAACATTTGCATTTTGTTTATTTATTAATTAAGTATTATACAAATAACTTACTAAATCCAAGCACTCTTTACACTCTGTTTCAGATAATAGTTCTTGCTGTTGTAAATAGAAAGTTATTATGAAATTGTGAAAAAATGCTAGTCGAATGCTAATCTGTCTTTTTCACATTTTTAAGCCAAAGCAGTAAAGTCTTTTAATTTTTTCAAATGTTATACAGGAAAATAAAACAAAATTAATCAAACTAAATTAAACTACCGAAAAAAATTTGACTAAAAATATATTTTTGCTCAGCAGGCCACATTTACATGCTCACCGACCACATGACCACATAATTTTCTTTCGCAGGCCACATTCAATTCAAAAAATAAACGTTCTCGTGGGCCGCAGTTTGCCTACCCCGGGTTTAAACCTTAAGACAAAATAAATTAAAAGTAGAGACATTAAATAAAAAATTATACAGCTAATATTTATATGTTAAATTTATAGGTTATGTTTGTAAATATTATTAACTTTTAGTAAAAAAAGAACAATTTATAAGTTCTAAACAATAACTAAAAGTCCTTAGGTAAATATAATAGACAATAACTATTTGATAAAAATTATTAATCAAAAATTTTAGTCATAAATAATATAAATTGTATATTCAAAATTACTTGTTTGCCATAAATATTAGTAAAGTTTATTTAAAACATAAAGTAACTTTAAAGTTTTTTGTCAAATGCCAATTTAAAAAGTTTTGAAATGTCACCACGTTAATGTAGTGGTTAAGTAGTTATATAATGTAGCGAATGACATGGTCAGTTTTTGTATACTACAAGAATCAAAACTAGAAAAACTAAATAAAAAACATATTAAAAATAAAATATCATGCTAAAAGAGGTATGGGAATCTGCTTTAAAGTTACTAGTTTTTAGTTGCTATCAATAAAAAAAAAGTTTCCTCTGAATAACTTTATTGTCTACATATAATTATTGTAATTTAACTTAAATAGCTGTGTAATTTGAATTAAAAATACAATCTATTTAAAAAAAAGTGTATTATTTACTTATACTAGCTATTTCTATTGAAACATTTGTGCAAATTCATTAAATGTTACATTAACAAACAGACTCTTAAAAGTTTCAAGTATGTTATGTCACCATATACAAGTTTTAATTAAAAACTAGTTTCAGTTGTTACTAAATAGTCCATTGCAGACTGGACAGCACAATAATTAAACTTCTTTAAATATACACTTAATGCTTACATGTTACTACTGCATTTGGTTGTTTATAATCTTAGATTCAGTTTTTAAAATTGGGTTTCTTAAACTTTTATTCTTAAGGTATCCTTTGAAGAAATTAAACATCTATGACCATTATCTTAAAAATTTTTCAAAAAAAAAACTAATATAAAATATACCTAAGACCTTTTTTCTCTTAATCATAAACTCCAAAATATCTAGTGAAAGTTTCAAATTGTTGCCTTGTACCCCTCCCCTCTTTTGCAGCCAATGGCCCACTTTAGGAAGGCCTGTTCTAGTATAAGTTTCGTTTCAAAACTACCCTTAAGTACCCCAAAGACTACTTTTTTGGTTTTCATTTTCAACTCCAGAATATCTAGTGAAACAAGATGAAAGATGCAAAGGGGGGCATGAACTATGACCTCACACCCCCCTTTGCAGCTTATGGCCTCCTTTGGAAAACCTTGCTTTAAAGTATAGTTACAAAGCACAAGCAAATCTACTAAAATAAGCAAGATTTCTGATTTGACAACTTTTTCATAATTAACTAAATTTTTTATTTTCAACTTTTTCAGGGGTCTCACTGGCTCTAGAAAATCAGCCTAAACAAACTTCTGACGCATACAATACACTTAATTTTTTTCTTATTAAAAATCTTTGTAAATTTACAGATATAATTTGTTACAATCAACTATTAAAAAGATAGATGAAAGTGAAGGCTTAGAAATATTCACAACTTCTTACAAAACATATGGCTTGCATATTAACCAGAACAATGATGTTGTAGGAAAAGAATGGATTCCTAATGCTAGATCTGTTTTTCTTTTTGGAGAGTTTAGTAAGTTTTTATATTCTTTCCCGTTGTAAGGTTTTTCAGTGTGTTATTTTAAAGTTTTATTAATTTAATGATTATCTATTGATAAAATATCAGTTTTACTATAAATGCAAATTATTAAGATAACTGGAGCAAGTTTCAGCATCCTTTTGTTTCAAAAAATTTTGGAGTATGGGTCATAGATTTAAAGGCTAGTAAAGAAAATGAATGTGTAATACCGCATAATTCTGAATTAAAGGTAAATAAGTTTTTAATTTCTTGTTTTATTTGTAAATATTTTTTAAAAGATCTGAGGTGTTTATTAGTACTACAAGTTGTTTTTTTTTAGAAGTTCTTAAAGTTAATATATTTTACGTCAATAAATATTATTTTCTAAAGAGCAATTAATTTAGATGTTAAATTTATAACCTTTGTTGAAGAATAGCTGTGTATGTATATTATAGATTTTATAAAAAGTTCTGGTCGATAGTGCTTGACAAATTGAATTTTAGCTAATTATTAAAAATTTAATTATATAAAATCAATAGTTTAGACAGCTGTTTCGTACATGAAATATAAAACTTCATGTACTCCTTAGTAAGCTAAAGTTTATTACAATGGTAAACAGAAATTTAAATTTTGAAATTTTTATAATAATTATGACGTAGCATACAGTTTATTGTACAGTTAGCTGAATTTGAAAAACAAGCTGTACTTGTTAAATTATGCATTTTGGAAAGTTTGGAAAAAGTTATATTAAAAAAATGTTTTAAACTAGTAATAGAATGCTTTAAACTATTATAAAAATATTTTAAACTACTCGTGTTTGCGGTTAAAATTTTACTTGGTTTTGATATTTAGTAAGTTTTAATTTTTCTAAAAAAAAATATTTTTGGTAATGAATGCATATGTTTTGTCTTTCGCTTTTCTTGTTTACTGTTATGTTCTTATCTGTCTATTTTTTCTTAGTTACTAAGTTTACAGCCGAATTTAGTATTTAATTTTGATTTTTACCTGTTTAACACTTACCATTTAATTTTGTAGTCTGTATTGTTATCTTTTAAATTTCATATGTAGTTCGCTAGTTCTGTTGTAACTGTTGAAAAATATAGGTTTAATCGTTTGCTAACAAAAGATCCTAGTGAAATAACTTCACTGGAATATAAATAAAAACAAATTGTTCAGTAATCTTCCTTTATTGTACCAACATATGTTCTGTTGTATGTTTTTTTAAATAATCTTGAATGATGATTTGTAGTGTCTGTATCTTTGTTTGAAAGTATTTCTAGTGAATCGTAAGTAATGTTTTATTGTTTTATTTGATGCAACAATAACATAAATTAAACAACAAAACAAGCAACAATAACGTCAAATAAAATAACAAAACAGTACTTACGATCCACTAGAAATACTTTCAAACAAAGATACAGACACTACATATCATCATTCAACAATATTAAAAAAGACATACAACAGAACTAGCGAACTACATATGAAATTTAAAAGATAACAATACAGACTACAAAATTAAATGGTAAGTGTTAAACAGGTAAAAATCAAAATTAAATACTAAATTCGGCTGTAAACTTTGTAACTAAGAAAAAATAGAAATTTATAAATCATATAAGAACATAACAGTAAACAAGAAAAGCGAAAGACAAAACATATGCATTCGTTACCAAAAATACTTTTTAAGAAAAATTAAAACTTACTAAATATTAAAACCAAGTAAAATTTCAACCGCAAACACGAGTAGTTTAAAATATTTTTATAATAGTTTAAAACATTTTATTACTAGTTTAAAACATTTTTTTAATATAACCCTTTCCAAACTTTCCAAAATGCATAATTTAACAAGTACAGCATATTTTTCAATTTCAGCTAACTGTACAATAAACTGTATGCTACGTCATAATTATTATAAAAATTTCAAAATTTAAATTTCTGTTTACTATTGTAATAAACTTTAGCTTACTAAGGAGTACATGAAGTTTTATATTTCATGTATGAAACAGCTGTCTAAACCAGGGACGTAGCTTGGTAGGTTTCTGCAAATCTACAGAAACGTATACTTATGCGCGAAAAAACTTACTTTTATTTCAGCTTGAAAAGACTCTGCTGTCTTAGCTTTTAATATTCATTTATACTTAATTTTGCACTCCTGAGAGATAATTTTGACATATATCTACTCTTTAGCATTTTTAGTGTCGTAAAAAAATTGAACGAATTAAATACATCCAAATTGTAACATTTAGGACGTTAAAGCTTTATTTTGTCAAAAAGCTGCAATGCAAAATTGATTCTAAAGGAAGCTGTAGCTTCAAAAATCAAAATCATACAATTTTATGTAACAAAAATTTGCATAACTTGTTGTTACTATTGTCTACGTTAAATGTTTGATTTTCAAAACAGTATAAGTGTTTTTGAGTTATATGGTGATTTTTTATACTTATTTTTAATGTAGGGTAGGACTTTTTAACTTTTTATGGGTAGTTTTAAGTATTGGGTACTTTTAATTGCCTCAATTTTGCAAAAAAAAGTACTCAATATTTTGATGATGTCATTAACTTTACTTTGGGTAGTTATTAAGGTTATAAGGTTAAACTTTGTAAAAAAAAAATTTCTGTTCAGGCCTATGATAAATTCACTTTGTTTATTTTTTTAAATATAAAAATAATTGTATCTGAAATAAAACAATACTAAACATTTACTATGTTAACAAAATTAAGGAAATATAATTTTCAACCTTGATATTTTTTTTGTAAGATACAATTTTAAATTCAACCACAAATTAAGCTATTGACTTTGAAAATTTTTCTTTCATAGATTATTAATGACTTTAAGTTATCATATTTTATAAAAATTTATTTATTTTACATGTAGAAGTAGTTTAAAAATTACAGATTTTTTGGTGTTTTTTTTTTAAACTAGATTTTTTCAAATTTTTTAATTTCAAAAGTTCAAGGTTTTCCCAGTTTTTGTTTAAACTGCCAAGTTCCTGGATTCCAGGTGTTTTGGCAACCCTGCTCAAATTTTAAGGAAGTATTACTTTTAATATTTAAAAAATAGTAAAAGATGACAATTAAAACCTACTGTACTCTCCTATTTTAATGTTTTATATCAAAAATTTGTTTTGGTATAAAAAATCTGTATAAAGATACTTGTAGTTTAGATTAAATTTCATCAAGTGACATCAACTTGTAATAAAAGTGATTTGTACCCTCCCTGTACCCAAATTGGCTCCTAAAGTTTTTTTTGAAACTTCTTTCAGTTTTTCAAAATTTAATATATTTTTTTAAATTCAAGTCTTGTTTACTTTTCTAAACAAAATAAGTGATCAGAATTTCAAGTCATTCTAGGATTTTATATAACATTCCAAGATTCCCATAAGCATTTAGGTTTTAGCCACCCTGTTAACTTTATTTAAAACTATAAAAAGGTAGCTTTTATTGAAGTACATAACTCATGTATAATTAGTTCAAAGTTTTTTATGAATTTATTCATCAATAAACTATAAAATAAAAATTTAAAAAATCATTTTTTTAATTTGTGTTTGAATTTAATATTGTAACTTTATGTTAACAAAAAATATTTCTATAATTTTGTTAACATAGGGAAATGTTTAGTATTATTCTATTGTTGTATTTCAGACATGATTATTTTCATATTTTAGAAAATTAAAAAAGTGAATTTGTCATAGGCTTAGACAGCAATTTTTTTTTTTTTTACAAGTTTAAGCTTCAAAACTACCCAAAGTAAAGTTAATGACGTCATCAAAATATTTGTTACCCTTTTTTTTTGAAAATTTGCTGCAATTGAAAGTACCCAATATTTAAAACTACCTATAAAAATTCCTACCGTTTAATGAATGTTTTCTTGGTTTACACAAGTGGCCAGACATAAAGAGTCATAGGGGGTGTGGAGCAAATTAAATTGCTTTGTATACAGTTATCACTCATACCTCAACATTCCATTTTTGATGTATTAAACATAACTGCATTTTTTCAGATTAAATTCAATAACATTAGAGGTAGTTTAAATTGCTGTGTTCCCGCTAGGACGTTATCACGAGTTATTTCAGATGATTTAAATTTTGCAGATTCGTAACTTTTTTGAGCTAGCTACGTCCCTGGTCTAAACTAATGTTTTTATATAATTAAATACATATATGTGTATATAAATATATATATAGAAATAAGTTATTTAACTTAATAAATTAAATCTTTCACACGGAGCCCACCTTAAGGGCTTTTTTAATAAAAAGGTTTATTTTAAGATGTAAAACTTGAAGGACTCGAGTTTCGTGCTTATGCACGCATCAACTTCAAAACAAGTTCAAAATAAAGCACAAAACAAAACACACAAATGAAAATTAAAAAAATTATAGCATAAATAGATAATGACGTAATTTTGAAACTATCAAAAATCATGCAAAGGTATAATGTATAGATTAATGTATTGATGCTATAATTTTTTTAACTTTCATTTGTGTGTTTTGTTTTGTGCTTTATTTTGAATTTCTTTTGAAGTTGATGAGTGCATAAGCACGAAACTCGAGTCCTTTAAGTTTTACATCTTGAAATAAACCTTTATATATATATATGTAGAATTTATTTATTTAACTTGATAAATCAAATCTTTCACACTGAGCCCACCTTAAGGGCTTTATTAATAGAAAAGGTTTATTTCAAGATGTAAAACTTGAAGGACTCGAGTTTCGTGCTTTATTTTGAACTTGTCTTGAAGCTGATGAGTGCATAAACACGAAACTCGAGTCCTTCAAGTTTTACATCTTGAAATAAAACTTTATATATATAGATTATTTATACATTTAGATTTAGTTGACATCTTTTAAATATGAACATTATCCTTTACTTATAGAGCAGGGGTCGGCAAACTGCGGCCCGCGGGCCAAATGCGGCCCGCGAAGGTAAAATCTGCGGCCCGCGAGCACGTTATTTTTTTGAATGGAATGCGGCCCGCGAAAGAAAATTTTGCGGCCCGCGAGCATGTAAATGTGGCCCGCTGAGCAAAAGTATCTTTTAAGTTAAATTTGTTTTATTAATTTAATTTTAAGTTCCTGTATAACATTTTTAAACAACTAAAAGACTTTACTGATTTAGCTTAAAAATGAGAAAAATACAGATTTGCATTCCACCAGGTTTAGTTTCTCAGTTTCATAATAGCTTTCTTCATACAACAGCAAATTATATTCTGAAAAAAAGAGTAAAAAAGTGCTTTGGATTAGTAAGATAATTATATAATACCTATTTGAGAAAAACTGAATGCAAATGTTTTCCATTTTTTACAAAAGTAATGCACAGTAATTAACTAAAATGTCATTTCTTTACAGTTAAGTTTTTTTTAACACGTTTTTTACACCTAAGTTTCTATTACAGGTGTTCTATTACTAAATGTTATGTTCTAGTGTGCAAAAAATAATTTAACATAACATAATATTAATAATAATAATAAATAACAACAATAATAATAATAAAAGAAATAATAACAGTAATAATAATAATAATAAGAAAAAGAAACAAGATTGATTTTATTTTGGTTTTGACACTTTTGATTTTTAGAAGTTTTCTTTGCATTTTAAATTAATTCCTATGCACACCAATGAACAAAGATGCCTAATTTAAACCACTCTTTATTTAATACTGAACGAGATAAAATTTAGTTTATGCATAATTTTTTAACATTATTGTTTCTATATGTAATATCTAAGTGTACACACACACATTTAAAACATTATATATGACATAAATTAAAAAAAGTTTTTGTTAGGTATATTTTTTGATTTTTCAAACAGTGTTTTTTGGCAAAATAATATAATCTTTATGCGTTGCATACTAATATTAACAGTTGCTGTTTTTTTTAACTACCTATTTAAAACAAACTAGATGGAAAATTGGTTAGTTATTAAGTTTGTACATTTTTAATCAAAATAGCTCAAATTCAACCAAATAAACAAATAAAAATTCCCATACTTAGACTAAGACTATTTGAAGACCTCAAATCTTAGACCAATTTAGTTATTTTTTTAGTTTTTGGCTTAAATTGATTTTTGTATGCTAAAATATCAGACTAGTTTTGGTCAGATTTTTTTGCTTTAATAAGTGGTAAATTACATTTATCATGAATGTTTTGTTCAATGCACAGTGTTGGTTTGAATTAAAATATATTTTTAATTTTAAGTCTTGCACCTGATACAATTTTGATTATTATTTATAGTAAATGTATACATATAAGTCTGAACAATTAAAGTTTCCAAAAAATACTGTAAATCTTTGAATTTGACAATTTATACTTAAAAAATCTGTAAAAGCTTGGAAATTGAAAATTATTGAAAAAACCTGGAATTTTAATTAATTTTTATATGTAAAGTAATGAAATTTCGATTTAACACTAAAAATCTACCATATAAATATTCTTAATTAAAAAACACATTCAAAGATACTTAACAATATCTTTTGATTTTTTTTATATTATTTATTAATTTTTTTTTACCTTTAAGTTAATCATATACTGAAAAAAGAAGCAAAAATTTGTACTTTTAAAAACTTTTTGTTGATGCATTGCAGTTTTGCTTTTAAAATGTATTTACCTATTGTTATGCTTTGTATTGGTGGTGTACGACTCGATAACCGAAAGGTTCCTTTGTACACCAGGTCCTTAAACCTAATTTTTAAAATTTCTAAATTAGTAATACCACATGTAATAAATATTCTATAATGAACAATATCTGTCGTATCTGTTTTCACATCTTAACATATTGATTAAAGTCCTAATTTGGTTTAGCCGGCTTTATAATCTTCAGACATTTCTTAAACACGACTTCTTGTTGATATTGAAGAAACAAACAAAAAAATTTTAATAACCCAAACACAAATTATTTGAATAAGTTTTCAACTCTAAACGGTATCTTATTTTAGTAATTACTTTTGCTACTTTATAACTTGCCTTAAAAGTATTTTCTGACCACTCTGTAGTTACTGAAAATAATCATGTGCGTTGTTGAAACTGACTCAAGCGATTTGTTTTTTTTCTCTCAATAACTCCAAACTAACGTATCATAGTTCTTATAGATCCTCTTATAATTCACATTTGCTCTATTTTATTGCAATATTTTTATTGCAGATAAAGAATTGCTATAACGCTCAACAAAAAATAGGTTTTTCTAATTCATTAACAGCTTAATATATTTCTATACATTTGCTAAGGATGTTTAAAAGCTTAATTGTCCATTCAAAATGAATTATAGTAATTTTTTAAGTTATATAATTAGTTAGCTGTTTATAAACTTCGGTACGAACTTTATTTTAAGCAGGGTTACCAAACAAACAGGCCAGTTAACTCTTTTATTTAATTCAGACTAGGTTAAAGCTGTTTGAAAACATTTTATAAAACTCAGGTGTATCTGAAACTTTTATTTCAAAAACTTTGAATAAATCTGCGAATTCTCAGAATAGTTTTTATGACTGTAATAAAGTTTACTAATTGTAATTTTTTGTCTATTTAGATATTGTGCTTTTTCATAATAATGATATTTTAGTTATGTATTTAAGCTTGATTAACATAAATTTTTTAACTACTTTAACTTTCAACAAACTTAAATTATAATTCAAACATTTTTTCTTTTAAAAAGGCAACCGTGTAAAAGACTAATTAATTAATAATAATGTGTTTTATTAAAGTATTCCAGCATTAAAAAACATTATTTAGCTTATCTACAGTATAAATAGGTATTAATTTTATTTTATTAACTAATTACTGAATTTTCTAAAGAATGCAAACTATTTAAGACGCAAAAAATATTTTCAAAAGTTAAAAATTTTTTTTAATATGAAAAGATGGTTCATAATATGAAAAATATGTAAAAGTGACCCTTAAATGTTTTTCAAGCTCGGATTTATAGAGAGTTAGGTTGTAAGTAAAATAATAAAAATATTGTATTAAGTTTAACTTACTTAGTGTTTAAGAGGTACATATTTTATTAAGACTTAAGTATAATAAACAATTTAAATTTTATTCTAATAGATATTTGTATATTAAATAGGCATTCTATGTGTAGCTAAAAGTCATTTAAAGTAATAAAGTGAATAAAAGTAAAAGTATCTCTGGTGTGACCAAAACTAAAACCAAAAGATTACTCAAATATCACTAAAACTGTGGCCCGCGAAGATTTTGAAAACTTAAATTTTGGCCCGCGAGCACCAACTGCCTGCCGACCCCTGTTATAGAGTGTCAATTTTGCGTATATGACTTTTAATAAACTTGGATAAACAGTAATAAGATAAGAATTTAAAACTCTTTTTTTCTAATTGAATAAACCTAAATAAAAAACAAAAAGTTGTATCAAGTGCAAAAATACCAACTGTGCAGAAGTGCTAATTAAGCAATAATCAGGGTTGCCAAAAAACCTGGAATTTTGGAAATTTTACGTTTTAAGTAGTAAAGTTTTGGTTTGACACAAAAAATCTATTATAAAAATTTTTTTTTTGTCATCAGAGAGTTGCCACACACTCAGGGAAACTCAGGGAATTTTCAAATTGTAGAAAATCCCAGGGAAACTCATGGAATTTTGATTTTTTTTAAACTCAAGGAAATTCCAGGCAGTTTTGATTTTTTCTAAAAGTTTCAGGGAAGTTTTGAGATTTTTTTTTAAATTTCATGGAACATTTTTTCTAGATCTAGAATGAAATTTAGTTAATCCAGTTTCAATATTTTGTTCAAAAAAGTTAATATTTTATTAATTTTAAGTGCTTAACTTTTTAGCCTAGCGGCTAGTTCTTCAATATTCTTAGAATTAACATTGTAGTTTTTTTTTTAAGTTTTAGACTTATATTTATAGCATTGAAAAGTTCTAATAATTTTTTTATTTTTAGTTACTAATGTAGTTTAAAAAAACTATGTTGTACTACAATTCCTTATTTTTTTAATAAAGTTATTTGATATTTCTTACAACTAACTGTTTTCAGTAAAAAAAATCGAAAATGAGATTATTTTTTAGGTTAGTGTTGTCTTACTTTTAAATTAGATGTTAATTTTTAAAATTTTGTTTACTGCATTCAGAACAGTTGCTTGGAAAGACATATTGAAGTTTTTATATATGCATTTAAGTGAGTACTTTATGTAAGAGTTATTATTATGGAATAATTAAAGTTTTTGTCAATTAAAAAAAAAAAAAAATATTTTCTATTATTTATAAAGTTAACTAACAAGTTTACACAAAATTGTGCACAAATTTTGATTTTTAATCTCAATTGATTTAATCTTTTAACATTAAATTTTTGAAAACATTTTTTTTCATAAGTTTAGTAAGCATCTAATGCAGAAGTATACACATACAACCTTCCTTTTATTATTAAAGAAAATAAATGAGCATGAGGTACTAGTAATTTGCGCCAGAAGCAAAAAAAAAAATTGAGGATTTGAAAAAAACTCAGGGAAATGCAGGGAAGTTTAAGGCTACTCAGGGAAGTTTCTGGTCACTCAGGGAAGATTTTTGACTCAAAGAGTGGCAACCCTGTCATCGTCATATTTTTTATTATTAAAAAACACATTTAAAGTAGTTTTACAGTATCTTTTTAATGTTGCTATACCACTTGCCACAGTTTTTTACCTTATACTTATTTTTAAACTAAAAATAGACTCTAAAACGTGAAATTTTAAAAACCTGGAGAAAATTTGCCAAAAACATTTTGCAATCATGAATAATAATGATTGTGCAAAAGTAAATCAATGACATTTAAGTTGTTTGCAGTCTAATGTCTACTCTGATTGGTGTTTTAGTTTGTTTTATATAATATTTTCTCTTTTGATTTTGAATGTATATCAGTGTTAAAATTAAAAAGTTAGTTTTATAGGAAATAATTTCATATACTATAATTTTACTTGTTTAATTTTTTTAACATGCAATAAGTTAACTTAAAGTTGAAAATAGTATGAACATTAAAGTATGGTTTATTATTTTGTAGTTTTAATCAAGTTATAATATTAAAAGTAGTTGAAATATTGTTTTATAAAATCATCAAGGGTTCGTGCGTGTCAGGCTAAATCAGTTTTTTTTTGAAAAAAATTGAAAAACGTCAGGCTAAATCAGTTTTATTATTTTAAAATTTGAGAATCTCAGTTTTTCTCAGTTCAAATGCTTGAACATTTTTGATTAAAAAAAATGAAATAAATCTTTTTAAGATCAAATTGAGATGTTAATTTATTTCTAAATAAAAATTTAGTTGTTAAAGACAAAATCAGTCAGTATTTGTAAAAATAAATGCTTAAAACGTTTTGTTGAATCTCTAAAAATTTTTTTTTTAAATCTTCATTATTTTGTTTTGAGTAGATTATATACATCAAAATTATAAAAATTCATAAAAAAGTACAGTTTAAATCATTACAGTTTAGTTAAATAACTTAGCTGTTTGTCTGAATTTGTTTACATGAGCTATGTTTTTCAGAGCTAGTTGGTTAAACTGTTTTAATTTCTAATTTAAAGGCTTTATGCCAAATACTTTTTAGATTAAAACTCTTAGCAGTTTATTCATATATTTTATTTTTTGTTTGTTTAAAGTTATTAGAAATATTCACAAAACTCAAACTTACCTTAAATATATAAGTTTCATAAGTAGTAGATTCATATTTATATACCATTTGCAACTTAATATCAATATATCAATAGATTATTCATTTTGTTTTATATTTTTTTACACAGAGCTTTTCAAAACTATACGAGTTTCATTGTCAAGTGATAAATTTTAAATGAAATTTGAAAACAAATTTTGGTAAGTGAACAGCTTTAAAAATAACTTTAAATTATGACGTATGAATAAATTCAAATAAATACAAATTTAGAGATTTAGCAAGTAAAACTAAAGTAAAGATATGTTTATTAATAGATTGTTAATAGTATTGTTTTTCCATTTAATGCTATTTTGCGTATTAAATTATTTGAAATTTATCACTTGACAATGAAACTCGTATAGTTTTAAAAGCTTTGTGTAATAAAATATAAAACAAAATGAATAATCTATTGATTTTAAGTTGCAAATGGTATATAAATACGTTCAAAAACCTTCCTATAATAGTAGTAGAATCATATTTTACCAGTTAATGAGTTGATAGTAATTTTTATTTTACTCTTTTTAAATGTTTCAGTTTATTATAACACTTACATAATTTTAATTAGCAAAATGAAGCTTATTTTAAAATTTAGTTTTTTACTTAAAAAGTTCAAAATAAGTGATAAAAGCATGTATTTTAAATAACAGGTATATAATAAACTTATTGTTTTTAAACGTTAATATTTTTCAGATTTAATTAATTTACTATAGTTAGTTAAGTTAAGTATAGCATTATGTCAAAAGTTAATATGAGACAAACTTATTTCAATGATAGTTCGTTGATAAATAAAGAGTATTCTGAATGGATAAAAAATGCTATAATAGTAAATTAGCTTTCTACTGCAACTGGTGATAAAAAATCATGCTCTCGAATATGGATGAGAAAGCAGTAAGGAACCATATCAATCGAGATAAATACATAAAAATTAAGATGCATTAATGATAACATAAAGTTTTTGAGAGATGTGTTTAGTTGCATTTTGTTTTTCATTTGTAGACTTATTCACATTTCTGTTTTAATAAAAGCTTGTTGACCAGTCATGTAACTTGTATTTGACGAATTCAAGTATTAATTGACACGAACCCTGTATATGGGTGATAAGTGGTGGATGCAACTAAGCCCCAAAATTTGATAAAGATATGAATTCATTGAAGCAGAAATTACAATGACCAGTTAAAAATATTCAAGTTGTTGGGTAAGCGATTGATAGATGTTGAAAAATATTTTGTCTAGTTTTTATTTTCTTTAATAGTAGATGTGTGAATATTTTTATTGTGTTAATTTGCTAATTAAGACCCCCGATACCCAAAATGCCTTCTGAAGGTGATTTTTTCTACTTTGAAAAGTGTCAGGCTAAATTGGTCCCAATCAGGCTAAATGAAAAAAAAAATTCGCGCACGAACCCTGCATCAGTTAAGTTGTCATGAAAAGTTGATATGACATTATATTTTACAGCTTTAGGGGTAATTTGAAACTTATAAACATCAGGATTGCCAAAAAACCCTGAAACACCTGGAGTTTGACGGTTTAGACTAAAAACAACTGGGAAAACCTTGATTTTGAGAAATTTTGGAAAATAAAAACAGAAATTTTGAACAAAAAAAAAATACCTTGAAAAATGTGGAATTTTAAACAACTTTTCATGTAAAGTTATAAAATTATTATTTGACACAAAAATCTGTCATATAGATAAGTTTTTTAGTATTAATTTAAATTAAATAAAATAAGAAAAATTCAAATTAAATAACTTATTTTAAGGGCATAGGGGGGGGGGTAAACACCTTTTTTTGGTTTTTGATCTTATTTTATATAGTTTTTACTAAGCTACAAGATGCTTTTTACAGATTTTAAAAATTCAAAATAATTTTTGAGATATAGCCAGTTAAGGTCGGAGCCAACAATAGGTTCCTTATGGGAGGCACAAACTAAAACAGCAAAAATAGACTATTTTACTAAAAATCTATCTTCTCCTACGTTTTTTGAGATAACTACCTCAAACTTTTAGGAAATGTTCCTTGATATATTTAGAAAATTCTGTCGGAAGGAATTTTGAAAAAAATAAAAAATAAAAATTTTATATAAAAAATAAACAAAAAAACCAGTTTTTTTTTGTTTTTTTATTATAAAATTTTTATTTTTTTATATTTTAAAATTCTGTTCCGACAGAATTTTCTAAATACTGCAAGGAACTTTTCCTAAAAGTTTGAGGTAGTTATCTCAAAAAACGTAGGAGGAGATAGATTTTTAGTGTTTTCTAGTTATTTGCCGTTTTAGTTTGCGCCTCCCATAAGGATCCTATTGTTGCCTCCGACTTTGACCGGCTATATCTAAAAAAAAAATTTTAATTTTTTAAATCTGTAAAAAGCATCTTGTAGCTTAGTAAAAACTATATAAAATAAGATCAAAAACCAAAAAAGGGTGTTTACCCCCCCCCCCCCCCCCTATGCCCTTAAGTTTATTAACAGTATCTTTTCAATGTTGTTATACTATTTAAAAAAGTTTTTTACCTTGAAGTTAATTTTGTACTAAAAGTAGACCAAAAATATTGTACTTTCAAAAAACTCGAAGAAATTCAGAAATCCTGAAAAAGAATTCTTGAAAATTTTGGCAACCTTGACTAGATATTCTGGAGTTAATGATGTAGAGCAAAAAAAGGTTTTAGGCGTATTTACCATTAGTTTCTTGGGAGAGGGGGCCATAGCTTTTTAAGTTTCTTCCAAGAGGTTTTATGAAAAAATATTTGGATAACCCTGGTATAGACGAAATTCTTCCACAGGCCGCAATTATTTAAAATACTTTAATTGATTAATGGATACAAGATTTTTTCTGGTAAAACAAGTAAAAGATATCTTGTAAAACACACTTATTAAAATTATTAGCATCTGGTAATAATCAAATAGTCACAAATACTTAAAAAAAAGATTAAAGAAAAAATCTTAAACGAATAGTTTTCTCAATGATTTTCCTCAAGTATTACATTTTTTGTATTTATTATTAAGTATTCAAACAATTTTTATGTTGTCGTTATTGTTTGTGATAAATTATATTTGTTTTTTACAACAACAGCAGTTTGCAAAGTACTTGCTTTTTTAAACTGATATTCATTTCTCTGAGTTAAACGAATAACTCAGTTCCACTGAGTTTTTCTTTTAGCTTATAAGTACTTTTTCATGAAAAACTCTGTGAATCTGTGTTATTAGTTTATTTCAAAGAAATGTACGTCAGTTCAATAAAACAAATAGTTTGCAAATTGTTGTTATTTTTATATTTCAATGAGTTTGTTTCGTTTTGGTCTGCTTTAACAAACATATTAGCAATTGATATGTAGAACATCTTTTTGTTTATACTTAAGTTTTTTTCAATCATAAATTAGTTTTAGTACTAATTTAATTTTATTCTAATTTACCTCAATATAATTATAATCATAATTTAATCTATTATAATTTTTGTATAAATTTGCCTTTAATAGTTAGTAACCTTTGATTTATACCAAAATCAAAACAACCTTGTTAATACAACAATATAATGTTTTTCTACTAACTTCAGTTATCATCACGAAATACAAACCAAATTACACAAAATAAAACAGAACTAATATACTTAAAAAATTATGTAAACTATGTAACTTAATTTATGTCTAAAAATAACACAATAAAAATAATCAACAAAATACATTTCAAATTAAAACTAAATGGTTATCAATAAATATGCAACTAAAGACTTTCTTTTTACAATTTGGATTTTTTTAATTGTTAGCTTCTAGCCTAATTTGATTTAAATTGTCCTTCAGAACTTTTATCCTTAAAAAAATAATTATCTTACAATTATGATAGTTAGCTAAATGTTCTACTATCAACAATTTTTTGCTATAGTAATTCATTATAAAAACTTTTTTAAAGAAAACGTACTATAAAAAATAGAAGATATAATGTACAATTTTTAGAGAGACCAGTTAGAAATAATTTTGATTTTGTATAACAATGGTGGATTAAAATAATTAAATCAAAAATTAATTTAAACTATGTGTTCAAACAGTAACTATATTATAAAGCACTTTATACAAAGTTTTTCGTTTAAGTTCTATTTTTAAGCGATTTTTCTAATTTTTTTAAATAATTGTTGTTAACAGTTACCGTAGTTACAGTTAAGTATAAAAAAATAAATGATAGTTTGTCTACTTATATTCCAAGAATTTTTGTTTTTGTGTTTTTTTTTAATTTCTAAATACCTTATTAATAATCCTTTAGTTAAATTTATTTATACTAGTTAGTTATAAATAGTTATTATAAATTTGAACTATTTAACTAGTTTTTAGTCATTTAAACTAAATTCCTTGTTAAAACATATCCAAACTAAAAAAATATTTATTATATTTCTGTTTAAGAAAACAGTTTTCAGCAGAATTGAAAATGTTTTAATAAAACAAAAGATTTCTGAATCTGTTGTTTTAATAAAACAAAAGATTTCTGAATCTGTTTTTGTTTTTAAAGAGTTGAGACAGCGTTTTTATATGGTTATTTTAAAACAATTTTATCTTATTTTACCAACAAAAATAATTGAAAATTCATATTTTCAAACATTTTAAGTGTTATATAGATTTTATTTCTCCTATAATTTCAACCTAATGACCACATTAAATGAACAAAATTAAGACAAAATAATAGCTAAGACAAAAAAAAAAAAAAAATATTTCTGAATTTTTTAAGTGCAGCGTAAAAAATAATTATGTTTATAAAAATTACAATTTAACACTTTTCATAGAATAAACGATCTTAAAGATGTATGTGAGTAAGATAAGACGATAATTGACAAATATTAGTTTATAAAAAACTGAAGTATTTTCATATTCAACTGCTTATAATATTATAAAGTAGTTTTTATTTTCAGTTTAAAAAGTAACACATATATGTTCGTCTTTTTTTTAGTTAGTCATTGAAACTTTTGATGGTAAATTGATCGAGAGGATTTCTCCTTGGGCTAAATATGTTGCACAGAGAAATGGTGACATTGCATACAAATGGATTTTTTGGAATCCACAGCAAAAATATACGGTTTTATTACATAACTTTTTTTTACTACTTTCAGGGTTGCCACACACTCAGGGAAACTCAGGGAATTTTCAAGTTATAAAAAATCTCAGGGAAACTCAAGTAATTTCGATTCTTTTTTTTAACTCAGGGAAACTCAGGGAAGTTTTTGTGTTTCCTAAAAAAATTTCTGAGTTATAAAATTAAAATTTTAAGATTTTTTTTTTAAATATAAGGAAAATTTTTTCTAGATCTAGAATGAGATTTAGTTAATCCAGTTTCAATACTTTGTTTAAAAAAAGTTAATTTTATTTATTTTCAAGTCTTTTTTAAAATTTTTTTAGCCTTGCTGCTAGTTCTTCAATATTCTTAGAATAAACATTGTAATTTTTTAATAAATAATAACTATTTTAATGATTTGAAAAAAAAATCAGGGAAACTTATGGAAGATTAAGGTTACTCAGGGAAGTTTCTGGTTACTCAGGGAAGATATTTTGACTCAAAGAGTGGCAACCCTGTACCTTAAACTCTGTTTAATGTGGAACTTGTTGTTTTTTAAGACTTAATTTTTAATAAATGATACTTTCTACATTTTGTTGATTTTTTTGTTGTTTAAATATTACTAAAGATAAACTTAAAAAGTTTTGTTCTAATGTTTCACAAGAATAACTACCTAACAAGTACATGAAGTAATGTTTTTTTTAAGGCAAAACACATATCTCCATTACCACCAAAATCTTTGAGAATTTATGAGTGTCATATTGGAATTTCATCTTCTGAACAAAAAGTTGCTAGTTATAAACATTTCACTAATAGTGTATTACCTCATATTAAACAACTTGGATACAATTGTATACAACTTATGGCTGTTATGGAGCATGCATTCTATGGAAGTTTTGGTTATCAAGTCACAAGTTTTTTTGCTTCTTCAAGGTCAATATAAAAACTGATTTTGATATTTTAAGCATTTTATTTAAGCTAATTAATTTGCCTTATAGCTTTCTATTTTATTTCATGATTGATAATTGGTTATTAAAATCTGGAAACTCTTAAACTTGTGTTATACGTGAGAAAGCTCAGTAAAAGTCTTGAAATTCACCAGGGTTGCCACACACTGAGGGAACTCGAGGGAAACTCGGGATATTTTGAAATTTTAGGAAATCTCAGGGTAACTCAGATATTTTGACTTTTTTTAAATTCAGTTTGGCTCAGGGCAGTTTTGTTTTTCTTTAAATCTCTAGAAAGTTGAATGATTTTTTTTAATCTCAAGGCAGATTTTTTTTCTAGATCTAGAATGAGTTTTAGTTGATCCAGTTTCAATATTTTGTTATTTTATATACAGAGTTTCCAAAAAGCCTGAAATCCTAGAAAAACCTGGAGTTTGAAAGAAAGCTAGAATTTTGAACAAAAATCACTAAAAACCTAAAATTTTGAACAATATTCACATTTAAAGTAACGAAATTCCACTTGACACAAAAAATCAATCATATTGATCAAGTTCTTTTGTTATCATTAATTTTTTTAAATAAAAAAACTAATTTAAAGATGCTTTACAATATCTTTTAAATGATCTTATACTATTTAAAGATATTTGCGTTTAACTTAGTTTTATACTGAAATAAACTCAGATAGCCTGGAACAAATTTTTCAAAAATATTTGGTAACCCTGTATATATCCAATATTGTTCAAGAACATGATTTTTATTGATTTTAAAATGCTTATTTTAAAGTTTTTTGGCCTTGCGGCTAGCTTTTCACTATTCTTACAAATAACATTGTAGTTTTTGTTTTTTAATCTGAAACACATACATTGAATTTAAAAAATATTCATTCAACTGAGTACTTTATCAGGTAAGATAAAATTTAAAATTATTTAATTATAATGACAAAAAATGATCCAAACTATTTTCTATTATGTATAAAGTGAACTTACATGCTTACATAAAATTATCCGCAAATTTTGTTTTTAAATCTCGATTGGTTTAAATTTTTAGCGTTTAATCTGCAAAAACTGTATTTCTCATAGATTTAGTGTACATCTAATGCAGAAGCATACACATACAACCTTTTTTTAATTTAAATTTTAGAAGAAAAGTTTAGATAGAGTTATAGGTAGTTTGCGACAGAGGCAATTTTTTTTAAAAGATTTGACAAAAAAAAATAGGATGACTCAGGACATTTTTTTGACTCAAAGAGTGGCAACCCTGATTAGGTTTTTTTAATGTATTTGTCAGTAGTTTTTTCGTTATTTAGAAAAAGTTAGTTATTTCCAGGTTTTTTAGTTATTTCGTGTAGAAAACTGCTGTTTTGATTTGATTACTTCTTTTGTTCAACGAAAAGAGCTAAGCTTTTTAAAATTTAATTGTAATATTTTTATTGTTTTGTTTCTATTTATCATACTTTTTAATTACTCAAATATGTTTCATATAATGCAATTTCCTACATTCAGCTGTTTTATGGTCTTTAAAATTTATAAAAAAAAGATTCTTTAACTTTTATATGGTAATCTTTACAAATCTGTATTTTTACAATGTTAATTTTTGTTAAAATATATAAATTGTTTAAATTAGATTATATAAATATATTATATATTTTAGTTCTATATTATATATATATATATATATAAAATAAGGTTAATGTTTAAACATAAACACTTTCAACTGAGCCCACTTGAAGGGCTTTTAAATAATTTATTCAAATGGCGATTTTAAAAATTCTGGAACATATGTTTCACAAAGCTTTAATTTTTAATAAAGCTTTGATCATCAGCCAGTTAAATTCAAAATACAAAGCACTGTACTTTACAAAATTTTACTGTACTGTAAAATACAAAGTACAGTGCTTTGTATTTTGAATTTAACTGGCTGATGATCAAAGCTTTATGAAAAATTAAAGCTTTGTGAAACATATGTTCCAGAATTTTTAAAATCGCCATTTGAATAAATTATTTAAAAGCCCTTCAAGTGGGCTCAGTTGAAAGTGTTTATGTTTAAACATTAACCTTATTTTATATATATATATATATATATATATATTGAAATGGCGATTTTAAAAATTCTGGAACATATGTTTCATAAAGCTTTAATTTTTCATAAAGCTTTAATCATCAGCCAGTTAAATTCAAAATAAAAAGCACTGTACTAAACAAAGATACAAAAGTTATGCAAAAAAACAAAAAACAGTATGACGTAATATTGTACATTACAAATATTCAGTACAAAAATCGATCTACCTTCTAACTAATCAAACAACTAAAATTAACGAAAACAACAGTTAATTGACTATAAAATGCTTCAAAATTTGTTGTGTTTTAAGAGAAGCTTTTTTATATGTCGACAAGACGATATAAATTCGCTCCTCTTATTTAAACAACCTTCCTTTTTTAACGCATACATAACGGCTGTTGATTATTTTAAGCACAGCCTACAAACAGGGTTGTTACCATCTGCTATTGGCTGTGCTCTTTTTATCACCTCCCAAGTTAATTTAAAATCAATGTTTTTGCGCTTAAGGCCGCAAACATACTTCGAAAGCTCAGTTTCATTTTCGTATACACCACCTTTAAAGGATTTTTTATGGTTGGAATACCGAAATCTGAATTGAGTGGAGCATAAGCCGATGTAGAACTTCTTTTCAAGGTCAGAGTTAACTGTTGCCTTGTAAATAATGTTCTCTGACCGGCAATTGCCCCCCTTCAAATTATATTTACAGCCACCGGCGCAATTACACTGATTTTTGATTGAATTACTTTTGTTTAAAATCCTTTGATTATGTGACTTAATTAATCTCTCCAAATTCGCCATACATGAATAACTGATTCGCATATTATGTTTGTTAAATATCTTTGATAATGGGTTATTTTTGTTGAAATGTTTTTTTACTAGATTTATAAATTCTCTGCCGATGTTTGTTTTAACTGAAGTACAGAATGGGGGATTATACCAAATTATATTTCGCTTTCTTTTACTTTTATTGGTCGTTTTGTTTTTTTGCTCCGTTGTTTCAAAATTAAGTTTATCATTGTAACCGCACAATTGTAACTTTTTGACACATCCCAAATGTAGATTGATTAATACATCTAAGTCCGATGTAGGTCGCATAGTTAAGGTTAAGATTGACTGCATTAATAAGGCAGTGCGTTTAAAATCTAAACTTATGCAGTGGACTGATACAGACCAAGTCTTAAATTGGTTCACTGAATTGGAAAAACAAACGTACAGCTTTTTTAAGTTTGATGTAGTCGATTTTTATCCTTCTATCAGCGAAGAATTAGTAATAAAATCACTAAAATTTGCTGGTATTTATACTAGCGTACCTACTGAAGACTTAAGTCTAATAAAAAACGCATGTAAATCAGTACTTTATGAACAAGGAAACCTGTGGCAAAAGAAGAGAGCAAATAACACCAGCTCTCTTTTTGATGTAGCGCAGGGATCGTTCATGGGTGCAGAGTTATGTGAATTAGTAGGTCTTTTTTTGTTAGATGGGTTGAAGAATATCTTTGGTTTAGAAAGAGTTGGGTTGTACAGGGACGATGGTCTAGCTGTACTGCCCAAATCTAGTAAAAAAACATTTCAACAAAAATAACCCATTATCAAAGATATTTAACAAACATAATATGCGAATCAGTTACTCATGTATGGCGAATTTGGAGAGATTAATTAAGTCACATAATCAAAGGATTTTAAACAAAAGTAATTCAATCAAAAATCAGTGTAATTGCGCCGGTGGCTGTAAATATAATTTGAAGGGGGGCAATTGCCGGTCAGAGAACATTATTTACAAGGCAACAGTTAACTCTGACCTTGAAAAGAAGTTCTACATCGGCTTATGCTCCACTCAATTCAGATTTCGGTATTCCAACCATAAAAAATCCTTTAAAGGTGGTGTATACGAAAATGAAACTGAGCTTTCGAAGTATGTTTGCGGCCTTAAGCGCAAAAACATTGATTTTAAATTAACTTGGGAGGTGATAAAAAGAGCACAGCCAATAGCAGATGGTAACAACCCTGTTTGTAGGCTGTGCTTAAAAGAATCAACAGCCGTTATGTATGCGTTAAAAAAGGAAGGTTGTTTAAATAAGAGGAGCGAATTTATATCGTCTTGTCGACATATAAAAAAGCTTCTCTTAAAACACAACAAATTTTGAAGCATTTTATAGTCAATTAACTGTTGTTTTTGTTAATTTTAGTTGTTTGATTAGTTAGAAGGTAGATCGATTTTTGTACTGAATATTTGTAATGTACAATATTACGTCATACTGTTTTTTGTTTTTTTGCATAACTTCTGTATCTTTGTTTAGTACAGTGCTTTTTATTTTGAATTTAACTGGCTGATGATTAAAGCTTTATGAAAAATTAAAGCTTTATGAAACATATGTTCCAGAATTTTTAAAATCGCCATTTCAATAAATTATTTAAAAGCCCTTCAAGTGGGCTCAGTTGAAAGTGTTCAAGTTCAAACATTAACCTTATTTTATTTATATATATATAAAACCAGACCAAGTTTTACGTAGGCTCGACTGGACTATCGTTCAAGAATCGCTACACAAAGCACAAGTACAGCCTCAAACACGAAAAACATAAAAATACGACAACTTTATCGCAGTACATTTGGAAACTAAAAAATAACGAAGTTAATTTTAAAATTCAGTGGGAAATATTAACAAGAACGAAAAATAAATACAGTTTAAAAAACGGATGTAAATTGTGCAATGCGGAAAAAATCGAAATTTTAAAAGTTAAGAAATCTGAATCTCTAAACAAAAGAAACGAATTACAAACTGGCTGCATACATTATAGAAAGCAATTTATCTAAAAACTCTGTTAATAATTTTGTCTAAAATCAACTATCTATTATTACGTAATACCTAATTTTGTATAATTTTATTGCTGTACTTACAAGTTTGCTTTTCATTGAATAAAACTTGGCTGAGGACGCGTATTAAACGCAGAAACAGCTGTCCCAAGCAAAAGTTTATTTTGTGTATGTTATTTCTATATATATATATATATATAAAAGGTTTATTTAAAGATGCAAAACTCAAAGGACTCGAGTTTCGTGACTATTCACTCATCAGCTTTAAAACAAGTTTAAAATAAAGCACAAAACAAAATCACTATTGAAAGTTAAAAAATTTTTGCATAAATAGATTATGACGTAATTTTGAAACTATCAAAAATCATGCAAAACGGCTTGTACAAAAATTAATTTACCAATCGACAATAAACTAGCAAAAATTCATATAACTTCAGTGAGTAAATATATATTAGGACAGATAATTGAAAGAGATAAAGATAAAATTAAGATACAAATTGAAATATAGGTTATTTTAAGATGAAATTAAAACTTGTTAAACTTTAAAAGCGACTTTTTTATATGTCTACAAGACGATACAAACTCGCTTCTTTTGTTTAGGCATCTCTTGTCTTTCAGTGCATATACAACGGCTGATGCTTCTTTGAGACACAGCCTACATATTGGGCTATTACCGTCGGCTATAGGCTGTGCTCTTTTTATAACTTCCGAGGATATTTCGAAGTCAATGCCGCTGCGCTTTAAGCCACAAACATACTTCGAAAGTTCAGTGTCATTTTCATATATGCCGCCTTTAAAAGATTTTTTATGATTGGCATACCTGAATCTAAACTGAGTCGAGCACAAGCCGACATAGAACCTCGTCAACAAGGCCACAGTTAACTCTGGCGTTGAGACGAGGTTCTATGTCTTTATTTTAAACTTGTTTTGAAGCTGATGAGTGAATAGTCACGAAACTCGAGTCCTTTGAGTTTTGCATCTTTAAATAAACCTTTTTAATAATAAAGCCCTTAAGGTGGGCTCAGTGTGAAAAGTTTAATTTATTAAGTTAAATAACTTAATTCTATATATATATATATATATATATATATATATATATATAATTTATTCAAATGGCGATTTTAAAAATTCTGGAACATATGTTTCACAAAGCTTTAATTTTTCATAAAGCTTTGATCATCAGCCAGTTAAATTCAAAATACAAAGCAATAATATACACAAAATAAACTTTTGCTTGGTACAGCTGTTTCTGCGTTTAATACGCGTCCTCAGCCAAGTTTTATTCAATGAAAAGCAAACTTGTAAGTACAGCAATAAAATTATACAAAATTAGATATTACGTAATAATAGATAGTTGATTTTAGACAAAATTATTAACAGAGTTTTTAGATAAATTGCTTTCTATAATGTATGCATCCAGTTTGTAATTCGTTTCTTTTGTTTAAAGATTCAGATTTCTTAACTTTTAAAATTTCGATTTTTTCCGCATTGCACAATTTACATCCGTTTTTTAAACTGTATTTATTTTTCGTTCTTGTTAATATTTCCCACTGAATTTTAAAATTAACTTCGTCATTTTTTAGTTTCCAAATGTACTGCGATAAAGTTGTCGTATTTTTATGTTTTTCGTGTTTGAAGCTGTACTTGTGCTTTGTGTAGCGATTCTTGAACGATAGTCCAGTCGAGCCTACATAAAACTTGGTCTGGTTATCAGTTATGACTGTCGCTTTATAAATAAGCCGTCATAATCTGAAACTTTAGCTTCTGTGTTTTCATCCCTTAAATGGAATGCTTTCCATCTCATTTTAGTTATCAGTTTATCTACTTTTTCGTACATTTTAATTTTGAACTCTTTATTACTACTACTTATTGGTATGCTCTTTAATGAATAATTGAAGTTTATAGGTCTTAAGTCGTGTATACTTTTAATCATCTTTAAAACTTAGAGACTCAGCTTAATTAATAAAGCGAGAAACTTCTTACTTGTTTTTTTGAAGTCTGTTGATGGTGAGAGAGGCTCTCCACTATATATATATATATATATATATATATATAACATAGAATTAATTTAAAGCCTTTTAACGTCACATCTTATATATATATATAAAATTAAAATACACAAAATAAACTTTTGCTTGGGACAGCTGTTTCTGCGTTTAATACGCGTCTTCAGCCAAGTTTTATTCAATGAAAAGCAAACTTGTAAGTACAGCAATAAAATTATACAAAATTAGGTATTACGTAATAATAGATAGTTGATTTTAGACAAAATTATTAAGATAGTTTTTAGATAAATTGTTAACGATAATGTATGCAGCCAGTTTGTAATTCGTTTCTTTTGTTTAGAGATTTATTAACTTTTAAAATTTCGATTTTTTCCGCATATATATATATATATATATAATATGTAACCTTAAAAGGCTTTAATCCTGGAGATCCTGATGAGCTTAGCTTATCGGAATATATACCACAGATGTTTTAACACAAAAACATTGTGGTATATCTATATATATATATGAACTGGTTGCCCACTTGCTTTTTCAGTTTGTTCGGAAGTTTTTTTTTTAATTTGTTTTAGTATCTTCTTCACGTTTTCACTTAGTTCTTTAAAGGTATTATGAACTAGTATTTTACTAAAACTTCATCTAATACTTTTGGGTTTTAGTAATGAGTGTGTTAATATTGTTAATTAGGACTAGTTTGTATGAGTTATTCAATATAAAATGTATCACAATATGAAATCATAATGAAAGCATACCAAAAAAAAGAAGATGCATATAGAATTATCTTTTTAGATAGACCAGTAAGGAATAACATAGTTTTTATAGAACAAATGTGGATTCAAAAAATTAAGCATTAATTAATTTGTATTATTTGTAAAACAATTTAGACAAAAAACTATGAAATAACATGCAATATTTTAATTATTATGTTCTGTTTTAATTTTTTTTTGTTTACAGTTGTTGTTTAGATTTACCGTTAGTTACAGTAACTTAAACATTTTTAATGACAGTTTGGTTGCTTAGGTTCTGAATTTTTAATCATTATTATTTTTTTAATAAATATTGATTAGCTTTAAACTTCAGCCCATTATCAAATTTATTTACATTTTAAATATTTTTTATAAGAGTTTTAAATCCTTGTTAAATACTTCCGAACTAACATACTATTACATTTTTCTATAAGTAAGTATTTTTCAGCAGAATTGAAAATGTTTTTTAATAAACGAAAGATATCTTACTTTATGTTTTTTTGTAAAGAATTGAGACAATTTTTTTCAATGGTTTTTTAACCAATTTTTTGTTTGTCAAGTTATCAAAAGCTGTCCGATTTTAATCTAAAAAAGGCAGACTACTTGCATACTATTCATCCAAATGCCTGTTAATAAGTGGTTACCCTCTTAAATATCATTGAGTAAGTTTGGATAGTAATGTTTATAATTTATTATAGTCGGTACGGAACACCAGAAGATTTGAAAAAATTAGTAGATGAAGCTCACAGGTTAGATATTCGTGTTATACTAGATGTTGTTCATAGTCATGCATGTAGCAATGTGCTAGATGGTCTAAACATGTTTGATGGTACAGATACTTGCTTCTTTCACTCACTTCCTCGTGGATACCACAAGTTGTGGGACAGCAGACTATTTGATTATTCAAAGTTAGCATTTTATCTTAATTTTTTTTTGAATTTAACCACAAAAGTAGATATTAAAAAGCTTAACTTTTGTATTTAAATGTTTTTTTATCTAAGTTTCATCAAAATATATTTTAGAAAAAAAAAACCTGTTTAAGGCTCTGATATGTCTGTGAAGAAAACTAGGTAGTAAGTTAGTACTATTTAAGGCTATTTGAGAAACTTATCTGAAGTTTGTTCAAAACAGTTTGTAAACTTACCAGAGCCTTAAACAAGTTTTTTTCTAATATATAACTTAATGAAACTGAGATAAAAAACAAATAAATATAGAAGTTAAACCTTTTAACATGTACTTTTGTGGTTAAATGCAAAAAATTTCGTAAGTTTTATATAATGCTGGCACTTTATAGAACAAAGGCTCATAATTTTCTCCAAATTAATGTCTGTTTTGTTTAAATACTCTGGTAAAAGTCAAACTTTTATCCTTATTTAAATATTTATTTATTTGTTGTAAATATGTAAAACATATATGCATTTAATCCTACGCTTTTCAAATTAGAAACCTAAACTTTTAAAAATGTTACTCGAAAATTTTGACAAACAAATGTTGAAGTTAAAGTATTTAAAATTTTGATTTATTGCACAACATACATAAACAAAAATCAAAATACTTTAGATTAAATATTTTATATACCTAATTGAATACTTGATTAGTTAATAGTTAAATTTATAAATTTCCCCAAAGCTCTTAAAAAAGTTTTTTATAGTACAACTTTTTATCAGTTTTAGGTTTACACATTCATAGAGAGCCTTTATAATAGTTAATAGTTAAATTTTATCCAGGGTTGCCACAAGATCAGGAAATCAGGAAAAGTCAGGAAAAACTAAAAAAGAATGACAAAAGTCAGGAAAAAATGGGGGTTTTTGTAAAAAAGTCAGGAAACTTACAAAAAAAAATCATATTTTGTCATTTTAAATTTAAAAAAGTCCTTATTTTCCAAAGTCTTCAAATGTTAAAAAAGTAATTAAAAATTGTTTAAAGTCAGACTAAAATTGCAGAAGTTTCTACAAATTTACAAAATTATTTAATTTCCAATGCCTTCATCTGGTGTTAATTAGTAAAATATCCTTTATAAAACTGCAAAAGTTTTTTATTAACATATTGAACAACTACCCTACTTGAACAAGCAGTTTTGTAAGCTTTTTAGTATTGATGATCTGTGTCAAGGACATTTCCATAGTGAAACTGTGATATATACACAAAAGTTTATCTAGCATAATTTTAGAATCAAGGTGTTTTATGTTTAAGTAAATAATTGAGGCAGTAAAATTTAAGGTAAAAATAAATAAGTGCAAAAAGAAAAGAAATGAAGCCCACAAATTGTGGCTAGATTTAGAGAAAATATTTTCTTCGATAAGTGTAGGCGCAGCAGATGAGAAAGATTTAAATAAAATGAGGCAAATTATTTTAACTGCCAAGAAAATGAAGCGGGATGCAGATCAGATGAAGGAAACCATATCTTCATTAGATGAAGAGGTTGAAGTGCTAATAAACAAACGGATAAAATTAATTTTAGTATATATAATTTAAAAAAATATAGTTTGATTAAGTTCTTTATTCTAACAAGGTTTTAGTTGTAAAAGTTCATTATTAATTGTAAAAGTTCCTTATACGTCGTTTAGTTTATTTAGATACATTTATGTTAGGAAATGCTAAAAAACTGTGTCTTTTTTCAGACAAGCTGTGATTATAAGGTAATAATACAAGTATTTTGCTGATAGAGCTGTTTATTGCAAATACATCAATCATAGACAGATGGTTCAAGTGATGTAATGGAAGTTTTAGACTAAATTCAACAAAAAAAAAAGATATTTTTAACCTCCATTTAAATTAGATTTAAAGCTTTATTTAGTTTCAAGTGTTAGCTTATGTATTTTAGAATAAGTTTAAATTCAGAGTTTGATTTAGAAAAGTCAGGAACCTTGAGTAAACGGTCAGGAAAAGTCAGGAACCGTTAAATCCTACTAAATTTAGGCAAAAAGTATTTGTTACAAATGATTTGTGCAATTTATACATTATTTTAAACTGTTTAGTTTGGAGGTATTACGATTTCTATTGTCAAATCTTCGTTGGTACATAGATGAATACAAGTTTGATGGATTTAGATACGATGGCGTTTCATCTATGATATATCACGACCACGCTATTGGTTAGTTTTATTTGTTTGCTTATAGCTTACAATATCTACCTTTTTTTTTTCTAGATCGAGGATTTTCAGGCGAATACAGTGACTATTTTGGAATTCATATTGACTATGAATCTATTGTTTATTTGATGTTGGCTAACGACATGCTGAAAAAAAACTATCCCAATGTAACACTTATATCAGAGGTTTTTTCTTATTAAACGAATTCCATAAGTTCTTCAATGCTTAATATGTAGAAATTATTTAAGTAAATAACTTGATTACAAATAACTTAATTAAATAGTTGGATAAGTGTTTTAGCTTGTTAGGAAAAAGCCTTCAATTATATAACATTGTTTTTTTTTACATTGTATATATATATATATATAAATGTTTATTTTAAGATGTAAAACTCAAAGGACTCGAGTTTCGTGCTTATGCACTCATCAGCTTCCTTTTTAAAGCACTCAGAAACCTTTTTATTAATAAAGCCCTTAAGGTGGGCTCAGTGTGAAAGATTTGATTAATCAAGTTAAATAACTTAATTCTATATATATATATATATATATTGTACACATTAAATTGAGTGTTTATAAATTGGTTATTTTCCCAATATATCAAACTTGTATTTAAATATTTTTATATGAAAGTATATTAGCTAACACAAAGCTTATTGGTTTTTCAATACTAAAATAATAAAGTTTGACTTGTCTAGAAAACGACATTAAAAAGTTAAACTTATAGTTCTTTACTTTAAATTTTAACTTTAACACTAGTAAAATGTATTTTGTTTTGAAATTTATTAAAATTTTAGCATATGTTAAAACTATGTTCCCTACAGACATCACGGTAGAAAGTCTTTGAAAGTAAAAATAATATCTTATAATCTTTTGTTTTAACTTTATAACAATTGATATTTGTGTAATATAAAAATCAACAAGTAGGCCAATCTCCTGCTGTTCATGGTTGACAAAAACAGAAAGTTCGCACTGTTTATAGTATATCAATTAAAATAGCTTATTAGGTTTACTATCTAGATTGATTTTGGCTTATTAAATTTTCTAATCTATTCGCTCTAGCTTATAAAAACTCCTTAAAAGACCTTTGTGCTTTTTAATTTGCGCTAATGTGTACTTATACTTTTCAGGGTGGTCAAAAAACCTGGAATTCTAGAAAAACCTGGAATTTGACAACTTAGGCTAAAAAGCTTAAACTTTTAACCAATTTTTACATGCTAAGTAGGAAAATTTTGATTTGACACAAAAATATATCATATAAATAAAACTTTTTTGTCATCATCGAATATTTTTTTAATTTAAAAACACATTTAAAGTAGCTTTACAGTATCTTTTCAAAGCTTTTATACTATTTAACACAATTTTTTAGCTTAAAATTAGTTTTAAAATAAAATTAGACCATTAGAAATTTCTTTTACTAAAAATAACATTGGATCTTAATAAAATCTTGAAGTACAAACTACAAGCCAGTTTTTATAAAATTAAAAAATCTTATTTAATTTTTGAGATATTGTAATTTTTATAAAAATTTTCCGATACAAACGTACGGACCGCAAATTTTTCGGGGTTGTTTTTCTCCGAAATTTAAAAAATCACTAAAAATCTATCTTCTTCTTCATTTTTTGAGCTAGAGACCTCAAACTTTCAGGAAACGTTCCTTTGAATGTTGGAATTTTAAAAATATTAAAAAATCAAAATTTTAGATTAAAAAAACAAAAAAAAAGTGGGTGGTTTTTTTTTATAAAATAAAAAATAATCCTGCATTCAATCTTTTTAAAATTTAATAATACACTTTCTGTGAAAATTTGATTAGGAGATAGATTTTTAGTAAAATGGTCTTTTTTCGCGTTTTTCGTTTGCGCTTTCCATTAGGAACCTATTGAGGTTACTGACTTTGATTGCTTATTTCTAAAAAAATATTTTTAAGCGGTTGAAAATTTCTGATAGCTCAGATAAAACTCTATGAAATAAGATCAACATGTAAAGATCAAGGTGGACCTCATATGCTCTTAAAGTTTAGTTAATTCAATCATTTTTTGTAAACATACAGGTACATACATCTATACTGTAAAAATGTTGTTAATTTAAATTTCTTGCAGATTAGATTATTTTACTGACTCTATAATTTAGTTCTATTTATAAATTTAAAATTTTTCTTTTTTAATATAAAACATAAATTTATTTAAATAAGCTCTTTACATCCCAGTAAATTGAGCATTCTTTTTTAGTTAAGGCAAATAACTATATAATATAGAACTTATATTTAAATTTTAGAGTATTTTAACTTGTTAAAAGTCTTAACAATTTTGATAGTTGCATAGTTATCTGAGACTGGTCAAAATGGTCAAGTTCCTCTAGTACCGCCTGATAAACCTAAAGCTCAACTACCTAAAAATGATGTACCTAAAAATTTTTTGTCTTTGCATTCTACATTTAAACCGGAAACAAGTGCAAACACTCAAGAAAGTAAACAAAAAGATTCAGTTGATCAAGAGATTGAGACAAAAATTAAGTCTTTTTTGCTGAAGAAATTAATCTGCTGAAGAAGTTAAAGAAGCTGAAGTCTTCTTTTGGTGGAACTCAAACAAGAGAAAATACACACACCTTGCCAGGTTTGCAAGAAGGTATCTTTCGGCACCGCCATCTTCTGTTTATTCTGAGAGGTTATATTCAGTAGCTGGTAACAACTTGTACGAACAAAAGCAAAATCGATTGCTTCGAAAAACCGTTGAAAGTTTTTTATTTTTTCATCACTACTTAAAAAAAAAAGAATAGGTTTTATTGTAGCTTAATGGTGTTGACATGAGTAAATGTTATCTTCTAATTTACTTACTTTTATATGTGTAAACAAACAGTTGCTAAAGAAGTTATTGTTCATCTTATATTTCAACTTTTGTATATTAAACTATAATGTTAAGCTTATAAAAAATAAAATAAAGCTTGTTATTTTTAAAAACATTGTAACATTTAATTTCTTAATTTTTACGTCATACAAGATACAAAATTCAAGTTTAGTGTATAAGTAGCTTGAAATTTAACACTTTAACCGAGATTTCGTATAGATAATTTTTTTTTCTACAATGTTCTTTTTCCTAGTGTTCAAATAAAATGTTTAGACAGAAAAACATTGTGTTTTTTTAAATATAATACTTGTATTAAACAATTTTTACTTATTAATGGTATTAGAATAATAAAATAAGTTCGTTCTCTATTGAAACTACATAAAACTTGAAACATTTAGGCCGGATCCTAAATATTGGATGCAGTAGATCTAATTTTGTTTATATTATATATAATCTCTTTTGGTTATTGTGTTTTTTTTATAAATAGTCTACTTTTACTGTTTAAAATTTAGTACAGTTATAATCGTTTTAAATTTAAACATTTCAGTTGTTTTTTTTTGTACATCCTTAAATAGTTTGTTTGAAATATACATTTGATAAGTTATTATACTTAAAAAAATTAAGTAAGCTTCCATTTTAAAGTTATTGTTATTGCTTGAAGTACTTTTAAATGCGTCGTTAATAACTGAGTAATGACTGCAGTTTGTATTATATAAATATTTTTATACTATTTAAGACAGTTTTTTTCTTAAATTTTGTTTTATTCAAAAAGTAGACAATAAAAATTTGTACTTTCAAAAATCTGTAAAAAAATCAGAAACATTGAAAAAAACAAAAAAATCTAAACCCCATTAAAGTATATTTTTTAACAGGATGTTTCTGGGATGCCAGGAATGTGTAGACCTGTGAGCGAAGGAGGTTTCGGATTTGATTACCGGCTTGCAATGGCAATTCCTGATATGTGGATAAAAGTTTGAGAGTTTTTGTTTCAATATTTTTTCTGAATAGAATTAATAATCTTTAGAACAGGGTTCCCAAACTTTTTATAATTGCCACCTTGGCACAAATTAAAAAAATCCCCTTTTAATAAATTTTACCCTTGTACGTTTTAGTTACCCATTTATATTTTTTTAATTTCCCACTAATTATTGGCCACTTTGGGAAAACCAGTTTAATTATCTGAGAGCCTATCACAATAATTTAAGAGCTTTTTTATCTAGGCACGATAAAAATTACAGAAATATATCGTTTACGATCATGATTAAAATGTTAACAAATCAAAAAATATTTTTGTAGTTTAGTTGTATTTACCGATTAGAAGTGCGTCGTTTGAACAATGGTATAAATGATCACAACGATTGCAAAGCTCTTAAAGTCAAACATCATGTGTACTTATTTAAACTTGCAGACAAAATGATCATCAGTTGTTAAAATAGATCTGAAAAAAATTTTTGAACAAGTAAATAGAAGGCATACTAAAAAAATAAAAATAATAAGTAAAACGAAATGAAAAAAAGCCTAAGAATTGAAAAACTTATGGTTTAAAAATTTATGGTTTAATAAACTTAGGTTTAAACTAAAATTTTTAATGTGAAGTGTGAAATGTTAGTAATAAAATAGGTTATATAAAAACATAAGTTTATAATACTAAACTTTAGTAACAATTTAATACTTATATTATCTTTTTAAGAATTTAATAGACTACAGCTTAAAAAAATAGTAAATAAAAATAGTAATAAACCGGACTATCATGGAAGTTAGTTTCCAAAAACTAAAAATATAATAATAATTTAAAGTGTGCAATTGATAAAGATTTTACTTAGAGTGTTGACGATTAAAGTTGAAAATTTTGTTGCTGTTTGAACTGATGCACAAATTGAAATAGTTTGTTTTTACTATAAATTTATAAAGTTTGCTAAATTGTCATATTGAAGGACGCTTATGTGATCAAAACTTATAATTTGGGATTGTATTTTAATGTAAAATAAGTTTCTAGAGGTGAAGATAACTCCTTACGATTACAAATAATTTAACTTACTAATTCACGAGTGATAATTAAAGTTTTAAAGCAGAGTTTCTGAAAATGCGGGCATGTTGCAAACAGTTCGTAACTCTTATTCAAGTTGATCTTTTTGTTAGCATTGGCTGTCTCTATTTTTTCTAAAATACAAGTCTTGCAGATGTTGTGTATGTTTTTAATTTCCCCGATGTGGTGGAGGATGTATTTTATAAAAAAAGAGATAGCCAATGCTAACAAAAAGATCGACTTGAATAAGAGGTACGAACTGTTTGCAATCTGCCCGCATTTTCAGAAACTCTGCTTTAAAACTTTAACTATCACTCGTGAATTAGTAAGTAAAATTATTTGTAATCGTAAGCAGTTATCTTCACCTCTAGAAACTTATTTTACATTAAACTACGATCCCAAATTATAAGTTTTGATCACATAAGCGTCCTTCAATATGACAATTTAGCAAAACTTTATAATAAAAAAAACTAACTTGTATAACAGTTCAAACAGCAAGATAACTACGTCATAAAGCTAAGTAAAAAAACTTAAACTTTAATCTTCAACACTCTAATTAAAACCTTTATCAATTGCAAACTTTAAGTTTATTATTATATTTTTATCGTTTTGCAACTAACGTATATGTGAGTTCGGTTTATTACTATTTTTATTTGTTTATTTTTAAATCTTTAGTGTCTATGAAATTCAAAAAAAGATAATATAAGTATTAAATTGTTACTAAAGTTTAGTACAGTGGTTCCCAACCTTTTTGATGCCCCGCACCCCTAAAGTCTCTAAATTTGATCTTGCACCCCTAACACTATATGCTATAATTGTTTATTAATAATTTGATTATAAAATCATTAATTTCATTAATTAATAATTTGTATTTTAATTTTTATGATAGTGTGCTATATTAACAAAAATAAAATACTTGGAAATTTAAAAACATAACAAACTATATTCGAACAAGTTTTATCTATTCTTTATAAGGTAGAAAACATCAGAACTCACTTTTCCTTCTGCAACGATAAAAGTTTTCTGAAGGTTTTGCAAGTGAGTTTGGAGCTCATAACTTGTAATTCTACCTACTCATTTCTAAACTAACTAAAAAAATTAATTACTTTTTAATTAAACGAAAAAAAACAAATCTATCTTTATAAAAAACAAAAAAAATTTCAATTAACATTAGCAAAAAACTAAACTAATCTTATATATTTAATAAAAAAATCCTAAATGACACGTCGTTATACTCACAAGGTATTTAACAAATTATTAAAATTCTATTCATGCAATATTATTTTGAAAAGATTAAGAACTTAATTTTATATCTACTCTAAAGTTAATGACTTTTTTGTTCCTGTTTATTGCAAAAAACTTTCTAAAAACGTGACATTTTGTTGCTGATGGCAATTCGCATGTCTGCCTGTGCATTCAAGCGGTTTCTTGATTTAGTTTTTATTGACAAAAGAGGACTAAATCCAGACTCGCACAAGTAAGTCGTCGCAAATGAAATGAGAGTACTTAGTGCTTTTTCAACAAGTTTTGGAAACATATTCATTGAACAACACCATTATTGTTGAAGAGTTTTGCTTTCAAACTGCATTTTGAGAAAACGGTCCATGAATAACTCAATAAGTTCATCTTTTAACTATTCATCATCGGACATGTGATTCAAATTAAAAGAATATGGATTTATTATCCATTCTTTAGAAATTTCTAGTTCTCCTATTTTAAAATATCCGTCAAATGACTTGGATAGTATTTCCAAATGGTTTATAATTTCTTCACGAACAATTGGAACCAAACACTCATCTCCATCAGTCACTTCTTCGAGTAATGGAAAGTTTGATAAATTACCTCTTTCAACTCGTCGACACCAGAGATTTAACTTTTTTTAGAAGCATTTATTACTTCACGACATTTTAAAATATTTACATTTATCCCTTGCATGGAAACACTCATGTCATTCAAGCGGCTGAAAATGTCACTTAAGTAAGCTAGTATTTGAATAAATTCTTTTGACTCCATTTCTTTGACACGGTCAAAGTCAAGTTGATTAAGAAAAGCTTTTACTTCCTTCCTCAATTCAAAAAACCGCGTTAAAGCTCTTCCAAGTGATAGCCAGTTGACCTCTGTATAGAAAAGTAAAACTGAATGTTTACTACCATAATCTTGACACAACGACTTAAAAAGACGGTTATTAAGAGCACGACCTCTAAACTAGTTGATTGTCCTCACACAAATATCAAGGACATTTTTAGATTTCGAGGGCAATGTTTTTGATTGATGCCAAGGCATGTCAACGAAGAAAACAGTGAATACCATGCAAGCGGAATATCCTGTTTTAACAAAGCAAAAACAAACAGATTTATTTCCCAACATAGCAGGGGCACCTTCAGTAAACACAGAACCAATAACTTGCATGTCTAAGTCATGTTTCGCAAAAAAAATTATGACACATTGAAAGATGTCTTTTCCTTTTGTGGTTCTCTTCAGATCTTCACAAAATAAGAAATTTTCTTTTATCGAACCATCATGCACATATCTCACTGACTAGTACAATCAATTGACTGCAATTTTCAACTAGAATTGCTGAATTTACTTTTAGAAAAGCGCTCTTGCTCTATGACGTACTAATCAAATTAATTTATTCAGAAAGTTAGCACTAACTTCATACTATAACCAAATGTACTTTTAAAGTTTATAAACTTTATTAGAGAGTGAAAATCACCTTATTTATCATATAAAAATGAAAAGCCATCCCTCACCCCCTGGAATGCTGCCTCGCACCCCTAAGGGGTGCGAGCACCCCTGGTTGGGAACCCCTGGTTTAGTATTATAAAGTTTTGTTTTTATATAACCTATTTTATTACTAACATTTCATACTTCAAATTAAAAATTAAGTAATAGTTAAAAATTTTAGTTTGAACCTAAGTTTATTAAACCCTAAATTATTGAACCATAAGTTTTTCAATTCTTAGGCTTTTTTCATTTCGTTCTACTTATTATTATTTTTTTATATGTCTTCCATTTGGGTAGGTGTCAGAAAAGCACAGCGTCACTTTAGCACGGGGTGACACTATAGCACGGCGTCACTTTAGCAGAGAGCGACACTTTTGCACACAATGATTTTAAATCTTTTATAATGTTCATTTAAATAATGTTTAAATATCTAAAATAATTAATTAACAAACTAATAATTGTGAAAACTAGTTCTAATACTTTTCAAAATATCGTCTTAAAAAATTATAAATAAAGTTTTTTTTTTTATGGGCTTAAAATGAAATAAAAAAGTTTCGAATTTTTATATATCAATTTTTTTATTATAAACTTACGCTTAGCTTTATTAAAATTAGTTAAAGCATTAAAAAAAATATTAATAATCCTAGATCCTGTATATATTGCTAGCTTTATTAAAACAGTTTTAATGCAAAAACTTTAAAGTAAAAGTATCAAGATATTTTCATCTAAAATTAAAAAGTAAAACAAGTTAACAAAGTTTTTAAATTAACTTTTTTTTCAGTTTTAACTAAAGCTTAAACTTGTAACTCATTTAGAGCTTGTTAACTTTTAGTTTACATGTTGCATAGTTAGTTTTTAGATTTTTAAACAATACAGTACGTAATATTATTTAAGCAAAGAAAAAATTGCAAAATAAATTATGTGCTAAAATGTCACTCCGTGCTAAAGTGACACTCTCTGCTAAAGTGTCACTCCGTGCTAAAGTGTCACACCGTGCTAAGTTGTCACATCGTGATAAAGTGTCACTCTGTGCTAAAGTGTCACCCGTGCTTTTCTGACCCGTTACCCTTCCATTTATTTATTCAAAAACTTTTTTCAAATTTATTTCAACAACTGATGATCTCTTATATCTTAATATAAAAGTGAAACATTGTTTTGTTTGTAATGTGAAAATAAAATATAACTAATCTTCTTAAACCTACTTGAGTTGAGAACTTTCAGTTGTTTAATCAAAAGCAAATTACAAAATCATACAGTAACAATAGTATTATCATATCTAAAATTAGACTTTTATTAAGTAAAAAGTCTTCTTTACAGGGTGGCCTAAAAACCTTTAAAAACCTAAATTTTACAATTTAGGCAAAAAAACTTTGATTTTTTTTTTAAATTTTAGTTTCTTAACAATTTTGATATCGAGAATTTCTAAATTTTATAATTTTTAGACTTAAAGAAGAGTATAAAGGTTTTTGATTAGTAATTGATAAATTATTAGTAAAATTACCACTTTGGTTAACGAAACTATTTTTTTACTTGCATTTCTATTGTTTTGAATGTCATGTAAAGGTATCCAACAAGAACCTATTTATGTCTGATGTAACTCAATAGAGGTTAGATTAAGAAAAAACTAAGAGCAAGAAAAAGTTAAAGCAACAACGAAATAAGAGCAGAACCAAATAAAAATGTCTGATGCAATGTTTTATTCCCAATGAATTTATAGCAGCTATAATATATCTTAACTTTAAAGTATAAGATAGAAGTAATTAGTTGTCGTAGTTTATTTAGACGTTAATTAACAAGTAGAAATACAAGGTGAATAACTATATTATCTTAAACTTTAATTATTCATACTTTATAAAATTCCTTTAGTTTTTATTTTTATTTACTTTTATTAAAGTTGTTGCAAATTTTAAAATATTATTTAATTAAATAGATTGATAAATTAAAAATTACAAATTAAAACTAACAACAAATTTTAACTAGAATATATGGCTATTTATCGTATATATCAACATAAAAGCTTTTGAACAATCATATGAAAAAAAAAATTGAACAGATTGATTCAAAATAATGTTACAGGTTTCAATAGAATAAAACAAAGATTAAATAGCAGTAATACTGTATAGTTTAAATAGTTTAATACTGTCAAAAAACACCGTTTTCACTTAATTTTAACTTACTACTAAAAATAGTCAAGAAAAGATGTGATTTCAAAAACCTGGAAGAAATTTGGAAACCTGGAGAAAATTTGCCGATAATATTTGGCCACCCTGTCTTTATAATCCCTTAATGTTTTTTTCTATACCTTGTTTAGGTAAAAGAATAAGGCTAACTTATCTTCCTATATGGCTTGTGGTATATTCTTGTTTATTTAACTTCGCAGTAATGCAACCAAGTTTCATAAACCAATACCCTTAAATTACTTTTAACAACTTTATAAAACAATAAACATGAAAAACATTACTAACGACTATCAACACTACTTGAATAAGTCAATCTGTTTTGTTAAAATGTATTTTTCTTGCTTTTTGTATACTTTTTACCATGACTTTAAGCAACCCCTTAGCATATTTACTCTCTGTTTTTCCTGCTTGGTTAACCTTTTAAATTTAACTTCCCTCAACTCTTCAACCGTCGTTGTTGCTCAAAGTTTAAATTAGTTCATATTTATTTTGAACACTTTGTATAAGACAAAAATAAATAACTAAATTTACACTTTCTATGACAAAAACAATAGTTGATAATGTCTTCCGACCATCATTAATCATTTTTATTGTGACTTATAAAACTAAACAAATCTATTAAATATAATCTTATACTAATAACATTATTTAAAACTTTTTAAAATCAAGTATAGGTAGTCTTTTAAATACAACTATAATTAAAAAGAAAATCAGAGCCACGTTTTCTTAAATAAACAAGAAGAAAATTTATTTAGGTTTTTCATTTTGTTTTACAATGTTGGAGCAGTCTGCCAAACATTTAAAACCTTATATGTTTTCCGATGATTTATTTATTCTGATATAATATCTTCAAATAAAATGTTGTAATATGAAATCTTTCTTTATCAGACTCCAAATTTGACATCATCATTGTCTGGATTTTTTTCGTAAAATCAAAATTTGATGTTTTATATATTATCATAAAATACTTTATTCAGTCAAGTCTATATTATTGACTTAAATTTAATTTATCAAATGAGTTTAGTTTTTTTACAACTATTAACTTCAAACTTGAATTTACTATGTTTAAATACATAAAAACAAACAAAATTAATCATGTGTACTGTATAGCAATAAAGCTTTTTGTCCTATAGCTTTGATAATTTTAGTCAATGAAATATGTTTTTGTGTATAAAGTTTCTTCAAAATGCAATAAGCTAACCGTAACTTAATTTTCAATTGTAAGTTATTTGCTAATAACATCAACAAGTTTGATTTTAAATCAATTTAGAAAATAAGATATATAACAATTTATAATAACAACCTTGTATCAATTTTTAAGAAATTTTAGCAAACTTATTACATTTAAATTTTTAATTAAAAATAAAATCATTTTAATTAATTTTAAAAGGTATCGGTTTGTTTTTTTCTTAGTTGTAATTTTTTATTATAAACAGCTATATGACTTCAATCAAAGATAAATTTATTTTAGTATACAATCAAAAATACAAACTTTTATTTCTCAACCAACTTTACCTTCAGGTAGAAAAGTAAATTTGGTCTAAACTTATCTACAAAATGTTTTTTTGCTGTAAAATAACTTAGGTACTTTTGTCTCAGTGATAACAAGTGTCAACTTTATTTCTTACTCATAAAATATTTTCAAAGTGACTAAAAATAAGACTTAAAATTAATGATTTTTAAGTCTAACTATTCAAGATATAAATTTAAGTGTTTGTTAACAAAAGATCCTAGTGAAACAAGTTCACTGGAATATATAATAAAAACAAATTATACAGTATCTACTTTTATTGTACCGACATATGTTTCAGTTGTAGAAATTATTTTTATCTTAATGAACACATGTATACACCTACCTTAGCTTCTATTCTTTTTCTTTTACAGTATTTATTTTTTTAACAGAACCCAGTTGAAGTGTGTTAATCCGTTAATTTTTAAGTCTAAATTAAATACATATTTAGTATTCAAATGTATTAAAATAGTAAAGTTGTTGTTTAGTTTATTAAACTCATTGCTATGTAACAAACAATCTTTGTAACAATCAGTTATTGAAAGAAGAAAAAGATGATAATTGGAGTATGGGTCATATAGTACACACGCTGACTAATAGAAGATATGGTGAAAAATGCATTGCTTATGCTGAAAGTCACGATCAGGTTTATATATCTGTTTTTTTAGATTATTATTCTTTTCATGATATTTTACAGTTTATATACTTTAAACTTATTACCGGTGTCTAATTTTAATTATAACATTTTCAAAGGTAATCAACATTTAGATTTTTTGGCTTCAAAAATTTGTAATTTTTTCAACAAAGAACTTCCAATCTATGTATATAACTTTTTATCATGTAGACTCAATTTAGAAAGAGTAGTTTATCTCAACATGAAGTCTTAAAAAAAATATTTGTTTAATAAAAGAGCTGATTTTATGTTTTACATTATTAATGTACAGTAGTATTTATTGAGTTTTGTTACAAGGATTAAAAAATATATATTTAATGTAATTATTAATGTCCTAGTTTTTTTGGAAAACAAAATAAGTTATAATAAAGTCTGACTAATTTTACTTTTTTTTGTATAAATCATGCAAAAAAAATTTGGTTGTATATATTACTAATAAATTTTAATAGGCCTTAGTAGGCGACAAGTCAATATCTATGTGGTTGATGAACAGTGAAATATACACTAACATGTCTGTCCTTTCCCCAAACACTACTGTTATTGACAGGGGAATTGCTCTTCATAAAATGATAAGGCTCATAACTTGTTCATTGGGCGGTGAAGCTTATCTCAATTTTATTGGTATATTTTTATTAAAGTCAAGTCATACTGCCTCTAATCCAGTTTAAAATAAATTTTCAAATTGTAACAATTTTATTTATTGGTTTAAACAGTAATTCCGTTGTTAGTTTTTTTAATATGTCATCATATACGCACATATTAAATTATTTTGAAAATTTTTGATATTTAAAAATGTTTAGTTTGAATTTGCATTTTTTTAAGGTAATATTTTCTTTGTTTTTAAACTTAATCATTAACATACAAATGCTTTAATTAATGTTATGTTATTTACTTTTTTAATACCTATAATTGTAATACTATATTTAAGTAATGCCACTAGTTAATAACTATAAAATAATTTAGATGTGCTAGTATTTTTGATAGTTTTTTTTCTGATCAGTTTTAATTTTATTCTAGTAAAGTTTTGTTTTATTTCTAAACGATATTCCGGTTCTAAAAATTGATGTAAATTTATTTTAGAATTGCTAAAAATTATAAATAAATATTCATTAAAATAAGATATTTTCTACAGATAATAGTTATTAATAGGTGAAATACTTAATATTAAATCCGACTGTTATAAAACTATATGATATTTGTGATTATTAAGTCTAAAATAAGTAAAGTAAGCTAAATTACACAACAAAACATAATATAAACAAACAACTCACGTTAATAGGAAAGATAACTAATTCAAAATTTACTGTTGTTAGTTAACGTGAATTTCCTATTAACGTGAGTTGTTTGTTTATATTATGTTTTGTTGTGTAATTTAGCTTACCTTACTTATTTTAGACTTAATAATCACAAATATCATATAGTTTTGTAACAGTCGGATTTAATATTAAGTATTTCACCTATTAACAACTATTATCTGTAGAAAATATCTTAATTTAATGAAAACATGTATACACCTACTTTATTCTATGCTTCTATTCTCTCATTACAGTAATTATTTTTTTACAGGACCCAGTTGAAGTGTGTTGATTCGTTAACACACAGAAACATATGTTGGTAAAATAAAGGAAGATTACTGTATAATTTGTTTTTATTTATATTCCAGTGAAGTTACTTCACTAGGATCTTTTGTTAGCAAACAATTAAACCTAAATTTTGAACAGTTAAATAAGTATTCAAAATTTAAAGTTAATCGTTTGCTAATAGAGATCCTAGCAAAGCGAGTTCACTGGAATATATAATAACAAATTTTCACCGTACTTTATCTTTATTAAGCTAACATATGTTTCTGTGGGTTAACAAGTTAAAACACTTCAACGGAGTTCTGTAAAAAAAAATACTGTAAGGAAAAAATAGAAGCTAAAGTATGTGTATATGTGTGTCTAAAGATAAGCATAATTTATAAACAATATAATAGTTAAATTAAGGTACGATATATGGTGTTAAATATGATCTTAATAAAACTATTTAATATTTGTAATGATTAATTTCAAATAAAAATAAAAGTTAAGTTAAGTACAAATTAAAACAGAAAACCAAAATAAAAACTATGTAATGCAAGTCCAAGAGATACTAGTGCACAAAACTAAATGGTTGTTAAGTATACAAAAAATTAACTACTGTTTTAACAGTTTTAAATATTTTTTCAAATAAAAAGAATTAAAGTTTGAGAGTTCAATCAGTTTACTACTGAGCATGAAGTTTTGAAAGGCAAAGAAGACAACTAAATAAAAATTATATCTCTAATTATAATTTAAATTAAAAAAAATGTTTCGAAATTTTCCACATAGTTCTTAAATATTTGAAGTTTTCATAACTTTTTAAATTTTTATTTATATTTTAAACTTATTTTTATCATGACTAATCTAAATATATTTCTCGATCAAAGAAACTAATTTCAATATTAAAATCATACAACTTTTTTTTTTTTGGATTTGCTGTTACGTTTTTTTACAGTTTTAGCAATATTATATGTTTTGATTTTTTGAAACAATATACAGAGATCTCCACTTCTAGAAGCAATTTTTTTTTTTTATTCAAGACTTTAATTAGTAAACTAACTTTCGGTCAAAGACCTCGTCAGTACTTACAATAGTAATAACAACAAAATATAGAAAGATATGTTTAACAATAGTGGAAAATAGTATTTAAACAAAACTTAAAAACTAAACAAAATAAAACCTTTACAACCTTTACTTAAAAAACAATTCAAATTTTAATCTCAAGGTTAAATGTATGGTAAAATTTAAATTTTCCATGATTGTTTAACATATCTTTCTAGGTTTTATTGTAAGTACTGACGAATTTTTGACCCAAACTTAGTTTAATAATTCAAGTCATGAAAAAATAATTTTTATTTTAGCAATGTTAAATTGTTACATGATCCATTTTCGTTATTATGCTCATAAACAACTTTTTATAAAGTTAAATTTATATTTAGTTCAAATTATTATAGGCGATAAACATAAATATTCTTATGTTTTGATTTTTGCAATTCTTATTTATACAAAACTAGATAGTAAATACTTTAGTTTTTTTATTAAAACTTAGTAAATGAATAGCAGCGTGTTATAATGGTTCAATTTGCAGGGAACGAGTTTGGGCATCCAGAGTGGTTAGACTTTCCGCGAGAGGGTAACAATTATTCCTATTTGCACGCTAGACGCCAGTTTAATCTAGCTTATGATCAACTTTTAAGGTACAAGTTTCTGTGTTACTTCGATGAATCAATGCATAAACTGGAAGAAAAGTATTGCTGGTTAAACTCTAAAACATCGGTTTGTTTATTAAAGTTAATGTGTAAACAAATTAAAAAACAATTAAATTTTCATAAAATATTGTTATGAATTTTATCGACTATCATTTCTACTTTTAACAAAACATACAGTTTTAAACAGGTTTAAAGTTTTAACCACTATTCTTAAATGCTGCTGCTACAAGCTTCTATATGATTTTTGTAATGTATTAGCTCATTAGTATTAAACACCAAAAATATTAGTTAAATGAATATACACTTTTTGATATAATGTATCTTTCGCACTATGTAGGTACTTGGTCTGACGGACCAGTTTGGTTGCGCTGCGAAGAGTAGGTTGGGTCAATGGGCCGTTTAACAACGCCTGCTCTTTTAGTCGTTTACTCTCTCGAGTCTTAGAGTCGATGGCCTCACTTAAAGCAGCTTGCATGTTCTCTCTGGAGAACATGCTGTCATTACGCTCCTTACTATTTTTAGATTTGGTACTATTATTCTTACTCATTATACTATTTAAGTGAGAAGTTACTAAATCTATACAAGTGGGCGCTAACTAATGTCTGACCAGTGAATACCGCCTCTCTTTTGGTTAACAACTATTTTATTAAGTTACTTTAAGTTAGTTGATGATTAAGTGATAAGTATTTATAAAAGGTATAATAGCTGCTTGCTGTTCTTAATAGTTTTAACAACAATGCTTAATTTATTAAAACTTATACAAAACCAAGAGTTTAAATGAAATTTATTAAAACTTATACAAAACCAAGTGTGTAAATGAAATTTATTAAAACTTATACAAAACCAAGTGTGTAAATGAAATCTATCAAAACTTATACAAAACCAAGTGTGTAAATGAAATTATTAAGCTTTAGTAGTTTTCACCACAAACTTATTTAATTCAAACTTATCTAAGCAAATACAATAATTAACACTCAATTTATTGATATAACATCTATTTAAGAAAAACAGAATTAAGTTGCAAAAGTATAACAATACTCACGAATTCAACATATAACATAAGGCGAAGCTGATAACACCAACTGAACGCCTTCCCGCTAAAACAGTTCTAGAAGTAAACAAAATAGAAAAAACCCCTAGTTTGAGAAAACTCTCTAGCCCATTTTTATTTATAGTCAGAGGCGTTACAAATGTTCTAATAGTATGTGTCAGTGGCGTGTCTAGACATTTTTCAAAGGGGGCTCACAATTTTTTTTGTTCTTAATTTGCCGCTTAAGTACGCATTTCTTAGGTATGCATTGCCAGTTAAGTACGCAATATTTAGCCGAAATACTAAAAGAACCAGAAAAAACTTATGAACTTACAAATTGTATATCAAAATTCAAATCCGTTATTTAAAACAAATATATAACATACAGTTTATTTAATTAACGAAACAAACGAACATTGTATTATAACTAATATAGGTAATTAAAGACCAAAACTTGCAGATAGTCTTAGTATATTATAATCTTAGGTTTAAACTTTGAAAAATAACTTGATAAATTTGTGGTATAATACAAATTCAATAAAAAACATTTAGGGGTTGTCGAAAATAAAACTTCAAGTCAGTTAAATAGAACAATTGAGAAAATAATTTTTCGAGCATTATCATTAAATTTCAAATTTTGTTTGTAACAGAATTAATAAAAAGCACAGCTGGAATAAAATTTTTAAGGTAAATAAAAACTTTTGAACTTTAAAAAATCTAAAAATGCCAGTAAAACAGAATGTAAAATCTTGATAATAAATCATTCAAAAAAGTTTTTTAGAAAAAAATGCTACTTTAACACTTTTACCTATTATCACGTCACAATTAAAATTTTATTTGAAATCTATTTCAGCTGGGCAAAAACGAGCATTTTTTGATACGGAAACTTATATTCTTTCAGTGTTATAAATTCAACATTCATTATTCAAAGTCTATCAAATAACCAAAACAAAGTCAATAAACAACGTTTTTAGCTATATTTTTAGATTTTTTTTTCTTTTCTTTTTTTCAGGGGTTCACAGGAAACAAGTCAAAACACGCCCCTGGTGTGTGTAAATATAAATCATGTGATAAGATTGATACAAATAACGCTCTTTTTCGAAGAATACAATAGTAAAAATAAAAACTTTCAAAAGGATATTGCTTCTTTAATATTCTTTTTGAAACTTAGTTAAAATTTAATATAAGTTTCTCATAAATCCTATTTTGAACATTACACATTTTAATGATGTTAAATTTCTTAATCTATAACTATAAGGTACGTACCACTCCAGATTTTTTCTTAAACTCTAAAGTTGTAAATTTAGTCAATTTGCTTTACTGTTTAGTATTAAATAAAACTATATATCATGTTTTAGTAAAATACTGTTTTTTATATACTTTTTAAGGATAAGTAGAATTAATAAATTGATTTTTTAGTCAGTTAAGTAAAGACTTTATATTAGAGTATTTTTTGTGTCGAGCATGCCATGTTTTTGTACAATGCTTGTATTTAAGAAGTATTTGTAAATATTAAAAATTATTAATAATACAGTAACATAGTAAAATTTTGCATCTGGAGATTGTAGTTTAACTTATGATTAATTTTTGTTTACATTTTATGACTTCAAAATGTAGTTTTTCTAAGTTTTTGGTTGAAAAGTGAAAACTTTTCAAAAATAAATTTGACATAGCAACTTAAAGGAATACTAAATTTATTTTAAAAGTAGTGTTTATTATTTTTAACTTGAATAAATATTTCCAATTTCTTTTTTAATTTTTCGGCAATTTGTTTTAATAAACTGAACTCTTCTTTTGTATTTGGTATTTATACAAATGCTTATCTATAGTATCCAGGTTTTTTAGACAAGCCTTAAAATTACAAATAAGGTGAAAATCAGGACAAAGTCTTAAATTAGTAAATTAGCGATATCCTTGTAAAGCTGTCAAATAATGTTCGGAAAATAATTACAGGCATTTGTTAGTCGCAAACATGAAGATGACAAAGTTATCGTTTTTGAAATCGACAATCTCGTTTTTTTATTCAACTTTCATCCTAGTAAAAGTTTTCCTGACTATAGAGTTGGAGTTGACCATCCTGGAGTGTTAGTTTTTGTCAATTAACTTTTAGTATAATTTTTTTTAATGTTCTCTAATTGGACACTAACTGGTAAGGATAGTTGTCTTATCGTAAAATTGGTTAGTAATATTTAAAAATTAGGTGTTTTTATAAAATAAATCTCTATTTTAATGTGAGCGGAGAGCTCTTTCCTGATGCATATTCTTGAAGAATTGTATTTATAAGCTTTAAAACCTAGTTTATTAAACATGAAATATTTGTATACTAGGGGTTTGAAAAATAAAACTGCGACCCGCGAGCATATAAATCCAGTTCGCTAAACCAAGTTTTGAAACTTACACTAGATTAGGGGTCGGAAAACTGCTCCGGTCTACCATTATTTGATATTTCCTCAGGTACTATAAATCTTGAAGATACTTGATCATCCCATGCGAACTTGCTTAAGAGGTTCTGCTGGGTGCAAAAATATTTCTGACCAGCCTGACGCCCATTATCAAAATAATCTGCAAACAGAAACTATAACCACTGACCGATGGCTCGGTAGTAGTTAGGTTAGGCAATTGTTTGGTTTTGCCCTTTGTTTGTGACCGCGTCATGCGTTTTGTGTCGTACATCGATAAGCGTTTGGACGACATGAACTAATAAGTTATTTATATCTAATATCATAAAACGTTCAAATGGAACGCTTGTTAATTTTAATGTATTGATTTTACTACTAAGCTAAGTTAAGAAAACAATTTTAAGTGAATGGTGATTTATATGGTACAATAAACAAAAGACGATAATATGTGATAAAGTGATTAAAATTATACAGTTCTACCACAACTGACTCGAGGTTTTTTTAAGCTTAGTGACTATCTGTTCGCTGAGACTTCAACTTGAATGATTTTTTATCTTGCTTAAACTATATAAATCCTCTGCAGTACTTCTCTTACCTTGGCCCGTTCCATCAACAACATGCCGCACACCCAATCAAACATCTTTTTAACATACTAAGAAAAACTTATTTATTTTTTTACTCTCTTCCCTACTTATTTACGTCACGCGCAAAAGCCTTTGTTGTAGTTTTCCACTTAACTTATTTTTGACTCCTTCATTATACTTCTAGAAACAAGTAGTAAACTACTACTTGTTATACTACCCTTTCTACCATACTTAATTGTTTTGTTTTATTTCTGAGTCTAATATTTGTGACTGTTTTTCCTAATATCTAGCTTTTGAAACAAGTAGAAGCTACTACTTGTTATAAAACAAATATGCAAATATTTTTTCAAAAGCACTTTAATGAATATCAGATATTTATCTAGCAATGATGGTTGGAAAGGTGAATTGCGGTTGCAACTTTGACACTTTTATAAATAGTTTATTGAACTACAAAAAAAGCGCTCAAAAAGTTTGGTCCAAAAACCTGGTGTACGAAAAAACCTTTCTGTTTTCGAGTCGTACATCACTTTGATATGGGAACGGGTCAAAACTACACGAAGACAAAATTGCACAACGAAAATTTTTCACCAAGGGTCAGTTTTGCACGAGTTACAATTTTGCACGAAGGGTCATTTTTGCACGAGAGTAAAAAGAAAATATAAGAATAACTTTAAAATAAATTTTTAAAAAACAAAAAGAAAAAAAGTTACTGATCCAGGGTAACACTCACTTCTTTAACTTCTTAAGCCAAAAAAAAAACTTAATTTTTGTCTCAATATTTTGATTAACTGAATCTTATTGCTCACTTTTGTGAGTATTTGCATTTGTTTCCGATTTAAATGTAAAATAGAACAACAACAAAATTTTGGGAACTTCATTTTTAGGTAGTTAAGCTTAGGTTTATTAGATGGCATTAGTGGAACTTGACCACTTTTACCAGTCTCACGACAACTATGATTTTTTACTTCTGATTTTAGTAGCATTACAACCTTCTGTTTGAGATTAGCAGGGAAAAAGTCAATTATATACCGTGTATCAAGAGCTGTTGTGAGTATTATCGAGTCGTTATCATGAAGGTTTATTCGTGTGTTGTTATTAATATTTAAAAGCTTCTTTCGAAAATCTGTTCTATATTTTCTGCCAAGGTTGCTAAGGTTGTAGAACTACTTTGACCTGGTAGACTATTATACTTATGATTAAGAAACTTTTTTAGTACTGCTGCTTGCGGGATTACACTTGACAGCAATGCGTTGTTTTTACTACACTGCTGCGTTACTATGTAAAAAGGTTCGAGCAGTTCATTAAGGAGGCTACAAAGTTTCCATTCATCAGCTGTAAGAATACTTTTTGGTTTAAATTTGTTGTTAGCCACGTAGTTCTGGACACTTTTTTTCCAAATTTTCTAGTCCTTCAGCATAGATAGGTTGAGTTCCACCTTGTTTCATCATCTTGCACAAGTAATTTTGTCTTTGATAATTTGTCATAGTGTAGAAAGAAATAGCCACAGGAATGAAAGAAAGTTAGTTAAAATAACTTTTACAATCAAGTCTTTTAATAAAGTTGGTTATATAAAACAAAATAAGTAATATCAAAGTATTGTTACTGGTTATTTTTATTCTCATTTAGTATCTAAAAAAACAGTTGTGAAGTTTGAAAATTCTTAAAACTACCTTGAGTTTTTTATAAAAAACTCAGTTAGCATTAGTTTTAAAAAACTGTTTAACTAGGCTTTAGTGTCTTGAGTTATTTAAAATATTAAAAAAAATAAAAAAACATTTAGAGCTATCCTGAGTGTACTTAGTATACTGAGTTTGTGGCAGCCATTCTTGTTTAATATGAAAATTATCCTTAAGAAAATACTTTATATGTTTATATATATAGATTAAAGGTTTTAAAAAAATACGTTACTTTAACTTTAAGAGGCAGCAGTTGTTCAATGAAATTTTCAACTTTTCACAGAAATATTTTATACTACTATATAAATTTTTTATCTAAACCAGGGCTAAAAAGAAAATTTATTTTGTAAAATGAAAAATAGAAAAATAAAATAAATTGTTAAACAATTGCTGACTCTTAAAGTTATAGTAACCAAATACTAAATGAGCTGTATTTGTAGAAATTTTACACAATTTAATATATATTCATAAATGAGAATAAAAGAGTTAAATTAAAATTGTAAAGACTTTGAATGTGATGGAATTGGATATTTTAGGCTTAAAACGTGGAATTTGAGAAATTATGAAAAAAATAACTGAAATTTTAAACAATTTTTACGTTAATGTAGTAAAATTTCGATTTGAAACAAAAATCTTTCATATATATATAAAAAAAATTTGTCATCATCAAAATTTTTTATTTTTAAAAAACACATTTAAAGTAGCCTTACAGATCTTTTCATTGTTGTTATACTATTTAACACAGTTTATTACCTTAAACTTAATTTTAAACTAAAATTAGACTTAAAAACGTGTACTCTTAAAAGCCTGGAGGAAATTTTGAAAGCCTGAGAAAAATTTCCAAAAACCAGTGGCAACCCTGACAGTAATAATATCATTTTTCGACATATTTTTAAATTTAAACAGGAATTTTTAAACCATAAGTTTTCAGTATTTTGTATGTCCTTGATTTTTGTTTATTTTATTTTACTCATTTTAATTAAATCAAATTTTCCATTTATTTGTTCAAATACTTTTTTTCAGAATTATCTTAACAACTGATGATCTCTTATAGTTTGAAATAATGGTGAAACATATTGTTGGTTGTAAAAATCTGTGAAAATAAAATTTAATAATGTTAATAGTACCAAAAATAACAGACATCTTTATTTAAGTTATTAAACAATAAGAATTTCCTTAATGTTAAAGCTGAAAAGGTTTTATTTTATCCAATGACTATTTATATTCCATGGTTGCCACACATTCAGCATAACTCAAGATAGTTTGAAGTTTTTGAAAATCTTATTATAGATAACTCAGACTAGGTTTTTTTGTAAAAAACTCAGGATACTTTTAAGATTTCTAAAAATCTTAGGCCAATTTTTTTCTATATTTTCAAGGAGATTTAGCTATTTTAGTTTCAGTACTTTGTTATTTTGTAACCGATTTTCTTAATTTATTTTATTCAAAAAAATATTTTAAAATTTTTAGCCTTGCGGCTAGCTATTCACTACATAGAAATAACATTGTAGCTTTTTTTTGAAATCTCAAATTAATACTAATCATACTATTTATATAAGTTAAACAGAACTTTAGCAATTTATATACTAGCAAACTTTATTGATTTTCAGTTTTACTTTAGAAAAAGTAACAAAAATTTCATGTAAATGTACTGTGAAGATGTTAGTTGTAAAACTTAGTTATGTTTTTTACTAAACAAAGTATTTTAATTTCTATTTTTAATAGTGTGTGTATAAACAACTTAAGACTTATAAAAAACTTAACTTTTGCTCTTTTATATTACATTGTTACAAATTTGTGAAATTGTAAATCAAAAGTTGTACCGTTTAATATTAGGAAATTTATTAGTTATTTAAGCTTTTTTTAATTTTTTCAGGTATTTATGAAAATTATGTTAATATTTTTAATCTAATTTTATTTATTGCCTTTAGGACAGTTGTTAAGACATTCAAGTTAATATGCATTAAAGTGAGTAATTTATATGGTAAGATTAAAGTTAGTCTATAAAACTTCTTAAAGAAAAATCAAATAACTTTCTATAAAACTCACTACTTTTTATCATATTATAGTATATTAAAATTAAACTACTTTCTATTATATAAAAATTTCACTAAAGTTTTAAAAAGTTTTATTTATTTAAATTTGAAAGGTTCAATCTTTGAAAACATTCTTTCTCATAAGTTTAGTAAAAATCAAATGTGATATATACATTATTCCTTCTTTTTATTTAGAATAAAAATCATTATAATGTATAATTAGTTTGCGCCGGAAGTGCAACAATCTTTTTATAGGATGACTCAGGATAGTTTTTTTTGACTCAAAGAGTGGCAGCCTTGATTTTCTAAAGATTTATTTACTGCACTTAAAAATTTAAACTAAATGATAAGAAATAGTTTAAACCTTGATAAATAAATAAATGTTTCTTTGCTCTTATTGTTTTAAATATTTAATACTTTAACTTAGCAAAACTAATATTTGTTAAATTATATACATTACGAATTTCTACTTTGTTCGTTTTGAGTAGCTACCGTTGTGAAAAGTTCATCATCATGGTCTTTGTGCAGACTCATAAGCTCTGTGCTTTGTACACAAATGGTAACTTAAATTACAGCAACAGACTTTATCACTTCAGCTACTTGGTTTTCAGATTATGTCAAAAATCGAGGACCATTTGCAAGCATATGATCACCTAGCTTGTTTTGCGCACATTGAAATAAGTGAGTTCCTGCATTTTCAGTGCTTATATTCTACTCTTTTTTTGTATGCCTCCGATCTTATTTTCTAATAAGCGCTAGCCACGTATTTTGATTGATCTGGTGTAAGGTACATTAATGGATTGGCCACTGTATTACAACTATTCTAAACTATTGAATATTGCTTTGTAAATATATATTGAATATAATAATATTTTGAAATACGATACATTGAGCTACATATTTATACAGATATGTTACAGTGTTTAAAGTTAGTTTTAAATACTCTGAGTCTATTTGAAACGTAAGCAATAACCTTTGATGTTTAGTTACAAATAAAATCGTAATTAAGTAAACTTAAATAAGGTATATCAGTATAGTTTTAGATTTTTTGTTACTGAAGCTAAATAAATTTCACGGCCACGTTTTGATTAATCTAACACACTTTTCTAGTTATGAAATAGTATTAAACTCTGACGATACAAAATTTGGAGGTCATGGCAGGTTGAATCTAGATTCATTGTTTTTTAGTGAGGAGTTTCCATTTGATAAAAAGTTTCGATCAATCCAGGTTTTCAATTTATTTGTTGAATTTTTATGTAGTATTATTTTAAATTATTTCTAATAAAATTATATTTTTTTATTTAATACAGGAGTAAATATAATGAAATTTGTCTACGTAAGTAGATACCTTAATATGACTAAGTTAGTGTTAAAATAATGTCGAAGTCTGTGCGTAAAAAAAGGAGATATATTCTCTGCTATCTATAGAAAACAGACATTATCTTTTTGAAAGTGGTTCAGTTTATAGGGTTACTTTATAAGACTATGTTTGAGAAGTAGATTAAATTGTAAATAGTTTAAAACAAAAAGTTTAAAATAGCAAAAATAAAATTTTTAGAGTAAAGTTATAGTTTATTAAAAAGAGACTTAGATATTGTTTTAAAAATTCTATTATCAGTGATGTTTTTTAATTTTCTTTAAGTGTTTTTTAACCTTAAGTTTAAGAATTTTCTTATTATGTTATTGACTATTCTTTAATAAGAATATTTTTTGCTTAATTAACAAAAAATACTTACGAGAAAAAATGTTCAATTGTCTTTATCATATTAGTCTGGTTTATGATTTAGTTGTGTCAATTTTTTCAACTTTACCCACAAACGGTCGCTTCAGTACTTTGTACTTAATTTCGCTTGGTAAAATCACAACAGCGGTTTCTCGCGACTATGCATGACTGATGAGTCCTAATTAGGACGAAACCGGTCGTAGGTTGTCTCGGACACTGTAGTTGATAATCGTTTGGTAAAGTTCATCATTTATCATATCAGTTTGGTAATTTATTTAGTTTCACAAATATATTTAGGTTTTAAGATTACCTGAAGATGATGTAATTGTCGAAAAATTTTAGAAACTAAACCAGTTGTTGATTTTCATGAAATTTAAAAAAAACAATAATCTTGGAAAATAATATATACTGTTATAACGTATATTAATATAATATAAAATTAAAGAATTTTGCAAACATACTACAAAAAAAATTAGTGTTTGTTTTAATAGTTTAACTAAATTAAGTAAATCTAATATATTAACTGATCACAACTAGTGCCTAAATTTATATTTACATAACAAGCCTGCAATAAAATAATATTTTTAACAGGTTTACTTGCCAAGTAGAACATCCGTTGTTTTGTCCGTTCGAAAATAAATTGAGTTTTACTATTCAACTGGAGCTTTTATTTATTAATCACTTTTTTAATGTCAGCATTTATGCTTTATGTATAAGATTTTATTAATCATAATCATTTTTACAATTAAATAATAATAATAAGAATAATAATTTATGATATAACTCCTTAATATTTATTTATACTATTTTCTTATTTATGCAATGCTGTATACTTGTTCATGTATATAATTTTTTTGTGTGCAAAACGCAAGCTTTAAACGTTTAAAAAAGCTAAATCGTAAGTTTTTTCTTTTTTATTAATTTAAGTTATTTATATTGTTTATAATTTAGTAATTGTAACTTAAAAAACTATACTTTTAAATAGATAAAGGCTAAATGTTATTTATGTTAGTTATATGAAATATATCTTTGAAAAAATATCTTACTTCTTTAGTGATAATATTATTAAAAATGTTATATTTTTTTATCAAATAAAGATTCCTAGCCATATAGATTTCTTTTAGAATTAATTGAACTAAGTTTAGATTTTGCAAACTGAATGAATAAAGTACTAATTTAAAGTTTCCTTTAGGTTTTTTAGTTTATGTATGCAAGCTCTTGTAGTTAAAATGTTATTATTGTATTACATATTACTTAAGAAGAAATTTTTAATAGTTCGTTTAGATCAGATATTTTTTTTGTGTAAGATTGATTCAGAATGATTTGTATATTTTAATTAATAAAACAAACAGTTTTTCACCAAATTACTTTTTTTAAAGTTAATCATTTAGATAATAAATCTGACCATAAACAACTTGTAAAGTTTAATAAGAATTTATTCCAAGTATAGTTTTAAGAAACAACCAAAATTTATAAAAAATTGACTCAGTTTTTGGTTTTATAGTGAAACAGTTATAGTTTTTAGTTTCATCGATCAACAGGAAATAACATAGGCGATTAAATCATTTAATAACTTAGTGTTTTTTAAGAGGTTTAATATTAGGTTTCACCCAAAGGCAGTTATATTTTTTTCACTCAAATAAAATTGTTATAACTGACAGGGTGGCCACTAAACCTGGAAAACCTATATTCGACAATTTAAGCTGAAAAAACAAAAAAAGCTGAAAATTTAAGGTGTTAAGATGTAAATATTTATTAACTGTTTATGTGAAATGAAAGAACTCAACAGTTTAGGAATAAAAACTAGTTTAATATGTGTAGATTAAAACTCATACATTCATAGGTATGTTTAATTATAAGTAAGTTTTTAAATCTTAAGGTGTTTAGATATAAATGTTTATTAACTGTTTATGTGAAATAAAAGAACTCAACAATTTAGGAATAAAAACTAGTTTAACATGTGTAAGATAGTAAAATATGTGTAGATTAATACACATACATTCATAGGTATTCATAAGTAAGTTTTTAAATCTTAAGGTGTTTAGATATAAATATTTATGTGAAATGAAAGAACTCAACAACTTAGAAATAAAAACTAGTTTAGTATGTGTAAGATATGAGTTGGACTCATTTGGGATACTTTGAAATATGACTAAGTGAACAGTATTAATTTCTAGACCTCTGCCCGCTACATCTGTGGCAATAAATATTGAATCAGTTTTACTTTTAAACTTGTTGAGAGAAGCAAGACGCTTGGCTTAAGGAATTTTTTCATGCAGTGGTATGGCTCAAATGCCCAATGCGTTTAACATTTAAGACAACCTCATCACATATTTGCCCCCATTGCAGAAACAACTATGGAATGGCTTTTTTTTTTGTTTAAAATGTATTTTAAGTAGACTTCTTTCTCTCTCTGAGGTATAAAAATTTAGTACTGTGTACATTTATCATTTGTAGAACTTTTTGTATTAAGAGACTGTTTTTATTGTATACATGCCGACTTAGGTTAATACTGAAAAATAAACAGGTGAATATTGTCACTAAAGCAAACAACGACCTCTAATTAAATTATTCAAGTGTTTCAAATACACTCAATTTTAATTAAAACTTTGCCAAAAATGACCAGGGGATCAGTCTACTTGCTAGCTAAGATACTTGCTAGCGTTTCTTAAACATCAGGAGGCATTTAAGTAAGGATCAAGTATAAGCTATAAAATGAGAAATCTAGCAGTTAAAACGAGCGTTGGACAAGTTCGGTGATCTTATGCATGCAATTCATTATCAATTATTGACAAAACCTGAAAACTGCGTATCTAAATTGATGAAATCAATGGCTGTAATCAAAGAATCAGTAATCAACTTGGAAGACTCGATGTCGACAAAGAAGATCCAATAGTCAATATCTAAGATCCAGTGCTCAATATAGAAAAAGTTAGAAAGGCAATTACCTTGTAAGTATAGAAGCAAGTGATGATATCAGCTTGTTGGAGAATCACATTTAAATTCAAAACATTAGTTTTTACTTTGTTAGTAGCACGATCAGTTTTGTCGTAGGAAGTAGAAACAAAAAATACTTTCCAGCTTGCCTTACGTGTACTTTTTGAAAGCTATACAAATATTGTAAACTGTTGGATTCAGATCAAAGGTTGTGCAAGACAGCGCAAAACTTATTTAATAAGCTTTAGCAGAGATATGTGTTGGCAGAAGAAATGAACTGATTAGTAGCATTATTAACAAAAAAAAATTTTGACGTAATGGAGCGTAAAGAGATCAACTCCAACTTGCAAAGACCAGATCCGCCGCAAACAAAGTTTCAGAAGTTATCCTGTGCTACAACCTTAATTTTAATAAGATGTATGTTCATGTAACGCACTTAAAGGAGCAGCACGGAAAACTGAAAAAAAAATAGTGCAAATACTGAAACAAATCTCTATATACAAAGACTGCATTTCTGTAGCCAACAAAAAAGTGAATTAAAGAGCAAACTTTTTAGAAGAAGATTAAAGCAAGTCTTTTGTAGTGAAAAAGTTGATGTAAGGCCAAAAGAGAAGGTATACCAGAGAAATGCATTTATACCATATTTGTGTTGCAGCGTGTAAACAGGTTGACAAACCAAATTATCAACGTCAACTTTAGAATTTTAGAAATTTTAGAATTGCCAAAGATGACATGGGTAGAATGGAAAAACAGATGATTTATGGCAAGAAATAGCTGATTCAATGTTTGCCTAACTAGCTATCGCCCCCTTTATTACCCTAAACTTAAAAAATTTTCCATTCCGACTTTCTTAAATTGCCCAAAAAGAAAGCGTTTTCGCTCTCTTTGGAAAACCCTGTAATAAAATTTGATTCTGTGTTATAAATTTTGATCTTTTGTTAATCTTCTTTAAATATTTTTTTTGTGTTTAGACCGAGTGAGGGTAATCCAGATTTACGTAGTTCATTGTATTACTATATTTAAGTATCGTTTGTTGTTCAAAACTAAATAGACTTAACAAATTAAACAAGGAGTAGTTAGTTGAAACCCAATTAAATTTATTTATTAGTCGCTCATTAAGATTTCTGCTATTTTTTTAATATTTATAAACGGTGTATAATACGAACACTTTTATATTGCTTTAATCCCAACCTTTAAACCTAACATCACCTTCTGCTTAAAAAATGAATGCAAAACAAGAAATGAAGCTCTCGGAGTTTGAAATGACGTAGCAATTCAAAAACTTCGAAGTGATCTAGAAGTACAAGCAATTAAAAGAACGTTATTGTTTTTCCATGCCAACTAGAAAGATTTTTTTCTGTCCCTATTAGACCTACGAAGTAAAGAATTCTGAAATGAAGCTGTCCGAAATAAAGTACTATAAACTAAAGATTGACTTTAATATATGTTTTGTAGCTTTTATGTAAACTTTTGTTTGAATAGTTATTTATGTTTTAACAGATAAAGAATGGGAAATTGTTTCAAATTTTAACAAATATATGTATACAAGGTTATTAAAAAAAACTATTGGGGAAATTTATAACTGAAAGTTTGACAAAAAATATAAGTGTAGTATAAACCTCTGCAACTGAACTTGTATCTATCATTTTGATAACTATAGATTAGGGCTTCCCACAGTGAACCATATGGCCCATTGGGGTTATAAGCAGCATAGGGGTCACAGGAGGTTTGTAACTTACACTAAACATTCTAGAGTTGATTATATAGAGCAATAAAAAAAAGGTTAAAAGCGTATTATTATACTAGATATTATGATAAAATTTAAGAAATTTAGGAGCCATAAGTTTTGAAAAAGGAAGCCACAAGGCTCCAGATATTCTGGAGTTGATGATGAAAAACAAAAAAAGGTCTCCGTAGTATTTAATGGTAGTTTTTTAAGAAATCTTTTGGCTGGGCTATAGCTTTTGCTATTTATTTAAAGGGGGCCTTAAAAAAGAAGTTTAAGAAACCCTAATATAGATTTATTTAACAACTAAAAAATGATTAAAAATATTATTTCTATTTTGCTAAGCTAATCAATAAAAAGTAAACAATTAACGATTAGCACTCAACTGTTTTTATATAACATAAACAATAAGTATAAAAAAGCAAATTCACACACTTTATACAGTGTTAGAGTTAAGTCGCTTATGAATTTAGATAACTTTCGCTAATCAATTCTCAAATTCGAAGAAACACTTGCTTGACGTACGACAACTCAAAGTTGCCTGAGTTAAGCAACAGAAATTGCTCATTAATCGATACTAGGTTATTTAATATATCGAATAAACAGAAAACAGAGGTTTTCGAGTTCGTTTGAACAATTCAACATAAGGTTAAAGCTGCCATATGATAATTTCTAATAGACTGATGGCGTAGAGGTCCAAATAAAAGCTTTGAAAACTCTATGAGTTCAAAATTGCAAGGTCGAAACCAACTGGTCGATACATATACAAAAAAAAAACTAGTTTATCGTGCTTGGAAAACGTTTTTAATTCAGATTTTCCGTAAAGTCTAAATCACCTTTCTGAATAATTAAGTGTCTTCCACTAAACCAGGGGTCGGCAAACTGCGGCCCGCGGGCCAATTGCGGCCCGCGAAGGGTAAATCTGCGGCCCGCGAGCACGTTATTTTTTGAATGGAATGCGGCCCGCGAAAGAAAATTTTGTGGCCCGCGAGCATGTAAAAGTGGCCCGCTGAGCAAAAATATATTTCAAGTAAAATTTTTTTCGGTATTTCGATTTAGTTTGTTTAGTTTGGTTTTAAGTCTCTGTATAACATTTAAAATTAGTTAGAAGAATTTACTACTTTAATTTAAAAATGAGAAAAAGACAGATTAGCAATCTAACAGGATATTTTTCTGAGTTTCATAATAGCTTCTATTTTACAACAGCAAGTAATTATCTGAAAAAAGAGTGCTTGAGTTTAATAAGTTAGTTATATTATACCTATTTATCAAACAAACTAAATGCAAATGTTTTCCGTTTTGTACAAAAGTAATGCACAGTAATTAACTAAAGTGTCTTTTTTTTATAGCTTAGATATTCTTTCCAATATTTTTTATACCTAAGTTTCTTTTATATATTTTTTATTTGTTGTAAAAACATTTAAAATAACATAGTAATAAGAAAAAAAGGTTTATTTAAGTTTTGTTTTGACACATTTTAATTTTTTAGAAGTTTTTTTTGCACTTGAACTAATTCATATGCACACCAACTTAAAAAAATGCTCATATTTTAAACCACTTTTTATAAAATACTTTAGTTAGTTTAAATTTAGTTTATGCATAATTTTTTAAGTTTGTTTTTTCTACATGTAGTATCTAAATATGGACAGACACAATTAAAACTATATATATGACATAAACTAATATAATTTTTGTTTGGTATACATTTTCATTTTTCAAACATTGGTTTTGTCAAACTAAGTTAACTTTTATGCTTTGCATATCAATACACACATTTGCTGTTTTTTGGAGCTACCTATTTAATATAAACTAGACTTAGGGATAGTTTATAAACATTGACACACACTCAGACTATCACTATTTGAAGACTTCAAATCTCAGGCCAACTAAGTCATTTTATAAGTTTTTGGCTAGAATTGTTTTTTGTTTACAAAAATATCAGGAATGTTTTTGTTAATTCAGGCTGGCTTTTTTGCTTAAAAGACTGGCAAATTAAACTTATGATGTAAGTTTTGCTCAACCCAAAGTGTTAGTTTCAGTTATAATATATGTTATAATATATCAAGTTCAAGCTTAGAACTTGAAAATTTATGCTTAAAAATTTTGGAAAAAAAAAATTGAATTTGAGAGTTTTTGAAAAAGCCTGGAGTTTCAACAATTTTTACATGTAAAGTAGTGAAATTTCGATTTGACACAAAAAATTCAGCAAATAAACATTTCTTTATTAAAAAATATACTAAAGTAGCTTAAAAGTGTTTTTTAATATTGATATACTTTATAAGAAACTTTTTAAACTTTAATTAAACTTTATACTAAAAATAAAAGAAGGAATTGTACTTCTAAAAACTTTTGGTGCATTGCACCTTTACTTGTAAAATTTCACCGATTGTTGTGCTTCGTGTTTGAACTAAACCAAGAAATTATACTAAAGTGTCAAAGTTATAAAAACATCTCTTATAAAAATTCTCAGATGAGCAATAGTTTTTCTATTAGTGCTCTCATCTTAACATATTGATTAAAGTCATAACTTGATTTATGCGACTTTATAACCTTAATGCATTTCCTAAATAGGACTTTTTGTTGTCATTGAAGAAATAAACAAAAGTTTTTCATTACTGCCAACAAAAATTCTTTAAAAAAGTTTTCAACTATAAACGGTATCTCATTATTAATAATAAATTTTACTTCTTTATAACTTGCCTTAAAAACTTTTTTCTGACAATTCTGTAGTTACTGAAGATAACCATGTGCTTTGTTGGAACTGACTTTGGTGATTTGTTTTTTTATCGTTTCCCGCAATAACTCCTAACTAACTTTTTTTTTTGTTGCTCGCTATTTATTTTACAACTAATTTTTTTAATTTATTATTGCAGATAAAGAATTGCTGTAATGCTTAATAAAAAAGAGATTTTTTTCTTCGCTAATGACTCAATTAAGTCTTATACTTTTGTTAAAAATGTTTAAGAAAGTTAATTGTCAATTCCAGCTGACTTATATTTTTTTGGCATGTAATTTGTTTACTGTTAATAAGATTCGTTATTTCTTTATGTTGTAAACTTTGTTTTAACTGGGTTGCTACACAAATAGGCTATTCTAAAAGCTTGAAAACTCAGATGTGTGTGAAACTTTTATTTCAAACACTTGAAACAAATCTTAGAATTCCCAGAACAGTTTTTATGACTGTAGTGTATTTACTTATCGTAGTTTTTCTCGTTTTTTTACACTTTGTGTACTTTTTAATGATGATGACATTTTTACTAGGTACTTAAGCTTGATTTACAACGATTTACTAGCTTTTTAAACTTTTAATGAACTTGGTTGGTTTGATACAACTCAGACATTTTTGCTTTATAAGTGACAACCATGTAAAAGACTAATAAGTTAAATAGTTACTAATAAGATATTTTATTTAAGTATTCGAGAATTAATTATGTTAAAGAATTTGTTCTAGCTTTCTATAATACAAACAGGTATTAATTTTATTAAATAAACTAATTACTAATTTTTTTAATGAATGTAAACTATTTAACACGCAAAAAATATTTTTTTTAAAGTTAATATTTTTAGAAATATGAAAAAGGGGGTTGATAATATAACAAATATATAAAAGTAACTAATAAATTGTCTTTCAAGTTTGGTTTTTATAGAGAGTTAAATTGTATTTAAAATTACAAAAGTATTAAATTTAACTAAGTAAGTGCTTATGAAAGTACATAGTCTATTAACACTTAAGTATATTACTCAATGTAAATTTTATTCTAATTTTATTTAATTTAAATAGTCATTCTATGTATAGCTAAAAGTTATTTAAAATGATAACGTGAATAAAAGTAAAACTTTTCTCTAGTGTGACTAAAACTAAAACCAAAAGATTATTCAAATGTCACTAAAACTAAAACTGCGGCCCGCGAAGACTTTGTAAACTTGAAATTTGGCCCGCGACCACCAACTGCCTGCCGACCCCTGCACTAAACGAAAGTTTAAATGCGTACTAATTGATGTAATGGAGAAGAGTTTTATGCTAAAAATTTACGCCCGCCAGCGCAATCGTCAATAACCGTTTTTAGCCGCATTCGGAATTCTTATACCATTTCCAAAACAGTAAATTTTTTTTAAAGTTTTTTCAGAACGATACAAAACAAATAAGCTTACAATAATACACGAAATCACTAAAACAATGAATTTAAAATGTACCTAAAAGCGTCTTTTAATTTATAAATTTAAAAATAAGCAAAAGTATGTAATGAAAAAGTGCATTTTATTTCAGACGATAAAAAATGTGTTTCGTCTGTAACGCCTCTGGCTAAAAATTAAATTTAGCAAAAGAGTTTTCTCTAATTAGGGGTTTTTTATTAATTTGTTAACTTTGCCGCCTTTAGTTTTAAATGATTTGTTTTGTAAAAGCTCAAGCTGAACTTCCTATGTGCTAAATTGTGAGTATTGTCATTAATCTATTATTTTCTAGTTCCGTCTCTTAAATCGAAATTTCTAAATTAGTTAAATTGAAGTTAATTTTACTGTGGTTTGCATAAATTTGAATAAACTCTGCTGTTGATAAAATAAAATTGTAGTTAATTGTGCTTTTGATTTTGCATAAATTTAAATAACTAAACTTTGGTGTTAATAGATCATTATATTGAAATTATCTGTAAATTGGTTATACAAAATTGAATAAATAAGCTTTGTTGTGGATAATTAGTTAAGAAGCAAGCTGCTTTTTGGTGCTCTTAATAATCTCTGAAATTTACAAACCAAATTTGATTAATCTAAATATCTAAATATCTAAAATATCTAAAATATCTAAATATCTAAAATATCTAAATTTAATTAAATAACTAGTGGGCCATACCTAACTATTATATGGTATATAGTGGGTATAGCATAATGAGTAATAGAGCCAAGCCCACCAAAAAGGATAGTATGTTCTCTAAAGAGGACATACATCATACTTTAGACAAGGTCAACAACCCCGAAACTCGCTGTAGCCAGCGAAACATTGACAGAGGAATCAATAAAAGGGGTGTTGACCCACACTCTTCGCGCCGTAGCCAACCTGGTCCATCAGACCAACCACACCCTACGTGCGAAAGATATGGTGACCACAACGTGAGTGAACACGCTTTAATTGAGGGTATAGAAATCAGTGCCGAGATTGACATGAACTTAGGGGAGGATCAGTCAGGAAATAACCAAAAGGGGGAAGAGCCCCAGGCAGCGATGGGCAGTTATCAACAACCTAGAGACCAGCCTAATCCAAGTGGTCTGCCAAGGCAAAGCTACCCACCCCAACAAAATTCTACACCTAGCAACTATGGGCCTCCACCAAGGGTGACAGGACCACCTAGCAATAGCTCCATTCCTCCAGCAAGAACCTCACCCTTGCCACTCCAACAGCAACTCCAACCTAACCACTTAAACATGGACTATTCCCTCCAAAACAACAGGAGACCCCCTATTCAAGTGCCACCTCAAGAACTGGGTGCCGAGGAGTTAGTACAGGGGATCAAAGATTTGAAGGAACAAATTCGACGGGCTAAACTTCTAGAGGAATTTCGAAAATTACAAGAAGAATTACATGAATTGAGAAGTCTAAATCCATCCACAAGGACAAATCACGACATCTCAACTCAGGTTAGACAGAATACATACATGGATCCTCAAATCCAGGTTCCCCATCAGGTTTCACACCTCTCAAAGGCTCAAGACCTACCAAGGAGCCAGGTGATATCTCCGCCTCATGCAAAAAACGAGCTCCCAAACTCTCCGCAGTGAGAGGGAGAGTGATTGGGGCTACACTATCTCACACCCAAGCTGTCCAGTTTGTAAATAAAACCGCCCCACGACAGCAACCCCCATCTCAACCGAGACCAACCAGAAATGCCTCAAACTGCACTATAAGTCATCCAGGAAATGAAGTGTCCACACCTTCAAACAAACCGAAGATGACTTTTCATATAAAGCAAACAGCCTCACGTAGTGCAGCAGAAACACCTGATGAGAACCAAAGTTCTGAGCAAACACAGCCAGCATCACCAGGGCCAGCGTCAACGGTCAGCGCCGCCGAAGCCAGCACCTCCACGACAAGCGCCAACGATCCGAGCTACCTTAGCCAGCACCACAACGGGCAGTCCCAACGGTCAGCGCAAACACAGCCAGCATCACCAGGGCCAGCGTCAACGGTCAGCGCCACCGAAGCCAGCACCTCCACGACAAGCGCCAACGATCCGAGCTACCTTAGCCAGCACCACAACGGGCAGTCCCAACGGTCAGCGCAAACACAGCCAGCATCACCAGGGCCAGCGTCAACGGTCAGCGCCACCTTAGCCAGCACCTCCACGACAAGCGCCAACGATCCGAGCCACCTTAGCCAGCACCACAACGGGCAGTCCCAACGGTCAGCGCAACCGCAGCCAGAACCACAACAAAAATCTCTCGACACTACCAATCACAATAAAGATAAAAGTGTAGAAAAATGGACTTTTCAACTGAATAAATTCCCTGCACCCAAACTGAAGAACCTCCCTCAGGGCCTACTATTTGTAGCGGATTCAAACACAAATGTCATTTTTTTGGTTGACAGCGGATCCGAAATTTCAATCCTGCCGAAGGAATTGACTAACGGTATAGACAAATATTTTCCTAAACAAAGTAGAACCATCCAAGGGTTTGGTAACAAAACAACCCACCCTATTGGTAGCGCGGATGTCGAACTCCAATTGGGGATTTTAGAACCCATTAACCACTCGTTCTGGGTTACTCAAGAATCACGCCACTTTGGCATTATTGGCATGGACCTGTTAAGAAAGAACGAACTAGCGATCCTGCCATCTACCTCTCAACTATGCAAGAGGGGGTCAAACGAATCAGCTAGACTGTTCGCACCTGCTGAGTTGCCCACCCCTATAGTCGCTTCAGTCAACCACATCAATCTGGGTGGTAAGAATACGACTCCGTTAGAAGAAAAATGCAAAAGACTATTAATGGACTTCCCTGAAATTACCAGGAAGCCAACCTACCACGCAAAGCCAAAACACAACTACGAGCTCGAGATAATATTGGATAATTACAAGCCTGCCATGGTCAAAGCCAGGAGACCTGGTGTTTTTTTGTACAAGCATAGAAAGATATTTGGTATTTTTTAGATGAATACTACTTAAGGGCTTATTCAAATAAGCAACAGTTGATTTTCACTGATTATTTTGTACAACACCTAGAAGCTGCTTGCATTGTTTATATTACTGTTAAATGACTTAACTTTTAGATTTTTTTTAATTGTAAAATTAATGGGGTTTTTGATTTTATATTTATTTGTACAACCATTAAAAATTGGTATCTTATAGACATGTATTTTTTTTTGTAATTATCTTAGCTAAAATAGGTACTGTGTGATATTTTATATAAAAATCTAAAATTTTCTATATTGCATTGAGTTTTGGTTGTCTCCTGTTTAGCACTGGGAAAGCTTGCCAAGCAAATTGTAAAAATCATGGCTCAATAACTTTCACTCATCTAGTTTGGTGGGGTAAGTCGAACTGCCACACCCCAGAGACCTCAGAATGAACCATTCTAATAAGAACAAGCTGCCACTACGTACAGCAGAATGGTAGTGACGATGTCGATTCGTCTGGAAATGCATACATGGCAGCACATCTTCGAATCCCATGGGGGCAATGCCAACCCGTCTGCTGATGATGTCAAGCAGACCCTCAAATCCGTTGGCGTTGATGGCGATGGTGAACAACGCCAGGTCGCCAGCGATTAATTCGCGGAGAAGGACGTCAGTGGAGCCAAACTTCCCGCCAGAGTTCCGGGAGAACCGCTACAAGAAGAGCGGCCGCAGCTGGAGCAACCAGAGAAGAGGAGGAGAAGGCGAGTAAGAAGAGGCCGAGCCTCAACCTCCAGTGTAAGAGTAAGGAATCATCATCATGAACGGTAAACACTGACTTTTAAACAAGCTTTTGACTCATGATTGTAATTAGGAACTTGTAAATTTATATTTTAAAAAAGTCTTTTCTTTACAATTTCTTTAGAATTTCTTTTTTATTTTGTAAAAAAAGCATTTTTACCACACTTAAAAAGTGTCTTAAGCATTTACTACATTTAAATACTTATAGTTTTAATTTTACTTTAAAAATAGCTAGTAGAGTGTTTAAATCCAGATTTTGAATTAGCTCAAAAATGTTGTTATATGCAAGTACGTTTTAGCACATAAAGTTGATGATCATAAGTATCTCTTAAAATATTATTTCTGTTTATTACATGTAAATTACAAAAAGAAAGTTATAAACTTATGTTGCATGCTTATATATCTCTAAGTTGAGTGCTTTAGTGTATAATGGTTTTCACCTGGACTATATTTAAAGTTTTTTTCAGTTTAACAAACGTTTAACACCTTAAAACTAATATTTATCTAAAAAACCTAAGTTAAAATTCTAAAAATGTTTAATAAGAGGGGAAAATGTAACGCCTCTGGCTAAAAATTAAATTTAGCAAAAGAGTTTTCTCTAATTAGGGGTTTTTTATTAATTTGTTAACTTTGCCGCCTTTAGTTTTAAATGATTTGTTTTGTAAAAGCTCAAGCTGAACTTCCTATGTGCTAAATTGTGAGTATTGTCATTAATCTATTATTTTCTAGTTCCGTCTCTTAAATCGAAATTTCTAAATTAGTTAAATTGAAGTTAATTTTACTGTGGTTTGCATAAATTTGAATAAACTCTGCTGTTGATAAAATAAAATTGTAGTTAATTGTGCTTTTGATTTTGCATAAATTTAAATAACTAAACTTTGGTGTTAATAGATCATTATATTGAAATTATCTGTAAATTGGTTATACAAAATTGAATAAATAAGCTTTGTTGTGGATAATTAGTTAAGAAGCAAGCTGCTTTTTGGTGCTCTTAATAATCTCTGAAATTTACAAACCAAATTTGATTAATCTAAATATCTAAAATATCTAAATTTAATTAAATAACTAGTGGGCCATACCTAACTATTATATGGTATATAGTGGGTATAGCATAATGAGTAATAGAGCCAAGCCCACCAAAAAGGATAGTATGTTCTCTAAAGAGGACATACATCATACTTTAGACAAGGTCAACAACCCCGAAACTCGCTGTAGCCAGCGAAACATTGACAGAGGAATCAATAAAAGGGGTGTTGACCCACACTCTTCGCGCCGTAGCCAACCTGGTCCATCAGACCAACCACACCCTACGTGCGAAAGATACGTCTACCTTTTAGTTGCGTCTTTAAGATTGGTCAACAGATACAAGTTCTTCTTAAAATAATAAATAACGAACGAAAAAACACTTTCTTACAGACATCTGTTCGAAACTTGCATTCAGTGTTATTTACGGTAACATTTAAGATTCATTAAAAAGTCATAAAAGGTTTTCGTTAATTTTTGTGTTTGTATTCTAATATGGTATAGAGTTTTAGTATAACCTGTTTTTAATGTAGTGTTTATTTCAAGGGTTGCCAAGGATTTTTTTTGAATTTTTTTTTCAGGTTTTCTAAACTTGTTCAAATTTTTAAAAAGTATAAGTTGCTTGTACATTTGTAATATAACTTTAAGGTGAAAACTCCTAAATAGTACAAAAATATTGAAAATATACTGTAATGCCACTTTAGATGTGTTTTATAAAAAATATAAGTTTAAATGATACAAAAAATGCTAAGTATGATAGAATTTTTGTATATAATCAAAAGTTTTTATTTTACATGTAAAATTGGTTTATATTTATTTCCAGGTTCTTTAGAGATTGTTCTTAAAAATTCCAGGTATTTACGCAACCCCGTTATTTAATTTAAATGTAGTTATGTTTTAGCCTGTGTTAAATATATATAAGATCTCATTCGCATTTTCTTATATTATAAGATTTTTGCTTTATACTGTATTAAGGACACGTAGTTTACAATATCCTTTACCTATATTTATCCCCTTTATAACCGGAATGCAACTTTTTACAAGTGGATAATGCAGCAGTTTGTCAATATATCAATATTAAATGTATTTTATCATAATGTCTAAATGATCAAGATTTAACTATTTAAAAGATTTAATAGTTGTTTATAAAATATTATGATGTTAGTTTGAAGGTCTAAATATAAACAAAAAACAAGTAATAGATATGAACATTTTTATTTAAACTAAGTTTTAGTTGTTTTGGAGCTTTATTGTAAACGACTTAAAATAAAACAGGTTTTCTACAATATAAATTTTGGTAATAAATTACAACGTTAGCAAAGCAGATAGTAATATACCTAGCAAATGCTCATGTAAAAAATTAAACTTCACATTTAAATAAACAGAAGAAAAAATAAATCACCACACAATATGCATATTCAAAATAAATCCCTATAATAATTCCTATACCCGCTTCCCTAAACAACCTTAATAATAAACTTAGGTAAGTTGCATAAAAAATATTTAAAACTATTTAAAGTTTCAAACCATTTTAATACCAAAATAACAAAAATCTTAACGCAGTTGGCAGATAAATTCCCTAAACTACGTTGTCCTACGGAGACCCAATTTATAAACCTAAACGACAAAAACACTTTTTGTTTGTAAAACATTATTATTACGCAAACGTTTTATTTACTTCTACTGCAAAAAATGTGTTGATAAAATTATTATTATTAATAAATTAGAATGATAAAAACTTTCTTTAAAATTAATTGTTGTAAATTATTTTTTTTACCTTTCTGGAAAATTTAATACTTTCATAAGTTGCAAAGTAAATGTATACTTTATATTTTTACATTTGTGAACATGTTATTTTAAATTTACCTTAAAAAATAAATACAAGTACAAATAAAATAACTTGTATCTAATGCTTAGGAATAAAAACAACTAAAATCGTTCACAAGTTAAGAAATGCATAACTATTTTTACTTAGTTATACATCAAGAATTTTTTAGTCCATAAATAACATCAAAGATATTTCCTAAACATAAGTTAAATTTACACATTTTCTTATAGTTTAAGGCTTAACCCATTCCTATAATAACCCTATATTTATAACCTAATTATCCTAACCCTCCTTAAGTTCCTAGCCTATCCCTCCCTATATAACTATGCCTGTATAGACGTGTGGTGATGATAGAGCTTTTGATGTGTATTTCAATTAAACAGAGTATATTCTTTGCAATCTTTCCCTGAGGTGGGGTGGAAACTGGGTGCAGAACTGGCTCCAGGTTTCGTCGCCTACTTGGTCTTTAAAACTGTGTAGTATCTATAGAAAAAAGTTTTGTTCAAGTTTATTATTTGTTAACAAAAAAACAGCCAGAAATTGTGGGAAAATCTAAATTAATCTTAATTGCACTAATGCACCTCTGGCGCTATTTACTTTCAACTACAGAGATCTTCAAAATGTTAAGTATTATTCATCTACTGATTAACTGCTTTCAAACAGCTAAAAAAAACTTAACTTTAGTAAATGCAAAAAAATCCAGATTATTATAATTAAAGCTTTTTGTAATAAATAATTTATTTTTGTAAAACTAAATATACTTAATTTTAAAACTTATATAACAGCATCATCAATATTTCAATACACATGTTTAATAACTTTACTTGAAAAAAAAAATCCTTAAAGGAACTTTGATAAGTGTAAGTATATAGCAACTCAAGCTATTTGAGGCAACAAAGCGTAGAAATTTAGAAAGCTAACTAGAATTGTATTATGCAATGAATAAAGTTGTCAGGTAATCGAATTTAAATATAAACACTTAATTTTGAGTTTTTATTGTTTCAAAAAAATTAATAATAAAATTATGAGTTCAATAAAAAAAAAATAACTGTTTAAATAAACTTGAAAATATATGCTAAATTTTTCAATCTGTATTATTCTAATATAAAAAATGAACTTCAACGCACGATCAACAACAACAGCATCCGAGACAATCCTACGACCGGTTTTGTCCTTATTAGGACTCATCAGGCAGGAATAGTCGCAAGAAACCGCTGTTGTGATCAAACCAAGCGGGCTTAAGTACGAAGTACTGAAGCGACCGTTTGTGGATAAAGTCCGAAAAGTTGACGCAGGCAAATATAAATCTGTATTATTCTAAAAAATTAAAAACCCAATTGCCATACAAATTCAGTAGGTGCTAAGTTAGATAATTAATTAGTAATCAGATTTTCTAAACTATGCTTTTTTCTAACGATATGTAGCAATGTTATACATTTATAATTAGCCTTAGTTTAAAGATTTTTCACTAGGCTACCAATTTCTATTTACTGCTTTCTTAGAACTAAAAAAAATAAGATATAATAGATCAAAGTCGAAGAATTCAATAGGTTTCAAATGAAAGTAGCAAACCAAAACGATGAAAAAAATACTATGTTATTAAAATTTATATCAGGGTTTCCCAAACTGGGCCATGAGCAGTAAAGGGGCCACAGGGTGGCCATAAGGTCATAATTTGAAAATACATAAATACTCTGGAGTTGATGATGAAGAGCAAAAAAAGGTCCTGGGCGTTTTTAATGGTTATTTTGAAACTTATACTATATACAATGAAAAAAAAAGGAAATTTAAGGGACCACAAGCCGTAAAAGGGGGAGCCACAAAGCCATAAATTGAAACTCACACTAGGTATTCTAGAGTTGATGATGAAGAGCAAAGATAAAAAATAAAGGTCATAGACGGTTTTAATGATAGTTTTTTGAGAAATCTTGTTGGAGGGGGCCATAGCTTTTTTAATTTTTCTAAAAGGGGCCTTTTGAAAAAAAGTTTATGAAACCCTGATTTATACTTCCCTACAATAAAAGGCAAGAATTTTTTTTGAAACTAGGTCAGTCTAATGTTTACTAGATAATAAACAATCGTATGGTATGATTTTCTTCTATTCTTAAAAATATATGATTTTTATTAAAAAAAGAATTTATATACTTCATCTTTAATTTTAGTAATATAACTAATTATTTTTTAAATGATACAATGCATTTTTTATGGTCATGCAAGGAAAATAAAAATCTAAATAAATTAATTTTCGAAAAAGTTAATGATGTTTAAACTTTCTCTCTACACGATTATATCGTAAAACTATCGCAAATCTGATTATATCTCTTAAGTTGGTCAAAATTTAAATACTATATAAAAAGTAACCTACTGTGTATAATGTCCTTAAAATGTAGTTTGATTTTTATTGTTAGCTTTTATCGCTGATTTTATTATAGTAAGATTTTAATCTAGCAAGTTCTATTAAAACAGCAAAGTTCTTTAGTATTAGCATTTATTTAATTTTTACACTTGGTTATTACCTTATTTTTAGTTTTTTAACTTTTACGTTTTAAGTACATTATAGTTTTGTTTCATTTTCAATTCAGTTTAATTTAGTAAGATACAATTTTTGAAAAGACTTACTTGAAAGTACTCAAATAAATTTAAAAAATATATTTAATACTTTAACTAAAATTAAAAAAACAAATTGTTACTTTAGTCGCTTAATTAGTTTAACTCAGCTATGTCAAAACTGTAACTCGTGGGCTACATTGTATCCTTTTAAACATTTTGAAGTAGCTCTCAATTATCTAAATAATTCTAGACCGTAAAAGGTTCACTATCACGTTTGTTACAAGAGAATTTTAGTTTGTGAAGTTTTAGCTTAGCTATTAGAAATATAATAGGATAATAGCTACCAAACTTTTTTCAACCTTTAAACTTTTGAAAGATAACCAACTATAGATGGTCAGTTCGATAAGTTGCTTGTGGAAAGTAAGATCTCCATTTTTTTAGTGAGTCTATTACTTACATTTTAATCATTCTTCAAAAGCTTTTTTCATTTTATTTTTTTTTTTAAACAACGTTTCTTTGTTTGCTTTTTTTTCTAAAAAATTTCAATTTCAATATTTTAATTCCAATACTTGTAATCTTACTATATTTAGAATTTATTCTTAAGTTTAAAGTTTCCAGCTTTATAAAACCAGAAAGATTTTTAGTGGATTTCTAATTTTCTATGATTTGACTGACAAAGAAAAAAAAGTTCAATACAGGTCAATACACTTCTATAGGAAAATCTTAACAAAACGGCATAAATCTCAAATGCCTATATGTTTATACTTCATAAAAAAATCATACTTTAACAACTCATATAAAGCACAATGCTCATTCGGAAATTTCTTGATACTTCTATGGCTTAATTAAAAAAATTATAACTAATACTTCAACTATAACTATTTTAATTTTCAGTAGTTTTTAATGATATTTACGCAGTAGTTTTTACAACAATGTTACAACCACATAAGCAAAATTTATTCATGTGCATTTTTTGATGTATTGTTGTTTTTTATTAAGTTAAACTATTTAGGAGAAGGTTTTGTGGCCCGAAAAAAATATTTACGTTCGAAATGAGGCCTGGAAGATAAAAAGTTTGGGCATTAGATTATTAAAACAAATATAATACACATGAAATTTACTAAACATTACTTACCCTGTGAAATATTTGCTTCAAATCAGGTTTAGGTTCCTGCCATGAAGCCACTGCATCACAGAAAAATATGAAATCCTAAAAATTAAACTTTGATAAACTTTTTTTTTCAAAAACATAACAACTTTAATTAAACTTACTACTGTTATTCCATTAGGATTAGCATGGATCATTTCACAAAAGCCTCTAAATGCTGAATCTTTTTCTTCATTATCACGAATATTTCTTAAAGATGTACACCTTAAAACATTTTTTAGGAACTTAAATAATAAAATCAAAACATCACAAATATACCGCAGTTTTTAAAGTTTTGCACAATTATAAAGAATCCTACTGTTTTTTACAATACTAAACTAATTTTTTACAGTAAACGATAATATAAACAGCTTAACATACTAAATTTTTTATCTAAAAAATTTATTATTCTCATTAATTCTTGCCTAAACCGTTCAACTTCAGAATTTTTTTCATTACTTTGGTGAAAAAAGAGAAAAATACAAAATATGTTAACTGTTGTACGGATAAAACTATATTGTTATTTTTAAAATTAGAACTCCTTAATATTTTTTTTGAAAGCTGCATTAAAACTCGTTTATTAACATTTTAAATTGAAAAATAGGTATTTAGAATTTTAAATAGAAAAGACTACCTTTTTTTAATAAAACGTTAAGTTTTTAATGTTTAAAATATCAATTAAATTTATTTAAGATAGTAAGTAAAACAAGTTTATATAACCGTAAAAAATAAAATGTGAAACTAACCATGGACGTGCAAACTGAGGAAGGAATTCAGCGACATCTTTAGGACAAACCATACCCATCCTACCAATGGTAATGGCTGTGTTTTCAAGCAAAGTCTTGGGTGTTTGAGACTGATTAATAATTGCTACTAAATGTCCTATCAAAGTTTGCACATATGGCTGAATCTCTTCGCCTAATTACAAAAACTTATAATTATACATTAACATCTCAATTATGTAATGAGTTAACTTGTTAAAACATATCTGGGTCAGCTGCAACAGTAAGGTTTTTGAACTTTTTTTATACATTACATTATGCAAATAAGAAATAATACAGCAGTAAATTAACAACACTTAAACCCCTATTCTTAATCTATTTTACCAATAATTTTAAATATAAACCGTTACCAATTACCCTTCTTACCAAAGCATATAACAAATAATAACAAGAAAATAATTAAGACTTGTAAGTTGTAAGCAAGTTGTATCAAGTCTATCAATGAAACTAGATTCCTGTGAAATTATCTAACTGATCAAGTTGTCAAAATTATTTGACAACTTGATCAGTTAGATAATTTCTCAGACTTTGTTTGTCATAAAGAAATGTCAAACATTCTACAAATATCTCTTAAATATTTTTATAATTACTGTAAAAAACAGTCTAGAATGGTCATTAAAAATGCATATACATTTATCTTATAACAACAACTTATAAGTTAAATATTTCTTTATTAGCAATAAACACAAGTATGAAACAATTTACCAAGCTGTATGGAAATTTCACCAATAGCCCATGTTGCGTTGTTGCAAACTGAAATTAGTTCAGGATTAAGATTTGCAGCTAACAATCTCATGAAATCTTGAATATAAGGCTTAACATGAACGAAACAGGCCTTCGTCAAATCACCAAGCAATGCAAATGAACTCTGGCGAACTTCTGGCACAGGATCCTTTAAATAAACAATTGTTTTAGCTTAGGAACAAAAAACTTTTGATGATTTTGTGGCAAATTTTTTTGACTCTGCTAAAACAATAACTTTTTTTAGTAACTAGCTTAAATGTGTATCCAATTTCTTTATCATAGAACGATTTATTAAAGCTTGCTTATAAGTTTTTCGCATTTTATTTCATAAAAAAAAAATTATTTAGTATCTACTTATTTAACATATGTATAAATGCTTAGTTTTAAAATGATATTTCAGACTTTTTAAATCTACAATTTAAAAAAATATTGCTAAATTAACTTTAAGTGATATATTTTAGGAAACGCTGACATAAAATAAATACGTTACGCAGTTTTTTAACGTTACAATATTAATGCAAGAGAACACAAAGAAGTTATAATTACTACAAAACTTATACTATTATTATGATATTGTCAGTTTTTATTTTAAATTAAAGTGATATGGTATATCTGGTGACACTCTTACTTTACTAAACGTTGTTACGTAAAACTTATCTAGCAAATATAACACAGATAACGACTTGGTATGAGATTAGTCTAAGGACTGTTTTAAAGGTTTGTTGCAATTTATTACAACTTTTACTACTTAAGTTTTATAACAAAAAGTGATTACATACAAAAAAAAATACTAAACATACTTAAATAACACTTAGTTCACTTAAAGGGACACTAGAGACTCTGGAATACACCGTCTACCAAAAGCTGAGTATATTAATTTTAAAACAACATAATTTACTTTTAGGTAATAAAAAGTTGAATTTTTTCCCCTTATGTAATAAAAAAGCACTGGGAGTGCAGTACTGCTACCAATAAATTCAGTGTTATGAAATAGGGGTAGTTAAAATGCTACCCACGAAAAGTACTTTTTAGCTAAAAAATATTTTTTACAACAATGAAAGGACGGTTTTCGTGATTATAATTTACAATAAGCCTTTTAATTTGAATTTAAGTTGATAGTTAGTAAGCATTATCGCTTTAATATTGCATATCTTATCTCATTATTGGTTTTATATAATATATTTTCAATGATTACTACAATGTTTTTAAATAACTACAGCTCTCTAAAGGTATTTTGCTGTACAGTTCGCTTAGCGAGCAACTATTTTTTTTTTAAATTGGTTAGTTACTTATAAAAAAATTCCGACACCTGGTATTTAAATATCAATTCGAGGAAAGTTCTTAAACTAAACTTTTTACAATACTAAACAACATATCATTAAAATTTTATTAAAACCTGCATAGATTGAAACATAAGAGGGAAAACTTGACTATTTTCAACCAAGCCTTTTATATTTGGTCCGAGTCCTTCAGCTAGACCACTTAGCAAGTCCAAGGCGACTATCATAAAATCTTTATCCGGTGCATCACAATGCTCGGGATTCTTTTGATAGTTCTAAAAAATTATTTTTTAATTAAACAATAATAATTAGTTAAACTTCAACAAATTCCGAAATATATAACCTGAAAGTTTTTCAACTATGATAATGTTTCTATATATTAAGTATAGATTCTATTTTTAGCCTGTATGTCAGATTGTTTTGAATTTTATTATTATATGAGTTGTACGTAATTTAAGTTATTTAAAAAAAATAAAAACTTTTTTTAAATTGTATTTTACCATACTGAAATGTTTTCTAACTATAAATATATATTAAAGGACAAAAAATGCTAGTTTTAATAAAAGTACAATTATTAAATTTTACATACTTGCTTAATAGCTTCCTAGGTAATATTTAAGTAAAAGAATACAAAGCTCAGGCAATTTATTACCAAGTTAAACTCAACCAAAAATCTTACTAACCATACTTTGAGCTAGAGTGTTCTGCACAAGGTTAACACACCGTTGAAAGACGGGCTGCGCGTATTGCAAAAAACCACTTTGAAGAGCTGTTGCTACTGATGACAAACACTGGAGTTGTAAGTTTAAAGTAAACAATTAAATAAAAATACTATCTTTTTGTAAAAATAATGAATTAAATCAAATTAATCTAAATATAACTCTCTCAATATTTTAGATTATATATTAGTTATTTTATTATTCTTGTTGAATTATCTACCTATGGATACTAATTTTCTTATCAATTACAGTTTGATTTTTTAGAAATGTCTTTAACTTTAAATTAACATTCTTTTAAATGGTCTTTTATGCTACATAATCGATAAAAGTAAAAAACACCAGTTCAAATTTTATTTTGTTTGACCATAAGGTGGTGACGGTCCATCAAACAATATAATGAGAAAGTCATTAAATAACAAAAAACTTATTTTAACAAGCATATGGATGATTAACTTTAAATTATTGTGATTTTAACTATTTTTGTTTATAATTATGTAGTCTAAATTTTCAGAAAATATAAACATTTTCTATAATGCTCAATAAAAAACAAGTATTTCTTTGTCATTAATTACTTACTAAATTTTAATACTTTTTATAACAATATTTAAGAAACTTAACTGTCCATTCAAGCTGACTTCAAATAATTAAAAAAAACAAGCTTATTTAAAAACTTAAAAACTCAGATTAGGCTAAACCTGTTAAAGACATTTTTTTAACTCAGGTGTGTAAAACTTTTATTTCAAACACTTTGAATAAATCTTTTAATTCTCAGTAGAGTTTTTATGACTGTAGTGTAGTTTATTAAATGTATTTTACAGAATGTGTACTTACATATTCTATACTTTTTTATAATGATGAAACAAAGTTAGGTATTTAAGCTTGAACAACAGCAAGTTTTCAGCTTTTTAACTTTTAATAAACTTAAGCTGGTATGATATAACTCAGATATTTTTGCTTTTAAAGTGGCAACCATGTAAAAGAATAATTAATTACTAGAAAGGTACTTTATTAAAGTATTCGAGTATTAGTTGTATTAAAGAATTTGTTGTTTTAGCTTTTCTACAATACAAATAGGTATTAATTTTCTTTAGTTAACTAATTACAGAATTTTTTAAAAGAGCAAACTATTTAAGGCGTAAAAATCATTTTCAAAAGTTAATATTTTTAAAAATATGAAAAATGGTTTATTATTTTAAAAAATGTATAAAAATGACCCATAAATATTTTTCAAGCACGGTTTTTATAGAGAGTTAGGTTGTAAGTAAAATTATAAAAATAATAAGTTTAATTTGTTGAGCGTTTATGAAAGTACATAGTTTATTATAACTTAAGTATATTAGTCAGAGCAAATTTTATTCCAATAAACTTTAAATAGGCATACAATGTGTAGCTAAAATTCACTTAAATAATAAAGTGAACAAAAGTAAAATTTTCTCTAGTGTGACTAAAACTAAAAGATTATTTAAATGTCATTAAAACTAAAACTGCGGTCCGCGAAGATTTTGGAAACTTGAAATTTGGCCCGCGAGCACCAACCGCCTGCCGACCCCTGCTATAGAATATAATATTAACATTTATCAAAGCTTGATAATAGGGGAACGGGTCTAAATTGCGCGAAGACAAAATTGCAGGAGTACAAAATTGCACGAGTGTACAAAAATGCACGAAGATATTTTTGCACGAAGACTAGTTTGCACGCGGGCACAAAATTGCACGAGGAGACAAAATTGCACTAAGACTATTTTGCACGGAAGGTCAATTTTGCACGAGTTACAATTTTTCACGGAAGGTCAATTTTGCACGATAGACAGTTTTGCACGGAGAATCAATTTTGCACAAAAAAATACTAACTTAAAATAACTAAATAAAAAATATTAAAACCTACATATTTTATTTAAAAAAATAAGCATGTATAAGTGTAATTAATTTTAATTTAATTAGGTTTATATTAATTTTATTTATTATATATATATTTTTTATTTTTTAGTTGAAACTAAACTATTATGTTTAAAAACTAATATAAATTTAAAATGTTTTCAATAAAAATAAAACTAGAAATTTAATTTATAAAAATATCCCTTATTAAAGAATAAACATGTATTGATGTAAACTTCAATATGAAATAAAACAAGATTAAAAATAAAAATATATAAATAATATTTACATGGGTAGGTGTTAAAATTTCACGAGCGTACAAAATTGCACGAGGGGACAAAATTGCACGAAGATACTTTTGCACAGAAAAATACGAGCATGCGAAATAGTGAGACAATTAAATAAATTTAGAAAGGAGAAAATCCGTCTGATGAAATTTTTATTGTGCATTGTACAGAAAGTTCTGTTACGGCTGTGTACTTCCATAAATTTTACTTAATTTTTTTTTGTTTTATATAAAAGTTTTAAACATAATCTATATATCATTATTTTTTATTTGTCTAATCTAAACTTTATCTAAGTTACATCTTTATTTGCACGCGTTTTACTCTAATTAGATCTTAAGTTTCTCCTGTTCAGTTTTTTCTCTTTATCTAACCCAGACTTGCGAAAAAGCACTGTCAGAAGCAATTTTCTTCTTACGTTTTTAGAAGAAAAAGGAGATACAAGCTTTTGACTAAAACGAAACAAACAAAATAATATAACAGCTACAATTAATTAATTTATATTTTTAACAAAATAAATTTATTAATATAAACAAAACTCTTTTTTATAATTATACTTTAAAAACGGTTAAAATCTAATTTTATAATCTAGTTTTTATTTTTATTTATACCATTTTTTTTTGATTGATTTTTGTTTATTATTTAGTTTGTTCATTTTGACTTTTTTAAGTATAATTATTTCTTTTAAATTTACTTAATTATTTATTTTATTTATTTTGACTTTTTTTTATTAATTTTGGAAATTTACTTAAGGTATTTATTATTTAATTTATTAATTTTTAAATTTATTTTTTTTTTTTCAAAAATTCATTTATGGTTTAGTTATTTGATTTTTTAAATTCTGACTTTTTTAACTTTTTATTTTAATCTAAGTAACATTTAGTCTTTAATTTTTACTTGAAAGTAACTTTTTTTCTTAAAAATATTATATATACAACTTTTTTTTTTAGTTATTATTTTTTTATTATTATTTGATATGTTATTTTTTACTTAATATTTTTTTTTGTTATTAATTGATTTGTTTTTTTACTTACAGTTTTTTACTTACTTTTTTAATTTTAGTTTTTTATTATTTAGTTATTAAATTATATACATAATTCAAATTTTTTGTTTATTTTAATATTATATAATTTTTTTTCCTATTTTTCTATTATCTAGTTATTAAATTTTTTAATTCTGATTCTTTTAGTATTTTAAATATTATATAAACTTATTCGTGCAAAAGAGTCTTCTCGTGCAATTTTGTCCCCTCGTGCAAAAATGTCTACGCGCAATTTTGACCCGTCCCTGGGAAGGAAACAAAATCCGTGCAAAACTGACCCTCCGTGCTAAATTGTCACTCGTGCAAAAATGACCCTTTGTACAAAAGTATCTGCGTTCAAAATTGTCTGCTCGTGCAAAAATATACCCTCGTGCAAAAGTGTCTTCGTGCAATTTTTTGCTCTCGCGCAAATTAGTCTTGGTGCAAAAGTATCTTCGTGCAATTTTGTGTTTTCGTGCAATTTTGTACCCTCGTGCAAATTCGTACGCTCGCGCAATTTAGACAGCTACCCTGATAATAGATACGTTATAATGTGCTTAAATGAAATAAATGAGATAATTACTTTTAGATAAGAATTTGGTAAAATTAACAAGACTTTTTAAACATAAGAATAAAAATAGAAACTTAAGATGGTATAAGGATATTACAATAAAGTATATACATACAAGTTTTAAAATTGTTTAAACGTAAATAATAATAATAAAAAGGCTATTTAAACGTTTGAAGTAAAATACAATTATCGGAATTTAGCTAATGTACTTATTTAAAAGGAATAATGCTATAGTATCAGAGAATTAAAAATACAGAACAATTACACTAAAACATACTTACGCATCTCTAAAAAATAGTATTTAAAGTAAACTAAGTAAAGAATATTAAAATCAAAATAAATTTATAAATACTATAACAGTTTATACAAGTTAGTATTGTAACCAAACTTTTGTTTATAAAGGTTTTTAGGCTTAAAGGTTTTTATAAAAAGAGATTATAAAACACATAAATGATATATGTTACGTCCTTTAGTTAAACTTGTCAATTTGTTGTCATTATGATGTTAGTAGCATTCCGGGTAGTTTAGTAAGTGATCTCCAATTGCCGAAGGACTTTTGGTAGGTTTATAACCATTATTGGCCATCCAGTTTCTGATGGATTTTGATACATGCTGATCCCTTCTCACTAGTCCTACAAAACAAGACCCAAAAAAGCGCCTAGTGTAAATAATTCTTCCCTATTTAGGTAATGAAACCAAGTTCCTGGAAAACTAAGTAAAACACACAATCAATCGTACATCTAAAGCAGTTAATCTTCGAATTAGTCAGTTCACTAGAAAACTTTTAGATGAAATATTTAAAGATGTTACTACCAATCCTGAAAAGAATAATATTATCTATCAATTTAAGTTTCACTGTGACAGTGTATACATCGGGAGAACTTCTTAGAGATTTCATATGAAAATGGATCAGCATGTATCAAAATCCATCAGAAACTGGATAGCCAATAATGGTTATAAACCTACCAAAAGTCCTTCGGCAATTGGAGATCACTTACTAAACTACCCGGAATGCTACTAACATCATAATGACAACAAATTGACAAGTTTAACTAAAGGACGTAACATATATCATTTATGTGTTTTATAATCTCTTTTTATAAAAACCTTTAAGCCTAAAAACCTTTATAAACAAAAGTTTGGTTACAATACTAACTTGTATAAACTGTTACAGTTTTTTTTTTTAATATTCTTTATTTAGTTCACTTAAATACTATTTTTTAGTTGCGTAAGTATGTTTTAGTGTAATTGTTCTGAATTTTTAATTCTTTAATTATATAGCTTTATTCCTTTTTAAATAAGTACATTAGCTAAATTCCAATAATTTTACTTTACTTTAAACGTTTTCATAGCCTTGTTATTATTATTATTTACGTTTATACAATTTTGAAACTTGTATGTATACACTTTATTGTAATATTCTTTTTCCACCTAAAATTTATATTTACTTACTTAAGCTTAAAAAGTCTTGTTTACTTAATTTTACCAAATTCTTATCTAAAAGTATTTATTTCTCATATTTAATTTAAACTAATAATGACGTAACTATTTTCAAGCTTTGATAATTGTTAATAATATATTCTATAGCTTAGTTAAACACAATAGTAGTTGAAAAGCGTGTTTTGAAAAAGTTTTAACTTTAATAAAAATTCAATGCATTTGTCGATATTTTCTATTTAAATTTTGTACTCCAAATAAGTAATTTATTATTAATAAAACCTTTAAAAATAACATCAAAAAAACATGTTTGAAAAAACATAGCTAGTCAGTTATAGGTAATAAATATCTGTCAAGACACACTATAAAGAGTAAAGACCTTTATATTAAAATATTAAAAATTCTATTGAACAACAAGCACAAAGTTAGCCATGTTTCGCATAAAAAAGGCTCATCAAAGTATTTCTTGTTAAATAAAGTAAAATTAAATAAGCTCTCTAATATTCAGGGTTGCCAAGTGTTTTTAGCATTTTTTCTCCAGATTTTCAAAATTTTATCCAGGTTTTTAAAAGTACGCATTTTTGGGTCTATTTTTAGCCTAAAGTTAATTTTAAGGTAAGAAACTGTGTTAAAAAGTATAAAAACATTAAAATGATACTGTAAAGCTACTTTAAATGTGTTTTTTAATTAAAAAATTTTTTGATGGTGACAAAAAATTTATATATATGATAGATTAATTGTTTCAAATAGAAATTTTACTACTGAACACGTTAAAATTGTTAAAAATTCATTGTTAAAAAAGTTATTTAGACCAAAATGACAAATTTCAGGTTTTTTGGCAATCCTGAATATTAGATTGAGAATTGTACTTTTACTTTTAACATCATTTTAAATAATATATACAAAGTTTAAAACCTCAAGCAACGGAAAAAGGTCTTTATCTTCATCACGAAGTTGATTCCACTTTGCAATTAATGGAGGCATCAAAAGTTCAATGAACTCTTTTTTGTTTAAATAGACACCAACTGAATCAGCAAGAGTCCCTAAATCATGACAACTAGTTTAGTAATGTAGTTTTTATTGTTTACTACAATTGTAAGACTTTGATATTTATATTAAATATTTTACAAAACAACTAATAGTTTGGTAATACAGATTTTATCGAAACAAGTTTCTTGGGGGTATAATAACAACTATATGCACAACTTATAAAGTTATAAATAATAAACATGTATTGAGAATCATTACAATCAAAAATTTGTTTAATAATATTAAATAATCAACATAAAACTTTCTATAGTTATATAGGCTTATAGTGGCTTATGTTTTAGTAAATACACATATTCACTTCTTTATCTTCTATTCTTTGTTGCAGTACTTATTTTTTACAGAACTCAGTGGAACTGTGTTAATTATTTGACACAGACACGGTTGCCACTCGTTTTTTCAAAAAATTTCCAGTTTTTTATAAGTACACACTTTTGCGTCTATTCTTAGTTTAAAGTTAAGTTTAAGGTAAGGAACTGTGTCATACAGTATAAAAGTATTGAAAAGATACTGAAGCTACTTCAAATGTGTTTTTTATTAAAAAAAAAATATTTCATGACAAAAAAAAATTACCTATATGGTCGATTTTTTGTGTCAAATCAAAACTTTTCTACTTAACATGTAAAAATTGTTTAAAATTCAAGATTTTTTTGCCTAAATTGTCAAATTCTAGGTTTTTCCAGGTTTCCAGGTAAATTGGCAACCCTGCACAGAGAAACATATGCGAGTTAAAAAAAAGTACTGTGAAAATTGTTGTTATGGTTAAATGCAAATTACAATCACAATCTTTAAAACTGCTCGTAAAAGTATATATTTAGTTCTTCAAATCAAATAATTTCTTAAAAGTTCCTAATAAAGTTTAACTTTTATTAAAGTTTTATTTTAAAAATTTTTTTATGTTTTTAGTTCAAACTACAGTAAAAAATTACTTTGATTTATTACATTTTAAACCAAATAAAAGACAATTGTAACTCATTGATATTAAACAAACAAATAGGTATAATCAGAAAACGTAAACAAGTTTATAGATGAACTTGAAATTTTTTAGTTAAATATATTCATAAGCTTTGACAAAAACTTGTATCTATAAAAATCCTTAAAAGTATCTATTCAGATTCTTTACAATATTTATCACTGTTCATTATATATTGGACTTTTATATGTAATTCTTTTATTATCACACTTGCCTGAAAAGGGGAGGGGTCGAGCGGCAATTGAACAAAATAACATAATTAGTGATAGAAATGAAACAAGGTGTTATACATACTTAGATAGAGTTGTATTTCTTGTTTTAAAAAGTTATTTTGTTTCTCTTTGCTTCAGAAGTTTTATAAGTTAAAATACAACTACTTTTTGCTATCTTTAGTTCAAAACACGAAAAAAAAAAAATCTTCACAAATTTCGGTAAAAATTGATATACAGATGTTAACCAAAAAATCTGAATTACTTTTTTTATACAAATCTTTTTTTTTTCTAAAACATAGTGTTGGATATAATCGAATAATAAGATAAGTTAAATGATAAGTTGTTTGAAAACTCAATCGTTAAGAACTTTTTTCAATTAAATGTAACAAGTCTCTAAAATATTGCTTGCAAAGACCTTTAAAATTTTTTAAGCAACAAACTCAGGATTTATGTTTTTTTTTTGTATTCTTATCTATTATTTGTACTCTATACTGAGAAGAATTAAGATGAGGTTTTCTCGTGGCTTTTGGAGGTATATGACCCTCAACATAACCTTAAATTGCTCTGAAAACACACCGAAGTTTTTGAAAAAAAAATCCCATAAATTACTTTGACATCAAAAACAACCTATATTAACTTTAAATAATATAGTGCTTATTCACTTATCCAGACTATTTATCCGGACGCTCACTTATCCAGAAAGTTTCGGCCAGAATAAAATTCAAAAAAATTTTAATATTAAATACTAACATTTTTGTATGAGAGAAATATTTAAGCTTTCATGCTGTAAGAAAATTATAAGTGATTCAATATATTCTACAAATTTTTTTATTAATATGACGTAGTAATACTACTAAAGATAACATTCTATCTTTGTTTAAAACTAGTTTAGTTATCAAAAACCTTTGCATGTAAAGTACGTCAGTTTAAAAATTTTCAAAACAATGTTATTTAAAACATAACTTTTAGTTTTTTTAATAAACTTTCAAAGTTTTTTTATATGTAATTAAATTCTGAGTTTTTTAGAAAATGAATGTTTAACAGCTATTTTATGTTTGATTTTTAATTCAAACAATACTACAAAAGTTGTAAATTCGAACACTTTTTGTTTAAGATGAGGTACATGACTATATACTTTTTTCTAAAAGTTATATAACTTTGACACACTTAACATACCAGGTTTTAGAAATTTACAAGAGTTTTAAAAAATAAAACGAGTTGCGAGATGCGAGAAAATAAGATAAATTAATTAATCTAAAATTTAGCTTTTATTATTCATCATTTTATTATATATTACTCACTGTATTTGTTTTTACCATAACACTTTTATTATGGATTGCATTATATGCAGCAGTTTTATTATTGTATGAAAAAGTTAAATTTTGTACTTATCTAGAATTTTGGTTATCCGGACATGTTTACAGAAAAATCTTGCCCAACGTGTCCGGATAAGTGAATAACCACTGTAATTATAAATATTTTTGTGTAGTTGTTGCAAGCTTTTATTTTGGCGAAAACTTAAGAATCAATTTGAAGAATTTTGGAACAGAAAATTATAAAAATTGGCCGCATTTAAACTTACATAACTTCTAAAATACTTAAAATAGAAACAAAACCAGTTTTGAAAAAAAAGAAACCCAGTTCTATACAACAATATAACTCTTAGCTTAATTTTCGACAAAAACGTCAATTACGGCTTAAAGCTCACTGTGCAGTGCATTAGCTGTTAGCTTTTGAATAAGACTGTATAAAAGGTTTTAACTGAGGTAAATTTAAACACAAAATTCTTATTTAAATATCGTCAAAATAATAAATAATGCAAAATTCATATACAAAACTCTACAACAAAAACTTATTCTTTAAAACATTCATTTTCAAAAAACGAGCTGAATTTATAATTTTGTTTAAAAACCCATTATACGTGTTTCAAAAATTTGGATGAATAACTAAGTAAAATATTTGTAGTAAACACTAAATAGATCACCAAACTCAGTTGATTTTCTTTTAGCAAAGTATAAGCCCAAGTTAGTAATAATGAAAAGATATTACTTAGACTTTTTACCAAGTCTTTTTTACTATTACTTCATGAAAGGTTTCAGATATGCAAACTTTGCGTTTGCCAACATCTAAATCCATATTTCAATATTCCATTATGTTAAATTATTTAATATTATTGTTTTATTTTTATTATATACCTAAACCTATTTAATCTCAATTATTTCGTTTGTAACTTTTTTTATTAACTTCAAAACACTCTAATATGTCAAAATAAATCAAAAATGTTGTTATACTGCTAAATTAGTTAAAATATAACTAGCTAAAAATTAACAAAAAATAAGACTGAGCAATAATATCAAAATTTCATTTTTTATGAATTTGAGCTAGAATAAAAAAGAAACACTTTAGCCAAAAACATAGTTAACGTAACAAAATTTACGTATGAACAAAAACTCTTTTAAACTTAGAACCAACAAATCTAAGAGCTGTACTAATATATTCGAACTATACATTTTTTATAATATATCATATAAATTTAAATTATCTAAATATTTGCTTTAACTGTGTGTATAAAAACCCAGAAATAATTTATATTAATCAAACCTAACTTACCTATAGCATCATAAAGTATAAGTAGATTTTTGTGTTGGTACTTTTTGAACGCAAACACTAATGTTTGTAAAATAAACTCAAGATAAGGTACAAGCTCCGTACAGGCTTCTTCTTCCAAAGTGGCAAAAGCACTGTGAAAATCCAAATTAAACAAAAAAAAAGTGAAACTAAATAACAATCAGTATTTATATACTTTTTCCTTACATTTAGTAAGAGATTCACTTGACTGCACTAAAACTCGGCCACCTTAACTTAATAATAACCAAAGTATAGTAAAAACAAACATTTAAACTGATCATATTCTAAGCAGCATTATAAAAAACATTTTTTAAATAATTTCAAAACTCTCTTATTTGTTGCAACTCTTATTTTCAGTCATTTTTTACACTATAATTACTTAACTCCTATAATAGTCTGCTAAACTTAAATAGCAACTTAACTATAATTTTATAATTATTTTTCATGAAGAATTATATCACAAAACTTAACTCGAACAAAAAATAATTGTTTTTAAATGAAAACTTTTGTAGTAAAAATTTTAGTCCTACATGAAATTTAAATAAATATATAATTATGTTATAAAGTTTCAACAGACTGACCTGCAGGCAGCTTCTTGAACTTTTTTGTTTCCGTCAAGAATTCGTTTAAGAAGACCTTGCATAAGAGGTTTCAAATACAAGTCATGACCATTTTGCTGTGATTGACTTACTATCCAATGTGCATACCTAAGAAACATTTGTTTATCAAAATCTATTGATAAAAGTTTTGTATATTACAGATATAAAGTTTTATTGTATAATTTTGGATTTAACAACAATTTGAGTTCTAAACTTGGCTACAAAGGGATTAATACAGTTATTTTCTTTAAGAACTCAATTCTTAGATAATAAGAATTAAATTGTAAATGAAGATATCTTATAGAATGAAACATTGTTTTATAACGGAATTATTTGAAAAACAAATTATACTGCCTCATGTAAGTTTTGTAATATCTCTAAGTACTTAACAAACTCCTGCCTATTAGCTTTTGGGTGTCATATTTAAGGTACCTTAAGCTAAAAACCTCTTTTTAAATAGTTTTAATTTATGTTTTGTATGTTTTTGTACGTTTTAATTTATTAAAAAAAACAGTTCCATATGAAAATTTTGAACCAACTAAATTATCTTATTTAGTAATTTTAATTTTTATGGACTTAATCAACAATGCTTCTAGCTTTAAACTTTTATTAGAGTAACATAATGTGTACCTACGCTGCCACAAAGCTTCGCATTTCTACATAAAAAAAGTTAAACTCTCTATTTTTTATAATAATAGATTTTATCTTGAATTAAATATTTAATAAATATACTAAAACAAAAAAAATGTTCACTTAATAATACTTAAAGTACATGTCTTTATAGTTATTTGCCTTAACTAAAAAAGAATGCTCAATTTTCTGGGATGTAAAAACTAAAAAGCTTATTTAAATAGATTAATGCAAATTATATATCTTATTCGCGACCGGTTTCGGTGGCAAAAACTCAAAATCTTCAGCGACTTTGAGTTTTATTAATGTTTTGTTGACTCTTGGCTTAGAATCACAATTTTAGACAATTCTTAATTTCATTTAGATAAATTTCAAGGTATAAATATTATTTTTTAAAGCTATGAATTCAGTTTTTTAGTTTTTTCTCTAACTTATTATATTTAAATTAATTCAATTCGTTTTTAAAAACTAGTACCAGTTTTACCTAATTATACTCTGACATGCTTGAATTTTCGAATATGCAACATTTTAGTTTTTGATGATATTTTTCACGCAAAAATAAGTTTTTAAATAACAGTACAAATAACTAACATTGTTATATGAAGTTTAATATTTTATTTTTGCTTGAAAAGGTCGCAATTTTTTGCCATCGAAACCGGTCGCAAATATAATATATAATTTGCATAAATCTATTTAAAGTACAGGTCTAGAAATATTTATCTAGTTTAGATTCTTTACGCATAAGTTGTATCACATTTTATTCTTTATGTAATTTGAAAGTTTAACATAATCAGCTACTTCTTTTTACAGGAAATAGGAAAAAATTAAGATTAATAAACAGGCAACAAGATATGTAAAGTAAGCAGCTTATTAAAATTTTGCTTAAAACTTAAACTGTATGAAAAAATGACAATAATAGATCTATCTTTATTTATAAGTTGTTTTGACCAAGTAATAAAATAAGATTTTATTTGGACTGTGGAAATAATCAAAAAAAAAAATTCTGTTTAACATTTTTATACTTAAAGTTTTAAGGAACTTTTTATTTCGATAAATTGTTTTTATTACTTTCTTAAGAAACAAACATGTTTATTACTAACTTTTTCTATTTTCCCGATGTATTAAAGTATTAATTTAAATTTTCTTTAAGCATTAAACTACATTTTAGCCTAACAAAAATATTTTTTATACAAACGTTTGAAGGTACTATATACTGAAAGTCGTAAAACTACGCACTAAGTACCAGGGTCCAACATGTGTGACACTTTATGTATACAGAAACTTGTTGATAAATTAATATAGTGTTTTAAGAAAGTACTTTGCTAAATCAATACCTTGGGCATTTTTCTAAAATCTAAGCTATTTTGTTCCTCCTGTACTTTTTAAAATTCAATTGTTTACCGTATATCCTAATAATTTTGTAATTTGCTATAGTTTCCTCAGTTTAAAATTTTCTAAACTTGATTTTGTTTTCAACAAACCAAGACTTCCAAACTATTACATAAAACTAAAAGAAACTATTAAACCTCCTTTTACATCGGCGAATATTGTTTTAAAATTTTAAGTGGCTATGAAACTTTAAGTTAGACTAGAATAATACAAATTACAGTTTAAAAAATATAAATTATGTTATGCACCTTTTTGTTCAACAAAATTTTTCATTAGACATTAAATATTGTTAAATATTTTTTACTAAGTATTTTTTATTTCTCTATTGAAAATAGTTACTTTTTTATGTTCAGTGGCAACATGAGACCTAAAATTGAAACATATCACGATACTTTATTAATTCTAAGGCTTACCTTAAAACCTCAATTCTACAAATAGCTGAAAAATGACAACAGTATTAAATTAGTCAGAACAAAATTAAATACAACTTTTATAAAAAACAACTAATAAAAAATAAGTTCTAAAACTTTTTACAGACAGGGTTGCCACTGTTTTTTCAAAATTTTTCCAGGTTTTCTAAATTTCTTCCAGGTTTTTAAAAGTACAAATTTTTCGGTCTATTTTTAGTTTAAAGTTAAGTCTAAGGTAAGAAACTGTGTTAAATAGTATAAAAACAGTGAAAAGATAATTTAAAAGCTATTCAAAGCTACTTTAAATATGTTTTTTTAATGAAAAAAAAATTGATGAGGACAAAAAAAAATTATTTATATGATAGATTTTTTGAATCAAATCAAATTTTACTACTGAAAATGTGAAAATTTTAAAATTCCAGGTTTTTCCAGGTTATTTTTGCCTAAATTGTTGAATTCCAGGTTTCCAGGTAAAGTGGCAACCCTGTACAAAGGACTTTTTAGTAAATAATAGTTAATTTACTGAACATGTTTTACATACTTATTTGGCAGATTTTTTTCAAAGATATGATTTTTAAAAATACCCTCAACATGTTAAAATAAAACTAAAATAGAAGCAGATGATAAAAGTTAATTTTGTTTAAAAACCGATTAAAACTGATAAGTTTAATAATATAATACACCAAAAAGCTTTCCGTTTATAAAGTAAATATTATATGTCAAGGTTTCTGTCAAGGGACCCTGCAGAACTTTTTATATAATTTTGCAAATTGAAACATTTAACTTAAAAAAATATTCTTAAAAAAGTTAAGGTTTTCATTAAACTTAAACTTGTTTACTTTCGATCCTTGTAGTGTTTCAGAATTTAAATAAATATTTTTCTTACAAAAATATATATTGGTATCTAAAAAAAATGGAATAAAATTTCAATAAACAAAGATTGATTTTATAAACAGTAACGTAAGTTTAATGTTTCGTTGAAAATGAAATTAAAACTGTTTATACTTATTGAATTATTATATGGTAATAACATATTGACATATACTGTAATAAGAAACACAAACATAATAAATTTAAACAAAATTATAATCTTATTCAATACTATCACAATACTTTATTTATAATTGTTAAAACACTTTATAGCAGCATTAGTCAAAAAGTTTTAAAAAAATAGTTATTAAGAACTTTTTAACTTATAAAACTATTACCTAGAAAGACTCCAGCAAGTAATAGACCTGACAAGTGCTTTAGGGCTGTTTAAAGCCTCAGTAAGGTAAGGTACAATGTTAGGTAAATGCTGCAACATACCGCCCATGCAACCTGAAAAAATAAAATATAAACAATGATATAAATGTTTTAACGGCTTAAATTTAACACATTTATAGTTTTCATAATAGTTAAAACTAATCTTAACTGTAATACACATTATAAGTAATAATAAAATTTTTAATTAGTTCAACTTATATATAAATCTATTTTTAAGTATGAATGTAAAATTGTAAATAAATTTAAACTAAGAAAAAATGAGTATAAAAAGTGTAGTTTTTATATTTATCTTATCTTTATTAATTTAGAAATACTGTTTAAAACTTAGTGTAAAACAAATCAATACAAGATAAAAAATTAAAACTTTTACTCTAGCTAAAAGTTACTTAGAAATTCATTTACGTAAACAGTTCTTGCCTAGTCGAAAAACGCAAGAAAAACAACAAGCTAAGTTAAACTTTAAATGTCTGGCATTGCACTATATAATATTTATTGACTAGTTTAATTTTAAAACTTTCTTTTTTTATATTTACTAATGTTAAAGGTTAATATCACTGAATTAAAATTATTGTTTCAAAACAAAGTCAAAGAACATTTTTTATTTTCTTTTAAAAATATAAAGTTTTAGGACACAATAACTTCTTGTATTGATTCACTAATCTATACTTAAAGTTATGATACAATAATTTTTAGTTTTAAAAATTTTTAGTTTTAAAAATTATTATTTAATGTAACTAAAAAGTTTTCATTTGTTTTTAAGCATAAAGTTAGTCAATTTTCTGAGAGAAAACTAGACGTTTAGTTTTAAGCATTTTTACCTACAGCTTAATTAGCAGCTTTACTGTTTATGTGTTACATATTTTTTTCTTACAGGATTGCATTTTGAATTATTATATAATCGTCCTACTACTAAAATGGTTACCTTCAGCAATGGCTCCTAAAACAAGTATGCCAGATTCCTTTTCTAACCAAGAACCTTTGAACAATAACTCATCGAGACATTTTAAAACGTAAGTGAGGATTTCATCATGAAAAACATTTGCAAGCAGATCTAGTGCTGCTGCGGAACACTTCCCTGTATCGTTAACAATTAAGAAATTTTCAACATTAATAAAAAACTAAAATATTAATCATAATAACTTTAATAAATATCTATATAAATATACTTTATTGATATGCTTTAATAAATATCTTAATCAATAAGTATCAAACAGTAATCTAAAAAATTAAACAATATCAAAGTTAACATACTTAAATTCCAGTCGGAAACAGTTTCATCTCCATCATCGTCATCTTCATCAGATTCGTCAGCTCCATCCTAATAGTAGATCATGATTTACTCATATAAATTTTATTTTAATTAGAAAATTTATTTTTTAAATGTATATTGTATAAGTTAAAGCAAAAATTTATTAACTAAACTGTTGATATTTTGTTTTGTTAAGAAGTAAATAAATTAATTTCTAACTTTTATAAATTAAACTTAAACAATGTCTAAAGCAGTTTTAAAATTAAAAGTAAAACTTAACAGTAGCTAGCAACTGTAATACTAAATATTAATATATTTTATTAATAGTTCAATTTTTTTTTTATTACAACAAAACTTCTTTCTAAACTTAAAGCTTAGCTCTTAAAATAAAACCGAACTTATTACTCTTATTATCTGAATTACTGGTAGAATATTATATTATATTTGCTAATATTTATTTGTTAACTGTAAACTTTTTTTCTCTGTAAAAAATCAACTAATACTTGTCTCAACTTCTAATTTTTGAATAATAGTTTTATTCCGAGAAATATTTTATTTTTATAACATTTATTCATAGTACTTGTGTTCATTAAAATACAACTAACTCCAGCAGCCAAATCAGCTTTTTTGCTAACTGCTCTTATTCCAAAATTCTGCCCGAAATCACCACTACTTTTGTCAATACTTTTTAAAAGCTGTTAAATTTCTTGTTTTTACTCATGGTATAACATATAATAAAACTAAATAAATACTTTTTCATCACCTAGATAGAGTAAAAAAAAATTAAACAACTTAATTAACTTTACTGAACATAGCTTAATGAACTTATTGTTTTTATCTTATTTTATACAAAAAACACTAAATTTACGAGGGTCTATAACTAAATATAAATAAGACTGAGTTAACTGGACATAATTAAAGTTCTTAAACAGAAAAATTGCGAAAACTAATAAATTTTCAAACTATAACCACATAAAATATCATTAAAAATATAAAACTTAAACAGTTTGATAAGTTTGATAACTAAAATACTAAATAAGTATACTTATTTAATACCATGTTAAGAAACTGATGAAAATTGAAAAAAGTCGAAGATTTTTTATTTTCTGACTAGAAAAGGAATAAATTTTGTACAGATACTGCTCGTAATGTGTTTTTACAAAATTGCAGAAAGTAAATGATCTAGAAAAATTTTAGGAGTTATGTATGTCTAACCTTATTATTCATGTAAATTTCCTATTTTTTGTAAAATTTTACTACTATCTATTTGCTTAGTTATTTTTCAATTGTACATGGTATTTACTTTCTACCACAAAAGGGTGAACTTTTGATCTAAGTTCAACCAAGCTAAAAAACCATATTTTTAAAACTTGAATAGCATTAAAATTTAAATCAAGGAATTTATTAACTGTTGTCTAGAGCTTAATTAAATATAAAAACTGAAAAATAATATTATTTTTAAGAAAAAAAAAACAGACAAGTTACCTGATCTTGGTTTTTGTGAATTTTAGATCTATGAAATCTTGGTTTGATATCTTCCTCTCTGTCAGGAACCATTTCATCTTCCTCAACATCTCCCTGATTTTTTATAAAAAGAAGTTATGACTCACAACTTTAACAACAGAAGCAATAAGTATAGTTTAAATTTTATTATAATACCAAACTTACACTATTGTGTTTTTTTTCATGTAAAACCTTAAAAAAAGTATAGTTTAAATGCAATTCATTTTCGGAAATTTTTTTTTTTAAGGTTTTAATTGGTAGTGTTTGGTAAAATCGTAAATTGTGAGATGAATTTATAAAATTTTAGCTGTTTAGACTTCTATCTTTATTTCAAGATGGTATTTTATTTTGTCTAATCCTTAATGTTTTTTTTTAATTCTGGTCCATGAGCTAATAACTTAAGACTCAAAAAACAATTTATTTTCCATCACTTTTTTCATAATTATTTGTATAATGCACTCATGAGTTTTTTGAGTGAGCTTAATTTTTGAAAAACTCTTCTTTTAATTAAAATATACTGGGACGATATGAGTAACTACATACTACTTTATGTTATAACTACAAACTTTAAAAATAATTCAAAAAACGTCTAAAAATTATTTACATAAATTAAACTGAAAGAAATTACTTGGAAAAAATGTTGACAGATAATTTATAAAAACTCAGAACTATTAAAAATTGAAATGACGGAAATTCAACTTTTTGAATTTTTCATCTTGTGCAGTGCACCCATAAGAAGTGTTCATTTTTGTCGCAGTGCTTTTAGGTTAAATAAATTCAAGACTTAATGTTGTGGATGTAAGTTATAAAAATCATATATATTTAAATAAGGAAGCAATTTTAAATGCAACAATAATGAAAAAACTACCAAACAATAAAACTTAATTTATTAGTAACATTATTGTCTAGTTTTTTTTTTAATATATATAACAAATTTTGTGCATCAAAGTTTTTAGCTTTAAAGTACAGATTAGTAGCAACAACTATGATATATAGTTGTTGAAGAAAAATATAAAAAATAATATTTGAATTTATTTGTGTACAGTTTAGCTATTTAAACATTTATTTTTATTTTGTAGTCGTTTTTAAGTTACATTACAAATATCTTGCGATTTTAAACATTATATAAAACACAATTTTAAGCACAAAAACATCTTTTATCCAAATTGATAACAGACATTGCAAGAATATGATAATAAAAGGGACACGTTCAAAATCCACCTGCGATCAAAATCCACCCAGTCAAATTCGAGAAGCGTTTACCGATCAAGAGTAAGGGATACCAGTGATAGTAAAAAATAAATAAAAAATAAGAAAAATATATAAAATATATATTAAAAATATACCACAGATGTTCTTGTGTTAAAACTTTATTTCAACTAACGGCGTTTCACTGTGATATATATTCCGATAAGCTTAGCTTATCAGGATCTCCAGGATTTAACGCCTTTTAACGTTACATCTTATAAAATATATATATATATATATAAAATAAATTAATAAATATAAAAAATAAATAAAAATCGGGTGGATTTTGATAGTATACCGAATAAAAGACTAAACTGTTTTTATTAGATACTACAATTAATTAAGATTGAACAAAAAGTATTACAAACAAAATTAACTAGTAATGATGATACGTTATCTGGCATAAAAATATTTCAAACCTTAAGCATTATAATATCAAGTTCAGAATACTTCATTCCACTTATCAGTATTGGTACAAGTCTGCAAAAAAATTAAGACTGATTTCTTTTTTATTACTTTTCTACCAGTATTAGAACTTTATATAAAATAATAGTTCTTCCACTTCAACTTTATAATCAAAAAAGAAAAGCACTCACTTATCAAGGTGAGGTTTAAGAAACTCCTTACAAACATTGTGCTGCTCAGCAAGTGTCAACCAAAATTCACAAGCTTCCAAACCAACAGTAATTTCACTATCTTTGGTGCAAATTAGCATGTACTGTTCAGTTATACGAAATTTAGCAAAATTTAAAATAACAAAATCATTTGTAACCTTGATACATTGAAAATTTTATAAACAAATAGAATATTTAATTAAATACCATATACAGCTTCAATTTAGATGAAATTTTTGCTTTTTCTTAACTACTGCAAATGTAAATCAATTTATGCCGGTAAAAAAATAAGAACCTGTATTATACTATCCATGTAAGGTGTAAGTTTGTCAATACGGACTTCTACAAGCATAACAATAGCTTTACAAACATTTTTACGTACTTCACAATTTTTATCTTCTGCAATGGCAAATAACCCCTTCGAAATCATAGTAGTAACTTTTAAAATTTATCATATGATAAAAAATATAGTAGTATTTCGTTAACGTTTGTGAAAACAAAACTAAAAAGAAAATGAGTAATTCAAATTTATATATTCTAAGTTGCAAATGGTATTCGACCACTTAAAAAAACCTTCATACAATAGTAAACAGCTTAAACATTAATAAAAAACCAATTTAATATCATTTTCGTATTTAATTACATCAGAAAAGTTTTAACATTAGTATTTCAACCACAAAATTTACTTAAAAAAATTATCATAATAATGAGTACTGAATAGTTCATTGAAACAAGTAATGACAAAAAAAAACTAAATTTTGTACCCAAAAACTTCCTGTGTTTAAAACCCTAAACAAAATTTAAACAAAAGTAAAACTAATTTGGGTAATTTATTTAAAAAACAATGACAATTAAAAATCAAATGGTAAGAGCAGTTTTTTTATTGATTCTAAACTCACCTTAATAAAATCATCTATAAAGGGCATCAGCACTGGAGTTCGGCTTATGATAAATTGGTTAACACAAGATATTGCATAAGACCTAAAAAAAATATTTATAACTTCATACTATTAATAATCAATACAACAGCCACACTTTAGATCAGAGTTTCCCTTTTTTTTTTTTCATTGTCGGCACTTTTTCAGAAAATCAAAAAAATATTGCCACGATGCATTACAAACCCAAGAATATCTAGTGCAAATTTTGAATGTACCGTGAAATGTATCTAAGACCTTTTTTTTACATTCAATAACAAACCCAAAAATATCAGGTGTTAGTTTATTGTTGCTGCCTAGGCTTACTGAAATCGCCTAAAAAGGGTCGCCTCTTTTGGGAAACCCTGCTTTATATATAGAACATAATTAATGCAAAAAACAATTTTTGTCATCAATTTTTAAACTACTTTATTTAAAACTTTTAAAATGTATGAAAATACTACCTTATTTTTGCAGAGTCATGATTGAAAAAATGAATGAACTTAGGTATCATTATTTTCAGTGAATCCTGTTGTGTGTTTTCTAACTGCTCAACACAATCCTCACAAATTTTTTGTAAGGCACCAAATGCACCCTGCATAGATACTTTTATAATTTTTTTTACTTATTATTTATAAACTAAGATTTTTTAATTTATAAATTTCTACCCTGTAATAGACAAGACATTTGTCCAAAAAACATTTTAAAAATTTGGACGCCAAATAACTATTAGCTACTTGCCTCGCAAGTGTTAGGTTCTTCGGAATCAAGCAGTTGACAAAGAGTAGGTAACAATTCACTCCATGTAGATAAATCTATTTTGGCAGCTATTGTAGTAATAAGAATTCCAACCGTTGCTCTCAACAAAGCTGATGAATCTCCCAAAGATTTAAGACATTCCTAATAAATAGTATCTTATATATGAGCTACATACCAATAAAATTTGTAAATACAACTATTGTTCATATTAATTTTCTCAAATTATAATTTCATTTTAATTAAATTAATCTAGAATTGGCATCGTTAAAATATTTAAGAATATTTTCGCCTAAACGTTATCTAGTAATTTTAAAGGCTCAGAAGCAATCACTATATTTTAAATAAAAGTTTTCTCCAACTTTTTTTTATTTGTTTAACAAACTAAATAAAACTAAGTAAGTTTTAAGTATATAAAAATATAATAGCAATATAACAAAAATAGTATCTTAGTATCTGTATTTTTTTTTTATTAATTAAATAAATAAAATAACATTTACAATATTACTTCTGTTTTTCTAGCCTTAACAAGAACTTTTAAGTATTATAATATAAATACATTTACTTTATTAAATAAGTAGTTTTTCTAATTAAATAATAAAATATAGTACTTGTTTTATAAATTCTTTAACATCTTCACGAAAAGTAGAAAAGTTTTGTCTAACGTTGTTCTTCAGAATCAAACCTGACAAAGATCTTGTAGCATCATCTGTAGGAAAAGAATCAAACTATTATAAGCTCAAGCTAAACTAAAATTCAAGCTCAACTAAATAAATTCATACAAATATCTATCAAGGTTAATTAAAAACTTATATAAAGAGGAGTAGAATATCAAGAGTATATGAAGATATTCACATCTTTTTACGTAGTTGTGTTAATATTTAGTAAGGAAATATACAGTTATTTGTATTAAGTAAAAAAGATTGCTCAATTTACATAAGAAAGAAAAAATAAAAACTCTTATCTTTTTTTTTTTTTGTAAACAAGAATCTATTTAAAAAAACAACTAGTTCAAAAAACAATTATAATAAAAGTAAGCTTATGGTAAGCCGACAGTTTAATTAATTTGTTTGTTACTTATAATATTTATAATATTTTACCATAAAGTTTTAACTAAAACAGTTTATACACAATTTTTACAATCATTATATTTTATTAAAACAGTTAAGTTGTGAACTATTAGTGAAAGTAAAATAAACACTAACTGATAATATATGTTATAGAAGCTCATAAATTCAAACTTAAAAACTTATAAAACATTTCTACAAACAACTTTAAATTTTAGTATTTCTTGCAAAATTTTAATTAAATCTTTAAGTAAGCCTTTAAATAGAAGCAAAATTAAAGTTACTCATAGTATACCCAATTAAAAAAAATAACACAATACTATGTTTAAGTAAGTTAAACAAAAAATAGTATTTAACCAAAGTAGTAAAAATAAGTTAAAAGGTCTTATTTCTTAGAAATTTATACTAAAATAAAATAATAATATAAATATTTTTATATTTAGAGCAGTGTCGCTGTTCATTTTAATAACCAGCTTAATTGTTTCCAATTTTGCTTTACTAGACTTGAATTAGTTGGTATAGCTTCATGCTATATTACTAACAATTAAATTTATTAATATTTGTAGCCAGCATTAAAATAAGATTTCTGTTTACAATAAAAAGTAAAAACGGTGGCAGTCATACTTTATTTCAGGTAATTTCTTCTTCCATTAAATTTACCCATTAATTATAATTTTTTTGAAAAAAATCAAAACTATGATTTTCTAGTGTACAAAAAAAATAAGCAAACACAAAAAACTTAAAACCTTCAATTCACAGTTTGACAGTAAGAATGTTTGTTTGAATTTATTTAACCTCTTAGCATTATAGTTTTGATGCATTTTTTTAGTTAAATTTACACATTCACTTACTATATTATTGAGAGATTCTAACATACAACTAAAACGACCACACATTGGCTTAATTTTAGGCCACAAAAAATAAGCTCAACCTTACATCTGCATATCAAAACATTATATGCACAAAAAACAATTTAAATTTTGACTAATAAAAACTATTTTATTTTAACTTACTGGTAATACATTTGTTTAAGAAACTTGTTAGAAATTGACTGCATATCAGAATTAAGAACAGATTTTTTCAGAGTTTTCACTCTTTCGGGATAAAAAGAAAGCTTGAATGAGGAAAAAAAAGCTTAGTTTACATAAAACTAGTCTGAGTTTATAAATAATTAAAACTAAAAATGAACATGAGTCAAAATTTAAAAAACTATTGTTAATCAAGCTTACTCATCTTAAACACTAAAATAATAACAGGCGAACGTAATAAAATTGTCATTCTTAAGAAAAAATAAGACTTGAATTGATACAAACAAGTTTGATATTTATTAGAAAAATTAAAGTTAGCCTTAGTTAGTTTTCAATGAAGATTAAGAAGTCTGATTCAGCAAGTTTTTTAAGACTTCAAACTAGCTTGAGTTATCTTGAGTAGCCTGAGTGTGTAAAAACACTTCTGGGACGCTCTACTCTAATGGCAGTGGTCTTATAACTTATTTTAAAGATATTATGAAACATGTACGTTTTTAAAATTAAATGGATTATGAGTTATTATATTGATGGCATATGAGTTCAATATTTAAAAAATATTGGTACTTGTATGATTATTAAGGTTATATTATGAACTATAAATCAATTTTCATCCAGTATAAAAATATTTAAAAACTGCAGCTAATGAAGGGTAAATAATGATAAGTATAACCTATGTAAGTAAATCTATGAAATTTACATGAGATATTATGAGGTTTAAATAGAAAAGCAAAATAAAGGGTCTTTCAAAATGAATAGGATTAATTGAGTAAATTTTATAAGCTAAATAAATCTCAGACCGACCAACAATTTTTTTTCACATCTGGCCCACTGACTGAAAACGTTGCCCCACCCCTAATTTAACCCCTACAGATATATTTAACATTTTACTTCCTTAGTAGTAGCTTATAGAGTGCTGGCCTACAAAAACCAAATGATTATTTGGAAGGGATTCACAAATAAACGAACAATCTTTCCAAAAAACATACTATTTCTCAAAGTTATTTTTTAATTTTACAAACTTTTAAGCATTTGCACTAGAAAAATTATGACGTATTGCCAATTTGGCTTAATATTAGTAAAAATATGTCTAGTAAATCAAATTTTTATTAAAAAGAAATTCACAATTTAATAATCTACTGAAAAAAAATTGCTTTAATAATTCACAAATTTTAGAGCATTTGAAGAGACAAAAACTGACATTTTTCTAATATTGCCAAAAACTGATTTAGCCTTATGCATATGAACCCTATAAGAAGTTTGCAAACCTACGGATTGTAATTTATATTTATCAAATTTGTTACTTATCTTCCTTTATTTTTTTAGCTAAAAGCCTTTTTTCAAGAAATGCACCTTGATATTTTTTTCAAAATATTTTTCAAATCTTATTATTTTTCTATTTTTAAATTACTTTTTTTTTTTTTTTTTTTGAAAAAAAAATGTTAAACACTTCTATTCTACTGACACAATTTCTGTAATTTTTAAAAATTAGACTGCAAAAGTTTTAAAAAGATTGCTCAAAAGCTTTTGAAGAAAAGATAGATTTTTGCTAAATGAAGAGTTGTCATAGGTTATTTGCAAATTGCAGGGTTGCCACTCGTTTTTTCAATATTTTTTCAAGGTTTTTCAAATTTCTTCCAGGTTTTTAAAAGTACACATTTCTAGGTTTATTTTTAGTGTAGTGTTAAATTTAAAGTAAGAAACTGTGTTCAGTAGTATATAAAGATTGAAAAGATACTGTAAAACTACTTAAAATGTATTTTTTAATAAAAAAATGTTTGGTGATAACAAATTTTTTTTATCTATATGATAAATTTTTTGAGTCAAACCAAAATTTTACTACTGAACATGTTAAAATTCATAAAAATTCCAGGTTTTTCCAGGTTTTTTGTTCAAAGTTCCATGTTTTTCCAGGTTTTTTTGCCTAAATTGTCAAATTCCAGGTTTTTCCAAGATTCCAGGTAAAGTGGCAACCCTGAAATTGTTTTCAGGTTTTCTGAATTTCTACCAGGTTTTTAAAAGTACAAGTAATTTGTCCATCTTTTGTTTAAAATTAAAATTGTATTAGCTCAAAATTTTAAATTTAGATTTATGAATTAACTATGTTTTTGTTTAAATTAGTGTACAAGTTGAAGTGATATGTTTTTGCTATAAATTTAGAAAATTTTAATCGAATTGTCTTATTGGATAAGGTTTATGTAATCAAAAGTTTTATTTTGGGATTGTGTTTTAATTTACAAAAAATTCCTAGAGACGATAAAAACTCCTTACAATTACAAACAATTTAACTTACTAATTAACTAGTTTGAGTTTTAAAGCAAAGTTTCAGAAAATGTGGACAGATTGCAAACAGATCGTACATCTTATTTAAGTTGACTTTTTTGTTAGCATTGGCTATCTATAGAGCTATTAAATTGTTTGTAATTGTAAGGAGTTTCTATTGCCTTAAGGAATTTTGTGTACAATAAAATACGAACCCAAATTAAAACTTTTGATTACATAAGATAAACCTTATCCAATGAGAAAATTGAACAAAATTTTGTAAATTTGTAGCAAAAACATATCACTTCAACTTGTACACTAGTTTAAACAACAATATAGTTACACCATAAGACTAAGTTAAAAAATTTTAGCTTTAATTTTCAACAGTCAATGTAAAACCTTATCAATTGCTAATCTTGTGTTTATTATTATTATTTTTTTTTTTTGGCAACTAATTTCAATGCGAGTCCTGTTTTATTATTATTTAAACTTATTAATTATCATAATTGTTTTTTCTAGTTTATATTACCAATAAAATTCTTAAAAATTTTAAATAAGCATTAAATTTTCACTCAAGTTTAGCATCATTAAGTTTTATTTTTTGTTGTTAAACCATAAGTTCAATACTTTGTTTTTCATTTTGTTTTATTTAATATTTTTACATAATTTCCATTTATGTTGTTCAAAAACTTTTTTCAGATTAATATTACAACTGAAGATCTCCTATATGCCAATATAGGAGAGAAAAATTGTTTTGTTAATAATAAACTGAGAAAATAAATAATAGATAAAAATCTCTTTAAAGATATTTAAGTCGAGAACTTAAAATTGTTTGATTTAAAACAAATTACAACAACATAATATTAACTCTAAAAGTTATCATTAAAATCATAATATTTAAAATAATTACTTGAACTAAAAAACTGTTTAAGCTTATTATGATACTACATAAATTATTCAAAAAAAGGTTTATAAACGAATGAATAAAATAGAACTTATATTACACACAATACCAACTTTAAAACTGTTATCATAAATAAATGTCTATAAACAATATTTAAATTAAAACAAACACTGCAACTTTTCAAAAAAAAATATTTAGCCTGATGTGCACAAACCCTGCTTTAAATATAAAAACATTATTGTTTGTGGTGAAAATTTTATATCTAATCTTAATTTTATTTTTTACATGTAAAAGTAGTTTAAATATCTAGGTATTTTCATGTTTTTAGATATTTTTGTTAAAAATTCCTAGTTTTCTTTTAATTTTTCATTTTCCAGGCTTCCAGGATGTTTGGCAAGTGTGTAAAAAGTATTTTAATTCACTTTAATTTACATTTTTTATAAATAGCTTACGAAATTCTTAAACTTATTCCTTCTATATCTAAAAAGTTACTGTAAATTTAAAAAATATAGTTAATTTAGCTGTTAGCTTAAAATTTTATGTTAAAAATAAAACCCTCTAATATGTCCTAAAAGACTAGGATTTAGTCTTTTAGTAATAATCTAAGTATTCCTTCTGCTTATATATTCTAACAGAAATCTTATAAATAATTTGACTTGACATTGACATCATATATATTTTTACTGTCATAAAACTTAATTCATTATCATTTATTCTTTAATATAGCTAAAACAAATTGTGTGCATGACTATTCAATTTGGACAAATAAATTACAACAATTCAAATTCTTTAAAAAAAAATTTGAAGGGCCACAACTCAAAAAGTATATAAAATGCGCATGTAGGTCTAATTTATGGGTAGCTGTCAAATTGGCTCGAGCATACAAAATTGAACAAGGGGAAAAAATTCCTTAAGTGCACAAAATTGCACAAAGATACTTTTGCACAAAGACAATTTTGCACAAGGGGATAAAATTTCACAAAGATAAAATTGCACAAAGGGTCACCTTTGCATGAAGACACTTTCGCCCAAGCAGAAATTTTAAAGGAGACATTTTTGCACAAGTTAATTTCTTTATTTTATTATATTTTTATAACTTTGGTTTTTTTTACCATCACTGTTACCTTTTACCCTCGGTCGGTAAATTATTATTTTTATTCAGATTTTTTTTTTATTTAGTTTTTTTATGTTTTTATTTAAAAAAAACTCATAAATGTAATTTATTTATTTTTTATTATCACTGTTACCCTTAACTCTTACCCTCGGACAGTAGCTTTTATTTTTTAATTTTTTTTTATTATTATTTTTATTAGGTAAATTTTTATTTTATTCTTGCTATCACTGTTACCCCTAACCCTTACCCTCGGTCAGTAACTTTTTTTATTTTTTTTTAATTATCTTTTAGTTTTTTTTTTTGTCTTTTTTTATTTTTTTATTTTTTGATTTTTTACTCTTGTGCAAAAATGTAATTTGTGCAAATCTGACCATTGGTGCAAATTTGACTTTGTGCAATTTTGTACACTCGTGCAATTTTGTTCTTGTGCAATTTAGTCCCCTTGTGCAATTTTGTCTTTGTGCAATTTAGACCCGCTCCCCTAATTTATACCTAAAAAAATTTTTGCACTTTTTGAAAATTATAAATATTTTTTGAGATAGTATGACAAAAATAAGTACAAAAATATAGTAATTTCTAGTAACTTCTAATATTCTTATATTTTTAATTATTTTTTCAAATATTTCTTATCACCATAATCTTAACAGTTAGACCTTAAATTGCATTTTCTTACTTGTTTTAAATACATATTTTTCTTTGATTATTGGCTCTTTAAATTTCTAAAGAAGTTGTTTAAATTTGAATAGTCATGTAACCATTAAATTACTTTTAAAACAATAAATATAGCTTATTGCAAAATCAAAAACAAAGAATTTGATAGGAACATCAAGTTTACAAAATGGTATCAATCAGCAAGCAATCAGATTTCATAGAAAAATAAATAATACTAAAAGTTTTTATTGTTAAACAATAATAAAAATTTTTAAATTATTTTAGGATTAAATTAATTCTTAACTACCTTCATGATTGAACTTAGTTAGAACAAATATAAGGTAGTTGTTGAAGTCAGGGAAACTGTTCAGCTGCTCCAATTTCTATAAAAATTACAATTTTTAAGTTTTATTACAATATAACCATGATGTTTACATAAACAAAAAATTCTGAAATTGAAATTAAAAACAAAACTTTTCACATTTAAAGTAAAATTTAATTATAATCTAAGCTGTTTTTCATTGATAATTTCTTTATAAATGACAAAAAGCTTTGAAAAATATTATAAGTATTCTTATTTAAATAAATTGTTTTAAAGCTCTTAAGTACTTGCAAAATAGATCAAAACTATTAGATTTATAACAGAAGTTTGATATATTTTCTACAATTTTCAGTTAACCAACACTTTATTTTTAAAATTTAATTATATACAGTTAAAAATAGTAAAAATATATTAACTATTTGACAAAAAATCAACATTGTTATATATATAATTATTAAAATTAAAACAACTCAATTGATCTGAAAATAAAATAAGTTCTAACATCATGAACTTGTCGCTGAACATTTGAGTCTGGTGACTGGGAATCTTTTAAAAGTTGAATAATTTGTTTTAATCCTTCTTCATCAGGTTGCCAGTTCATTTTGTGTTTTTTACTTAAATCTGTATATTACATATAATAACTTGCATGCTTGTTGATTAACAAATTGCAAAATATAAGCAAAACTAGTAAACTTTTATACAACTAATTTTTAACCATTTAAAAATATTGGCTTATTTTATAATTCCTAAATACTTATAATTTTATAATAGTGATTTTTATTTAATGGTTTTTATTGTTAATGAGCTGCAAGGGCAGAAAATATAAAATTTAACATTAAAATTTACATAAGCTACTGAAATATAAAAACATAACCAACTTTTGTATTTGGTTATCAGGGGAATGAATTTATTTTTTTTAAGTTTGTCTTTTTTTTGCATGTTTTTTATTTAGCTACTAGTTGCTTTAAACCAATTTTTTTAATTAAAGCAATACTTTTAGAGATACAAGGATATTAATACATGAAAACTTAGTAGGTTTCTGATATAACGAGCAATTTAAAAAGGTAAAAATATACGGTTTCATTAAAAACTAACTTCAAAAATATTAAAGTTTTTGTTTTTAATATTTCCCACATTATTTGAATATAAACAAGCATAACGTTTAATTATTTTAATTTTTTTTGTACTAGTCATAAAAAACCATCTTAATTTTCCAAAAAAAAACTTTTTAAAAACATGTTTCTGTTCAACATCTTGAAAAAATTTATTTGAAAAAAGTGAGTTAACTAAAGATTAGAAGAGGGTGTAAAGCAGTACTAGTTTTCTACTTAGTGTTGTATAAGTGAATAAAATTGTAATGTATATTCAGTCATTTTGTGTTATGAAGCATTATCCAATAAACACAGACTTTAATTTCAATCAAGCGTAATACCTGAAAATACATTGAAAATCACAGTTCTTAGATAAAAAAAAAATTCATATGAAAAAATTAACTTGATTAAGAAAAAAGATCCATACTGGCATAAGTTATCCTAATTAGCTTAGTGTGTAACAACCAATAAAAAAATACTTTCAAAATAATAAGTACAAAAAAAATGTTTTAGTAATCTACTGTGCACATGTATTCAAAAGTTATATCAATTAGCAAAAGAAATTAACTGGGTTCAAGTAAATATTTCAAAAAAAATCAAGGTTGGAAAATAAAAACCCAAGAAAAAATGTTTTAATAAAACTTGTTGGCTAGAATGCCCTAATTTATACTTGATTGCATTTTATGTATTTAAGGGCATAGGGGGGGTAAACACCCTTTTTTGGTTTTTGATCTTATTTTATTATATAGTTTTTACTAAGCTACAAGATGCTTTTTACAGATTTGAAAAATTCAAAATAATTTTTGAGGTATAGCCGGTCAAAGTCAGAGGCAACAATAGAATCCTTATGGGAGGCGCAAACTAAAACGTCAAATAACTAGAAATCACTAAAAATCTATCTCCTCCTACGTTTTTTGAGATAACTACCTCAAATTTTCAGGATATGTTCCTTGCAGTATTTAGAAAATTCTGTCGGAACAGAATTTAAAAAAAATAAAAAATAAAAATTTTATAACAAAAAAACAAAAAAAAACTGTTTTTTTTGTTTATTTTTTATATAAAATTTTTATTTTTTGTTTTTTTAAAAATTCCTTCCGACAGAATTTTCTAAATATATCAAGGAACATTTCCTGAAAGTTTGAGGTAGTTATCTCAAAAAACGTAGAAGATAGATTTTTAGTGAAATAGTCTTTTTTTGCCGTTTTAGTTTGCGCCTCCCATAAGGATCCTATTGTCGGCTTCGACTTTGACCGGCTATATCTCAAAAACTATTTTGATTTTTTTAAATCTGTAAAAGGCATCTTGTAGCTTAGTAAAAACTATATAAAATAAGATCAAAAACCAAAAAAGGGTGTTTACCCCCCCCCCCCCTATGCCCTTAATTTAAAAACTTTCCCTAACCATAGTTTATAGTGTCAATAATAACATAACCAGGGTTGACAATTTTTGAGACAAAAACTTTTTGAGTTTAGCAGAAATCATTCAAACAAGCCTCACAAGAGTTTAAACTAGCCTGAAGTTTTTAAAAGTTTCAAAATAGCCTGTGGTATCCTGAGTGTGTGGCATGTCTGCAAATATTTTTAAACAATAGTTGGTGAAGATTGTTTATAGTTTTCTGTAGCTAGTTAATAAAATTAAAAAATATTTATTATAGTTTTTTAGTAGGTGAAGACTCTAAATTTTTCAATAAATATTTTTATATGCAAATCCTGAATTGATTACTTTTGTTCAACCTGTTTCAACCACATATTTACTTAATAAAAAGTAAAGTCTTTTGTGCAGGGTTTCCACTCTTTAAAGTAAATAAGCCAGTGAAAGTAGGATTTGATGTGGAACACAATAGATTTACACTTGCTAGCTCTGTTCACTCACATAATACAAGATTTTCTAAGAAAATGAATTTTATAACTGAAAGACCTAGAACAAGACTTGGCCTAAACTGCTTTAGGTATCTGGGTCCCAAGTTTTGGTCTAGTGTCCCTGAAACTTTTAAAAACTTAAAAAAAGATTGTTTTAAATTTAGATATAAAAAATTTTTGTTGAATAACTACAAGGAGTAGATCTAGAAAGCTTCTGCAAGTATGTTTTGTTTGTGTTGAAATTTGGTTGATGTTATTGGGGCATCAGATTGTGGTGTGTTGGTCTTTATTTTCTAAATGTCCTGTTAATGTAAGAGTGATTGTTATAAATTATTGAAATAAATTTTGTTTATTGTTAATATATTTTATTTGTTTTTCATTTTGTTATTGTGTTAGATTTAAGATAGTTCATTTCATTTATTAATTTTTTATTTATATATATATACTTTTTTTTAGATATTATAGGTAAAAGTTTAAATTTAGTACAAAATGTTTTTTTTTTTAGTTTGTTTATTTATTCAATATCTATTTTATTTATTTTACTTACTTATTTATTTTATTTATTTGTTTATTTTTTTTTTCTTTGAGTTTGAACCAAGTTAATACTAAAAAAGTTGTAGAACACTTATTATTTTATTGATTTTAGTGTTAATGTATCTATATATTTTTTTTTTTAATACAAATAGTTACTTTTTTTCCTACTTACAGTTTTTCTTTAATCTAGCTTCTTTTTTTTTCTAAAACTAAATACTTTAAATTAGATATTGGTTTATCTGAGTTTGCAACAGCTGATTGTTAGTTCACACTGGTGGCAGTGATCACATGATTGGATTGTTGATGTGTTTTTTGTTGTAGCGCCGGTGGATATTTACTCGGGATTTGAGCTTCATTGTTTTCCCACACTTTGTGGTTTTTGATGTTGAGATTTTAGCCTTGTGAGTGTTTGCCAAATGGTGTGTCACCAAGGATTTTGTTTTTTGAATAAAGGGTTAGGAATAGTTTTTTATTTTTGGTTAGTTAAACATTTTTGTTTTTTTTTTGTTTTTAGACAGATTTAGTTTTATTTTTAATTAAAAAGTATTTTTTTTTTTTAGTAAATATAAAAGATAGGGCAGGTGGAATAACACCTGATGAGCTGAAACTCACTTGCATGACCTTCAGAAAACGTTTATCGTTGTAGAGGGGAGAGTGGGTTTCTTCTGACGTTTTTCTACCTTTAAAAAAAAAAAGTGATCAAAAGTTAGCCTGAATCAGCCTGAATTTATGTGAAAACTATAATAAAATTCAGAAACCAAAAACTGAGAAAAATACTGTTGCATAAAGCTTAAAAATATCATAATAATAGTCAAAGAACTTGATAACTATGAAAAAAAAACAAGATTTAAAAGAGAAAAAAAAATTAATCACCAGTTATAAAAACTACTACAAATAAGGAGTTTTTTTTAACATCTAACCTAACCAGAGTTTTTCAAAAAATCTCACAAAACCCAATAAAGCATGATTTGGCCTGAATTTTGCAAATATATTAAATTATCTGAATTGGCATGAGTGGTTTAAGTAACCAGGGTTTGTGGCAACCATGATTGTATCACTGCTTACATCTGAAATACCTTATATCTTTTCCACTATTTTTTTCTTATGTTGCTAATAAAACTAAAATTTATAAAATTAATTCAAAAAGTAACAAGTTTAAGAAAACAGTTTGTTATAGATAAACAGTGTTACTTTCATTATATTGAAGCAGAATCCCACACACTTTAAACTCTATATTATCATTTTAACTGTTCAAAAATATAGGTTTAATCGTTTGCTAACAAAAGATCCTAGTGAAGTAACTTCACTGGAATATAAATAAAACAAATTGTACAGTAATCTTCCTTTATTGTACTAACATATGTTTCTGTGTGTTAACAAATTAACACACTTTAACTGGGTTCAAACTCCAACATAATGTTTTGACTTTAATATTTTTAAATTATAAGTTTAGACATAACTTCAAAACAAAAACTATTTTATCACAATAAGGTGTCATACTTTTTGTTAAAACTTCCAGGTTATTTCAGGTTTTTTTGCCAAAATTGTATAATTCCAGGTTTTTCCAGGTTTCCAGGTAAAGTTCCCCAAAAAACGTTTATTGTTGCAAGGGGTAGAGTTTGAGACTGATTTTTTTTTACCATAAAAAAAAAAGTGGCAACCCTGCAAAAATGAAAATTTTACAAAAAAAATTTTATATTAGATATCTTATATCTAATCTAAATCTCATTTTTTATGCTTGTCTAGGTTGTTCCCAATTCCAGGTATTGTATTTTATGATTTTTAATTAAAATTCTATGTTTTTTAAGATTCAAAGTTAAATGGCTACTCTTTATATTGTTGGAGAGGGAGATTAAGTAGTAATGTTTTTCAATAAAAAATTAATTTGCTCTTTCAATGAGCAACCATATTAAACTTGCTATTTTAGATTTTATTTATCTGAAAAATCTTAAAACTAAAACCTACGTTTATAGTACTAATGTACAATAGCTAAATCTTAATATTCAATAACATTTAACCACTGAATAATTTCTACCAAATTCATAAAGTATTTAAAAGTAGTTGTAGTTCTTGTTTAAAGTTTACTTTAAAAATCTGATATTTCTTTGAAAAATATAACTTTATATGCTTCAATAGGTATACAAAAACAGATATTTTACATTCAAACTCTTTTTCAATAGTTAGTAGCAGGGACGTAGCTAGCTCAAAAAAGTTACAAATCTGCAAAAAAAAAATCAAGAATAACGTGTGATGACGTCATAACGGGATTAAAGTAGTTTTAACTACCTTTAATTTTATATGAAAGTGTACAGTTTTGTTAAAAGTTTGAAAATAAATTGAATGTTGAAGTATAATGAATAACTGAATACAAGGCAATTTGTACTGCTCTTGACCCCCTATAATTCTTTATGTGTTGAGACTTTTATGAACCTATTAAACCTTTCATTTAAAATAAAATTATTTATTAAGAATTTAAATTTAATAGTATTACTAATAGTCCTAAAATATTTAATTTTAAAAGCAGTTTCCCCAATTCAGAAAACATTTGAAAAAATTGTTGCTTTTATTAGACAAAAATCACAAATTTTAGGAGTTAAATAAAAATAAAAGAGATATAAAATAAAAAAGTAAACAACATTTGATAAAATTCAGATTTACAATTACTTTATTTTGTCAAAAATTATTCATAAAGAAAGGAAGAGTACACTTCTTTGTAAATGTTATTACTAGCTTTGGTAGATAAAGATTTAAGCTGTAAAAAAGCATAAAACTTTGTCCTACTAAAAAAAATTGTTACATAAAAGCTGTAAAAAAGAATCAAACTTTTTTTTACAAAACAAACCTGTTAAATAAAAGAACTTAGTTAAATAACCCCAAACTTTGAATATTAAACATCTATATTTTTCAGATACGATGTAAAGCATATGAATAAATTCAAAAATAAAGATTTTTAAACATAAAATAAATTCTTTTTTTTTAATTCTTGTTATGATTTCATAATACAACTATACACTTGTTAAAATAAATAGTATAAACTAATTTTTTTAAATCTTAGATTGAAAAAGTTATATAAAATTTTTATCATTTATCAAACATAGAATAAAGAATTAAACTGATATATATTATAAATTTAATAAACGACTCTAAAGTTTATAAACTTTTTTAAAACAACAGATACAATACATATTCTTGATACGTTTAAAAAAGAAATAAAATACAAAAATCGTCATATTGTAAACAACAATGCTTGTAGAAAAATAAAATTTACAGTAATATTTAAAAACAAGTTAAAACAAACTTTATATTTTGCATATTAAAAGGTTTAAACATTACTCACTCATTTTCGAAAAATGTTTATTAATTAATTTCGTTTAGCTCTTTTTAGAATAATATTGCTAAAAACTATTAATATTTAAAGTAATTTATATATATACAATTAATTTGAAAAGTCTAGCTAAACATAGTTACGTCATAAAGTATAAAAGTCTGTTTAAAATAATTTTGAAAAATAGAATTGAGTTGTATTTAACTAACTTGAAGTATGATTTATAAGACAAAGTTTCTAAAACAAAAACATTTAAAATAGTAGAATTTTTTTTACCTGAAACTCATTTAAATAAAAATCACATTAAAAATACGACAAAACGACAACAATAATACTACTAAAGACGCTAATTATAAAGTTTTAAACTGTAAAAATCTCTTTGTTTGCAAATTTATGGCTTGCGACTTCTAATAAACAAAGATTCTAGAACTGAAAGATGGTAGGAGTTTCTAGCTTGGGATAGGATTACGAACCTATTATCTAGGTAGTTCTCGGCACAAGTTCAATTTCAACTAATTATAGAAATAGTTTGTCATATGCTTTAGATCAGGGTTTCCCAAACTTTTTTGCAAATGGCCCTCTTTAAAAAATTTGAAAAAGCAATGGCCCCTTCAACAAGATTACTCATAAACTACGATAAAAAACACCGAAAACTTTTTTTTTTGCTCTTCGTATGCAACTCAAGAATATCTAGTGTAAGTTTCTAAACTACCATAAAAAACACATAAGATCTTTTTTTTTTGCTCTTCATCTGCAACTCAAGAATATCTAGTGTAAGTTTCAAGTTATGGCCTCATGGCCCCCCCTCTTCTCCCTTTGCTGCTCGTGGCCCCCTGAGTATCTATCATGGCCCACTTTGGGAAACCCTGCTTTAGATCAAATTAGTGTTCTAGATTCTGTTAGATTTTTAAGGTATTTAAAAAACTTAGATAAATTCAACTATGACAAAATCAATAATAAATATGAAAGAAATTTAAAGTTTTTAATAAAACATAGATTTGGCAGTTTAAATGCCAAAACGCACATTTATAATCTTTCTAATTACATACCCAACGATGATGAAAACTTTGTCTTAAAGCATGGTTTAAAGTTTTGCGATCCTCCCAATAAACTTAAACGAGAACTTATTTTTTCTGAATTTGAAATTCTTACGGAACAATTACAGCACCATAAGGCACTAAATAAAATTAAATTTGAACAATGTTTATCCAAACTAAATGATCTTTCTCAAACGTATTCTACACTTAAAGTTAATCATTCCGATAAACTAATGCGTAATAAGTATAATGAAGCTTTAAAACGATTAAAAGATAATCCAAACATAGTACTTTGTAAAGCAGACAAAGAAAAAAATATTGTAATTTTAAATAAGGCTGATTATATAGAAAAAATGATGGTAATTTTAAATGATAGTTCAAAATTTTTAAAACTCGGACAAATCGATAAATTTGACCACACAAGTAAAATTGAAAACAGCATTCAGAGAAAACTGAGAAGTTGGTTTGCAAAAGGTCTAATATCAAAAGAAGTGTATGAATCAACCAGACCTATTGGCTCACAGCGCCCTAAGTTGTATGGACTCCCAAAAACACACAAAAAAGAAATTCCACTTAGACCTATCTTATCTATGACTAAATCACCACAATCAAATTTATCTACCTTTTTAATTTCCGTTTAAGAATCAGTATTAGAAAAATTCACTACTCACTCAGTACCTGATTCTTTTAATTTTGTTGATAAACTAAAAGCTTAAACCTTTCCTAACCAAACAACTTTATGGTATCATTTGAAATTAAAAGTTTGTTTACAAACGTTCCACTTGATTAAGTGTTAAGTATTTGTTTAGATCAGTTGTACAATTCTGATTTACTTCCGCCTCCTTTCCCAAGATCTGTTTGCAATGATATGCTATGTATGGCCACGGGATATGTACAATTTAGTTTTAATAATCTCATGTTTCGTCAAATTGACGGCGTAGCGATGGGAAGCCCTTTAGGCCCTATTCTTGCTAACATTTTTTTCGGTTACTATGAAAATAATCTTCTTTCATTAGATAACAGTAAGCCATTTTTACTTCAAAAAACAATGTCAATAACTTTTTTACTTTGCTAAATAAGATGCACAAATGCATAGTTTTTAACGTAGAAGAAGAAGTTTTTGGTAAAATTCACTTCTTAAACATTAACATTACTAGAAACAGCAACAACACCTTTTTTACTTCTGTGTACAGAAAAGAAAATTTTAGTCCACACCAGGGACGTAGCTAGCTCAAAAAAGTTACGAATCTTAAAAAATTAAAACATCTGAAGTAACGTGTGATAACGTCCTAGCGGGAACACAGCAATTAAAACTACCTCTAATAATATTGAATTTAGTCTGAAAATATGCAGTTATGTTAATACATCAAAAATGGAATGTTGAAGTACGAGTGATAACTGTATACAAGGCAATTTATTTTGCTCCACACCCCCTATGACTCTTTATGTCATGCAACTTGTGTAAACTAGAAAACATTCATTAAAAATAAGTATAAAAAATCACAATTTAACTCAAAAACATTTATGTTGTTATCAAAATCAAACATTTAACGTAGTCAATAGTAACAACAAGTTATGTAGATTTTTGTAACATAAAACTGTATGATTTTGATTTTTGAAGCTACAGCTTCCATTAGAATCAATTTTGCTGTAACACTTTAACAGTGTTTTTCGCAGTTTTCTCTTGTCGCTTACGTTTTGATTAGTTATAGCGTGGCTAACGCCATATTATAAATTAGTGATGTTTTCACTTTAGCTTTTCAGCCAAATTAGATTATATTGTATCATTCTGTCAGTAGTTCGTTATATTTTGTTTTATTGCAGTTTTTACACATTGTAAATATACATTTGTTTCAGAGACTCGATTTCTTTATACTACTAGTTCAACTGTTCAAAAATATAGGTTAAATCGACTGCTAAAAAAGATCCTAGTGAAGTAACTTAACTGGAATATAAATAAAAACAAATTGTACAGAAATCTTCCTTTATTGTACCAACATATGTTTCTGTGTGTTAACTAATCAACACACTTCAACTGGGTTCTGTGAAAAAATAATTACTGTAATGAAAGAATAGAAGCATAGAATAGAGTGGGTGTATACATGTTTTCATTAAAATATTTTTTTTTACAGATAATAGTTAATAATAGATAAAATATTTAATATTAAATCCGACTGTTATAAAACTATATAATATTTAAGATTATTAAGTCTAAAATAAGTAAAGTAAACTAAAATACACAACAAAACAACAAATCATAATATAAACAAACAACTCACGTTAATGGAAAGAATAACTGATTTGAATTTTACTGTTGTTAACGAATGAACAAAATACATTCATTACATCTAATAATTACGTCACGATATAAATGAGGTTATTTCGGTAGGACTTTTTATGTGTACTATTTTATGGGCACTATTTTATGTGTAGAATTGCTGCAATCAATTCTACCCATAATTTGATGTGATGTCATCAAAATTATGTGTAGTATTTAGATGTTGCTGCAATTAAGTTGCTGCAATTAAATGAAAAATAAAATACTGTCCAGGCCTTATATGAATATTATGGATAGTTTTTGTAGTTTTAAGTTTATAAACAAACAAATAAAATATAACTTGAATAAACATAAACCAATAGTATGATTTATTTTTACAATCATTTGAGATATATTTTGTAAACTGACAAAAGTAGTGGCTAGACTTATTAAAAGAATATGGATAGTTTTTTTTATGTAATTTTAATAAAGAAAAAAAAAACTTGAATACACTTAAACAAATTGTTTGATTTATATGTATATTTATGTAATTTATTGTTTTTATACTAACAGAATTAATGGCTAGTCATATTTTAAGTAATTTTGATTTTTTTTTTTTTTAAGATTTTATAAACAAAATTTATAAATTAAACTTGAACACACATAAACTGTTTGATTTAAATCTAAAATTGTTTGATTTATAGTTGTATATACGTAATTTGTATTTAGTAAACTTGTAGAGGTTCGGCTTTGCATTTTATAAATATTTTGGATATTTTTTTCATTTAAGATTTCAATAACAATATTAAAAAATAAAAATTGAACACACATAAACCAATAGTTTGATTTATAGTTGTATAGATGTAATTTATATTTAGTAAACTTATAGAAGTAGTAGTTTGGTCTCATGTGTACTATTTTATGGGCACTATTTTATGTGTAGAATTGCTTCAATCAATTATGCCCATAATTTGATGTGATTTTATTCAAATTATGGGTAGTATTGAGATGTTGCTGCAATTAAGTTGCTGAAATTAAATGAAAAATAAAATACTGTCTAAATCTTATATAAATATTATGGATAGTTTTTGTATTTTTAAATTTATAAACAAACAAAAACAAAATAACTTGAATACACATAAACCAATAGTTTGATTTATTTTTACATTTATTTAAATAATATTTTGTAAACTAACAGAATTAGTGGTTAGACTAATTGAAAGATTATGGCTAATAAATTTAAATTTTACTTATCTAACACTTAAGAAAATAAACTTAAACAACTAAAAAAAACAAAGTTTTTTTAATAAATTGTTATTTTAATGAATAAAAGATAGATCACTAACAAGTATAATGAATTTTTTTTCTATTTTTACAAAATGTTTCTGTTAATTAATGCTTTCTAAAGATCTACCCTTTTAATGTTAAAGTAAGTAACGTGTAAAGAAGTAATAAAAAAGAATAATAAAGAATTTATAACGAAACACACTTGTATTACAACATTAGCAGATTAGTAAAAAACTAACATGATTAACCTATCTGTAACTATTTTTTTGATATGTAGTAAAAATGTATACTTGATAAATAATAAAGAATTTAGATGATATGGGTTGCTTGACAAAAATAAAAATTTCTTCTATCAGTTTTTGTAAGTTATCTTCTGTTTTTTTATCCATTGGAGTGCTTAATATATCCATTTTTGTTTCTGCGAAGCTAAAGATATTTTCAGAAAGAATTAAAGAATTGAATTGTCGTTTTATTTTTGCTTTTTCTGAAAAATTAATATTTGATTTTCTTAAATTGTATATAATGTTTTTACTTATATGTAAATGGCATCTAAATTTCAAACTTTCTGGGAATATTTTATAGACTGAATTTATAAGAGCTTGTTCCCCATCTGTCACAAAGGATAGTTTGGAATAATCAAACTCAGGGAAATAACTGTGTATTTTAGATTTAACAAAATTGAAAAAATGATCGTAGTCCTCTTGCTTAGATTTTTTATGCAGAAAACATGGACCTAGAAACACAGGGTTAGATTTATTATTTTTGAAAGTAACTTTGTTGTTTTTGAAAGTAATAGCTGTAAGAAAATGTGCTCCTAAGTTGAAAGTCCTGTCTACACTTAAAACCGATCCAAGATCTTTTGAACATGTGATCATGTCAAGAAATTGGTCTTCTGTAAAAAGTACAAACGAAGACAAGTTATCATGTACATTATTAAACTCCGGGTTATTAAATTTTTTTATATATTGAACAAATCCATCACCAACTTTTTCAAAACAGTTTTCCAAGTCATTAGCAATATTTTTTTCTTTAAACTCTTTGTGCTTATTATTTACTCTATATTTAGTATTTTTGATAGTTTTAGTTGATACAATAGGATCATCAACAGTATTCTTTATTTTTTTACTTTTTACATTTATGTCATCTTTAACTTTTATAATTGACATTGGATCAACTCTTATTTTTTTACATTTCATGGGTTGTTTACCTATGTACTGAAACAAAGCTCTTTCGATTTTATTTGAAACTATAACTGTAACTATTCTAAAAAATTTTTCATCAAGTTTATGTTTTGTTTTATACCATAAAAATTTAACTATGCCAGGTTCTTTTATTTCATCTGGTATTTTTATTAGAGTTTCTACAGAGCAGGATTAAGACTTTTTGAAAAAAAAACAATCTTTTTTATAAACTTGAGAAAAATTTGATTTTAAGTAATACAATGTTTTATAGTTTTTAGTTTTATAATCCCACTCCCCGCAATCATCATAAAATTTAAAAGGTCTTTTGCTATTTGGAAAATAATAATTGTTCATGTCAACAACAAATTGTTTATTGCTTTTTATAACGTTTGGTATTTTATCAAAAACTTGATCACAGTTAATTAATAACTCATATATATCCTTGTTTCGTTTAAATTCTCTGTAAGGTTTAATAAAGACATTATCCAAATTGTTTTCTAATTCATTGTTTTTTGTATCTTCAACTGAAACTGATTGCTCAATGTTATTACCCTTATTGTTTTTTTTTTTGACCATGAACAGTTTTTAAGTTATTTTTTGTTTTACTATAGTTACTTTTATAATCTTCATAATCAGCATTATTTACAAAATCATTTTCATCAGAATCATAACTTTGAAAAGATTGTGGAGCTTTATTAGTTTTATTTTGTTTTTTAATATCAACTGTTTCTATAGAAGGTTTTATTTTAGCTTCCTTACAAATGTTTTTTTTACCATCACTATCATTTACAAATTCATCACTATCATTTTCATCATTGTCAAGTAATATAACTCCATGGCTATTAATATTAAATTTATAATTTTTTTTAGTTTTATCAACTAAACTCACAAAATGATTAGGCTGCCAATAATGTTTTGTTTTGTCAAAAATTATGCTTGACCATTGAATATTAATGATCACTTCGCTACCAACTGCTTCACAATTATATATTGTGTTAAGCACTTTAGCCGTAGTGTTTTCTAATCCATTAACAAAGGGATAAAAAGTACTTATGTGAACCTTCAATGCCATTGCACTGCAAGCAATATGGGCCACCCCCATCCAAGTTTGTGGTACTCCAACTTGTAGCGTCAAGGAAAACACAGAATCTGATACAAAATACTTGTACTTCTCTTTGATTTGGACAACAGTTTCTTTATTTTTCAACATCCAAATAAAAACTTGTAGCCTTAGGTTGTGGTGATTGTCTTCAGTACCATATAGTGACTGTGAAATAGCCTTGAAGAGGCAGTCCCCTGCTCCAGAGTTTTTAATTGGAATTAACTCTGTAGGCAAACCAAGTTGCAATTCTAAGGCTGTTTTATCAACTTCATGAGTTTCATCAAAGTGTACACTTTTTCTAAACTCATTAAGTGGCCTCAAACTTAATCTGGAAAATTCGCTAAAGAAAAGTTTTTTAAACTCATCTTCTGGCAAATGTTTCAATTTACTAATTAAAGAAAAACTTCTTGTGTCATAGCTTTTAAAAAAGAAACCTGTTACAAAAAATATATAAAACAAATTTAGTAAATAATCTTATTTTGTAGGGTTTGAACTAAGGTATAAATTGCTTTTTACTGTTTTACAAAAATCAAATTATTTTTGATATTTAACCAGTCAAAGGCAGAAACCAAAAAACATGGTAAAATTAAGAAACTCAAATATAAAGCAACTGAGTTTACTGTGCAAGAACTAAAAACCACATAATTAAACTGTGTAATAACTGATACCAAAATACAGGGTTATTACTAATTTTTTAATTTTTTTTCCAAATTTCTTCCAGATCTTTAAAAGTACATATTTTTGGGTCTATTTTTTTTTTAAATTAAATTTAAGGTAAGATAGCTATGTTAAACAATATAAAAAAATTAAAAAAATCCTGTAGAGCTACTTTAAATCTTTTTATTTTTATTTCTGATGATGAAAAAAAAATTCTCTCTAAGAAATAGATTTTTTGTGTCAAATTTAAATTTTACTACTGAACATGTTCAAACTGTATAAAATTCCAGGTTTTATGCTTAAAATTCAATGTTTTTCCAGGTTTTTTTCAAAATTTCTTTAATTAAAGGTTTTTCAGGTTTTTTTTTCCCCTAAATTTACAAACTCCAGGTTTTTCCATGTTTCCAGGTAAAGTGGCAACCCTGAAAATAATATTACTATTACTAAAAAAAACATTTAATGAGCCTTATAACAAATACTTTAACCTAAAAAGACCAACTTAACAACTGTTTTACTACCTATATATTTATTTCCTATATTTTACAAAAAAAAGTTAAGATTAACTCTGTTATATAGTCTTCTATTTTGCTGCTGATACTTTTACTTCTTTTAAGTTTTAAATCTTGTAAAAAAATACAAAATTTTTCAAACAATACAAAATATATAAAATGTTAAAATTATATTTTCTTGAAAAAAAAATATTTTGTATTATATTATATATTACTTTTTTAGTTAGAAATATAAGTTTCCAATATGAATAACAAAAACAAAAAAAAATATTAATCAATTTTTATGACAAAATTAAAAGTTACATACTAATTTTTCTAGTGATTTGGCTATTAAAAAAAAACAAGAATTCATAAACTTAACTATAAGCAAATTTTTAACACTTAAAACACTAATGTAAATTTTCAGTGTTTTGTTATAGTCAGTATTGTTTACATAGCATAAACATAAATTTAAATTCAACATTTTAGAGGCCTATACAGTTTTTGTTTGTTTACAAAAAAGATATCGTTTTTTTTATGGAATACTACAATTTTTCAATTGATAAACCGGTCCATTGCAAAAATAAAGTTTTATAAATTTATTAAATATTTTAGCTAGGGTTCAGAATTCAATTATTTCCTTACCCTGTCCCCATAATTTCAATTTATTGTTGAGTACGGGCAGCAATTAGTTGTTTTAAAAAGCTCAGAACTCAAATTGATATTACAGACTTTAAAAATTTAGAATTTTTTATTATTATGAGAATTTATCCATATTTTTTTCAATACTTTAAAATAAATATTTAAGTACTTCGTACAATAGTTGTTTATCTGCTAAGGCTTTACTAATTACGAAACTTAAGCCCAACATGTTTAAGTAAGTGGAACCTGGTAAGACCAAAAGTAACTCTTAATAGACTTAAATGTTCCATTTGTTTTTAATTAGTATTGGTTTTAAATTTAGATTGCTTTTTTGTAGTTACTTCAACTTTTGCGAAATTTATAATAATTAGTAGGTGATTATTAAATTATAGAATTTCAAAAAACAGCTAAGCCTTAAAAGCTAGCTTAAATGAGTTTAGTGACAAAAGGGTTCTCTATTGTCGGTATTGAAAATTGTAACAGTTAAAAGTTGGAAGATTAAAAACTGTTAGTCGACTCATATAGGAAAAATGTTATAAGTTTTTTATATATTTTTATTAATCTTATATTAAAACTTATAATGAACTTTAATAACCTTTTGATTGCTTGATTTTACCCTTATTTAGAATGAGTTATATGCACTTAAAACACTATGATTTACTCACTATTCTAAAATAAAACAGAAAAGCTCAAAAAACTTGGTCCTAGAACCTGGTACACGAAAAACCTTTCGGTTATCGAGTCGCACACCACTAGGACATCTTTTAAGGTCTAGTCCAGGACGTTAAATAAAGTATTTTTTATTTGAAATACGATAAGTTATAAAATCTTTATGCAAAATAATTTATTCTACAAACAACTTTTAACAATAAACTACTCAAAGTTACTTTTAACTAAATTGGCAATAGATATAATTTATTTCTTAAATTTTGAGTAGGTAAGCAAAAATTATTCAAAATGTAATTTATAACATTAAAGTATATAGGTCGTTTTTAGTAATTTTCAAAACATGCTAAATAAGCTGGAGCTCATTATAATCAAAAAACCTTACTAAAGCCTTAAATAATTTATATCATTAAAAAAATCGAATCTTATTAATTCTTCTGTTAGTATTATTTAACTAAAAATCATAGATATCACAAAGAAAATTTTAAATATCATGTTGTAAAAATACGGTTTTGTATTTAATGCCATTAATTGTTACAAATTATGTCTTTAATGAAATATCCCGACAATTTTCATTAGTGTTTGTAAAGTTGCAAAAAGAAATAAATTATTAAAATTTTTACACAATTTTAATAAAATTGAAAATAATCTATATTGTTTAATAAATTCTAAATAATTAATCAACAAAATAAGTAAGAGAACTAAATTAAAAAATTCAATTAAGACTGCTTAACTAAAAAAAACTATATAATCAAACTCTTTTTGTTTGCATAAGTTTGGCTTGTAAATATGAGTAAATACAGCTTCATTCTAAATTAAATCAAGCACATCATTATATTTTCTTAATATACTAAAACTATATTCACTGTGATTTTTTGCATACATAGCGTCCTTTACAAAATGTTCACCTATCGAAAATGCATACACAGCATACTTAATAGCAATACTAAGAGACTTTGGCTGTTTGTTAGTATAATTTAGAACACGTGTCGGTATATTTTCCTTAAATTTTTTCAATAAGTGCATCTTTTTTGATCTATATAGCTGTTTGAGCAACAACATTTAAGCATGTAAAACACACTATTGTAAACACTATTGTATTTGTTTGGTATAAGGTCTTTTACTTCTAGGCAAAAAACAGAACTAGAAGTTAAAATTAATCTATTTAATCGTTTAAAATTGAAAATGTATAACAGAAATGAAAGATAAATTTTGTTTGCAACTAAAAGGTACTAACTTTTACATCTAGTTCAATTATTAGCCCAAGATGAAAAAACCTTATACCCTAAAGGGTAGGTGTCAGAAATGCACAAAAGGTCACTTTCGCACATGATTAAATTTTACACGGCATCAGTTTTGCACGAGTCGTCAATTTTGCACGGAGTCATTTTTACACAGGGTGGATTCAAAACTCGGATTTTTTTCGTTAAGCCAATCAGAATGAAGCTTTTTTTATCTTTTCAAACTAACAAATTTTTGCTTCTGTTTTGATATTCAATTGATATAAATAAAACAACTAAGACAGCCTATACTTCAAATAATAACAAATATCGGTTAATCAAGCAAAAAACTTAATAAAAAAGTAATTAAAGTATTTAGTGTATCAGCACAAATAACAATCACCTCTTTCAGAAGAACGTAAATAAGCTCTTTACATCTAAATAGCAAAGAATAGTAACATTAGCTTTTTGATGTTTCAATTTCAATTCATCCACAAATTCGAAAAAGTCTTTAATAAAATATGTTGAAAAATTTTAACAAGCATTTATAGTACTATTCAAATTTATTTTTCCAACTTATTTGTCTTAAATTGTCTTTCTCAGGTTCTAATTCTTTAAACTTCGTGTCATTTTTTATTATTTTTAACACTTTAGAAACATAATCATCCTTGTTCAGATTATTTCATTTTAATTACTGTTTTGTTTTGTTTTTTGCTTGATTAACTAATATCTGACGTAATTATAAAGTAATATAAGTACTGAATATTCTCTATTTTGTTCAATTGTAACAAACTAACGAAAATTTGTTGTACTATTTTTGATTTGAATAAAAAAATTGTTTGTTTTAAATTAAGAAACTGTAATTTATATGTTTACTACTTTTATGCAAATCAACTATTTTAAATAAATCTGCTTAATTTCGGTGTTTGAATTTTTTTTGTCACATGTAAAAAAAGTGGGTTATAATTAAGTCGCTATACGGTGTTTTTATCTTTGTTATAAGTAAAAGATATTTTTTTGTCAGTTTTAACACTAAAACTACTAATTTACAATTTTCTATCATTACTTTTCTAAAAGCGTTCTGTTAAGGATGTTTTGTTAAGTTTTTAAATTGCTACTGTTATCAAATATTGTCTTCTATTCTCATAAAGGCTTATAAAGGGTCATTTAAACGTTTTCTAGTGTTTATTTCAATTAAAAAACTAATTAATATCTAGGAAGCTTTAAACTTAAAAATTTTTAATCCACTAGTTTTCGTAATTTATTTTTAAAGTAATAATTTCTTAAACCGAATACAGTTTTTAATTTGTATGTATATTTTACGTGAACAAAATCTTTTACAATTAAAAGAAAAAACTAAAGAAATAATATAAAACATATAAATTATTATTTTTGTTATTTTACAGTTTTAGTTAAGTGTAGTATTAAAATTTTGAATTTTATTCACCATAATTTTGTAAACATTTAAAAAGTTTTACATTTATTGTACAATTTTCGTCATAAAAAAAATTAACTAAAATTTATTTGTTATAGTAAATATGTGGTACATGATAATTAAAATTCTTTAATAAAGGATTTAAGAGACCATATCTTAAAGTATGAACATATTTAAAAAGATAAAAAGTAGGTGTGTAGGTTTTATTAACAACTACAAGCTTTTTTTTTTCAACCTTTTTTTAAGATGTTGTATAATTATAAAATTATAATATAACATATTTTGTTTAACTATATCTAAAAAATATTTAAAATTTTGCAAAAAAAAGGCTTATAGATATCAATAAGTAAACTACATTTATAGTTGTGGTGGTTAAAAAAAAGAACTTGAATTGTCTGAATTAGAATAGTCGTTCACCCTATTTATGTAGATGTTTGGACCTGGTATTATAATTATACTGAATATTAAATTAAAAAACGTTAGTTTCAATTTACCAAGAAAAAAAAAACGAGTTTTGAATTCACCTAGTTTTCAATTAAAAGTATTTAAATTTTTTTTTTTTTAAATACATTAATGAAATCACCTTATTATAACGCAAATAAGATAGAAATTCTAATTAAATGTAATAGTAGTATAAATTAGTTTAATAATAGTACAAAATAATATATGATAAACTTTTATAACTGTATCTTACATCTGATTAAAATCAGTATTAACTAGTGATGTACCGGACCCGGATCCGGACTTTTTTTTCAAACTAGAATCCGGCCAGAACCGGATCCAGACTTTTTTTTTAAATTAGAATCCGGCCGGAACCGGACCCGGACTTTTTTTTTCAAATTAGAGTCCGGCCGGAACCGGATCCGGACTTTTTTTTCAAATTAGAATCCGGCCGGATCCGGATATCAGACAAAAATGGCAATATCCGGCCGGACCCGGATAGTGAGTCCGGTACATCACTAGAATAAACTAGCCTGAGTCAGAATGAGGTTTTTAAAAACTGAAAAAAAGAACTTTAATCTAATAATAGGTAGAACAGCTAGCCACAATGTTTACAAGTTTAGATGTTATTTACAATTAAAAATCTGAAATCAAGTTCATGAACAAAATACACTAGAAAATTACAAAATATTGAAAACTGGATCAGCTCAAACTCATTCAAAATCTAAAAGAAAACTAGCCTGAGTTTTTATAAAAAAACTGAACTAGCCTGAGGCAGTCAAAGATTTTCTAAAATTCCCAAAAATTTTGAAACTAGCAGGGTTGCCACTGTTTAAGTCAATAAAACTAGCTAGAGTGAGTATAAACAAGCCTGAGTCAGAATGAGGTTTTTAAAAACTGAAAAATTACTTTAATCTAATAATCAGTAGAACAGCTAGCAAAGGTTGACAATTTGGTAGTAAAGTTGTGGACTGATTGTGGTACACTTAACTTATTAGTACTACCCATCATAATTAAATCCCACCTTATTTAATTAATATCTAACAAATACTAAATTCTAACTGAGACTATTTTCTATAATCAGACACGACAGTTTTGAGTGATGAATCTTTTATATAAAACACAACAAGAAATACTAGCATATACAAAATTATTAATTACTTTGGTAACACTTTTAAAACTGGAAGCTATTTATATCTATATCAAAAGACTTAAAACTAAAAATTAAATAAAACTTTTAGTAAACAAGAAACTGTAAAATTTTTAATAAACTATTAAACTATAAACCTGGCTTAAATATTTAAACAATTAAACACCTGTTGAAATATTCACTTTTAAGACAAAACACCACTACTTACAATAAGCATTCACAAAAACGTTCAAGATATTTTGTTGCTTCAAGCTACACACCAAACTAACTAACTGCTTACATATAAACTGCCTGTCATGTTCTGATGTTTTGTTGCATCAGTATTTAGTTTGAAACATTTCGTCATATGATTCTCATTGGCTCGTACATTCAACCGTATTAACTCTAAATATTCTCTGAGCTCGACTTTAAACAATAAATAATGCAAGTATTCATTCCAAAGTTTTCAATTTTACAACATATGTAAAGAGTTGCATTTCATGAAATGTGTATTTATAGTTTAAACGTAAACAAATGTAAATTAGTCACGTGTACAAAATGAGCAAATCACGGTAGGTGTTTAATTTTAACTGACAAAAATGAATCTTATTAATTTTCACAGGGTTTGTTTTTGAAAAAAATACTTTTCAGTATGCACTTTTTTACTAACTAGATCCGGACTTTTTTTTCAAATTAGAATCCGGCCGGAACCGGATCCGGACTTTTTTTTCAAATTAGAGTCCGGCCGGATCCGGATATCAGACAAAAATGGCAATATCCGGCCGGACCCAGACCCGGATAGTGAGTCCGGTACATCACTAGTATTAACATATTTTACGATGTATTAATCGTTGAAAATTTACCCTCTGTGCGAAAGTGACTCTTCGTGCAAAAGTGACCCTTTGTACAATACAGACCCGTTCCTACCTAAAAAGTACAATATTTATTTGGTTAACAGAAGTTTGCTTTTTTTTTGTTGTCAATTTTTTCAGTTTTATACGGTTTAAATTGGATACTTTAGAGACTCTAATTTTTGCATACATGAGTAACTAAACTTGATAGTGGTTTTATTTAAAAATTTTTCTTAAGGGTTTAGTTTTGAGAAAACATTTATTCACTTACTTCAAGAATTTTTGGCAAATAATAGCTTTTAAAGAGGAAGTGATTTGTAATCTTTAATAAACTGCACGCTTTTCCTTCTTCTTTTCTTAATATTAATACCGGTATAAATATGTTCGTATTTCAATGTAGTGTTAACTGCTACTCTTAAATACTTGCTCGTAAGGTTTTTTAAATTATAAAAACGTATTCTTATTTTAGATAACGACAAAAGCGTTTGCTAAATCATTTTTTGTAATTCCTTTTCAACAGTTTAGTCTATAGAACACGATAAAGAAATCTACACTTGAATTTATAGTCGAATAACCTGATGTATATAAACACTCTTTGGTTATCGAGCATCAGATTACTTAATATATGTATGTAATCCAGGGTTTCCTAAACTTTTTTTCAATAGGGCCCTTTTAAAGAAGTAAAAAAAGCTATGGCCCCCTTCAACAAGACTACTCAAGAAACTACTATTAAAATACCTAAGTTTTTTTTTTGCTCTTCATCAACAACTCCAGAATATCTAGTGTAAGCTTCAAATTATGACCTCATGGCCCCCCTGTCGCTCCTTAACTGCACATTTATTTTTATATTTTTAAATATAAACAGTATATTTTTTTCAACTTACAGTATTTATTTATTCTAGTTTATTTTTTAAAGAACTTAATGCTTTTAATTAGATATTGTTTTTTTTTTGAGTTTGCAACAGCTTATTGTGAGCTCGCACTGGTGGCAGTGATCACATGATTGGATTGTTGATGTGTTTTTTGTTGTAGCGTCGGCAGATACTTACTTGGGGATTTGAGCTTCATCGTTTTCCTACACTTTGTGGTTTTTGGTGTTGAGACTTTAACCTTGTGAGTGTTTGCCAAATGACGTGTCACAAGGGTTTTTTCAATAAAGTTTTAGGATTAGTCTTTACTTTAGTTTTTATTTAGGTTGGTTAATTTTTTTTTAGTTTATAGACAGATTTAGTTTTATTTTAAATAAAAAGGTAAATTTTTTCTTAGTAAAATTAAAGATATGGCAGGTGAAATAACACCTGATGAGCTCAAACTCACTCGCTTGACATTCAGAAAACGTTTATCGTTGCAGAGGGGAGAGTGAGTTCTTCTGATATTTTTCTACAATAAAAAAAAAATTAATCTGATAAGAAACAACTTTTATAAGTCTATAAATTAAGTATTAACATTTTTAAATATTTCTTTCAAAACTAAACAAGTTTAACATGGTTGATATTTTATTTTTAGATACGTTTTGTTTCCTAATTAGATATTTTTTAGTCATATAAAATTATTAAAAATTTGAATCATTAAATTGTAGCTGTAGCTACTGATAAAAACTAAAATTAAAAACACTTTTGTCTATTTGTGTTGCCATTTTTTTAAGGTAATTAACAAACATTTAAAAACTTTTTTGTGATCGTTTGTTTTTTCGCTATAAGTGTAATTTTAGTACCTAGATACTAATTTGAACTTAAAAAGAATGTTAATACCTTTTATTATTTTTAATTCAGTTCAACGTATGTTTTTTTAAATCTATATATTAGCTATCTTTTTAGAAATTAGTAAAAGTTTTCTAAAAACATGACTAAGTTTTTATTTTTTGAAACATATTTAGTTATCATCCAAGTATTAGTTATTTCTTGTAAAATTAGTACTAAATTAATTGTCACATTTAGTTTAGTTTTTCTTTTTTTTCAGTTTTTAACTGTTAAATATATTTTGTTTTGCTCAAGATAGTTAATTGGTGCAACTGGTTTATGACTCAATAACCTAAGGTCGTATTGTACACCAGGTCCTTTAATGTTACTATTAAAACTATTATTATAAGATGTAACGTTAAAAGGCGTTAAATCCTGGAGATCCTGACAAGCTAAGCTTATCGGAATAAATACCACAGATGTTCTTGTGCTAAAACTTTATTTCAACTAACGGCGTTTCACTGCTCTCAAATAAATTTAAGAACAGATCTACGGAGTCTATAAAGTATTAACACACATTAGAAAAAAAGCAGAAATTCATGTATAATTATGTATAGTGTTTATGTAGGTAGTAACTATAAATGAACTTTATGGTTTAAAAACAAAGTTTGGGATAAAAACATAAAATTGTCTACAAGAAATACAAATTAAATAAAAGTAGGCACTAACCTCAAAAAGCTCTAAGATAGGCAAGTTTTTAAAATGAAAATTAAATTGAGTTGTGCAGAAATGTTACGTCATAATATTATATAAGCGGCAAGATTTATCGAATACTTGTCCCCACAACCGACGATTCTACTTTAAATAACTCTGTCTACTTATGTACTAATTTATTTCACAACACTCACATTACAATTACATACACTTGCAAGCTTAATACTTCATGTTTTTAAGCTGTATAAATTATTGACCAATTTGTTAAATTTATTATGACGTAACATTTATTAAATTAATGTTAATTATTAAAACATTAAATTATGTTTGTAATACAAAAAAACTGCTAATAAACCAAAAGAAAAACTGTGGAATTAGATAGAGAGTATGATCATCATAACTTTTAAAAAATAAAGGATACCTTAGTAATTTTCATTATTGTCCAAAAAAGCTTTACATGCTTTGATACATCTTAAAGCAATCAAAATTTAATTTTAAGTCTATATGATAAAATTTCAATTAATTCGACTTACATCCGGATTTTTATATACATTAATGATTAAGGGCAACATACATTTATTTGATTGAAAACTTTTAAACTAATTTTAACTTAAAATTTCAAAAATCCTGATAAAATATATATTACATATTTAGGAGTCGGGTCACTTTTGCACGAAAGGTCAATTTGGCACGAGGGTAAAATAAAAAAAACTACCGCCAAGGGTGAAGGGCAACAGCGATATTAAAAAAAATACTGTTAATAAATATATAAACAAACATTAAGAAAAAAAGGTACTTATAATAGATAAAAAAGATACTAAAAAGAAGTTAATAAAAATTAAAAAAGTTCCAACCACTGCAAAAGTATCCATTCGTGCATTTTTGACACCTATTCACGTATTTATGATTTAAAACTTTAGAAATAAACCTTATTTTGCTGTTTTTTAAATTTTGAAGCTTATCCTTCGTAGTTATCAATTTAAGTTATGATTAAGTATATAACTAATTAAAAAAGTAAAACTCATACATAAAATACTTCGTCTATAATAAATTCTGAGGTATAACTTTTTGAATAATCCGTGAAAATACTAATGATTTAAGTTTTAGAGAAAATACTATTGTTTTAAATTCTTTATTGAAAATTAATAGATGCATAAAAATGATTACTAAACTATATAGAACACAATGAAAATGCATAAAAAATAAACTTGTTTGTTAAAGAATTTGGCAAGTTGCATAAAATTGAAGAGTTATTTAATAAACATAAAAAATTAAAGGTATTAAAAAAAATTGTGCTTTGATTAAAAAAGAAGAAAAATACACTATGAAAAGTCTTTGAATCTAAGATTTGCTATTTACCGACAATTGCTGGACCTTGTAGAACCTTGGATCAACTATTCTCATTGCACTTCTTTTATAATAATAATAATAGAATATGGCACACAATCTATGAATTAAAAATAGTGCATAGAAACCTCCGATCTCGAACAAAAATCCATACGGTTCTGTCCATCTGCAATTAAACTTTTATATCGTAAATATAAAATCTACCGTTATAAGCCTTTTAATCCTAGAAATAATAACAAGCAATGCTCATAGAAAAATCAAAACAAACGGTTATGCATGTAATGCTTAATTGGCTTACGTCGTTTCGCGTCTCATAACAGCTCTACGGAGTTTGTAAAAGATTAACGTCAAATTGAAGAGCATTCAGAGTTATTTAAAATAATCTATATCTCAGATATATTTACGATAGACAAACAGTATTTTAAGTAAAAAAGAATCAAAACTGGGTGAAAATTTAAATTTAAGGTTTTATCAAGAACAATAGTACAATTTTTCGATAATAATTTGCTAAAGATAAAATTAATTATAGTAAAACAAATTAAAAACGAAGTTATAAAACTACAGATATTGTGAATATTATTAACGAGAAAATATCGATAATACCGAACCAAATATCCACAAGCATGATAATATTTAAGCAAAAATTTGGTTGTATTAAAGGTGCGTCACATTATGTTAAACATCTTTAAAAGGCTTGAAAAAAATATTTAAATATTTAATAAATATACAACTAGAAAAAAAAGTATGCGGAAGAAGGCTTTAAATATGGAATAAAGCGCTGTGAAATATATTAAAATAAAATAAACAGAGATAAAAATTAACAATACAATTTTAGGTAATGATATGAAAAAACTTAATATAAAATTGATATAAATAAAAACAAATTATACAGTAATCTTCCTTTATTGTACCAACATATGTTTCTGTGTGTTGACGAATCAACACACTTCAACTGGGTTCTGTAAAAAAAATAATTACTGTAATGTAAGAATAAAAGCAAAGAATAAAGTAGGTGTGTACATGTTTTCATTAAAATAAAATAGAAGCAATTACTTTATTTTGATTTTAATGAAAACATTACACGCCTACTTTATTCTTTGCTTTTATTCTTACATTACAGTAATTATTTTTTACAGAACCCAGTTGAAGTGTGTTGATTCGTCAATACACAGAAACATATGTTGGTACAATAAAGGAAGATTACTGTATAGTTTGTTTTTATTTATATAAATTTTATATTAAGTTTTTTCATATCATTACCTAAAATTGTATTTTTAATTTTCATCTCTGTTTATTTTATTTTAATATATTTCACAGCGCTTTATTCCATATTTAAAGCCTTCTTCCGCATTCCGCATAGAATAAAGTAGGCGTGTAATGTTTTCATTAAAATCAAAATAAAGTAATTGCTTCTATTTTATTTTAATGAAAACATGTACACACCTACTTTATTCTTTGCTTTTATTCTTACATTACAGTAATTATTTTTTTTACAGAACCCAGTTGAAGTGTGTTGATTCGTTAACAAACTGAAACATATGTTGGTAAAATAAAGGAAGATTACCGTATAATTTGTTTTTATTTATATTCCAGTGAACTTGTTTCACTAGGATCTTTGGTTAGCAGACGATTAAATCTATATTTTGAACAGTTATAAAATTGATATATTTGTTTAAACCTGATTGAAATCACGGTTTATTAGAATAGAAGCTTTCAAGGAGATTTCAAAGATGACATCACGATTTAAAATTACTTTTCAAAATATAAATTTAAGCTTTTGTAAACAAAGATCCTAGCGAAACAAGTTCACAGGTATATATGATAATGACATATTTAAACAGTACCCTGTTTTATTAAAATAACACATGTTTCTGAGTGTTAACAAGTTAACACACTTCAAAGGAGCTCTGTAAATGTGAGAAAGCGCTAAGGTGTTATTTAGAGAAGAACCGTCGGTTGTGTATACATTTAATTGAAATGACATGTCTTTTGTTAAGTAATGGTTTACTTTCTTCTGCTACGATTGGCATTCGTTCAAGGCTGAAGATCTAACTCGCGCCACCGATGTTTTCATTCTGGTTTGGTACCATACCTGTCAAAATACTGCCTAACGAAATCTGACAATCTTGTGATGTTCTCTTTATTTACATGCTTAAAAGCATACTTATGCCCAGTGTACCTATCTTTGAAATGATCTCCTTTCCGACCGACGTAACTTTATTATTATTAAAAACTATCATTATTATTTTTATTATTATCATACTAAAATTACATTTAACACGCACCTTAATAGACGACATTTTTAATTGAGCAGTAACCATGTAACGGGCAATTTACTTTATTTGAATTACGACAGTTACAAATTATTTTCATTGTTATCAGGGAACTGCTCAAATTAAAATGTCGTGTATAAGGTGACGTTAAATGTAATTTTAATGATGATAAAAATAAAAACGATAATAATAAAGATGAAAGTAACGTTGGTTTGAAAAGAGGTCATTTTGAAGATAGGTACACTGGGCATAAGTATACTTTTAAGCATGTAAATAAAAAGAACATCACAATATTGTCAGATTTCGTTTGGCAGTATTTTGACAGGTATGGTACCAAACCAGAAATTAAATGTAGTATTCTTCACCACCAACAACGACATCGGTGGCGCGAGTAAGATTTGCAACCTTGAACGAATGCCAATCGTAGCAGTATATAGTAGACTATTACCAAACCAGAGGGGTGGTATTTCAAAAAACTGTACACAACCGACAGTTCTTTTTCAAATAAAACCTTAGCGCTTTGTCACATTTCCTTTCTCTTTAACATAAACACACACTCTCTTCTTATATATATTAATATAGTTGTATAACCTAAGTTAATACACAAATTTTATTTATTTAGATTTTATACTTTTTTATACATGTCACTTTTTATTCTCTAACATTAATTTTATCTTCTACTCAACTATATATTTTTCATGTTCCTTTATTGTTCCTTTATGTGTTAAGTTCAAAGTTTAATTGGAAACATGTATTTAAATCACAGATAACCCGTGCTTTTTTTAACTACTACGCCTAACAGATCAGCGAGAGGATCAGCAGGTTTATACTGAGCACAAGGAAAAAGAAAAATATATAGTTGAGTACCTTCTTTTTTTATGTTTTTCAATTTTAGATTCATATTTAACTCAAATTCGTATGTTAAAATTTATTTAAAACTTCTGTACAAGATCTTTTTAATCCAAAGACCCGACTGCTCTTTTCTAAAGCAATAATTAATTATTTTACTTAAGCTAGGGTTGCCACTCGTTTTTAAACTTTTTTTTCCAGGTTTTCCAAATTTCTTCCAGGTTTTTAGAAATACACATTTTTAGGTCTATTTTTAGTTTTAAATTAATTTCTATATAAGAAACTATGTAAAATAGTATAAAAACATTGAAAAGATACTGTAAAGTTACTTTAAATGTGTTTTTTAATAAAAAACTTTTTGACGATGACAAAAAAATATTGTATATATGATAGGTTTTTTGTGTCAAATCGAAATTTAACTACCGAAAATGTTAAAATTATTAAAAATTTTTTGATCAAATTCACATATTTTTGCCTAAATTGTCAAATTCCAGGTTTTCAGGTAAAGTGGCAACCCTGTTAAGGGCATAGGGGGGGTTGCCCACCATTTTTTTTAGTGAAAACAACATTTGATCTTATATGAAAGTTTGAACTACAAACTGTAAGTCAGTTTTTATAGATTAAAAAAATATTATTTAACTTATTTACACATAAAGGTTAGTTTTATTCCTAGTATAAATTATCAAAAAAAGGCCATACAAACTATGACAATCTACAAAATATAATTCAAATTACAAAACATATAAAACTCACCATGTTTCAAATTTTCCAATAAATTAAGTGTAAGACCTTTTAAAAATAAATTCAAATGTGGTATTTACAATATTTAACTAAACGATAGAAATTTAGTATTTTCATTAGTGCACATTACACTATTTCAATTGATCAAAATTTATTTTTTATTTAAAACTAATTAAAAATAATTAAGTAATAATACTTCAACTTACATTAAAGTCATTGTCCAAGCATGTAAAGATATACTTAAAAGCAAGTAGACAGCTAAAACTAAAAGAGTTTGGCGAAATTGTCTGAAAACTTCAGATACTAGTCCTGCTTGAAAAGTTGATGTATTGAAAACTTCCAAAAACAAGATGATAATTTGAAAAACAATTGAAATATCTTGCACTCTAAAAATTTATAAACTTAATATCTAAAACTAATACACACTAATATATTTAAAATTTCAAACTAAGATTATAGGAGTATATATAGATTACCCAAACAAATTAGAAAGTCATTATAAAAATGTTAAATTAATTTTCATCAAAATGTTAGTTTTGAAAGTTAATTGTATTTTAATTTTTCAGAAAGCTACCACGAAAATAAAATAATAATAATTCACTTATAACTAATTCTTTCCAGAAAAAAAACTTGCAAATTATTATATAGCTAATATAACTTAAACTTTCTCCAAAAGTTTTAAACTATGTAATATATATTAGAAAACAAGCGCTAATTTTTTTTTGTAATTCATACACTACTTTTTAAAATAATTTTCTTATTAAACTTAAAATTACAGTTGTACATAAACAATATAAACTAACATAAAAAGCACAAGCTCAACAACATTTTCTCGGTGAATTGAATCGACAATTAGGTTTATAACAAGATCATATAAGAGTAAAACGACTTGTAAAAAAAAAATAAGCAAAAAGCTAACAGGTCCCATATTGTCTTTAATGTTCAATTATGCCTAATTAGTGTTTTGCTATAAATAGTATACTTTGTACATGAAACTCAAGTAAAACATTTTTAAAAACAATTAGTTATATTAACAGGGTTACCAAATGATTTTTTGTAAATTTCTTCAAGGTTTTAAAAAACAAGTTTTTTGGTACATTTTTAGTTTAAAAATAAATTTTAAGTAAAAAAACTGTCTGAAATAGTATAACAAAATTCAAAGATACTGTAAAACCATATTAAATATTTTTTTTAATTAAAAAACTCATAAAATCAAAAGATAATTTTAAAAATCTATAAATTTTTATTGCACAACACATAGTTTAAAACGTTTTCAGATTTACAGTCCGTCCTCAATAAACTTTTAATAAACAAATAGAACTAAAACACATTTATGCAACTAAGTAAAAATAGTGACAAAATATATTATACGTTGTAATTCAAAACTGTGTATAAAATTAGTTTGTGAAAAGCTAGAATATTTTTAATACATTATAATGATACTTTTGTATGTAAAAGTTATTTTAAATTAAATGAAAATAAAAACTTTTCTGATATAAATCTTAAATTAAAAACTATCTTAGTAAGAAAATGTTTGATGTAAATTATTTTAATAAATAGATACTGTTATTGATGAAATACAGATTAAAAACAATTGAAAACAAAACTTAAAGTAAGTATAAAAACCTAACTTATAAGAAACAAACTTCTCATCTTAAAGAAATAGTATTATTGATGAGTCAAAAAATATTTCTTTTGAAACAAACCTTAGTCAAAAACAAAATAAAAAAATAAAATGTTTAAAGAACAAACTATTTTTCCTAAATTATTTTTTTTAATGTAATACTTTTATCAAATAAACAAGCAATTAAAATACTTTCTGTAACAAAAATTATATTTAATAAAACTATCTAAATAAAAAGTTGTTTGTTGTAATACTATTAGTTTTATATTCACCATTGTCTATAAAACGGTAGTACTGTTTTATTTGTTTATGCTTGCTTGTATGATAATATAAGATATACAAAAAAATAATTTACATGATATCTTTTGTACTTAATCAAAATTTAGTAACTTAGCATGTAAAAGTTGTTTAAAATTTCAGGTTTTTTTTAATGATTTTTGTTCGAAACTCCAGGTTTTTCAAGGATTCAAGGCTTTTGGCTTATATTTAAACTTAATGTTTAATACTTAAATACACAAGTATATTTATAAAAATTTAATTGAAGAATAATGTATTAAAGTATAATAGATCATTCTCCTTTTATTTAAGTTGAGAACTTTGATTGCCACATTTAAAGTATAAAGTACGCAAAGTATAATATTTAAAAAAATAATTATATAAATTAGTACAAATTTAAACTAATAAGTTTAAAAAGAGATAAAAAAAAATTAGTATTAACTAATGAAATATCTCAAAAAGACACCTAGATATTCCTAGACTAAACAATCTGATACTTAGGTTACTATAAAACTGATCATGACTCTTGGGATCCCTGTTTAGTGCATTTTGGTTTTGTAAAAATAAATTCAAACAGTTAACCATTTAAAAGTTTTGCAATGAGCAAAACTTCAGTGTGACCAATTATAAGTAATATGTATAATGTATGACCACAGTATAAAGTACCTTGGAGACATGACTATTATAAAAACTGGCACCAGCTAGATATTTTTTGAGTAAATTTTAATATTCAAGTTACTGTTGACAGAGGCAACACCAAACCAGTTTAAAAAGTAATTAGAAAAGCAGTTGGACCCACAAGAACTTTAAAACCACATTTGAAATCTGATACTTAAAAATCTTACACATTGGAATGAACAGTTAGGTAGATGGGTTTAATACAGAAAACTGTTACTGACAATGCACTAAATTACATGGGTTTTCTTCTGACATTGCATAAAAGCATGGCCTTGATAGAAAACCAACGATTGAAGAACTCAATAGAGCTTTAAAAGAAATTCCTTCTTAGAAAGTACTAAGCAGTGAAAACCTGCTAGCTAACTTTCTCTGTCATTGCATTTCCTATTTATTACCTCTTTTACGTGACAGTTTAGTCGAATGTTGGATGGAGGATAGATATGGTGCTACATGACATGACTGATGCTAATAGTGTAATTTTGTATAAAAATAAGTGTTCTAGGTTGGATTGCAACAAGTACAGTAAAAGTTTATACTTGGAATTGCTGGTTAAGCATTTGCAAGTGCAAATCTTCCTTGACTGCAGAAGTTGGATTAAAGAAAGTATTCCAAGCTACAAAGTATGTCTAAACTTTCTGCCACTGATATGATGTTTTAATACTAAAGCTGCAAGAGAAATGCAATGGATAGAATATGATTTTGTATACTGCTTTCATTGGCATTACTTAAGTTTTTGATTTAATAAGTAGGAAAAGGACTGTTTGCAATATTGAAGATTGGATGTCCTTAAGTCTCTTAAACTTTGTGAAGTTTTTCACAAAAACAAAAGAGCAACCATTTAATATAACAATAAAGTTTATATACCTTGTTTAAACAAGACAAAACAAAACATAAATTAACTTGTACATAAGTTATTTTTAAGACAAGCGACCTATATAAATTTATATTTATTTGACACGTCATAATGTGTATTTTTGTTATTCTTTTAATAGTTTGCTCAAAACTTTATTATTGTTCTGATGATATGCTTAAAGCACAGAAACTGCAGTAAACAAATCGATAATTAGTTGATTTTTTTATTTATTTGTTAATCTGTATCTTTGCATTGAGAAGTTTGACATTTGTCAGTTAAAAACTATTACAAACACCTTCTTCTTTATAAAAAAGTAGAACCTCTTAAATTGATCATTTTTTTAAAAGAAAACCATGAACTTTGACAAAATAAAGTTCAGTTACTCTATAAAGAATATAATGCTATGCAACAAGAGACAGTATATGTCCAAGATGTACAGTATGGTGCATCTGTTGCCCCAACATTGGGATTTCTCTTAGTTCATTTTTTGTAGGTGGGAAATCACATAAATAGACAGCACAAAAAAAAAAGCATCCTAGCTTTTACCACTGTCACGCTATTTACATTTTTCTGAAAACAACCCCTACGTAAATTGTATGGGACCTTAAAACTTTGACCTTTGAGTTTCTGGCTGAAATTGTTTTTACATGTAGCAATCATCACAAAAACACTTTCTACGCGTTTCCAGACTATTTGAAAAAAGTTTCATTGAGGTATTTTTAGATTTTCTGTATTTTTTTATCATTTTTTGTTATTCTTAAGTTTTTTTGAAGAAACCAAAAAAATCCTCCAACGCATAGAATGTGTTTTTGTGATGATTGCTATGTCTAAAACAAATTTTCAGCCTAAAATTTTAAGGTCAAAATTTTAAGGTCCCATACAAATCACATAGGTGTTGTTTTCAGAAAGTATAATTAGTGTGATGGTGGTAAAAGTCAATTTTTTTTTGTGTTGTTTATCTATGTAATTTGCCACGAACGAAAAGTTAGACTAAGCTCTACTACTAAATTTTCATTTTTGAGGGACAACAGATGCACCCTAATGTACAACTAGGTATAAAACTTTGTAGAAAGACTGAGATGACGCGCAAGTTTCTTTAAGATCCAGAAACCCAACAAAAAGAAGCATCAAGAGGAAGACAAACACCATCTAAGAATTTTTTTCCTTACATGAAACACACCACCACCGGACGCAAGGTTAGTTGATTTAAAAACGCTTTGTAGAAGTTGCACATTAAATTTAAGTAACATTAAATTTTAGAAATACAAAAACAATTTATTTAATACTATGAAAAAGGACAAAATATGAAAAAAACAACATCTTCAACAAATTATTTATTTTTTGATAAATCAACTAACATCTTTGAAACAGACAATAACATTTACAACAAACTTTTAAAAGAAAATATCAAATCAGAATATAAAAAATCAGATAGAGCATAATCAACAAATTAAATGCAGAAAAGTACCAATTTATCAATAAATACAGTGTATAAGGCAAAATTTAAAAGTTGAACAAAAAACACATTTACCACAATCAAAGACAGTAGAAAAGATATTCTAAACAAACTAAACTATAAAGTTTATCCAAACTCCAAATTCACCAAACCTAAACTAGACAAAATAAATAAAAGACAATAAAAATCAAAACTAAACCAGTGGAAAAACACAGACAGCATTATAAACTAATTTAACAAACTAAAAATAATCCCTAAAATCCAATAAATAAAATTAGATATCACAAATTTTTACTCATCTATAACAAAAACAACCTTAACTAATCAATAAAATTTACTGAAAAATTCACACCAATCACAGAAACAACCAAACATTACTATTACATTCATGCAAATCTATAATTTATTACAAAAACAAAATATTGGAATAAATTAACACAACTGACCTTTTTAACTTTAGCATGAGAAGATCCTACAATGGAGCAGAAAGTTGTGTGACATAGTAGGACACTTTATGCTAAGCAAAATTAAAAAATATAATCTATTAAGTAACATATAACTTGGAATTTATAAAGATGATGGCCTCATGGTCATACAATCAGAATTGCCGAGAATCACAAAAAATACAGCAAAAGCTCTACATAAGATTTTTAATAAATGAGGTTTCAAAATAACAATAGACGCAGACCTAATCAAAGAAATTTTTCTGACATAGAGTTAAACCTAATCAATAAAACATCTATTTAGAAAACCAAATTTGCACATCCTATATGTAAGTACCAGATCAAACCATCTTAAGAAAATCTTAAAACATTTACCTACAAATATTAACAAAATATTAAACAATTTATTAAGTATAGAAGAATTATTTAACCTTATAAAACACAATTACCAATCAGCCCTTGAATTTGTCAATCGCAAATTCATTTTAGTATACTAAAAGGAAATAAAACATCAAAATAGCAAAAAAGAGAAAAATTATTTATTTCAACCTGTCTTTTGCTTAAACTGTAGCGACTAAAACAGGTAAAGAATTCTTAAATTTAGTAAACAAATACTTTGACACAAACTACCCATACCAAAAACATTTTTACAGGAATACACTAAAACATTTCTTATAGCTGCATGGAAAATTTCAAAACAAAATTTCTCAAACACAATACTTTTTTTAAATAGCACAATAAACACAATACACAAGCATTAAACAACCTAAACCTCAAAGAGCAAAAAACAAATGCCACTGCGGGAACATAAAATGTTTTTTAGACAATAACTGCTTATCTAGCAACCTAATTTACCGAGCTACTATAAAAACAAAAAAAAAATTTATGTTGGTTAAACAAGCACAACATTCAAAAATAGATACAGTAAATATAAGCCAAGCTTTAACAATAAATTAAAAAGACATAGCACTGAGTTAGCAAACTACACATGGGAACTAAATGATGCAAACAAAGACTATAATTTAAAAACTCAATACTCTGCACACTAAAACAAAACAACAACGAAAGATTTAATTTATGTGGGTAGTAAAAAACAGGTGGGGATACTGGAGTTTTTGGATACCAATTCAATAAGAAACACATTCTAAGTTTAAAATTTATTTGCATGACAAGAAAATTTTAAACTTAGAATGTGTTTCTTATTGAACTGGTATCTATGTGGGTAGGTGTCAAATATGCACTAAGGGTCAAATTTGCGTGGAGACACTTTTGCATGAAGGAACATTTTTTCACAGGGTCAATTTTGAACAAGGAACCAATCACTTTTGCATAAAGACACTTTTGCACTGGTTAAACTTTTTTTTTGTTTTATTTAACTTTTTTTATATCACTGTTACCCCTAAAGCTTACCCTCGGTTGGTAACTTTTTTTTTTTCTTTTTCTAATTAAGAAAAAAAATTTCTCCTGTTTTTGATTAATTTTAACTAGTTAATTTTTACTATCACTACTACTCCTAACCTTTACCCTCAATTAGTAACTTTTTTTTTTCTTCTTTTTTTTTTAATTAATTATTTTTTTTTTTTAGTTTTTTCTATTAATTTTTACTAGTTATTTTAGTTTATACTATCACTGTTACACCTAACCTTGGTCAGTAACTTTTTTTTGTTTGGTTTTTGTTCATCTTATTGATTTTTTTTTTGTTTTTTGCAGAAATCATCTTTTGTGCAAAAGTGACCCCTTGTGCAAAAGAGCCCCTTCATGCATACTTGACCCTTTCCCAATTCATGTATCTTGGAAAATATCCAAATTAAAAAAAAAACTGTTGTAAAAATGTTATATAAATTTATAACAGTTCGATTTAACATTATGTATTGTATATATTGTTAACCAAGGGCATAGGGGGGTCTGACTTTTTTTTTTACTAAAAATAACATTGGATCTTATATGATTATTGAAGTACAAACTACAAGCCAGTTTTAATAGAATTAAAAAATTTTATTTAACTTTTGAGATATTGTAATTTTTACAAAAATTTTCCGATACAAAAGTATGAACCGCATATTTTTTGTGGTGAACTTCCTCCAAAATTTTAAAAATTACTAAAAATCTATCTTCTCCTTCATTTTTTGAGCTAGAGACCTCAAACTTTCAGGAAACGTTCCTTTTATAGTTTAAAAAATTTTGAATGTTGGAATTTTTAAAATATTAAAAATAAATATTTTAGATTAAAACAAAATATATAGGTAGTTTTTTTTAATAATTTTTTTTTTCTAATTCCTGCAATCAATCATTTCAAAATTTAATAATACACTTTTGGTAAAAATTTGAATAAGATTGCTTAAAAAATGAAAGAGGAGATAGATTTTTAGTGAAATGGTCTTTTTTTGCGTTTTTAGCTTGAGCCTTCTATTAGGAACCTGTTGCGGTCACTGACTTTGATTGGTCATATCTCAAAAATTCCTTTGAATTTTTTGAAGCGGTTAAAATTTCTGATAGCTCAAATAAAAATTTATAAAATAAGATCAACTTGTAAAAATCAAGGTGGACCCCCTATGCCCATAATCAACAATTATCTATAGTATTTATTTATATTTTTAATAAAAACATATTTGTAAACCTACTTTAGCTTCTATTCTTTCCTTACAGTATCTATTTTTTACAGAGCTCCGTTGAAGTGTGTTAATCTGTTAACACACAGAAACATGTTTTGGTGTAATAAAGAAAGAATACTGTTTAAATTTATTATTATAATTTGAATTATTAAATATTAAGCATTTTTGGTTCTTATTTAGTTTTTGCTAATGTTACTTCAATTATTTTAAACAAATTAAATAAACTATATTTAAAAAAAACATCAACATAAGTTTTAATATAGTTTAACCTAAAACAAAAAAAGTTGATCAAATAATATTGTTTTTTTTATAATATAAAAACTTAAGTGAACATTTTTAGGAATATCAAAGAGATTTTATCAGCCTCAGACTTAGTGTATTAATAAATAAAACTGTTTTAAGTGTCAGTAATTTTTTTGCTCTTGGTCTAGGTAGAAACTTAAAAATAAAATAAAAACTACATGGTCAGTCAACATTACTTGCTTATGCAGTTTGTAAAATGGCATAACTATTTTATAAGTTTTATCTAAAAAGGTTATTTTTTTAAATAATGATTTTCCTTTAAACAAAACAAAAGTATTCAAGTTCACCTAATGTTTGATTAACTTCTATTATCTAACTAGGTTTATACAATTTATAGAACAAATTGTGCAATTTTTTTAATTGAATATAGAAAGTATTTGAGTATAAAATTGTAAAAGATTAGTCAACTCTGAATCATTATATTGACTCTAAAAATAAGGAAGGACTCATCAGAGTATTATTATCATAAAAACAAAGAGTTGTAAATTAATTGTAACTACCTAGCAAGATGTTGCACCAATATCTAACTGAAATAAAATATTTAGCCTTATATCCATTCTAATATTCATTGTCTTTTTTAACCATAATTTTAGGCTGAAATCAATGTTTTATTTTTGCATTTAGTATTCTTCAATGCATTTAGTCTAAAAAAATACTTTTTTCAAACAATCTATCTATATACATAAACAGAACTATTTTTATTGATAATACAAAAAAAAACAACTAGTTTTCAATTTGTTTACTATAGTTTCTACGCTTTAAGCTTATCATCAGAACAATAATAAAATTAACAGCAAAATTTTTTAAAGATAATTACAGAAATACATATGACATGTCAAATTAATTTGAATAATTTTAGGTAGCTAATATCAAAAACAGCTTCTGTACAAGTCAATTCATGTTTTGTTTTATCTTGTTTGTGCTATTTTTGATATTGTTTATTACTTTTTGTTCTTTCTAAATACATATTTCCCTTGTGAAGACAGGGTTGCTGTCTTTCATTTCTTATGTAAAGTGATGATTATTTTATAATTTTTCAACTTTGTATTTTTCTAAGATATATGAAATATATGTTTTGTTGATTTTGGTTTTGTTTTAGTTTTGCAGAGTATTTCCCATTTTTAATTATAGTTTTTGTTTTCAAATTTTAGTTCCTATATGTAGTTGGATAACTCAGTGCTTTGTCTTTTATATTTATTATTTAAGCTTGCCTTATGACTAATGTATCTATTTTTAAATGTGCTTGTTAGAATTGTTTTTAGAACTATTTTAATTTATCATAAACAATAGTTTATTGAATAATAGTACTAGACAAGATATTAAAAGATATCCAAGGTGTGCAACTTGATAACCAAAAGGTTCTTTGTGCACCAGGTTCTAGAACCAAATATTTTGAGAGTCTTTTTTGTTGTTTATGAATGAAATAACGCTCAAAATATTTGATCCTATAACCTGGTGCAGGTTATTAAGTTGTACACCATGGATACATTTTAATGTCTTGTCCAGGACTAAATATTAATAAAAGTTAAATACTCAGTCACCTTTATTTTACAACATAAATAATACAACTATATATTCATAACTATACAAAAAATTAGGATTTTTCACTAAATGTTTAATTGTAGTACGAACAAGCTTAATACATTAAACTAAAATAATAGCAATTAAATATCTAAGTTTTATTAGTTTATTTTAAATAAACTTAATTTGACTTATGTTTTTATATATCTTATTTAAAACAAAATATCTTCTAAGACAAAATATTTAGGCTAAAAACATTGATTTCACTTTTTTCACAATTTGATCTTATTATATAGAGTTTTAAATAAGCTAGGAGATGCTTATTACTGATTTAAAATTTTTTTAATAGTTTTTCAGATATTACCCCCTCCCCTCTATGCCCTATAAATAGTCATCACTATAAAGTTATGAAAAATAAACTCTAAAAAATTATTTTTTTGACAAGTGTTAACCACTGGGTTTTGATCTTACAACGTTCAACTCCGAGCTTTTTCAACGCCCTCATTAGGACCCCTACACCATCAGGCCATAAATTTTAGGTGTTAATAGTAGAAAAAATTTTTTAGTAAAAAAATTTATCTTTAGAGTAAAATAAATTGAACAGTTTATTAAATATTCACTTGTAGTAATTAAAGGTCTGTTGAGCATTAAATAAAATGTTAAAATGGCACTGTATAATACTGAAGCTTGATTTAAAAATTATAAAAATCTCAACTTTGAATACCTTTAAGCATTTGAGTTGCCAAGGTTGATACAATTGGGCGAAATGCTTAATGTTTAAACAGCAAATCCATTCAAAACATAATTAGTAATTGTCGAATGGCATTCTTTTGCTCTTCTGAATCCTGTTAAAACTGTATAAATCTCGATCTCAGTTACATTTAGTAAGAATTAAAGAATCTAAAATAATTAAACTTTCAGAGTTTTAATTGCATACTTATATTAGAAAAAAATTAAATTTACTTTTCAAACTGTTTTTACAAATAATCAAGTTTATGATTAACTTTTTTTAGTAAGGTTTACTTTAGACTGCTGTGCAAGGCATCAGGATTTTTAAAATGCTAACATTGCTGAATTATTTAAACACTTAAAACTTAATAAATATTTGTTATTATAAAAAAATTGAAATAAAAATAAAAATCTTCTTAGCACAGTTTGTAAAAGGTTTAAGCTGTTTTTGCTCATTATAACCTGTATAAAAAAGCTTTTAAATTTATATTTTTTAAATACCGTCGTAAGTCGTGAAAAATTTTGCTTTGAGTTTTATGTCTGTATAACATTTTATGATTCTTATGATTTTATGATAATATGATTTTATGATTATGTTCTTAAATATTAAAATATACTAACTATAATGTTTTTTTCATATATTTTCTATACTATGTTATATTATTGGTTTCTAGTTTTTTATAACAGCTTGGGCTTGTGACAAGCCGCTTGTCTGGTATACAAATCTTGTCTTGTAGGTAAAAAGTATTATTTTAGTTGTAGTTAGTAATTTATTTAATGGAGATAATCAAAGTTAACAAGAAATACAAATTGTTTGCAATCTGTCCACCCACACTTCAAAAAAATTTGCTTTAAAACTTAAGTTATCATTAGTTTATTTATATTTTAAAACATATGCATTTGTAAAGTCTTTCTTGTATCTCTAGAAAAGCGATTCTTAATTTCTTTTAAAGTTTTACCCTTTTTTAGACGGTAATTACCAAATTCAACCCTAATATACAATATAGTGTTTAATTTTAAGAAAAAAATTACATTATTTTTTTAACTTTAAGCTTATTAAATTCAAATAATCGTAAAGTTTAAAGAGTTTATTCATTTTTTTAAAAATTTCAGTTAAATACTCACTTAAAATTTAAAACGATAATTAATAAACATTAATTAGCATAACTCGCAAGTCGCAATTAATAAAATTTGACCGCTAAAACTAGAAAATTTACGCCAGGTAATGAATTGCTGCTCTAGAAACTCGTTTGTAGTAATAACATGATTTTAGCTTAAAAACGTTTAACACAAAAACTTTCTAAAATAATGCAATTAGCATAAAAATATAAACTTATAGCAACGACGAATTGAAACAACAAGGTTCCTGTTTGATATTATATATAGACATTAAGTTATACTAACGTAGACCGTAAAAGATTATTAGGTCATAAAGTAGATTTGTAATTTTCAGATTTCTAATTTTTGATACATTCAAAAGAAACTTTTACTAAGTTCAATCTTTAAACTTTTTTTTCCAACACTCCTTCATGTGAGTTCGGTTTAAACATGTTAAATTTTATGTCTTGCAGCTGATATGATTTGAAATATTATTTATATTAGTTGTATACATATAGGTTTAAACAATCAGTGTTGCCAAAAAACTTGAATCCCGAAAAAGCTTGGAATTTGACAACTTAAGTTTAAAAAAACTTGAAAAACCTTTAATTTTAGAATTTTTGAACAGCTTTTACATTCAAAGTAATGAAATTTCGATTTGACACAAAAAATTCTTCTAAAATATCACAGTTATTAAAAACACCTATAATATAAACTCTCAGATGAGCAAACTCTTTTGTATCAGTGCCCTGATCTTAACAGATTGATTTAAGTCCTAATTTGATTTATGCGGCTTTATAATCTTCAGACATTTCCTAATCACGACTTCTTGTTGTCATTAAAGAAATAAACGAAAGTCTTTTACGACCGCTAACAAAATTTTTAAAAGTGTTTAAAGTTCTAAATGGTATCTTCGTTTTAGTAATTTGTTTTGCTGCTTTATAACTTGCCTTAACAATTTTCCTGATCAGTCTGTAGTTACTGAGTGTAATCATGTGCTTTGTTGAACCTGACTTTAGCGATTTGTTTTTTTTTCTTGCAATAACTCCTAGTTAACGTTTTTTAATTCTTATATTTCAACTTATATTTCACATTTACTCCAATTAAATGCAGTATCTTTATTGCAGATAAAGAATTGCTATGGTGCTCAATAAAAAATAGTTTTTCTACTTCATTAATGGCTTAATAAATTTTTATACTTTTGTTATAAATATTTAAGAAACTTAATTGTCCATTCAAGCTGACTTATAATAATATTTTTGCTATATGTTTAATTCAATGTGAATAATCTTCTTTATTTCTTTATTTGGTGAATTTTAATTTAGATATGGTTAGCAAACAAACAGGCTAGTTTATAATTTTTGAAAAATCATACAATATTTAATCTGTTTAAGACATTTTTGAGATTCAGGTGTGTGTGAAACTTTTTTTTTTAAACGTTTTAAATACATTTCCGAGTTATTAATATAGTTTTTATGACTGTAGTGTAGTTTACTAGTTATAATTTTACTTGTAATTCTTTCAACAATTTTTAGCTATACAATTAAGACAAAAGTTATATTAAGTTTATTACTTAACAATTGTTTCACGCTTTAGCGATGATCACAAGTAAACAAACTAACAAGTTGCAATGGACAAACACTTTATATAGTTTTAGATGAGTAATTAGTTGATTAGGTAATTAGTCAATTAATTGAATTTAAGTAAATTTCAGCAAAGTAAATTATCATTAACGTAAAATACAATAATAACAAGAAACAAAAACAAAAAGACAATATAAAAAACAAAATTACATAATGAAAACAATGGTAAGTAAATTAAACTTAAATTTAAAATATTAAGATTTCAAACAAAGTTTTGTGAAATATCTACATTTTCCCATCAATTCTGATTTCAAATTCAAAAGTATGTTGTTGTCTGCAAATGCAATTTTAAGTCTCTCCAAATTGCAGAGGGTGCAAATTTTAGTAGGTTTATTTTGATAACTACGGTGAATAATCTCTTATTTTATTATCTTTCTCAAATCAACGTTGTCATTTTTGGTTTTGTGAACAAATCTACTCAATCTTGTACTTTTTTTTTATTTTGCATTTCTAAATGATTGCGTATGTTCATAAAATCTACTTTTGAATTGTCTTCGAGTTGAACCAATGTAAGTATTTTCCTTGTTGTTATGCATAACTCTTGCTTTAAATGACTCCTTTAGTAAGACATTCTCCGTTAGCTGGACAATTAGTTTTTGATCTACAATTGCAAAACTTACTGTTTTCTTCAGTTGTTTCATTTAAGTTTTGATGTAATTTGTTGTTGTGATTGGAAAATTCTTTTTCCAAGTTAAACATGCAGGAACATAAAATCTTTATTGTATTTCTATTAAATGTAGAACCATAAAAGTCCGATTTTAGGAAATTTCTAGATACTAAATTTAGAACTTCTTTCCCTATATTCATTTTTATACAATTACTGAAAGGAGGGTTGTAGTAAAAAACTTTCTTTTTTCTTAATTTTCTTCTAGTTTTTCCGATAGAGTTATTTTGAACATATGAAAGTATTGTTTTAAAACCACTATTTTTAAAAGTCTTTTCATAAGGATTTTTTATCTTGTCAAACATTTCTTTGGTTTTAGATAGTGATGATAACCTTTTTTATATCATTGATAGGATTTATTTTTTTTTTAAGTATGGATGATTTGAATTGAAATTCATATATATTCTTAGCATTCTCTTCTCTAACTGGAAGATATTCGTCTTTTTCCAGGTCCATGGTTATATCTAAAAAGTCCATCCTTTGTGTGCTTAGTTCGATTATCACTATCAAGTTATGTTTCTGAAATGCTTTCGTTATAGGTTTCCTCAATTGTTTATTAAATCTTGGTGATCGTTTTTTAACTATGAGTAAACCGTCATCTCGATGAAGGCTACAATTACAAAATAAAAAAAAAGTTACATCCGAAATTGTCAACAATATCAAAGCTGAGGCAGAACTTTTAATCTCTAAGAATAAAATAAAAGGTAAAATAAAAAAGACAAGTAATTTAAATCCTTTTATCATACTAAAGGATCAAAAGGAAAAGTTTCCATACAAAAAATAATTATGTAGATTAATAAATACATGCAAGTCTAGTTTAGGAATAATCAGTAAGAAAATACTGGTTAAGATTCTGCCTGTAATTGTTGCCTGTAATAAGATCTAAAACAGAACTGCTATAGTGGAATAATTCTTTTGAAGTTTTTGGACGGTTTAATAATATAAAAATAGAAATCTATTCACTTTCATGAAATTTGATGTTGTGGATTTTTATCCTAGTACTTCCAAAGAACCCTTAATAAATTCTATTCAATTTGCAAGAAAATATATTGATGTTAGTAATGATCAAGTTGAAATCATACTACACTCATGTAAAACCATTTTATTTTTTAATAACGAGTGTTCGATAAAAAAGAACTCTGCACGTGATCTTTTTGATATACCAATGGGAATTTTTAATGGAGCAGAGGTTTGTGAATTGGTAGGATTATTTATCTTAAATGAAGTTATTAATGATAAGAAGATCGACAAATCTAATTGCGGCTTTTATCGAGATGACGGTTTACTCATAGGTAAAAAATGATCACCCAGATGTATTGTACAATTGAAGAAATCTATAACGAAAGCATTTCAGAAACATTATTTAAAGGTGATAACCGAACTAAGCACACAAATGGTGGACTTTTTAGATATAACCATGGACCTGGAAAAAGACGAATATCTATCATTTAGAAAAAAGAATGCTAAGAATATATATACATATATATGAATTTCAGTTCAAATCATCCATAGTTAAAAAAAAATAAATCCTATCAATGATATAAAAAAGATTATCATCACTATCTAAAACCAAAGAAATACTTGACATATAAAAGATCCTTATGAAAAGACTTTAAAAAATAGTGGTTTTAAAACAATACTTTCATATGTTCAAAATAACTCTATCGGAAAAACTAGAAGGAAATTAAGAAAAAAGAAAGTTTTTTACTACAATCCTCCTTTCAGTAATTGTATAAAAACGAATAAAGGGAAAGAATTTCTAAATTTAGTATCCAGACATTTCCCAAAATCGGGCTTTGATGGTTCTACATTTAATAGAAATACAATAAAGATTTTATGTTCCTGCATGTCTAACTTGGAAAAAATAATTGTCCAATCACAACAACAAATTACATCAAAACTCAAATGAAACAACTGAAGAAAACAGTAAGTTTTGCAATCGTAGATCAAAAACTAATTGTCCAGTTAACGGAGAATGTCTTACTAAAGGAGTCATTTAAAGCAAGAGTTATGCATAACAACAAGGAAAATATTTACATTGGTTCAACTCGAAGACAATTCAAAAGTAGATTTTATGAACATACGCAATCATTTAGAAATGCAAAAAAAAAAGAAAGTACAAGATTGAGTAGATTTATTAACAAAACCAAAAATGACAACGTTGATTTGACAAAGATAATAAAATAAGAGATTATTCATCGTAGTTATCAAAATAAACCTACTAAAATTTGCACCCTCTGCAATTTGGAGAGACTTAAAATTGCATTTGCAGACAACAACATACTTTTGAATTTGAAATCAGAATTGATGGGAAAATGTAGATATTTCACAAAACTTTGTTTGAAATCTTAATATTTTAAATTTAAGTTTAATTTACTTACCATTGTTTTCATTATGTAATTTTGTTTTTTATATTGTCTTTTTGTTTTTGTTTCTTGTTATTATTGTATTTTACGTTAATGATAATTTACTTTGCTGAAAATTATTAAAATTCAATTATTTAACTAATAACCTAATCAACTAATTACTCATCTAAAACTATATAAAGTGTTTGTCCATTGCAACTTGTTAGTTTGTTTACTTGTGATCATCGCTTTAGCGTGAAACAATTGTTAAGTAATAAACTCAATATAGCTTACCTACTAGTGTGACAAATTTTATTTTTCTTGTGGTAATTCTTTGTTTTCAAAGAGCCCTTTTAGTATTTTATAGGTTCATTTTTCAAACATATTTGTTGTTAAATTGTCTTTCACAGCTTCATATTCTTTAAATTTCGTCTCATTAGTTTATATTTTCTAACTGTTTAAAATATAGATTTAATCGTTTGCTAACAAAAGATCCTAGTGAAACAAGTTCACTGGAATATAAAAAAAATATATATACAGTAATCCTCCTTTATTATACCAACATATGTTTCTGTGTGTTAAAGAATCAACACACTTCAACTGGGTTCTGTAAAAAATATTTACTGTAATTTAAGATTAAAAGCATAGAATAAAGTAGGTGTATACATGTTTTCATTAAAATTAAAATAATGTAACGGAACTTTATTTATTTATGTTATTCTATTTTTCATTTGGAAACACTCTGTTGTTGGGCAAGCTATAAACAACAACAAATGAGATGTTTACAAGTTATACTACAAGAAATTTGAAATTGGTTGCTATAACAACTGTCATCACTCTGAGGAATCACTACTGTGAGCTGAGTCATTGTCAGAGACAGGAGTCTGAGTTCTGAGGAAAGAATTGGAGTTGAGTTGATTGTCGTCCAGTAGATTCACCTTTTCCTGTGTGCTAGTTGAAATTTTATAACACTTTTTATAAAATTTTATTGACTTTTTAAAAACCAAGTTACTTAAATTGACATTAGACAAATAAAAGTGTTTTCTTGGTTTTTGATAATATAGTTTTAAAATTTTATAACAGTTTATAAAACTTTATTCATTTTTTCAAACCTGAGATTTTTATTGTAATTTTTGTCTAATTTTAGCTACTTTATTCATTTTAAGTTTTTTATATTTTGTTGCAAATTGGTTTATTTTTGAGTTTTTACTATATAAACTTATCCCAACTGCTTTTTATTTTATATTATTGAATAGTTTTTGTTTAAGTAGATTTAAATTATGTCACGAGTCTGTCCAAATCCAGAGTGTCTTCCAGACACTATGATTCAAGCTCGAGCTAAGAGTGCTCGCATTCAGAGCCAAAGACCTCTTAGCCATTAGTCAACCATTAAACCCCCTACCCTTCTAAACAAACCCTTGGAAGATATTGGCGTCCTTGGTAACAAGAATAACGACCTTTTGGTCAGTCAAACACATGAGCCTAACATAAGTTTAGGTTGGTCTTACCATACCAGTTAAATTGACCCATGTTTTTCACCAAATTCAGATTTGGCCATCACAGCTCAGATCAATATTTTATTTACTAAACATGATATTAATAATGTACAAACAATAATAGGGGAAAGTAAGATACATCTGACACATAAAGACATTTTACTAAACACTAGCATAAGTTGTAAAGACCCTCAAGTCACTCACACAAATAATACCATGGCTAGTTTTATGCATGATACCCATAATGATTATATACCATGTACAATTAATAGTAATACTAAAATAGGTCACACTGAAAATTACGGTCAACAAGCCATAGTGGGTCAGTTTCAGCGTGACATCAAGGGTAATTCAAGCATGCATAATATGAGTGGGTGTCATAACATAACTAATTCTCCACACTAGGGTACTAAGGTCTGTTTACACTACCAAGTGTCCAGTGAGGTACGAGACAGTAGTCAAGCCATAATCTCAGACAACTTAGCATCTGCAACTACTGAGCAAGAATTACAGATGGTTGAGTTGGAAATAGTAGGTCAAGCTAAACGTCTCAGAGAGTTAAAGTTACAACAAAGGAAAAAAAAATTGTTGTCAATGAACAATGAAGCACATGAACTTGAGCTTGAAATGCAAGCCAGTTGCAGAGATCCTATACAGCAGACCTATCCTCGTAGAACTAAAATAACCAATGGGTCAGAGAATGCCAGGGGTGAATATAATCATATTGATAATTACTCAATGAGGGCAACTTCCAAGCCTGACCCAAATTTCAATAACATTGTTGACTTCAACTTGCCAAGCGGTGGTTATAGGGGATTCACATTGAGCAATAGGATCTCTGAACTTAAATCTATTATTAAAATAGACATTACCACTAACCCTAGAGATTAAATAAGCTATTTTGAAGATATGTGCCGAAGTCTTAATTTTTGACTCTCAATTGCGCTACCAAATTTTGACTTCAGTCTGGCCACATAAAGATATAAGAAATTATTACACAACTGTCGAGTTTAGGAGACGTTATTACAAGAGTCTTATTGATTACTTGTCAAATAGGGATGGTCAGCTTGGTAGGGTTCTTCTGCCTAGACCTGATTTCTAAACACTCTAAACTTTGGAACTGGAAGTCACGAAGTGGGAGGCAGAAATGAAAGACTCTAACACTTTAATAAAGTTTTTATACATTTACCTAGCTCCTGAACACTTAAAGGGTAAACTTAAGTTTAGATATAGACAATTTTAAGCGTCGTTGTAGGGACATTTGTGATGCAGATCAACAACGTACTAGAGAGGTATCGAAAAATGTTAATTACAGTGTTAATCGACCAAGTCAAAGAAAGAGTAAGTCTAACAATCACATGAATAGCTATAGACATATAGACCAAAACTCTGGCTACCAAAATAATGCAGACAACTATTTGGCCATCGAGAGTGTAATTTTTATGATACTAGAGTCTTTATGTAGATAATTTCCAGGGTCGGATACACCGAAACAATACCCCTGATGTCAATGGATATTAAGGCAGACAAAATAGCAATCACAACAATACAGGAAACACTGGGACTTTAGGTACTCTCTGTCACAGACATAGAAAGTTTGGGAATAACGCCTATGAATGCGCTGCCCGGGGGACGTGTGAAATGGCAGGTATCAGAGCTCAATGTCCGACAAAAAACAAATTCCCGTCTTCGTCGCAGTAAGAGGATCAGATAACGGGATTAAAAGTTCTCTTACAGAGACTGATAAACAGTTTCCCGAGCGTCCACTGCGCTGGATTTTTAAATTGGTCAAAAACTCTTTTGTTGACCCTAATAATTTGCCACAAAATCTTCAGTTTTTTTCAGATTTAAATACAAATGTTTTATTTTTAATCGGTTCTGTAAGTGAGATATCACTTCTACTAAAGTCTTGAACCAATGGAATTAACAAATATTCTCGCCCTAATAGCAAAAGTATCCAAGGAACAGACGACTCAGTAATTCACCCAGTTGGGAGTGCAGATATAGAAGTTAATGTTGGTGAATTAGGTACTTTCACACATACCTTTTGGATAACTACGGAGTCAAGGGGTTATGGTATCATTGGACTTGATTTTCTAATAGCAAATGAATTGGAAATATTGCCAGCCAAGTCACACTCCAATTACGCTCAGCAATTTCAGGCTGAAAGACAAAACTCTTTGTGGCTTCAGACTTTCCCAGCCCTTTTGAATCAATCAACAGTGTCGAACTGTTACACTCAGGCAAAAACTCTTTAGAAGAAAGATGTAAAGCATTACTTGCTAAATTTTCAGAAATTACTAAGAAGCCTGACTACTGTACAACCAAAACACAATCATTCCTTAGAGATAATAGTTGATAATTATTGTCCTAAAAAAGGGGTCGGCAAACTGCAGCCCGCGGGCCAACTGCGGCCCGCGAAGGGTAAATCTGCGTTAATTTTTTGAATTGAATGCAGCCCGCGAAAGAAAATTATGTGACCCTCGAGCATTAAATGTGGCCCACTGAGCAAAAATATACTTTTATTCAAATTTTTTTCAGTAGTTTGATTTAATTTGATTAATTTCGTTTAAGTTCCTGCATAACATTCTAAAAAAATTAAAAGACTTTACTGCTTTGGCTTAAAAAAGTGAAAAAGACAAATAAGCATTCGAATAGTATTTTTTTAACAGTTTCATAACAACTCGTTCTTACAACAGCAAGTTAATATCTGAAACAGAGTGTAAAGAGTGCTTGGATTTAGTAAGTTATATGATACTTATTCAATAAAAAAAACTAAATGCAAATGTTTTCCATTATGTACATTGAGTAATGCACAGTAATTAAGTAAAATTTCATTTCTTTACAACTTAAGTATTTAGTTTAACATGTAATTTATACCTATGTTACTATTGTAGATGTTTTATATATAACTATATGTTATATTTGAGTGTACACAAACACATTAAATATTACATAATAATATAAATTTAACTTTGTTATATTTTGGTTTTGACACGTTTTGATTTTTTAGAAATTTTCTGTGTACTTTAAATTGATTGCTATGCACACAAATGTATTCAGACGATCATTTTTTGAACCGCTTTTTTATTTAATACTTAGCTAGATTAAGTTGAGTTTAAAAATAATTTTTCATTATTATTGTTTCTATAAGTAATATTTAAGTGTGTACAGACACACTTGAAATAACATATTTGACATAAATTAAAAGAGTTTTTGTTAAGTATATATATGTTTTCATTTTTAAACAATACTTTTCGGCAAATTTTTGTTTTTTTTTGCCATTTTTTCGCGTTGTTTAATAAATTATAATACTTCTTTAATAATAACTCTCTCACTTATTAACATTTTTCTATCAAACTAAGTTATATCGGTTTGATACCGGCGGTTCAGGAGTGTGGCTCAGTACCCTTATACCCTGTTTAAATAATATCATCAGTGTAATTCAATAGCGTGGCTTTAGCTCCCCTATTCCCTAAATAACTTACATCATGACTAGTAATACCACTAATAATGAGAGTGAGCTTAACTTTACAAGACGAGTCAGTAACCGACTGTTAGAGCAAGGCGTCGAGCCCCGGCCTATTGACCCGCAATGCTCTACACTCCGTGGCAGGTCTTGTCCCACTGGACAAGTATCGACCACGAGTGTACGACAGCAATATTGTTTACCAAAACTTAAAATCAACACCTATTATACTTGCGCATTGCACCTTTGCTATTAAAATGTCTTTATCTATTGTTGTGCTTTGCATTGGAATTAAGCCGAGAAATTCTTCTAAAATTTCAGAGTTAGTGAAAACCCCTCTTATAAAAATTCTTAGATGAGCAGTATCTATAGTATCAGTGCTCTCATCTTAAAGATTAACTAAGGCCTTAATTTGATTTTTGCGGTTTTATAATCTTCAGACTTCTTCTAAAAATGAATTCTTGTTTTCATTGAAGACATAAACAAAAATCTTTTACTACTGCCAACACATATTTTTTTTTAAACTTTTCAATTTTAAACGGTATCTCCTTTTTAGTAATTACTTTTGCTACTTTATAACTTGCCTTAACAAATTTTTTCTGATCATTCTGTAGTTACAGGAAGATAATCATGTGCTTTGTTAAAACTGACTTAGGCAATTTTTTTTGTTTCGTTTCTCGCAATAACTCCTAACTAACGTTATTTTTATTTTTATTATTCGTTTTATATTTCACGTCTACTCTTTTTATACGCAATGCTTTATTAAGATAAAGAATTGCTGTAATGCTAAATAAAAAAAAGTTGTTTTTCTACTTCATAAATGGCTTAATTAATTTCTATACTTTAGTTAAAAATATTTAAGAAACTTAATTGTCCATTCAAGCTGACTTATAATATATATCTTTAAATATACTTAATTAACATTTGATAAACTTTTTTATCTCTTTATTTTGTGAACTTTATTCTAAACAGGGTTGCCAAACAAATAGACTAATTCTAAAAATTTAAAAAACTCAGACTAGGTTAAACCTGTTTAAGACATTTTTTAAAACTTAAGTGCGTGTAAAACTTTTCTTTCAAACACTTTGAACAAATCTTCAAATTCTCATAATAGTTTTTATGACTGTAGTGTAGTTTATTAGTTGTATTTTTTTTAGTTAAATTACATATTATGTACTATTTTATAATGATGATATTTTAGTTAGGTATTCAAGTTTGATTAACAGCAAGTTTTTAGCTTTTTCAACTTTCAATAAACTTGGGATAGTTTGATATAACTCAGTAATTTTTGCTTTTTAAGTGGCAGCCATGTAAAAAACTAATTTATTATAAATAAATTATTTTGTTACAACATTTGAGTATTAATTATGTTAAATTTCTTTTTAGTGTATTTACTATACAAATAGGTATAAATTTTATTTAGTTAACTAATTACTGAATTTTTAAAGAGTGAAAACTATTTAAAACGCAAACATTATTTTCGAAAGTTGATATTTTTAAAATATGAAAAAGCGGTTCATAATATAAAAAAATTATAAAAGTGCCCCAAAAGTGTTTTTCAAGCTCGGTTTTTATAGAGAACTAGATTGTAAGTAAAACGATAAAAAATTTAAGTAAAACTTATTAAGTGTTCGAGACAGTACGTAGTTTGTTAAGACTAAAGAATATTAGTCAATGTAAATTTTATTCTGATGATTATGTATAATTTAAATAGTGTTTTATGTGTGTCTAAAAGTCACTTAAAACAATAAACTGAATAAAACTAAATCCAAAAGATTATTTAAAGGTCACTAAAACTAAAACTGCGGCCCGTGAAGATTTTCGAAACTTAAAATTTGGCCCGCGAGCACCAACTGCCTGCCGACCCCTGTCCTATAATGACCAAGGCAAGGAGATGCGGTGGTACAAGAGAAGTAATTAAAGATCATTTATTTGATCCATTAGAGAGAGGTGCTGTAGTCCAGGATAGTGAAGATACATGTGCTTCTCTAGTTACTTGTGTACCCAAGAAAGATAATTGTCGTATCTGCCATGACTACACTATTCTGAATTCACATACACGTCCTTTATCATATCCGCTACCTCGTATAGACGAACTGTCTGAAATAATTCCAGGAGGTACATGTGTTTTTTCTACCCTGGATCTAAAAGAAGCTTATTACAGCTTGCCAATAGAAACAAGTTCTTAAAAGTATGCTGCAATAATCACGCATAAAGGAGTTTTCATTCCAAAACGTTGTATATTTGGATTAAAGAATGCCCCTACCAGATTTCAACAGATGATGAAAAGTATTTTTATTTCTTGTCAAACTTTTACATTTATTTATCTGGATGATATTTATTTTTTCCAAAACTGAGGAAGATTTTATCTCTCATTTAAAAGACAGTCTTTAAGATATTGTCTGACAATGGATTATACCTAAATACAAACAAATGCAATCTTGCTAAAACAAGATTAGGTTTTTTAGGTCATTCTGTTAGCATTGAAGGACTTAATGTTTAGGACTCAAAGGTTGAGGCTATTCGAGAATACCCTATTCCCACCACACGAAGAGACCTAAAATTTTTTTTAGGTCAAGTGAATTACTATCATCGTTTTGTTCCAAAGATTTCTGAGATAACTGTACCTCTCAATGAGTTATCTGGAGGTCCAAAATCTACTAATCGTGCTAAATTTAAACTCAAGGAAAGTCATATTCAAGCCTTTAAAAACACAAAAGCTATTTTAGCACATACGACTACCGTGTCTTATGAAGATCATAACAAACCTGTGATGCTATTTTCAGATGCATCTGATACCCATGTTGGCGCAGTTCTTGAGTAGGAAGGCGAGAACGGGGAGATGCGTTCTTTAGCATTTTTTTCAAAGATATTGCCACCACTTAAGATTGTTTGGTCAGCTTTTTATAAGGAACTTCGTGCTCTTTATTTAAGCTTTAAACACTTTCAATATAGAATTCTTTGCAGGAAGTTGTTGATAAGGACAGAAAGCAAGGCATTGGTTGGGGCCATTAACAATAATCTAAAAGATCAGTCACCTATGGAACAACGATACATCATGTTGATAAAAGAGTTTGATCCAGAAATAGCACACATAGCCGGATCCAACAACACAGTTGCATATGCTTTAAGCAGGCCACCTCAGATTACAGCCATGCATGTGAGAGCACACCAAGAGGATTCGGATTACTCGTGTAGTTCGGAATCTGAGTCTAGTGACAGCGAGCTGGACTTAGATATTTTTGATAACACTGAGCAATTAATAACTCCAGAAGTTCATGATTTGGATATGTCAAGCTCAGATGTAGAATCTCTTAGCCCTAAAACTTTGGATAGAGAGGCAATTGCAATTTTCCGAAGGAGGGAGCAAGGCCTTATTGACCAAGCACGCCTCTTAAAGAAAGAAGTCCAGTTCACAACATACAAAAACATGGCTTTCTTTATAGAGGATGGAATTAAACGATGTTGCCTGAGCCGTTGCGTCTGACTGTGTACAACGCAGCCCATAACAGGCTTCACTTGGGTTTTGAGAAGTCCATAGAAACCATAGCGAGGACTTTCAGGTGGCCTAAGTTAAGGGATGATGTTTTGAATTGCTTTGTTTATCTAAATATAAACTAACTTTTAAAAAAAAGTATGGCAGGCAGGCAGCATTTATCAAATCATCTTTCAGATTTTTTACTTTTACTCAATTAATTTATTTTTTTTGTATCTAAGTTGAGAACTTAAGTACAATTATTGATTGTTAAATTTATGAAAAAATTTGAAACAAAATCCTAAAATTTTGTTCTAAGATTATTTTATTAACATTTGCCGATCGACCGATGTAATATTGCTACTTAGTTACGCGAACCTAGCTATAAATTGACTTAAAACGTTATAACAATATCGGTGACGGTTACTTAAATATTTAGAATTGACTTAGATAAGTTATTTAGCTAAGTCGACTTAATAAAACGCAAATCAACTTAGACTATCATTTAAGCTTAGCTTAATTAAGTAGTATGATTGTTAGAATGCTTAAACTGATAGTATATAAAGAAATCGAGTCTTAGAAACAAAAAGCTGTATTACGATGAATAGAAAATGCGATAGAAAATAAAGCAAATTGTACAAATAAACTAATTTAATTCAAAAGTTTATATAGAAAACAGTCGCCATCGTACAAGGGGCGATTTTAAAATTTTGCGCTGTCATAAAATTTTTACTTTTTATCTTGCTATTTTACTAGTTTTAGCTTCCTATTGAATATTTGACCCTGAGGTAAAACTTAAATAAAAAAGTTCATTTTGTTTATGTAAAATATAGAGAAAAAAATCAAGTATGTACTTGTGACTCCTACTTTCAAGTAAATTGCATATTTTCATTCATATATTTTCTTATTAAGGTTTACATAGATCATAGACGATCGGAATACCTCTCACCATTTTATAACCTGACATATATGTTATTTGGGATCATAAATGGTTTGTAAAAATCTATGTTATTTACTATTAACTATCACATCATGATATTTCCAATTGTTTTTTGAAAAGTCTCAATTTAGACTAAGAAATAAAACTATACAGGGTTGCCAATTTACCTAGAAACCTGAAAAAACCTGGAATTTTTAACAATTTCAACATATAAAGTAGTAAAATTTCGATTTGACACAAAAAAGCTATCATATATATAAAAATATGAATCCCTTCGAGGCAGATCTTTTTGCAGTAAACGACTTACAGGAAACCTCAAACTTCTCAGACTCACAAACTGACCTTGAACTTAAAGTAAATTTTTTCAAAGAACGATATGAAAGCTTTTGGAATTAACAAAAACTAAAACAAAAGTATCCAATCATTTGAGAGGAATTTAGATTGTTGTCTATAGTTTTTCCTTCTAGCTATGTTGTTGAGAAAGCTTTCAGTTCAGTTATCAACATCTTGAGCAAGAGATCTAATTTAGATATTTTTTAAAGGAAGCTTTATTTTCTGATTAAAAATCAGATTAGAAAAACTTACAAGCAGTCATGAACCTCATCCTTCACGTTATATTAGACTTCAGTAGCAGACATTTTTTTATGAAAATTTTTTTTTTTTTGATCTTTTAAAACATTTCTTGTTTAACCTGGTTTGTATTGTATTTAAGTAGTCTTTTTATAATAAAAATTTTATTAAGTTATTTTTTCTACAACAGGTTTGCATAATGCCTAATGAATATTAATTACACTAGATTTCCTCTTGAGTCCGAACTTTTTACCCAAAAAAAAGTGCAAATTTATGTTTTATTAATTTTAACTTAAATAATGTCTATTACTAACTAAGTATTAATAAAACAAAAAATACATAATATTTGATAGCTATATAGATCTTTTTTTAATAAATGTTTGTTTTATGTTTTACTTGATTTCATGTTTATTCATAAAGTTATTGCATATATCATATTTAAATATATCATTTTGTAAAAAAATGGTAATAATTTTTGAGTTTGCACTTTTTGATTTTGTTCAAAGTGCGAACTCAAGCGGAAGTCTACTGTATTTATTAAATGGTTTATGTTTTAAATCTGTTAATAGTTTTATTTTAACCTGGTTATTTTTGTAGTTTGTATTTGTCGTTTTACATTGCACTAAAAGTTTTTATAGCAGAGTGATTAAAGTATTTGTTTGAAAGAAATTTATTTGACATATTTTTGTTATTACTTGTTTAATCTGTATAAATAAAAAAATCTTGATTACCATTAAAGTTTTTTTTTTTTCAAAAAGTTTTTTTTGGTTTTAAATGAGTATAGATTTGAGGTCTCATTTGAAATGACTTAAAATTTTTCATTTAAAAGATTCTTAAACTCAATTTTATTTTCTAACTTGATTTACTTTTGTTAAAAAATCTAGATATTAAGGAGTTTTAAATTATTAATACAACTGTTTTTTGTTTTATCTTAATTTTTAATATATTAGCAATTAGAATGTGTTGTTTATTTAAGTGGTTCAACACTAGCTTTTAGTTTTTCACTTTTTTTTTTTCTGGTAAATTATTATAGGCTAAAGACTAGAGAAAAATAAATTTAAACAGTATTAAATAAGCCATCAAAAAGACTGCTACAGTTACAAAACAAAATTTTAACCTAATTAAAAGAATTTTTTAATTGATTACTTTCTGTTCACAGAATTAACTGTAGAATATTTGATTTATTTTTTGAATTTAAATTAAGAAAAAAAATGTTAAAACTAAGGTTTAGTTCCCTAAAGGTTATTCCAAGTCAAATACTATTTAATGGTATTCTACTACAAAACCTATAGTTAAAAAAGTTTAAAATTAAATTTATATTTTTACAAGTAACTTGCTTATAATATATCTTAGTATTTAAATTAATAATTTTTCTGCATTAACTGAAGCTGTTGATGAAACCACTTTTCATGTGAGATAATTAACCAGTCAGTCAAACTTCCTTGAACTAGATCAGAAGTTATGGTTTAATATTTATTTTATTATGTGTAAAATAAACTGTTCATTCTTTTATAGTTTTTTAATCTTTGGTATAGTAATTTTAGAACATGCCTATTTATAAACTAATTTAAGTATTTTGTGCGGCTTACTTAGTGTTAACTTCTGAATGTCCGAAATTCGTTATATGAGAGATTGTTATAATGTCAGGTTTCAGTTAAGATTTCAAATGGGTAACGTACGGTTAAGATCAAGTCAAATTTCGACCCGCTAAGTAACTTGAAAACTACTTGTGCAAAATAAACAAAATTTAGTTTTTTGATACTTAATATTTTGAAATACACTTTCAATTTGGTTTTCAGTTCACAATAGTATTTCGTAGATCACAATAATGCTAAATCATTTTATTACAATTTTGCTCGAGTTTTTTAATTTTCTTATATTTTATTTTTTTAAATTATGCAGCCCGCAATTACACTTTTTAAAGATTTGAAACTAGAAACGATTTTTTAGTAAATATGAATTGCTGACTACAAAAGTTGTCCACCACTACCCTAAAAGTTTCATTAGTTTCAAAACAATTCATATTTAAACAGGATTGATTACAGATTACACAATGATTAATAATTAAGTATTTTTATACACTTCACTGGGCTTTTATAAAAACAACTGTAACTTATTTTCTCAAACCCTGTAAACTACTTTGAACACAACCCAAAAGTGCGTGCATAAAAGTACTAGTCTAAATTACATTTAAAGCAGAACTTTTTTTGGCTAAAAAGTTTGTAAACAAAAGAAAAACTACTTTGTAAAATCGTGGGGGGCAATTATTTTTTCAAACTTTTGAAAAGGGGGCGATTTAGTAAATGAGTTTGGGAAACCTTGATCTAAAATTTGCAGTAACCAGTACAATGGGTCTCTTTCTAAGACATTAATCTGGTTGTACTTACAATTAAGTTTACTGTAGGCTACTGGTTCGGGACGACTATACTCGGGACAATCAGAAATTAAAAACTTAAACTCATTTTGTTTAATTTCATTCCAGTTCCTAACAAGTAGGCTGCTACTAGGCCTAGAATAGTATATTTCCATAATACTAGTAGACATCTTTAAAGTTTTAATAAAATTTTTAACTGATTTTGGGTCACCATCTACAAAACGTAGAAAATGAAAAAGAAGAATTTACGGACTTAATTAAGGTGCGTACTCAAATATCCATGGTTACCATTTGCCGATCGACCGATGTAATATTGCTACTTAGTTACGCGAACCTGGCTGTTAACTGACTTAACGCGTTATAACAATATTGGTGACGGTTACTTAAATGTTTAGAATTGACTTAGCTAAGTTATTTATCTAAGTCGACTAAATGAAACGCGAATTAACTTAGACCAATGGTCGGCAGGCAGTTGGTGCTCGCGAGCCAAATTTCAAGTTTCCAAAATCTTCGCGGGCCGCAGTTTTATTTTTAGTGGTACTAACAAAAAAAAATATTTTATTAAGTCTATTATTTTTTAAGACTTTTAGCTACATAAAGAATACCGATTTAAATTGTGCATATTTAATGGAATAAAAGTTTCATAAAATAATATACTCTAGACTTGATAATTATGTACTATCTTTAAAAGTTAATAAGGTTAACTTACTATATTTTTTATTTTACTTACAACCTAATTCTCTTTATAAACCAAGCTTTAAAACCATCTATAAGTCACTTTTATATACTTTTTATATTGTCAACCACTTTTTCATATTTATAAAAACTTAACTGTTGAAAATAGTTTTTGTGTTTTAAATAATTTGCATTTAAAAAAAAGTTCAGTAACTAGTTAACTAAATAAATTTAATAGCCTTATGTTATGTAGAAAAATATTTAATTTTTAAAGATAATTAATGCTTGAATACTTTAATAAAATACCTTATTAATAATTGATTAGTCTTTTACATGGTTCCCACTTTAAAAGCAAAAATGTCTGAATTACATAAAACCAGCCAGAGTTTATCAAAATTTAAAAAAGCCAAAAACTTCATTGTTTTAAAGCTTTAATACTAAACTAAAGTATCATCATATAAAAGTACAAAATAATTAAAACGAAAAGTAATAATTATAAATTATAAACTTCACTACAGCCATAAAAACTATTCTGAGAATTCAAAGATTTATTCAAAATATTTGAAATTAAAATTTCACACGTACACCTAAGTTTTCTAAAATGTCTTAAATAGGTTTAACCAAGTGTGAGTTTTTCAACTAGTTTGTTTGTTTGGCAGCCCTGTTTTAAATAAAACTCACGAAATATAGAACATAATTGTAGCAATTATTTATTGCTTTATCTTCAATAAAAATATTGCTTATAAAAATGAGTATATTAAAAATATAAGACGATTTATAAAAGTCACAAAACGTTAATTAGGAGTTGTTTCGAGAAACAAAAAAAAATCGCTTAAGTCTTTTTTTAAAAAGCAAACTATTATATTTAGTTACTATAAACTTAACAGAAAAATTTGTCAAGGTAAGTTATAAAGAAGCAAAAGTAATTACTTCAAAGGATACACCGTTTAGATTTGAAAACTTTTTTAAAGAACTTTTGTTGGTGGTAGTAAAAGTTTTCTGTTAATTACTTCAGTGACAACAAAAAGTCGCTTTTAACTAATTTCTGTTATTTAAAAGTCAAATAAATCAAATTAGGATGTTTCTAAAATGTTGAAAATAAAAACTATAAAATAAAATAAAATTATACAGTAATCTTCCGTTATTGTACCACCATATGTTTCTGTGTGTTAACGAATTAACACACTTTAACTATGTTTTGTAAAAAAATATCTAAAATATGTAAAATAAATATGTTAAAAAAATATTTAAAATAAACATTATATCAAGTTCCTGTGACTTTTATTGTCTTTACCGTTGTTAAACTTTATTGATTCACTAGTTAATGGTTGTTTCATTTTTACTCAAAATAGATTACATACTACTTTTCATATTAAAGCGCTTTACGGCTTTCCTAAACATAAAGACTAAATTTACAATACAAATTAAATAACTGTATTCATCTTCATATATATTGTGATGTAATTATTGGAAGTATTTTGTTCAATCATTGTCAATGGTAAAATAAATTTGAATCAGTTATTTTTTTCATTATAGTAAGTGGTTTGTTTATATTATGATTTGTTATTTTGTTATGTATTTTAGTTTACTTAACTTAGACTTAATAATTACAAATGTTATATAGTTTTTTAAGGTCGGATTTAAAATTAGTATTTTACTTATTATTAACTATTAACATGTAAAAATATTTAGAAATTGTTTTATTAAAACCAGAGGAAGTTGGCACGCCAACTTCCAAGGGTTTTTTAGAAGGGTATGGGGTTTAATGGTTGACTCATGGCTAAGAGGTCTTTGGCTCTGAATGCGAGCACTCTTAGTCCGAGTTTGAATCATAGTGTCCGGAAGACACTCTGTATATGAACTGAATCATTACATAACTTAATTCCTATAAAATATATAATATAAAATACAAAGCAGTTGGGATAAATTTATATACTAAAAACTCAAAAGTAAACCAATTTGCAACAAAATATAAAAAACTTAAAACAAATAAAGTAGCTAAAATTAGACAAAAATTACAATAAAAATCTCAGGTTTGAAAAAATGAATAAAATTTTATAAACTGTTATAAAATTTTAAAACTATATTATCAAAAATTAAGAAAACACTTTTATTTGATTAATGTCAATTTAAGTAACTTGGTTTTTAAAAGTCAATAAAATTTTATAAATAGTGTTATAAAATTTCAACTAGCACACAGGAAAAGGTGAATCTACTGGACGACAATCAACTCAACTCCAATTCTTTCCTCAGAACTCAGACTCCTGTCTCTGACAATGACTCAGCTCACAGTAGTGATTCCTCAGAGTTATAGCAACCAATTTCAAATTTCTTGTAGTATAACTTGTACACATCTCATTTGTTGTTGTTTATATCTTGCCCAACAACAGAGTGTTTCCAATTGAAAAATAGACTAATATAATTAAATAAAGTTTCGTTACACTATCCTTCCTCACTTTTCTTTTAAAAAAACATGCACCCATCTCATATAGGTGTTGTTCTAAAAAAAAAGTATAAAAACAACGCTAGTAAAGATGTGCAGTAACATCCCACTTTTCTTCCTAACTCTCTTCAAAGAAAGAAAAGAATATATAAGAAGCCAAAAACAAAACATATATAAATAACATCACACTAAGATTATCGAAAAAAGAAAAAAAAAACATCATGGCAACAAAACTCATAAAAATCAAATATAGTTACACATAACATTACAGTCATGTAAAATGTCAAATCTCTGAACATAAATCAATAACAATTCCATAGTACAGCAATTAATAATCTATTAATTTTTTGAGTTGTGTTTTAGGGATTTTTTTTTTAAGTTTAAAATTGTTGTTAAATTTGCTTGGTTACTGTAAATTACATAAGCAAGAATAAATTGTTTTCTTTTAAAATAAAATCTTAAAAGAAATTTTGATTTTTCGATGTGCTTATTATTTTTCGTGTGTTTGTAACACTTCGACAGTGTTTTTCGCAGTCGAAAGTAGCGTTCTTTCTTTTCTCTTATATTTATTTAACTTAAATTCAGAAACGCGCTTGTTTAGGTGAGTTAGTTTTCAGTGTCTTAGTTGATAACGCTTATCTATTGCAAAGTGTTGTCTTCGCATCGTACACATGTACGATGGCGACTGTTTTTTATATGAACTTTTAAATCAAATTAGTTTATTTGTACAGTTTGCTTTATTTTCTATCGCATTTTTTATTCATCGTAATACAGCTTTTTGTTTCTAAGACTCGATTTCTTTATATATTATAATTTTAAGCATTCTAACAATCATACTACTTAATTAGGCTAAGCTTAAATAATAGTCTAAGTCAGGGGTCGGCAAACTGCGGCGCACGGGCCAATTGCGGCCCTTGAAGGGTCAATCTGCGGCACGCGAGCACGAATTTTTTTGAATAGAATGCGGCCCGCAAAAGAAATTTCTGCGGCCCGCGTGCATGTACATGTGGCCCGCTAAGCAAAAACATACTCTAAGTTTAATTTTTTATGTTAAAAATGTTGTAGTTTATTTGAATTTCATTAGTTTCATTTGAAGTCCTTGTATAACATTTTGAAACTATTAAAAGGCTTCACTGTTATAAATAAGTTTAATTAAACTTTATTTGTTATATTATAAATATGGTACATGATAAATCAAGCTCGTAAAAAAAGTATTTAAGAGACCAAATACTGTATTATAAATATGTTTGATTTAAAAAAAGTGTGTAGGTTTTATCAACATCTATAAAAATTTTTTTTGAATTTTTATGAGATTTTAAAAAACTATAAAAATTAATATGTAAAAAAACTTATTTCAACTATATCACAAAAAAAATTGCGAAATAGAAAGGTGGCTTACAGATATCAGTAAGACCTACAAACTTTTTTTTTCTTAATATACAGTACGTTTATACTTTTTGCAATTGAAAGATAAAAATTAGAATTTTAATAATCGTGAAGCCTATAGCCCTGTACTATATAAGTAGATGTTTGGACCTGATATTAAGTTTTAAATGAATATTAAATTTAAAAACGTTAATTAAAAGTTAGCTTGAAATGATCGAAAAAAACCGAGTTTTCAATTTACCCCAATTGACATTATAAACAACATGAAAATGTTTACTAATGTTATTTATGTTCTATTTTAAGATAAATTAATGTTAATGTTAGATAAAATTAAATTTATAATAATGCACAACGCCACCAGGCTACACTTTATTAGCCATTATAAATAATTACTATGCTTGTGTTGGTAATTACCTAGGATGATGTTGCACCAATATCAAGTTGAAATTATAATTTATTCAAGTTTTTTTCTATCATAACTTTAAGCTTAAAATCAGATAAACGGGTCGAAATTGCATGAAGACACAATTGGGTAATTTCCTAGGATGATGTCGCACCAATATCAAAGTGAAAATATATTTTATTTTCGATTTTACACTTTGATAAGACAAGTATAGAGATAAAAAGCTTTAAATCTGAACAAAACCTTTATAATAGAGACATACGTAAGGTACGCACCCGCTTAAAGTACGCACTAAATTTTTTAATAAATTAAAGAAAACCTTTAAGTTTTCACTCTATGTCTGTAAGGTACGCAATAAAATGTTGTTTACCACAAATTTTATAAATTTCATGCACTCTTTTATTTATAATTAGAGGCGTTTTTTAAGACATAATACTAAATAACTCTGATTATTTACAGATGGAGATTAAGACAAGCTGTTTAGTTAGAGCAAGGATGAATTACTGCAACTTCTGCTGACCTTTCAACTACTTTTAATATTTTAACTACATGCAAAGCTTTATTGTGACATAAATAAAAAATTCTCACTATGAAAGTTTGTATTTATTTTAAAGTAAATTTTTAATAATAAATCAAAGTTCGTCACTTTGATAACTTACACAGATTATATTTTAGTAGTTACATAAAAAAAAATTTTTATTAAACACTTTAGTAAATAAAGTTAAACAACTAAAATAAACATATTTTATATATAAACCATTTTGTTAATTAATGACAAAGATACCTAACTAATATCATGAACTTTTTATTTAAGATAAAACTAGCGAAGAAATATTATAGTAATGTTTTTTTTTGTTGATTTAGTTTTTATTTATAAGCAAATTTTAACGGTAAGATAAAAATATCAATTCTTGTTAAAAATAAGATACGTGCATATACTTGTATAGATAATATAAAAAGATGGTTCAAGTTTTTTTATGCTAAATAAAGCACAACTATTGTACGTGCAAAAATTTATCGCCATTAAACGATTATTATTGTTTATTGAACGTTAAAAAAAGCTTTCTAAAAGTTTGGTCTAAGAACCTGGGTGTACTAACGAACCTTTCAGTTATTGAGTCTAATAAACAATGAACTTTACCGCAAGATCAACAACAACTTGTTGATCTTGCGGTAAAGTTCATTGTTTAGTATCGATGGCATATAACATCTCAACTTTGTTGATGATTGCCGAAATAAATACTGGCTAAAAGTTATTGAGTCTAAAAGGAATTTAATACATTTTTTGTATTACTAAGGATAAATAACCAAAAATCAATTTAATCTTAAAGGAGTTTTTTATTTTCTTTGCATTTATTTTATGCTGTAGTTATTTATTTTTATTATCTATATACTGTTTAATAAACAATTAAACATAAAAGCGCTCAAAAAGTTTGGTCTAAGGACCAGATGTACAAAAAAACCTTTCGGTTATCGAGTCGTACACTGATAATATTTTTTTATGATCATTAAAGTTATAATATATTTATCAAGTAGACATTTTTCAAGGCATATGAAATAACTTGTTATGGGTAAACAATTAATATAGTAATTTTATTTTTGTTATCCCCGCTAATGTCATAAAATAAGTGTGTTAGAAATAACTTCCTATTTCTCTTATTGGTTAATTACTTATTTACACGTTATTTCTTTATACAATTAAAATGATAGAACTTTGATATGCATTAATTCATGTTCTTTTTAACTAAACAAATTTGTCATAATTTAAAAGTTCATGATATTAGTTAGGTACCTTGTTCTTTCATTAACAAAACGGTTTATATATAAAGTTTGTTTATTTTAGTTGTTTAAGTTTATTTACCTAAGTGTTAGATAAGTAATTTGTATGTAATTAGTAGGATATATTTAGTTTAAGATTTGTTATTGTAATTTTAACTAAAAACAAAAACAAACTTTCATAGTAATAACTGATAATATTTTATTTATGTCACAATAAAACTTTTGCATGTAGTTAAAATATCGAAATTAGTTGAAAGGTCAGCAGAATTTGCAGTAATTTATCTTAGCTCTATACAGCTTGTCTTCATCTCTATCTGTAAATTATTATAGTTACTTTGTTTTTAATAAATGTCCTTAAAACACCGCTTAATGTAAATAATAAGTGTGCGTGCATCATTTTAAACTTTGTATTAAACATGTTTAATTTATAAACCTAAAAACAAACTTAAAATTAAAAAAAAAAATAAAATGTTATTTTCATACGTTATATTTTTTTCTTTATTTATACTGTTTTTTCTTATTTACCTTACGGTGTCTATTAATAAGGTTCAATTTAGATTAAGAGCTTTTCAACTCTAAACTTGTCTTATCAAAGTGTAAAATTAAAAGGGTATGTAATATATTTTCACTTTGATTTGGTGCAAAATCATCTTAGGAAATTACCCAAAATTGCATGAGTGCACAAAATTGCACAAAGACGAATTTGCACAAAAGATCAATTATGCACTAGACTCTAGATCAGTGGTTCCCAACCTTTTTGATGCCCCGCACCCCTAAAGTCTCTTAATTTGATCATGCACCCCTAACACTATATACTATAATTATTTATTGATAATTTGATTCTAAAATTGTTGTTTTCATTAATTAATAACGTGTATTTTAATTTTTATGATAGTGTACTATATTAACAAAAATAAAATAACTTGGAAGATTAAAAACATAACAAACTATATTTGAACAAGTTTTATCTATTTTTTATAAGGTAGAAAACATCATGCTTCAGCGTATGACTTTGTCATTTAGTTTTTTAAGATTTGAAAAAATATTAGAAGTGAGGAAAAAGCACTAGAATAGTAATAAATATTAGGATTAAACTTAAAACTAAACTTTTTCTACATTTTGTTATGAATATATGTACTTAAAAAATAAAATCAGCTGTTCTAAGTTAAGCTTATATTATGTTTTATTTTCAAAACTGTTAGCAGCTAGGAGGTTTCAAAATAATAAAGGTTTGAGTTAAGATTTTAAAAAGAAGATATTCATTCTTAAACTGTCAAAAGATATGTATAAAAGCAAATACAAAAAAAGTTTGTATGCTTACAATGTCCCTATCAACAAAAGCTTCTACTTATACACTTTTAGGGGCCTGACTTACAACGCAACGTGCGCTTTAACTTGTATAGTAGATGCCCCCAAGATAACGCTTAAATTATAGTTGACTTAAATAAACTAATATGAATTACTTACTATTTACTAAAGATTTAATAAATCAGTTACTTATACTAATTTAAACTGAGTTCGAATCTGTGATCATGATTATATTTACAATGAATTTGCGAAACGAAAAAATGATAAAATACTGCACAACATTACACTAATAAACCAAATTATCAATTCTTTTAAAAGACGACAATCTCGAATAAAAGAAACTAAACACTAAATGTTTAAACCAAACTCAAAAAGTATTCTAAAATCGAAATCAATTCGACAACAAGATTGAAACCATTAAAACTTAAGTGCAGCGAAAAGCTGCACTGAGTTCAGACCGCTGCAATGCAGTAGAAACTAAAAGAACTCTATATTACTCGAGACTGTTGAATTTATACTCGCTTGAGAAAAAAGAAGAAAGTAAAAAAAGAGACAATTACCGTGTAAGCGGTACATTTTCTCCTCTTACCTTCGTACTTTAAGAATTTGTTCTTGGTTTTCCGAAAAAAAAAACTTTAATTTTTATTCATTAACACTTGTAAGAATGCTTAAAACTCCCTATATAGAAAAATTAACGAAAAACGACCGCCGACTTTTATCTCCTTAGTTTAAAAAGCATTAATTCAAAATACACAAAATTAATAAAAGTATGATACAGTTTTTAAAATGACAGACAAATGTAGAAAGTTTACAAAATTTCTTCGCTGCTGGAACTCGCTCCGCCCTTGTACATCTCCACGTCGTTTGACCGGTTTATGCTGATCCGTCTCCTCGCCTCACCTAACGGTCTGTTGGCGCTACGGATTCCGTCTCCTCGCCTCACCTTGACGGTCTGTTGGCACTACGGATTCCGTCTCCTGGCCTCACCTAAACGGTCTGTTGGCGCTACGGATCCGTCTCCTCGCCTAACCTAACGGTCTGTTGGCGCTACGGATTCCGTCTCCTCGCCTCACCTTGACGGTCTGTTGGCACTACGGATTCCGTCTCCTCGCCTCACCTAAACGGTCTGTTGGCGCTACGGATCCGTCTCCTTGCCTCACCCAGCGGTCTGTTGGCGCTACGGAATCCTTTGATCCGTCTCTCCAGACATCTCCTCTTTCATCTCCTCGTTCCTCACCTCGTACATAAGTCTCCTCTACCGCTCCTCGCCGATTTGTTTTTCGAGCCGTTCGTGCGAAAGTGCAATTAGAATGTACGTCACTACTTGATATCAATTTTAAAAACAAGTTAAAACATTAAAAGATAAAAAAATTCAATTTACAAACTTATATGCTACTAGTTAGCAACAACATTACATTAATCAATTAGTCTATTTATATTTTAACTTTAAAGTTTGTTAAGTTTCAAAGTAATTGAGAAATATTTTTGGCTCCAATCAATATACAGTAATTCTCTACAAGCTTTAAAATAAAAAACATTTCACATTTTACACAAATTAGTTGACAAAACAAGCGTTCACATGCGTCTCAAAAGTTTAAACTTCTTTTCGTAAAAATATAGCCAGTGAACTTGTACTGATTTTGAAAACTTTAATATTCTAACAAATTTTAAACATTTTTTTTTTTTTCAGATTTTAAATACCGGGTAAGACATTTAAAGCTCGAATGACCTCGTTAAAAGTTATTTTTTGTAAATACGGTTAGATTTAAAACAACAAAAAACATGCCAATAAAGTTTGTTACAAGCAATTAACAAGGTCATTGTAAAACAACTGTAAATATTATAATTTAAAATTTGAACATAACATTGTTGCTAAACATAAAATTAAATTAAGCTTAATAAATTTAAGACAATTCACTTTAATAACCGATTATGCACTCGAAAACAAGTTTTAATAACCTCATACAAATATTTTTACAAGGACGAACGAAAAACAACAATGTTTTTACATGCAGTTTAAAAAGTTTATTATCCGTTATAGTTCAAATTAAAACGATTGTTTGAAAACAAAACAATTAAACTTTACAGTTGCTAACTTTTATAGACGTTTAAAACTCTTTTTGTTATAAGAAAGTTTTATTATTAGAAGCCTTTAATTTCATTTTAATTTTTAATAAAATGTTTAAAACGATTGAACAATATTTAATTAATTTGACGAAACGGCGGAACAACTTGAAAACAAGACTAACTTTTGTTTAAACTTGCTCGTACAAGTTTTAAAACTAATTTTGAAAAACGCTTCAACAATGAATTGCAATAATATCTACACAACAAATACATTTTAGTTCTAACACATGTCGATTAGCCTTTCCCCAAACCACTTTAACATAAAATTCAACACAATAAAACTAATTACCACTAGAAAAAAACAACTCAAATCTATCACAAACTCGAACTACTTAGTTGTTTTTCCAACTAGAAATTTTAAATTCATTTTTATAAATTTTACCAACCTGTTGACTAGGTTAAATAAATGCCATAAAGTTTCTCAAATTTATACTATTATTAAATCAGGTTTATTCCACTCTGTCCATATCTAAAAAAACGTAGAAATTTTAATGAAGGTATCTGTGTTCAATTCCAGCTATAAATAACTGGACGTCCGGGTCATCATGTCGCTATCAACAAAGGGTTCTACTTATACACTTTTAGGGGCCTTACTTACAACGCAACGTGCGCTTTAACTTGTATAGTAGATGCCCCCAAGATAACGCTTAAATTATAGTTGACTTAAATAAACTAATATGAATTACTTACTATTTACTAAAGATTTAATAAATCAGTTACTTATACTAATTTAAACTGAGTTCGAATCTGTGATCATGATTATATTTACAATGAATTTGCGAAACGAAAAGATGATAAAATACTGCACAACATTACACTAATAAACCAAATTATCAATTCTTTTAAAAGACGACAATCTCGAATAAAAGAAACTAAACACTAAATGTTTAAACCAAACTCAAAAAGTATTCTAAAATCGAAATCAATTCGACAACAAGATTGAAACCATTAAAACTTAAGTGCAGCGAAAAGCTGCACTGAGTTCAGACCGCTGCAATGCAGTAGAAACTAAAAGAACTCTATATTACTCGAGACTGTTGAATTTATACTCGCTTGAGAAAAAAGAAGAAAGTAAAAAAAGAGACAATTACCGTGTAAGCGGTACAACAATATAAATAGAAAAAAGTAGATTGAAAGGTAAATGGTTTAAGTTCAAACAAGGAATGAAAAGAAATAAAGTTGATGCATTGAATACTTTGGCTGATCTATAAAAATTGGTTTAACTAAAGTTAAAAACAAGTTTTCTTAAATGGTATAACATACAGTAATTGCTGTGAACTTTACAATTTACTGATGTCTTTACAAAATATCTATAAGCACTACTTTCTGCACAACTAAGCGTAATAAAAGATTACAGTAACCTCTCACTTACTTACGCACATTGTGTCTATAGAAAAAATGTGTAAAGATATGAGAGATTGTAAAGATACGAGAGGTACCAAATATACTTACTATAATGACTGTTTTTTGATATTGCTTCTAGTTAAAAGCAGACTGGGGACTTTCCCACTCTTAACAACTGTTTACTTTTTTTATAAATATAAAACAAAAGATAAAACTGTACATTAAAAAAATATTTAAATTTATATAAAATAATAATACTTGTAGAAGAAATCCACTAATTTTAATAATAAGTAGATTTTATCTTTATTTATATGTGACTTATTTGATACTTTACATTTATATTCTAATCTAATTAGCAAATTCAATTTATAATTAAGCACTTGTTTACAATTAAGAAATGGTGTAATGTCTATATAAAAATTAGTTTCTATCGTCTTTTTCAAAAATATGCATTTGGAGCTGAAATGGATTTCTTCTTTTGAACAAAAATATGTAAAATATATGAACAATGTTTAATAAAAATTGTTTATGTTACTACAATTTTTTAAATTTAGTCTCTTATTGTTAACAAATTTTTTGATAAACTGAGGTATAAATAATAACATGTTTTACCTGTTTTAATTTTACCTGTTTATCAATTAGTCAAGGAACATAAGTTTTCAAAGTCTAAAGATATATAGAGGTGAGTTAGCATTTAATAAAATATTATAATTAAAAAATACAATAAACCTAAACTGTGCAATATTAGAAGAAATTAAAATTTTTATATTTTGAATATTTTAGAATTCTAAAATGCGTAACTAAACGAGAGTTTGTAACGTCACAAGTGCGTAAAGATGCGAGAGGCTACTGTACATTATAAATGTAATAGACTGAAAAGAACCTGTTCTTAACAGCTATAAAAAACCTGCTGAAGATACTAATTTTTAATCAAAGTATTTTATTTAAAATATATGCTAGCTCATAAACTGTTTTAAACAATTAATGGCCAGTTAAGAAAATAAAATATTTAAAGAATAGATGATTAAAATTCACAGGTCTAAAACTCTAAGAAAACTTTATTGAAATGTTACTTCTAAACTAACAGCTATTAAATGAAATTAGTAAAATGAATTTACTTCTAGAAAAGAGCTCTTGCTCTATGATGTATTAATAAAATTAATTTATTCAGAAAATTAGAACAATTATTAGAAAATAGAAAAATTCAACTTCTTTTTATAACAAAATGGACTTTTTAACTTTATAAACTTTATCAGAGAGTAAAAATCTCCTTATTTATCATACAAAAATGAAAAGCCATCTTGCACCCCCAAGGGGTGCGAGCACCTCTGGTTGGGAACCCTTGCTCTAGAGTAAAACAAAAACAGAAAAAAATACATAAAAAAAACTAAAAGATAAGTTTTTTTAAAACGAAAATAAAATAAATGATAAGGGTAAGGGTAACAATGATATTAAAAAATAAATTAATAAAAATTAACAATATAAAAAGTTACCAACTGAGGGTAAGGGTTAGAGGTAACAGTGATAGAAAAAAAAAGATTTAATAATAATAAATTAACGACTGAGGGTAAAGGTTAGGGGTAACAGTGATAGAAAATAAGAAAAAAAACTAAGTTAGAAAAAATAAATTTTACTAAAGCTAAAAAAATTCAACCAGAAAAGTTGTCTGCTTGTGCAAAAGTCTCTTTGTGCAAAAATGACCCTTTGTGCAAAATATCTTCATGTAATCTTATTCATTTGTGCAAAAGTGTCTTCGTGCAAATTTGACAGCTACCCAAAAATCAGTCTCTTAAGCCTAATATGTTTAGTCGGGTGGCTTGGCGTTTAGCCAACAGATCCTTCGCTCTACTGAGCACAAAAGATAGCTTTTTTCAAGAAAGTGTTCAACGTTTAAAAAAGCCTACTGTTATCTAATATGAAAGTTCATTATCGTTAATAGTTAAATAGCGATGAAACCAATGCAAGTTGGATAAATCAAATTCAAATATCAGTTTTAAACAGGCATATTTTCAAGTGGTTTTTACTGTATTTTTACACTATACTTTATCTATTTTTTACTATTTGTACAAATTAGTTATGTTGTTTTGAGGTTAAAATATCTGATAAAATATTATTTTATTAAAAATTACATGTAAAAATCAACCTTACCTATCCAAAAACTATTTTATAAATAAATTAAGTATTAGGATAAAATGATAGTTGTTTAATAAAACTTATAATAGTGATCTAAAAGTTTTAAACTAATACTTTTAGAATTTTTGTACATTTAACGTAAAATAAAATTACACGATTTTAAAATAATTTTAATAAAAGCATAAATTAAAAAAAAAATTTCCTTACATAAAAGGATATTTTAACATATATCAACTTATTAATTGTTTCTATTTTACATATTAACTAATAAAAAGTAGCATTTACTTACTTATAGTATAATAACAAATTGTATATTGAAAATAATTTAGACTTTTAGATATAAAAATGATTAAAACTGGTAAGCGAATATACTTTTTCTCTTAAAACAAAAAAGAAACTGTTTAAACGTAATGAAACAAATTTATAGATTTAAAGGTTAGAATTTGATCAATTTAAAAAACAAAAAAAAATTATGTTTGAAATAAAAAAAAAATAAATAAACGTAATAACTAGAAATCATTTTTAGTAGTTATAAGTAATAGTTTTAAAAGTTTCAAATAAATGTTTTCAATAAATAGTCTTCAGTTAAAATAAACACGAAAAACTGTTTAAACGTCCTTAGTAGAACCCTTTTGTATATATTTAAGATCAGTAATTGGACGAGGCATGGCTTTATAGGCAATTTAAGTAGAGAATAAATGTACTTTTAACGTTTAATAGACACGAAAACAAAGTTATAGTATCCAAAATTCTAAAATGTTGTTTTAGTACATAAATTAGACAGACAGTTTTAATATTAAGTTTACAGTTTTATAAAAAAATTTAATAAATATACTTTTTAGTAACAAAAAACATAAAAACGCTTATAAAACTCTTATGTAGAATTTTTTAGCACAAAAGTTACAAAAAATAATAAAAATGTAGTTTAAGCAGGTATAGTAAATAAACTTTAAATAAATATACTTTTTTACAGAAACAAAAACACAATTAAAGCGTCCTTAAAGTTATCTTAAACAAAGTTTTATGAAAAAACAATCAATTATTGTACTTAACAAGGAAAATAAATTTTCATAAAAAATTCTACCTATAGGCTACAATCCTTATTGACAAGATATTTTACAATTCAGATAGTTCAGTAATCCGTTCGGCAATTAAACTTTATAACAGTTTGTATAGGTAATATAATTTTCTATGACAATAAACAATTTAAAATGGTTTGGTAAGCAGTTATAAAAAAGATAATCTTACAAAGTACAAATTTTTTCGTAAAAAAAAATACAAAAAAACTCTTAAAACTCTTAAAACGTCCTAAGTAGAGGTTTTTATCACATAAATTAGAAAGCTAGTTAAAAAATGTAAGTTGAGCATGTTTAATAAAAAAATTACATTAAATGAACTTGCTTAAACAACCACAAAAGAACCTTTTAAAGTTGTTGTAAACAAATTATTAAAAAAAAAAAAGTTTGTATCTTATGTTTGTTTTATAAATTATTAATTTTTTTTGTTTTTTTTTTGTTATATTAGCAAAATAAACATATAGTTAATTGTTTTAGCATATATTTCTTGAACTTACATCTAAGAATATAATTGAAGTGCAGAAATTTGTGAAAAATTTCTAAAGTTATAAAATTTATAAAAGCTAAATATGATACATTGTGCAAGCCTCGACGGCCGAGCGGTTATGGCGAATAGCTGTTAATCAGCGTCATCTGACCTGTGTGGGTTCCAAACCCAGCAGGGCAATATTTTTCTAAATGGTGATCTGCTTGGCCCACTACTGCTGATACTCACCTTTTGACTCAAAAAGTTTTGAGTCTAAAATTTTTGTTTTATTAAAAGTTGTTTTCTAATCAAGTTAGTAGAGGAATCAGATTAGCTCTGCTGATTTAAAACAGGGTTAATTGAAATTACCTTACTGAAATTTAAAATTAACTAAAAGTAGATATCCTCCATCTTTTTTAAAGCAATATATTTCAAATGATTTCATAAAAGCAAATTTAAATTGTATGAGCCAAGAAACAAACAAACTGTTACTAAGGCTATTATAGAGAGGGGTCAATCAATTTTGTAAAGAAAATTTAACACTAGGTGTTAAATGAAAACCTAAGTGTTACCTGTAAGTCTGTCGGAATAAATACAAAAATTTGAAACTTTGGCAGAATAGAGTCCATATTAAACTATTTAACTAATCACTATCAACATTTAAAGTTGTTTACAATAAAAAAAACTTTTATGGTATATACCTTAAGCTTTTAAATGTTATGTACTAACTAAATTTATTAACTATATATAAACTGGGATATATATTAACTAAATATCTATTATAAATAATGAGAACTTCAACTAAACAAATGGACTTAAAATACTATAATATTCACATTATTATCACATTCTTAGATTAGGTTAATATCAATTTTTTTATCTATGTGCTGTTAACTGTGTTACCATTACTACTGTTTATAAATTCAAATATTATAAAATTTTATTATTTCACTCAAAAAAATTTATGTTGTGTTTAGCTGTTAGCATCAATTTATACGGTTGAACGATTTTACCTCATTTAAAAAAGCTATCTTTCGTGCTTAGTAGAGCGAAGGATCTGTTGGCTAAACGCCAAGCCACCCTGTTTAGTCTAAAAAGATACTCTGTACAGGGTTCGTGCGCATCAGTTTAAATCAGTTTTTTAAAAAAAAGTTAAAAAACGTCAGGTTAAATCAGTTTTTCATTTAAAAATTTGAGAATCTCAGTTTTTCTCAGTTCAAATGCATGAAAATTTTTAAATATAAAAAAAATTGAGAATTCTTTTTAGACCAAATTGAGATGTGAGTTTATTTCTATATAAAGATTTAGTTTTTAAAGACAAAATCAGTCAGTATTTGTAAAAGTAAATGCTCAAAACCTTTTTTTGAATCTCTTAAAAAAATTAATAATCTTCATTAGTTTGTTTTGAGTAGATTATATACGTCATAGTTATGAAAATTCATAAAAAAATACAGTTTAAACATTACAACTTAGTTAAACAACTTAGCTGTTTGTTTGAAATTGTTTACATCAGCTATTTTTTTCAGAGCTTAGTTGGATGAACTGTTTTATTTTCTAATTTAAAGGCTTTATACCAAATATGTTTTAGATTAAAACTCTTAGCAGTTTATTCATATATTTTACTGTTTTTTAAAGTTATTAGAGATATTCACAATACTAAAGCTTAGCTTTATGATATAAGTACTAAGTTTTGTGATTGTACAAATTTTAGGTGTAATTCATTTTTCTTTACAAGAACAGAATATTAGAGGTTTTTATTTATTTAAGTGTAAGCTTTTTAAATCTGACATTACATCAACAATCACTGTATTTATTTAGAGTTAAGGATTTATAAATATGTATCAATTATAAGTATAAGTCAAAATACTATAATAAATATTTTTACTTATTTTAATACTCGTCCAAGCGTTTCATTTTAAATTTTAATAAAACACAACAATACACTTGTTTTATTATAAATCTTTTGGTCATAATGTTTTTACTTAGTGCTTAATTAAATTGAACAATTATGTTTAGTAATATATATTAAATTTTTACACCAGTAATATATTAGATATAACACTTACTTTTAAACTTATCACTGAATTTATTATCTTAAGGGCATAGGGGGGATTCAATCACCTTGTTTACAATTTAGTTTTATTTTATTGAATTGTAACTAAGCTATGAGTTGATTTTTGCAAATTTTTAAAGCTTAAAGTATTTTTTGAGATAAAGCTGGTTGAAGTTGGAGACTACAGTAGTGCTAATCAACACCCCCCAGTACCTAAAATGACTTCTAAAGGGGATTTTCCTTACTTTGAAAAAATGTCAGGCTAAGTTGGTCTCAGTCAGGCTAAATGAAAAAAATTTTGCGCACAAACCCTGTCTGTATTAAACAAGCTATATAAGTTTATAAACAAAATTAAATTTATTTATTATCATAGACTAATAAAACTTAAATATTTAATTGCTTTTCTTATACAATATTGTTATCAATACATAGTATTTTATTGTTTGGTTCACCTTATATTGTAAAATAAAAACAGTTAAATGTTTAAGTTTTACTAGTTTATGGTACAGAAATAAAAATCCATTTTGGTATTCATAAAACATTGATTTTTAGTATTAAATTATAGTTAAAATAGACTTTGAATAATATTTAATTAGCTTGATATTGATGCTACATCATGCTAGGTAATTACCATATTTTTCTATTTTATACATAATATTTCAAGCTTTGAATAACATTAATGTCAAAAATGACAAGTATTCAAGATGAATGGGGTGGTTTTAGTGATGGAGGTGAAGAAAGTTTATCACCCAAGGTTAGTTAAACAGTATAATTAATTATTGACTTTAAATTATTCGAAAAGTTGTTGTAAAGATAATGTAATTCTGGTGGAAGGGTTAAAAAAAGAAACCTTTTTTGAACAAAATTACTGCACTTGCAAAAAACATACAAATATTAAAGACTTTTATTTCACTTTATTTAAACTAGAGTCTATTAACTAAGTAGTTATCAGGATAATAATGTCAATACAAAAATTTGTTATGAGTTAAATACCTTACTATTTTCTAAGTTACTAAAATATAATTATTTATATCCGTATACATATACCATTAATATCCTTTTTTTTTACAATATTCAAGTTTTAAGCCAATGATATCAGTATTTATGTAGTAAAAATGATGTTTTTTTGCTTTAAATTTTGTTACTAGCCTCTATTTAGATTATACAATATACTTTTGAACTTCCAAAGTTACTGCACACATTGTAAGAAAGTTCATCTATTATTTTAGGCCATTGGGGATTTCAGATTTTTTTTTTACAAAAATTAACATAAGACAATATAAAAGGTTTAATTATAAAGATAAGTGCATAAAATCATACTTTTGCAAGGGTTTAGTTGTAGAGATGCTTGAAAAAACAGAAAAATGTAAAGATCGGTTCAGACCACCAACAAAAAGAACAAAGGAAAGTAACAAAAACATAAGCATTTGGACGACAATCTTTCTAAACTTGCTTAAATTAACAGAAAGAGAAAAACAATTGAATCAAAAAGTGATGATAACATAAAAACAACCGCAGACTATTGCAACTTTAGTAGCTAACTACAAGAAATTAGCTCATGAAGTTAATAATGAAGATGGAATTTCATCCCCTTGTGGTAAATGTTTGCTTTGCAAAGATGCGGTGGTAAAGAAAACAAGCTTAGTAAAGTTAAAAAACAGAAAAACAATAAAATTGAAAAAAAACTTAAATTTAAAAAAATTTAGGATATATGCGGCAAAATGTAGTGAATGCAAAGAGTTCTATGTCGGCCAGACAATCACGTCCTTTTTGCAAAGATGGTGCTCTCAGAGACACATCTGGAAGAGTACAATCACAGATGATGTTAGTGATAGAGCAGCACTTAAACTACATTACGCCAAAAAACACAAAACATCAAAAAAAGATTTAAAAGAAGCTTTTTCAATTATCTTTGTAGACACCACTAATAATTAATCAGACTTAGATTTTTTAGAAAGTAAATGGATCAATAAGCTCAAAGCAACAATAAATATAAACAAAACTATATTACCACTTTACAGATAATTGACTAGGTTTCTATTATTTAACATGTTTTAATGTTTATAATTTTTTTTGATTATACATTTCTAAATATCTTAACAAGTTAAGGTAATACGCACTACTACTTTTATCGAGTTATTTATTATGACTATTTACTCTATTTATTTTTGATTGTTTAACTTTAACCAACAATAAGCTCGATTACTATTTTTATTACTACTTTTATTTTCTTTTTACATTTTAAAATTATAAAACAATAAATCAAACACATCAAAGTTTAACAATTTAATTTCATTTAGTCCTTTGTCTTTGATTTTATTTTATTTCATATTTTTTTATATTTTATTTTATTTCATTTAGTTTTTGCGAGTTTAAGCTAGAGATACTAATAAGATTTACCGTTTGAAAAACTTTTCAAATTTTCAAAGATATGCATTTTAAAACAAAGTTTACTTTAAAACTTGATTTATAATTACGTCATAATATACTTTTTTTTTAAACTTTTTATATGCAAGAAAATTTTGAATAAATTCAGTTCTAATTACCTACTGAAGAAGAATTTGAAAGTACTTTAGGCAATATAACAAATACTTATAAATTTGTATATTTTTTTGTAAAATAAAAAAAAAATTTTTTTTTCAAACGATTCTTATATTACAGTAACTATTTTTTTGCAGAACCCAGTTGAAGTGTGTTGATTCGTTAACACATAGAAACATACAATAGTAAAATAAAGGAAGATTACTATATAATTTGTTTTTATTTATATTCTAGTGAACTTGTTTCACTAGGATCTTTTGTTAGCAAACGATTAAATCTATATTTTGAACAGCTATTGGTAATTTTCAATTTTAAAATCTGATCTCTACCTAATAAATGAATTTGTTATGCTTTTATAACTTCTCTATAAATATATTTACAAATATTATTTTTAAATGTAGTATTTAATGTTGTTACTAATTGCAGTGATTGTTTATTTCACCTTTGAAACTACTTTTAATAAAAACAATTACTAATCATATTTGAAAATTTTATTTGTTTATTAATTTATCTTTTGAAATAATATTCTGAAAAAAGTTTAAGCCTACTTAGCTAAATATTAAAGTGATAATTAATTAAGAATCATAAATTTGCTCCTTACCTGTCTTATATTTCAAAAGAAACAAGGAACAGCAACAATTGATATGTCAGCTGTTGATGATTCTTCTGGAACATCTAGTTTTGAATATGTCAGTAGAAATATAAAACTTGAAACACCACAAGAACCTTCAGCATTATTTTCTGGGACTGCCCTAGGAGGTCAAATTAGTAAAGCAGTTGCTGACCAGGTAAAATATTGGTACAAAATTACTTTCTTTATCTTAATAATTTACAGGGTTGCCACTTCACCTGGAAAAACCTGGAACTTTTAACAATAAACCTGGAATTTTTAAAGGTAGAGTTTTTGTTAATTTTTATAAAATAGATAAAATTAAAATATTTAAAGTTTTTATGACTTATACATCCGTAATTTTAGCTAACTTTGTTGTTATAGAAACGATAAATTTTTAACATTAACTTTTTGTTGATATTGTTAGTGACAAAAAGTAGTTAGGAAAGAAATAAAAACATTACTTTGTAGTTAAATAATCTATTATGGAAAAAAATATGAGTTTTACTTTAATAGAAGCAAGTTGAAATCAAATAAAAATGTTAAGTTATTTAAATTTTACTTCTGCATACTTGTTAAATTTTATTTCAGTTCTAGCACTTACTTCTAGGACTTAGTTCTTGTTTAAAAAATATAATATTTTAACTAATTATTGCAACTTGTAAAATATTAAATAATCATTTGATAAAATAGTTTAACAAGAATTAGTAAAAGATAACACGTTGAAACTAAGAAAAAGTTTAAGTAGACTTTTAGCTGTTTGTATAAACCAAAGTAACGGCTTTTGAACTACCATCTTAAAGAATTTAGTACAGGTTCCAACATAATAAAATAAATTGCAATACAGTAATTCTTGAGTAGTGTATCTTTTCAACAGCATTTTTTTAACTAAACAATAATTTACTACTAAATATTATTATAAAAAGATGTGCTTTCAATAACCTGGAAAAAAATTTGAAAAAATGAGTGGCAACCCTGCATTTAGTGAAATTTGCAGAATAAATATTTTGTTTTAGTAGTCATGTTTTGTTTTCTTTAAAAACCTCTTAGAGTTTGATGGTTTTTATATTACTAAGTTTCAGGGTTGCCACTTTAACTGGAAAAACCTGGAATTTTTAACAATCTTAACATGTTAAGTAGTAAAATTTCGATTTGACACAAAAAATCAATCATATGGATCATTGTTATCATCAAATAAATTTTTATTAAAAAACACATTTGAAGTAGCTTAATAGTATCTTTTCAATGTTTTCATACAACTTAACACAGTTTCTTACCTTTTACTTAACTTATAACTAAAAATAAACCCAAAAATTTCTTTTTTAAAAACCTAGAGGAAATTTGGAAAACCGGGAAATTTTTTTGAAAAAACGAGTAGCAACCCTGTAAGTTACCTATTAAGTTTATTTCAACAAATCTATAATTGGGCTAAAATATGTTTTAGTATATTTAGTAAAGTTTTGTTTATTTTTATTTTTAAATTCTATTTGTACATGAATAAGTTGTTACAGTTTATTTGTTGTTAAAATGTTTTAGTGAACAAAGATTACCAATTTTTATTTTATAGTTCCTTGTTATTTAAAGTGAAGTATTTCTTAACATAAACAAAAAATGCTAAGGCTTTAAAAAGTAAGTTTTTGAAAGCTTTCCTTTTTAAAGTGTTAAAAATTGATTAAATTAAGTTTTCAATTCTTTAGTCTACAGTCCTCAGTTTTACTTTAGTATTGTACTCTAATTAGGTTTGGCAAAATGGGTCACAGCAAGCTAGGAAATTAATTAATGTTTATGGAAATATAGATTTATTGCGACCATACTTTGATGTGGAGCCAAATGTTCTTATAAAAAGAATAGCAAGATCTTTCGTTCCCATAAAAACCCTTTCTTCTCCACAGGTTTTTTTCAATGATTTAGTTATGACTCTAATAACTTAAATTTTTCTCTTTGTAATTTTTGCTAAAATTTTAATTTTGTTGTAGTTTTGGATAAGAACGTTAGTTATATTATATTTTGATATTTTACTTAATTTAGACTTATATTTTTATAATTAAAAGTTATTTGCTTAAGATAGATCTAGTTAAAAATACTACAAGTTTCCTAAAGATAGCATTTAATAAAAATAATTTTTATACAGCATTTAAGTATAACATATTTGCTGGCTAGCCAAACATAAACCCTGGAATCCTGGATAAACCTTAAATTTGAAAAAAATTGAAATAAACCTGAAGTTTCGAATTAAAGTCACTAAAAGATTTGAAATAACCTGGAATTTGAAATTTTTACTAGTAAAGTAACAAAATTTCGATTAGATTTTTTGTTTTACTTTAATTTTTTATAATAGAAAACATATCTAAAGACTCTTTACAGTATTTTTTCAATGTTGTTATACTATATAAGACAGTCTTTTTATCTTAAGATTAATTTTATACTAAAAATGGACCAGAAAATTTGGAAGAAATTCCGAAAACCTGGAAAAAATTTACAAAAAAACATTTGGCAACTCTGTTTTTAGTAAAGTTGTTTCTTTGAAATTATCTCTTTGTATAATATTTAGAAGAAAAAACTTTAAATTTTGTTTTCAATGAATATGTTTTTAATTGATTGAAAATTTTATTTTGTCAATTACTTTAGTTGGAAATTTTTTTTTTTCTTAATTTAATTTTAGTTTTATCATTTAGTGCAGTGGTCGTCAAGTTAATCAAAATCTGTGTACACCAAACTGCAAAAAATAAAATCAGTGCACCCCTAGATCTAATTTTAATCAGCGCCACTAGTGGTGGAAGTACGTAAACACTTTTACTAAAACATTTCTCCTTGAAGCGAAATTCTTGAGGTTTATGTTAATGAGATATGTTTTCATTGAACCCAAAAAGTTTTAACTCCTATTGAAAAAAGTCATAACTCAGTAACATGCAAACCTTTGAATAACTGAAGCTTAAATTTATTATTTGGCCCTGTTTTTAATGACCTTTCTATTTGGTTTACCTTATTTTCAAAATGGTATTTTAGTTATATGACTTTGTCTTACGTACTTATTAATTGAACACATTTCCGCAACCACTACAAAATCCCCAGTACATTACTCTTAAAATATTTTATTTAATATTAACTAATACTTGAACTAACTCTATGTCTTTTATTTTGTTAGTATTATCTGTTAACAAATGATGTTAAACAAATAGAAAAACGACAATAAAAAAAGAGTTAAAACAGCTAAAATCAAAATAATGTTTATCTTGTTGCTCTCCGTATAATTGATGCAGACATTGTTTCTTTCATAGACTGAGTTTTTGCACTTCAAGAAGTTTAGGGTAGTAACTGATTGTCACTTCTTTTTGGTAAAAAAAACTGAAAATTACCTATGTTTTGTTATGAAATTTGTTACATATAACTACTATATTTTAAGTTTTTAAATGGGCTTAGTAATTTAATTTAGAGTTTATCACTCTTTAACATAAAAAAGCAATCCTAATTGACCAAAATTCAGTTTATAATTCTTTACGCTAGTTTAAATTAAAAAAAATATTTACGTTGGCCAAAAACTTAATAACAAATTAAAAAGCTTAAATGAATAAAACATCAATTAATTCAACAAATAGTCAATTGAAAATATAGCCTAAAATTCAGAAAAATATCAAACTAGTCTGAATTTTTCAAAAAAAAATTCAAACAAACATCTGTCAGTAACAAAAAAATACTAAGCCTAAGTTTCCAAACTTTTAAAATAGCATTAAAGTTTGAGTAGTTTGAGTGTGTGAAAGTTTGTTTTTTTAAAAAACTAAATGCCATTATTGACTTCTGATCTAGTTGGATCAATATTAAAAAGAAATAAATACTAGCTAGCAGTAGAAAAAATTTGCTGATTTTTTACTTTTTTAAACTTTTTATTTCTATAATAAATATAAAATTGCAAATTTAAATGATACAAGTAGTTTAAGATTGGTATTATATAGTAAATTAGATATCTTACTGTAAATATTTACTACTTATTGCTGTTATAAATTTTTCATTTTAGCTTAGTTTAATAAAAGAAGTTAGATAAAAAATCAGAGCTTTAGTAAGTAAAAGATGTAAAATGCAAAAAAAATAATTTGCAATATTAATAAATTTACTTGTACTAAAACCAGAGTTGCTAATCTTTGAAGCAAAAATACTTTTTTTATTAATTCAAACATTGAAAGTAAGTTTTTAAATAAAGTTTGACAGGGTTGCAATCCTCTTAGTCGAAACTGTACTGATTGATCATAAACTGTCCTAAATCCTGCAGTCATCCAAGTTTTTTTTTTCAAATTCTTTTTTTTTTGATTTAAAACTTTTCAAAGGCAAAAAAAAAAATCAAAATCTTTAACAAAAGTTAGCACTAAGTAATAAAATATTGAAACTAAATCAACTATATCTCATTCAATAGGTAGAAAAAACTAAGCTGAAATATCAAAACTGTACTGAGATAAAAAAAGACTAGCCTGAGTCAGCCTGAGTTATAATAACAAATTCAAAATTTTATCATTTCATGTTATCCTTTGTCATACTGAGATTTTCAAAAATTTTGAAGTGTCCAGGATTATTCTGTATTTGTGCTAACCTTGTTGATTACCTGAAACATCATAGTTGTAACAAACAGACTGTTTGAAACATTAATTTTAAGGCAAAAAGGGTTGTTAATTATAACCGAAAATTATCCAAAGTTCAGAAAAAAATTTCTAAACTTCATGAATACTTCAAAAAATTCTTACTAGTCTAAATTTTGATAAGAATATCAAAAAACCTTGTAACTACCTATATTTTTGCAATTACATAATAAAAACACTGAAAGAGAAATCAATTTACAGTATTTTACTCTTTTAAAATTTTCAAGTAAAGTAAAACAACTGAAGAACTGTAAAATATTTTAAAAGATTTAAAAGGTAAAACTAACTTTTTAAGTAAGTCTAACTAAAACAAAAAAAACTAACTTAATATTTCACAAATATTAAAATTTAATTGTTAATATAATTTATATATTATTAAAATACAAAACAAACTTTTTTAGTCTATTTTAAGAAGGTTTCTTAAATATAAAGTAACATTAAAATTTTTTAAATCACATACTACAAATATTCTAATAAAATTATTAAAATTGTTGTCTTATATATTTCATAAATATAGGTATTTGTAATTACTTGTTTGGGAAAAGATTTTATTTTTATTTATATTTCGCCGATAGCAGTAATTATTTATTAACAATAACTTACATCAAACAGTTCTTTACTAAGATAGTTTTTAATTTAAAGTTTATAACAGTAAAGTGTTTGTTTTTATATTCATTTCATTTGGATTTACTTTTACATACAAAAATATCATTTTAATGTAAAAATCGTCTAGCTTTTAAACATTTGGTTTTATACACAGTTTTGAACTACTACGTCATAATATATTTTTTAACTTTTATTTACTTTGTTGCATGAATGTGTTTTAGTTCTGCTAGTTTAAAGTTCACTGAAGAAGGACTGTTGTCAGAAATTAATTTGAATAAAATGTTGCAATAAACTTGTAGATTTTTAAACCATCGTTTATTCATTTTTTGTAACTACTGATGCAAGGAAAAAAATCACTAGTAAAAACAGTTGACTGTGTCCTGGACCGATTTGCGAATTATATATAAATTTTGTCTATAAATAAAAGAATTTAGATTACAAGTTGGTAGTTCAATAATAATTTTAAGTTTGTTATTCTTAAAACTAAAACAAAATCAGCCTGAGTAACAAGCATAAGCAAGGTGGTAACTCTTTCAGTCAAAAAACTATACTGAGCATTAAATTTTTAAAATATTTATTAAAAATCATTAAAAAATAATAAAAATTAATTAACTTTATCAATAAAAATTCAAACTATTCAACAAAGTTGGTATTAAAAAAAAAAAACATAAAATTGAAATTACAACAAAGAAATTTCTTTCAATAAAAGAAAAAACATTGGAATAGGATTCAAAAAATTTAAAACTTATCCTGAGAATTTAAAAAGATATATACTGTCCTGAGTTAAAATAAATGTGTGGGAATCTGCATGATTTACAACCAACTAGCCTGGGTCAACTTAATTTTAAAAAATAAAAGAGAAAACTAAAGCTGAAAAGTATGTAGCAGTATACTTAAGTAACATAATGATAAAAAAATTAATATTTAAATAAAAAATTCATACTTTTCAAAAAATATTTAGACATAAATGTCATAGGAGATTTAACACAAATACCAAAACAAAACTACTTTTTGCAAGAAAAAAACATGGTTAGTAAGTCTGTATTTCTAATATTTGTAAATTAACTAGATTGAGTGTGTGGCAACACTGAATCATACTATAACCTAAAACTGGTTATTAAAAGGGTTTCAAATTTTTAGAGCAAAAATATTTGTTGAGAGTAAAAATAATCTATCCTGAGTTACATCAAACTAGTCTAGTCATCCTTATTTATTAAAGAAAAAAATAGAAGACAAATTAAAAACTCAACAATTAACAACAGAACAAAATAGGTAGAAAATAACGATAATTTTCAATAATAAAGTTTTAAAATTTTTAAATTAATAAGTTAAAGTAACTAGAAATTTATTAAAAAGCATACCTAATTAGCCTGAGATTTAAAAAGCCTTTATAAAATTCAAACTAGCTTCAGTGTGTGGCAACTCTATGTTAATTTCAGCCTATAATTTCTGTACATGTTTTATGTACTAATCATTTATGTATAAAAATATAATATTTACCTAACCTGGATTATTTAAAACTTAAAGTTGTTACTTAAGTTTTATACATTACTACTACCATGCATCTATTTATAGAGAATTGTTATAATACTTAAGTTATTATTTTTTATTAGTTGAAGTATTTTTTATCCAACATAAAATCTTAAGTTTTCCTGTAAATATAAAAACTAGCTTTAAATTTTAATTATTCTTAAACTAATAACATCATTATCATGTGAATAACTGTTCAAAATATAGATTTAATCGTTTGCTAACAAAAGATCCTAGTGAACCAAGTTCACTTGAGTATAAATAAAATAAATTGTACAATAATCTTCCTTTATTGTACCAACATATGTTTCTGTGTGTTAACGAATCAACACACTTCAACTGGGTTCTGTAAAAAAATAATTACTATAAAGTAAGAATAGAAGCATAGAATAAAGTTGGTGTATACATGTTTTTATTAAAATTAAAATAAAGTAATTTATACAAATTCTACAGGTTAATAGTTATGGCCATAGGGGAGGGGTAAACCATGTTTTTTACAAGTTGATCTTATTTTAAGATAAATATTAAGATATTTTTGAGTTCTATAAAAACACGCTTGTGGTTTGTATTTAAAGCTTTCATATAAACGCCAAAGTTAATTTTTGTAAAAAATAATGTCGGACCCCCCTATGGCCTTAATAACAGGTAAAATACTTAATGTTAAATCCAACTGTTATAAAACTATATAATATTTGTAATTATTAAGTCTAAACTGAGTAAAGTAAACTAAAATACACAACAAATCATGGAAGCGCCAAGGTGTTATTTGAAGAAGAACCGTCGGTTGTGTACACATATGTTTGAAATATCACGTCTTTTATTTAGTAATTGTTTACTATCTTCTGCTAAAATTGCCATTCGTTCAAGATTGCATATTTGGCAGATCTTGCTCGCGCTACTGATGTTATGAATGGCAATTTTAGCAGAAGATAGTAAACAATTACTAAATAAAAGACGTGATATTTCAAACATCTGTGTACACAACCGACGGTTCTTCTTTAAATAACACCTTGGCCCTTTCTCACCTTCCATATTTTCATTCACCTTTTACATAAACACACACATTCACTTAATATATATATTAAGGGCATAGGGGGGGTAAACACCCTTTTTTGGTTTTTTACCTTATTTTATATAGTTTCTACTAAGCTACAAGATGCTTTTTACAGATTTTAAAAATTCAAAATAATTTTTGAGATATAGCCGGTCAAAGTCAGAGGCAACAATAGGAACCTTATGGGAGGCGCAAACTAAAACGGCAAATAACTAGAAATCACTAAAAATCTATCTTCTCCTACGTTTTTTGAGATAACTACCTCAAATTTTCAGGAAATGTTCCTTGCAATATTTAGAAAATTCTGTCGGAACAGAATTTAAAAAAAATAAAAAATAAAAATTTTATAACAAAAAAACAAAAAAAAAACTGTTTTTTTTGTTTATTTTTTATATAGAATTTTTATTTTTTATTTTTTTCAAAATTCCTTCCGACAGAATTTTCTAAATATATCAAGGAACATTTCCTGAAAATTTGAGGTAGTTATCTCAAAAAACGTAGGAGAAGATAGATTTTTAGTAAAATAGTCTATTTTTGCCGTTTTAGTTTGTGCCTCCCATAAGGAACCTGTTGTTGCCTCCGACTTTGACCGGCTATATCTCAAAAATTATTTTGAATTTTTTAAATCTGTAAAAACCATCTTGTAGCTTAGTTAAAACTATATAAAATAAGATAAAAAACCAAAAAAGGGTGTTTACCCCCCCCTATGCCCTTAATATAATTATATATCCTAAGTAAAATGTAGTTTAATCCATTTGTTATTCATATATTTATTTCACATGAGACTTTCTATTCTTTGACATTTCATATATTCACTTTACCCTCCGACTATAATTCTTCATATTTTAATGTGTTAAGTTACAAGTTTAATTGTAAGCCTGTTTTCAAATCACAGATAAACCGTGCTTTTTTAACTATTATTCCCAATAGTGCTAGAGGTTTTTTTACTGCAGGTTTATAGTTAGCATATGACCACCTTGTTGTTTTATGTTTTACATTTTAAGTTTCATATATAGTACAGTTTAATTATTAAATATTTAAAATATATGTATGGGATCTTTAATTTAAACACCCGACTGCTACTTTATTTAACAACAATTAATTATTTTAACAATTATTATATACAACAGAATGTAATTTAAGTCATTGTGATTCATGTATGTCGCTGTAACTTAATTATCGGTCAGTGCTTTGTAAACTTAATAACAAGTTTATTTTTTGTGCTTTGTTTTCTTAAATTTTAGTTTTTACATTTAAACTAAATCTGCTTTCTAATTGTATCTAACTTTAATTTTGTTATAATTTTACATTTAAACATTACAAACATTAAATATATAAAACTCACGTTATATCAAGTCCCTGTGACTTTTATTGTCTTTACCGTTGTTAAATTTTATTGATTCATTAATTAATGAATGGTTGTTGTTTCATTTTTATCCAAAAAAGATTACATACTACTTTTTTATATTAAAGCGCTTTACTTTTTTCCAAACATAAATACTAAATTAACTAACTTTATAATACCAATTAAATGACTGTCTTAATTTTCATATATTTTGTGACGTAATTATTAGATGTATTTTGTTTAATCGTTGACAACGGCAAAATTTAAATCAGTTTTCATTAAAGTAAGTGGTTTGTTTATATTATGATTTGTTGTTTTGTTGTGTATTTTAGTTTACTTTACTCGGTTTTGACTTAATAATTACAAATATTATATAGTTTTATAACAGTCGGATTTAACATCAAGTATTTTACCTATTATTAACTATTAAACTTTATAATTTGTATAAATTATTTAATTTTAATGAAAACATGTATACACCTACTTTATTCTATGCTTCTATTCTTACATTACAGAATTTATTTTTTACAGAACCCAGTTGAAGTGTGTTGATTCATTAACACACAGAAACATATGTTGGTACAATAAAGGAAGATTACTGTATAATTTGTTTTTATCATGTTAATATCCATATAGGAATAATGTTTAGTTTAAAAAGTAGGTAATATTAATAATTTCAATTTATAAAAAGGGAACTTTCTTCATTAAGTACGTTTAATATGTCTGTTATTGTAATTTACAAATATTAATGATAATTAAGAAAATATTAATCTTTTTAACTTGGTCCTTCAATCATGATAGTAGCTGGATGGGAGCTTAGATCATGAGAGTAAAATGGCCAAAAAACTGAAAGCTAAATTAAACACCAGGGCTAGATTTAACTTTAATATTGAACTGTGTCGCTTAAACTAAACAAATATAATAATAAGACACATTTTTTTTGTGTAGTTTAAAATCTCGTGCACCCCTAATTGAGTTTCGTGCATCCCAAAAAAAGTTTCGTGTGCACCAGTGTACACCTTGACGACCACTGATTTAGTGTATTGCAAACTTTCAATTAAAACCAATAGTTGTTAAGTATTGCTAGGGTGCTTGTTTAGTGGACAATCATTGATTCTAAAAATACCTCACTTTTACTTTCTTATGAAGTACAAACTGCGTTTATTTTTAAAAATAATTTATTTGTGGTGTTTGTTATATATTGAAGTAGAAGACAAAAAATATTTTATAATTTTGATATAATGAAGCAGTAAAGATAAAAAAAATTTTCGACGATCAGTTTTTGTTGTTTGTCAGAAAATTAAATGTACGTTTTTAATACTTAGTTACAGACATTAATAAATGAATTGCCATGTCAAAAAATATTTCTTATTTTTATTGCACTCAATTTAAAAATGCTATATAATATTTGTTTCAATTTATATATTTACATTTTTAGGATTGTTTTAAGTTCATTATCAACCTTGATTGTTGTATTTTATTAATTATAATAAATAATAAAATGTTTATTTGTAGTTTTAAAATAGAATAAAAATGTATTATAAATTAACAATAACTATTTTTATCAATTTTTCATTGATTTGCAATTATACTTTTTTGCAAATGCTATATTATTTATGTACTTTATCTTAATTGTAATATTTAGTTTCTTATGTTATTTATTTAATTTTTTTATATAGAAAATTCCAAGTGAGTTGTATGGTCCTCTAATGACAGTTCTCACACTAATTGCAATTTTACTCATGAGCATGAAATCTTCTGGTACTGTGCTTGTGAGTCGTTAATTGTTTTTGTTTCTATTTTTGTAACTACTATTTTTATACTTTTTTTGAATTGTTTTAATGAAGGTTTATTATCCAACATACTTTTAAAATGTAAAGTTGTTTTTAAAGTATAAAGTTTTACAAACACATTTTTTTTATGTTTTTTTTACATTTTGGCATTTAAAAGTTTTAAATATTTAAAGCACAAATAAAAACTTGGTTTTGTGTTTTACTTAGAGTAAAAATGTTTTGCAAAAAGTTTTTAAGCATTGATATCAAGTTAAAAAAATCATATTCTCAATCAGTATAATTTTTATGGTATTACTTACAAGTATAACTTTAAAATTTGCTCTCATTTCTTTTATGAATTTTTTAACAGAAAAGCATAAAAATTCGATCTTGAAATTTATAAAAAAAAACTTAACCATTTTTTATTGTTATTAAATATGTGTTATTAGACCACAGGGAGTAGACAATTTTTTACAAGTTGATCTCATTTTAAAGACTCTCAACTTTTAATTATTATGTACTTACTTTTTACCATAAAAGAAAATCAATTTAGTTTTATAGAACTACAGGTACAATGTCAGTTAGTTTAAAGCCGTGGTAAGAAGTTATTTTTTAAGAGAAATTAATATTGAGTCTTATATGAAAGCTTTAAGTGTATTCAAAAAATCAGTTCTAAAGGACTTACGAATTCTATTAACTTTAAGATGTAGTCATTTTTGTAAGAATTTTATGACACAAATTTATAGACAGCAGGTGCACCACAATTTAAACTTTGACAGTTCCAATTCCAACGGTTAGATTGTAGTATTTCTGAATCATTGGTAATTATTAAGTCTTTTTTCAAAAAAAAGACAAAAAAACACTATAGTCTTAGTATTAAACCTACATGATTATTTTTTATTAAAAAAAATATAAATAAATTTTTGAGGTTTCATAAAATAAGTTTTAAAACTTACAAATATAGTAATTTTTAGTGATTATGAATTTTATATTCTTATGAACTTTCTTTATACCATTTTATTGTTATTAATTAGACCTACATGAACAATTTTTTTCTTTAAATATTATATTTTTTACAGATGTGGCTTCCTTAAAGTTTTAAAGAGAATTTGTGTTGTCAGAATTTAAACTATCATATAACCTAGGACAGCAGTTTTTAAAACTTAGTTTTTCTTGGAGATTTAAATACGGACTATTTATTTTTATATTTGTTGAGTTAGAGATCTCAACCCTCTAAGAAACATTCTTTAATTTTTTTTAAGAAAGGACAAGATAAAATTATTTAAATGATGAAAATTTTTAGAAAGACGTGAAAAAAGTGTTTTTTAGAACAACTTTTTATTATAATAGGGTTGCCAAAAAACCTTAAATATACTGGAAAAACCTTGAGTTTACAATTTAAGTAAAAAAATCTGGAAAACTGGAAAAAGATAAATTTAGAAAAAAGCCTTGAAAAACTTGAAATTTTGAACAAAAATCACTACCTATAATTTCAAAGAATTTTTACATCTATAGTTTAGAAATTTCAATAAGATACGAAAAATTTATCATATAAAAAAAATGATTAAAAGATTGGTTTATTAAAAAGAACATTCAAAGTAGCTTTACAGTATTTTTCAATCTTGTAATACTATTTAAGGCAGTTTTTTACCTTAAAATTAGTTTATTACTAAAAATGGACCAACAAACTGGAAGAAATTTAGAAAACCTGAGAAAACTTTTAAAAAACCTTTGGCAACCCATTTATAAGTATGAAATTTATTTCGAGTTAACTGCTTAAATATTTTTATTGTATTAGTTATAAAACTTGAAGATAAGTTAAAAATTGAAGGTGAAGTTAGATTTTTAGTGAAATATTTCTTTTTTGCCTTTTTGGTTTGCGCCTTCTAAAAGGAACCTTTTGAACTCACCAACTTTAATCGCCTACTTCTCAAAAGTTACTTTAAAAGTGAATATTATCTAAACTAAAGCTGTACAAATTAGAACAATTTGTAAACGGTTAAAAGTGTATGTTATCTTAAATAAAATACAAAAATCTGTACAAAATGAGAACAATTTGTAAAAACAAAATGTACCCCATATAAAAGAACTAAAACAAAAACTGAAAAAGTAATTTTTATTAATTTTTTTTTTTAAATAATTTTCAAGCAATTACTTTCTAACTTTCTTAACTTAATATTAGCTTTAAAATAACGATTATGTATTATTAAATTGTTATATACATTTTTTTTTCTAAATAAAACCAAACGATTATTTTTTACCTATAGTGATAAAACGTTTTTTGAATCGTTACAATGCAGTTTTTTTTTGGTGCAAGAAACCTTTCCTAAAAACTTGTAATTCATCTCTTTAAAAATGAAGAGGTATATATATTTTTAGTAAGTTTTCAATACTTTCAGTAAACTGGCAATGAAAGTTTATTAACTACACTGTAACCTTTTTCTAAACTGACTTAAATAAATTTAAGTTTTATTGTTTAATATAAATCTTTGTTTTTCAATAACTGTTTATTGTCCAAAGCTCCAAATTGGTACCTGATTTTTTTTCGTAAATTGAAAAAAAAATTTCATAAATTATTTAAGAACTTTAATTTAAATATGAAAAAAAATGTTTATAAGTCGTTTGTTTAGTAAACAGTTCTGTAACTAAATATGGAATTTCTATAAACATTTAAAATCTTGTCATATGTATGTAAACTTAACTACTTATGATGTGATATACATTATTTTTTACTCTTTTCTAAAATATTAAAGTATACATAGTTGAATTATTTCATAGCAACAAGGAACAATGATGGGAACTGCGTTTGCAACTTGTTTTGGATATTGGTTTGGAATTTCAGCTTTGATGTACTCCCTAGCATACATTTGCAATTCTTATATTACTATCGTCCAGTGTTTGTCATTACTTGTAAGTGATGAATAATCATTATTTTTAAACTAAAATCTTTTTGTTCAATTTAGTTTTTTTGTTTTTATATATTTTTGAAATATAAAAACTAGGTATAACTAATTAACTTTAATTTACTATCTTAGTTTATACAGAAATTTTCACATCATAATATTTACTTAATATACTGCTGCTGCTATATTTATTTTAAAAATGAAAGTGGTTGATATAAAGGGTTTCATCAGATCAGACCATATTTAAAATATTAAGTGCTCGGTTTTTATATATAATCTACTTAGATATATATGTTACATCTGTTCTGCATGTTTAATCTTATTTTCAAATGTTTATTAGCCAGTATTTATTTCGGCCATCATCAACAAAGTTGAGATGTTTTATGCCATCGATAATAAAAAATGAACTTCACCGCACGATCAACAACAACAGCATCCGAGACAATCCTACGAAGAGCGTAGAAAGTAAAATCTCACATTAAGCTGACAATGTCTAAGACATTGGGCTGTAAAGATTTGCCTGCGTCAATTTTTCGGACTTTGCCCACAAACGGTCGCTTCAGTGTTTCGTACTTAAGCCTGCTTTGTTAGATCACAACAGCGGTTTCTCGCGACTATTCCTGCCTGATGAGTCCTAATTAGGACGTAACCGGTCGTAGGATTGTCTCGGATGCTGTTGTTGTTGATTGTGCGGTGAAGTTCATTGTTTATAGTTTATATACAAATGTTTATTAATAGCATATTTAATACTACAAGTATTTTCTGTACCATTTTTTATATGTTTCCTATATAACCGTTAGCTATGAAACTTTACTTTATCCTTATTTAAAAGAATGATTAAAATTGGGCTAAGGCGGATCCTTTTATTAGTTTAACATTTTGAAGGAAACCTTGTTTTAGATAACCATAAGTTTTACAGTGGCTTTAATATTTGTAAGTCTTTTTATTTAAAACTTGAATAAATTAATTTCATACAGGGTTATGGAATGGTTAGCCATTGTGTTGTACTGTTGATAGGACATTTAACTAATTACACTCACACTTCGTTTTATTTGTTTTGGATTTTCGTTGCTGGAGCTTCAGCAGCAAGAATAGTAAGTAAAAAATGGTAAACATAAACTAACTAACAATTCAATTTTAAATTTGTTTAGATCTTAAAAATTTTACAACATAAAATTAAAGTATTTATAGATACATTAAATAATATTGTCTTTTTAACCGTTTATCTTTCGCACTGTGTAGGTACTTGGTCTGATGGACCAGTTTGGTTGCGCTGCGAAGAGTAGCTTGGGTCAATGAGCCGTTTAACAACGCCTGCTCTTTTAGTCGTTTACTCCCTCGAGTCTTAGAGTCGATGGCCTCACTTAAAGCAGCTTGTATGTTCTCTCTGGAGAACATGCTGTCATTGGGCTCCTTACTATTCTTAGATTTGGTACTATTATTCTTACTCATTATACTATCTAAGTGAGAAGTTACTAAATCTATACAACTGGGTGTCAACTAATGTCTTAATGTCTGACCAGTGAATAACACCTCTCTTTTGGTTAACAACTATTTTATTAAGTTACTTTAAGTTAGTTTATGATTAAGTGATAAGTATTTATAAAAAGTATAAAAGCTGCTTGCTGTTCTTAATAAGTTTCAACAACAATGCTTAATTTATTAAAACTTATACAAAACCAAAAACTGTAAATAAAATCTATTAAAACTTATACAAAACCAAGTGTGTAAATGAAATCTATTAAAACTTATACAAAACCAAGTGTGTAAATGAAATCTATTAAAACTTATACAAAACCAAGTGTGTAAATGAAATCTATTAAAACTTATACAAAACCAGTGTATAAATGAAGTTATTAAGCTAATACAAAACCAAGTGTGTAAATAAAATTATTAAGCTTTAGTAGTTTTCACCACAAACTTATTTTATTCAAACGTATGTAAGCAAATACAATAATTCACACTCAATTTATTAATATAAAATCTTTTTAAGTAAAACAGAATTAAATTGCATAAATATAAACAATACTCACGAATTCAACATATAGCATAAGGCGAAGCTGATAACACCAACTGAACGCCTTCCCGATAAAACAGTTCTAGAAGTAAACAAAATAGAAAAAACCCCTAATTTGAAAAAATTCTCTAGCTCATTTTTATTTGTAGCCAGAGGCGTTACACGCTTAATACAAATTAAATTTTTTTTAGAAAAAAAAAACATGGTTTGGTCAATAAAAAAGCTAAATCAGTATATTTGCTAGTACAGTGCTTCCTCACTTATCCGGCCATGTTGGGCAAGCTTTTTTTTGTTAACATGGCCGTATAAGATCAAAATCTTGCCTTTTTATAAATAATCTACCACATTTATATAATGCAATGTATATAATAAATTACACTCAATTCTCTGTAAATTTAACTAGTTTTAACTTTCTTCAACGAACCAAACAATTAAAAGATACAAAAATTAAACAAAACAAAACATAATAATATTTTACATTTACTTTATGAAAACTAATTAAACTTTGAACGATTTAACTAATATAGGAGATGTTTCTAAAAAAAGAAGGAATGGAGGTTTTTTAGAAACCTTTCCCGTTTCTTAGCATAAAACCCACGGAAATAGATGAGTTTTGATAGCTTGAGAGAATGGACACTTAAAAGACTGAGGAACATCACTTTCGCCAATTAACGCAATTAACAATAAAGGCAACTGTATTAACAATAAAGGCAACTCTATTAAAAAAAACTTTATTGTTCTACTAACATATGACAGCAATTTATTGTCACACTATCTTTTTCCTTTTTTATCTCATCTGGCCGGTTGTGTACTAATACATTGTGTAAGGTATGTCATAACAACATTCTAAAAAAAATCTGGTTTTATCGCAATTAATAGTAGCTCTAGGTTTAATATTCTTATGTTTGTTTTAGTGCGAAAAGTGTGAATTTCAACATTAAAACATTAAGTTTAAAGTTATTTTTTAACTATGACGTAACTATAAACTGCTTTCTCAGTTACTGAAATTAAATTACAGTAAAATTTATATAGTAAAACATTGTTTTAGCTAAATTAAATAAATCTACTTCTCGATTGAAACCAGCCAGATAAGTGAGGAACTGGATACGTGAGGAACTTTTGAATATTGTTTTGTCAGAGTTCAACTCTTTTTTAAGTCTTTCAGACAAAAAAGCTGCAATGCTTACTATGAGATGGTAAAAGAAAGGCAATAGATATAAGGTGAAGATGTTAGAAAATGAAAACTGCTAAAATTTTAAAATTAGCTTGAGAAAGCTAAATGAAATTGTGATTTTTAGGTAAAGTTATTGGAATGCTTACAAAAATGAAAATATTTCAAAATTATCACAAGTTTTGGCATTTTAAACCAGTGTTTACCCATAAGTTTTTATATAAATCAGTTGGATTTTCGTTTTTAGACATTTGCTTATAATAATCATTTATATATTTATATTGTAAACTGGCCTTTCAATTTTTTTTTATTTGTGCGCTGGTTTACTCAGTTATAGTTAACATTGCGCCACTTATTTTAACTCTTTATTTTCATTTGTTTTAATCAAAAAAAAAAAACTAAGCTGCTTCTTAGTTTGAGTTGTAGTACCTCTATGTTTTAGTATGAGTAATAAAATAGTGGTTCTGAGAGGCTCCTTAAGAAAATTATTTTTTGAATACTTAGTTAAGATTGAATCTAAGTAAAAAAAAAATAAAATTGCCGCATTTAGAAATTGTTTGCAAAGAAGTGAGTATATCTATTAGCGAAAGGGGAAAATCATAAAGTGTTGGTGTAGTTTTAGTTACTTAAAAAATTCAAGATTGGGTGAGCTAGCAGTTTAAGTTATACTAATAAAATTTCATAAATGCTAGTATGAGTTAGCCAATCCAAAATAAAATGCCTCGCCATTTCAGTTGATTATGAGCCCAATAGGCGCTGAACAACAATAGTTAACGACAGGTTTCTTACTTCCCTATAAATTTGCAATATTCTGTAAAATTCCTATAAAATCTAGAAAAAGTTGAAAAATATGTGAAAATTCCTAGCAATTACATTGTTTTGCTTAATGATGGAATTTGAAAACCAAAACAGTGACACCACGTGGTGAAAAACACAAAAGTTTAAGTATTAATTTAGTTAGTTTTTTAAACTAAAACCTTTTCAATCTCAGTACAAAACTGACTCATGGCGTCACCTAGTGGATAACTTTTTTGTCTTATTTATATTAAATACAATTTATCTTAAGTTTGCTTATTTAACTAAAATTAAAGCTCAAAAACCCTCGAACTTTCTTAAATTTTTTATTAAGACTGGGCTTATGAATGCTTAATGACATATTTTATTATGTACTTTAAAAGTACATTCGTAACGTTTAAAATTCATTGTTTTTTTTTTGATAATTTCCCTATAAATTTGCTATATTTTATGGAATTCCCTTTATTTTTTTTGAAGATTTAGTGGGAACCCTGTAGGGAAAATATCACGGTATATCAAAAAATTAGACCCAAAGTTTTTTTGTTGGAATTAGGATAAGTTAATGTTTTGTTTAGCGCCAAATTGGTTTGGCGTCCAATAAAAACAGCCTACAGTTGAAGTCTACCCAATAAACTTTGTTTTTAAAGTGTCGGGCTAATGCAGGGCATATTATGCTAAAATTGCAAAAATATTCGTACAAAATCACTTAATATAATATTTCAAATTAAGCTAATTTAATAAATTTTTTAAACACAGGTAACCATGCTACTTTCACGAACCATTGCAAAATCACAGCGACTTTTGTTATGCGTAGTAGTGGCACTCTTCCATATGTTCTTTCTCTTCTATCTTCATTTTGCATATCATGTTGTTGTTCAAAGTAATTTTCTTTTTATTTTGGTTTTATAAATTTTTATAACTTTATTGGAGCATGGGCCGACATTTATGGCCTTTTAATTCAAATTTATTTAAACCATTTATTAGTGCTTTATAAATATAATCTGAGAATTTTTCAATTTAACGTTATTTAAAACTAAATACATAAGCATATTTTTTAGAATATAAGTATTAAAATCATATTTGCCTTGAAAAAATAGATACTAATAGACTATCTAATTTACTAACAATATTTTTTACCATTATATACATCAATAACAATCTTAATTTTTTTTGTTATTTATTGTTGCAGGTTTTATATTTTATACTTTACCGATCACACGAAGCTTAGTTGTTACTTAGTTACGCGAACCTGGATATTAATTGACTTAACACGTTATAACAATATATCGGTGACGGTTATTTAAATGTTTAGAATGGACTTAGCTAAATTGTTTAGCTAAGTCGACTTGTGAAACGCGAATTAACTTAGACTATAATTTAAGCTTAGCCTAATTAAGTAGTAAGATTGTTAAAATGCTTAAATACCTATATAAAAAAATCGAGTCTCTGAACATAAAGGTGTGTTATAATGAATAGAAATGCTACTATACACAATATAACAAACTGTACAAATAAACTATTTTAATTCAAAAGTTCATATAAACAACAGTCGCCATCGTACAAGTGTACGATGCGAACACAACACTTTGCAATAGATAAGAGTTATCAACTAAGACACTGAAAACTAACTCACCAAAAACAAGCGCGTTACTGAATTTAAGTTAAATAAATTTGAGAGAAAAGAAAGAAAGCTACTTTCGACTGCGAAAAACACTGTTGAAGTGTTACAATACCTTAGTTAGTTTTTTCAAAACTATAAGAATTTTTCAAATTTAAGTTTTTACCTATTTTACAATTATAGTTTTCTTTAAAAGTTTTCGAATTACGATTATATTTGATGAGTTATGATTTGAAGTAAAATTAAATAGTGATGGAGACACAAAATATTATTTAGCTTTTCCCCCTTAAGATAATGCTGACAAAGGTATGTTTTTTGGCGTCAAAGAATGATAACCTTTTATGTCCTTTTTAAATTAAAACTAAATAAATACATACGAAAAATTGGTAAAAAATACCCATAGAAGCTGTCTCAACTCTTAAAAAACAAAAACAACAGATTTATGAGGTAAACATTTTCAATTCTGTTGAAAATTATTTGCTTTTAGAGGAGGGTTATATGGATTTTTAATTTGGATATGCTTAAATAAGACAATAAAATTCAAACTTGTTAAAAATAGTACCTAAAATGTAAAAAAGTTGAATAATTCACTGTAATTTAAGGCTTAATAATATATATTTTTAACAATTTATTGTATGTGAATCAAATTATTTATTATTTATACCAATAGTTTTAGTTAAATACAGGGTTGCCAAAAACCTTAAAATCCTAGTATTTGACAATTCCGAGAAAAAATAAACTAGAAAACCCTGGAACTTTGAATAAAAATCACTAAAAAGTTGTAATTTTAAACTTTTTTAAAATGTTTTTTAATTTTTATTTTTTATTTTTTAATTTTTAAATGTAAAGTAACAAAAATTTTATTTAATACGAATATCTATCATAAAAAAATTAGTAATATAAAAAAATTTTTTTACAAAAAACCACATTTAAAGTAATGTAATAATAAAAAGTAGCTTTACAGTATCTTTTTAATGTTGTTATACTACTAAAGACAGTTTTTTTACCTAAAGTATTAATGACAATGCTGACGTTACTTATCAATACCAGCAAATGGTAATATAATGGTAAGACATCATAAGCCGTTTGTAAATTAAAGGTTGTAAATTTATCGTTTGCGACTAGCTGACGAGTTTCAATAAGAACGAAACTCCGGTCTCAATTAACCGAAGGTTTGTGGTCAGAAAATCGAATTGGTATGATGAAAATACTAATTAGTATGAAAGTAATAGGCACGACTACACCACGCTACAAGCATTGATCAGGGTTGCCACAAAGCCAGGAAAAAATTGAGGGTTTTTAAAAAAAAAAAAAAAAGCATTAGAATTTTATATAAACGTGCTCCTAAAAAGAAAATTTATCATCACTAGACACTACACTTCGCTAATGCTTTTTTCTAAAAAAACTTGCTTTTGCAATTTTTTTTTTTTCAGGATCTAATATCATTTGTGGAATTATTGAATCCAGCACTGGAATTATTGTTTTAACCTGTATTAAAATAAGATTGAAAACTTTACATAATTCTAGTCTTTGGTTATGTATTTTTGAACTGGTTTTATTAAGATTTTGACTAAAAAGTGTCAGATTTTTTTTCAGCTTGATCTGTGGCAACCCTTGCAAACAAAATCTGTTTCCGAGACAATCTACGACGGATTTCGTTCTTACTAAAACTCAACAGGCACATATAGTCACAAGGACTCATTGGTTTAGTTTTTGCATACAGGAGTTAGTATTAGTTGTGTGATGTAGTTTAGTGATTATTGTATGACTAAAAAAAAGGTCGAATTCTAAAATAAGATTATTTTTGAATATTGAATGAGTAAATTGTAAAAAAAAGGAGCTTTGTTTTAAATACCTTGTTTAAGGTTAATTGTACAGTAATCCCTTGCGGATCTACGAACTTGTTTGGTTACGCATTTTAAAACTCTTAAAATTTTTATAAAAAAACAAATTCTAAAATCTCTAATACTTTACAGAACAAATTTATTATATGTATTGAATTAAAAATATATTTATATATTTTCTATGAAATTTTGAGTGCTAACTCAGTCTTTGGTAAAATTTTGTTTCTTCACTGATAGATAAACATTTAATTATGGCTAAGTGTACCTAAGTTTTAAATAGTTAACAACAGTTTTAATTAAGATTCTGAAAGAAGCATTACAATAAACTAACAATAATGAAAGTTCACAACACAAACATATGATATAGTGCTCTATGTATGTAATCATCTAAAAAAACAGCTCAAAATAAAAATTTCTAGCAAAATGTGGCAATGGTATAAATAATAAAAGGCATACACATTACACAAATCTTATTTTTTTTATTAGTAAACATATCATTAAATCTCATTTGACGTTTTTTCTGTTAAATTTTTTTTTCTGTAGCTCTTGCTTTGCACAGTAAACGTTGAAATTTTTTGCACGTGGCCTTTAATTCATTGTAGTGTTCTCCAGCTAGAGCTTTGGAAGAACTCAACTTTGCGTTGAAATTAATGGTCTTCATCAACATTAGTTTTAAACACCCGAATTTAAACTCTTCTTCTCCCTCTCCAAAATGTTCTTCATCAGTTTCATAATCAACACATGAAGTTCCAGGCATTTTCGTTGGTTTAACATTATTGTTGTCCGCCTCAACCTCCTCTAAAATACCTTTTAAATCTTCAGGAGTTGTTTTGTCATCCACTGAAATAAATTCGCTTACATCTTTGTCTTATAGTTTATTTTAAGTTTTGAAAACCATTCTATCAACCCATAAAATTAAAGTGGTTCATCTACTTCAGACACTAGTTCATCTTTAAATTATCATTTCTTTAAATCATTTTTTCAGTTTTCTCTGATATGAGCTTCCACGCACCAAATACTATATTAGCTGCATCAAGAAAAGTAGCTGGCATCCCAAAATCTGCTCCAGCTCCTCTCTTAGTTGTGACCTATCTCGTTGTTTCTGTTCACTTTTTATTTCATCATCAAGTTGATGAAAATCTTTTTTTTTTATAGGAAGTATGAATTTGTGTTGCTTTTTAAGAGCAAGCAATTATACTAAGATCACATGGCCGCTTCCAGCTTTTGACATTAGCTGAAAGAAACCATATTTCCTTATCTTTTTCTGCACTGATGAAATGGCCAGGAGCGTTGTCCTGTAGTCCTAGGCCTGGAGTAGGAACTACTGTTAGTAACTATAAGGGGGTTTGGCCTCTGTTTTGTGCTAAACACTTTGAAAGTTTAATTCTTAAGTCTCCTGAATTTACATAACTCATTAGGTTTAACTTGGTAATTTATAAATATGTAATAAAGTTATTATAAAAAAAATTCTTTAATAATATGTATTTAGTTAAGTGAAAAAGCAGCCAGTATATCAGTAGAAAAAAACAGCGAAAATAAACACAACAAATAACACAAATGTTCTACAAGTTTAAAAGTTCTTAATGTTCTTAAATTGCTTGAAGGTTACAATCTTAAACGTAAAAATAGATCTTACTAGTGGTACTGAGTCTTAATTTGTGATGTGCCTCTTGCACAATGATGGCTAATCTGAGCATAAAAGCATACACTAAGTTTTATTATGTGATTTGATAAACAATCGTCTAACGCCTCCTGGCGGTTGTTTAAAAAAATATTTTGTTGCAGTCCTTTATACCTTTAAATTAAAAAAGGTACAATGTTAAATTGCTGACAAAATTTATAAAAAAAAAATTGTTTCAATTTAATAAATTACTTAATCTTTTTTAATACCATACAAGATAAGTTTAATTTTGTGTGGGCTGGGTAGGGAACAAATGAAAATAAAACTTGTACGAGGGCACAAAATTGCACGAGGGGATAAAATTGCCCGAAGACACTTTTGCACGAGCAGACAATTTTGCACGGAGCCATTTTTGTAATTACTTTTTTTTTCAGTTTTATTTTTTTTTACTATTACTGTCACGCTTACCCTCGGTCGGTAGATTTTTTCTTGTTTTTAATTAGTTTATATAATTTTAATAATTTTTTTTTTACAATATATAATAATAATTTTTATTAGTATTTTTTTTTAATTTTTACTATAACTGTTACCCCTAACCCTTACCTTCGGTCAGTACTTTTTTTCTTTTTTTTTTTATTAATTAATCTTTTAATTTTTTTTCCTTTTTTTTTACTCTCGTGCAAATTTGACTTCGTGCAATTTATTAACCTCGAGCAATTTTGTCTTCGTGCAATTTTGACCCGTTCCCTTCTCTACACATTAAAAATTTATATATAAAAAAATATTTTAGTTCATCATTGTCTTCTCAAAGTAAGATAGCCAATACAACACTATACTACATGCATATGTACAACTTGAATAAAAACTAGTCAAGTATACAAGAGATTAAAAGTGAGAAAATCCCCAAAACTGTTTTTAATTAAATGTTTTATCAGAAAACAGCCAATATAGTAGGTATATTTGCTATCGTAAAATTAAGCATTTTGTTGTGGATTCAATGTTTGTAGATTCGTGAGAGATTATTGTAAAAAATAAATATAAAATACATTATATTTAAGTATCTAAGTATAAAATTTTGAATAAGATAATAAGCCAGATATTTTTTAGAGGCTAAGTTTTTTATGAAAATCACTTTTTAAAGTGTTTCAAAGACAACATAAATTAAATCACTATTTCAAAAATCTGTAAAAAAAAGTAAAATACTAAGACAAACATACACGAAAAATACTTAAAATAAAGAACTCTTGAAGTTTAATATGAATAACTAAGTTCTGACTTTCTACTATTGCAAAAACGAAAATGTTATAAGGTTCATTAGAAATTTTAAGATATAATTTTTTTAGTAAAAGTTATAGAATTTCAAAAAAACCATGTTCCGTTCAATATAATTTTTTACTAAACTTTATTGTTAAGTTAATTTATCTATTGATTATACCTTAAAAATTGTATTGTTATTTAAATTTGATTATGTAAATATTTCATATAATAACTTTGTCATTTTAGGTATAATAAGTATAACATCAGATGACATGAAACTTTCCATACAATCTTTACCTCAAACTATTGAAAACAGCTTCGATGTGGAGATTTGAGTATCAATATCCTAAGAACTTAGTTATTATCATAAAATTATAACATTTGCCATTTTTTAATCTTCAAAGTGAAGATTGTATAAAATTTAGCTAAATCAATAATTTTACATAGCTTAAAACTATATACAACTCTAAAATCGTTATAAAGAAAAAAACATTTGTGTAAATATTTCGTATAAGCATTGTTGAACTTTAGCATGTTTCACAAATTTTAGACTACTTTTCTAATGTTTTTTAAACTACCGTAACTAGAGAATACCATTCCTTAATATTTTTTAGAGCTTATTTATTTTTAAATTGGTTACTCTTAGTTTCTAAAAATAAATTACAGTTTGAATACAAGTTAAATTCCTGCCTTTGAACAATTGTTTAATGAAGCTATTTTATTTAAATATTAGTGTTACATGTTAAAATTTATGCACTATAGCATAGTACTTAGAATTCATGTTTTTTTATAAATTTGTAAACATTTTCTGAATAGAAAAATTGATCATAATCGTATGTAAAGTAATGATTAGTAATTTTGTTAAACCTTTATTGAAATTGGTACTTTATTTTTTTACTCATAGTTTTTAATCTTATACATTACTATTTTCATAAACTTTATGCTAACATTTTTAATTTTTTGAATTTTCATTTAAAAATTTTAGCCTATAATAAAATTCTAACTAGGCTCTTCATTAAAGCAAAACCAATAGTGCAATAGTAAGATTGTAACAAAATCAGCCTGGTTAGGGTTGTTACCTTCAGGGGTAATAGCTTTGCTTCTTTTTTTTTTAGCAATACGTTTTGAGCGTTTAACTCTAAAACTATCTGAATATCATAACAACTTTTATTACAAATTACTACTGGTTATTATTGCCAAAATTATATACCAAATTCTAACAATCTGTGATCAAGCGTTTTATTAACCCAAAAGAAATATATAACATACAGTAACTCAACTTATCACAACTGATAACACAAATCTAAGCAAACACGAATACTCTTTAGCGCCAAACTACAAATTAGTGTTGTAAAAATTAAAATCAAAAATAACCAAAGACAATTTGTTACAAGATAACTTTAAAAAAAAATTTATATTAAAAAGAATTTGTAATTTTTTTTAGGCTAAATCATATATAATAACACGTTTACAATATTATCGTCTTTGTGATTACGTTATAAGACAACACTATTAAGTAATACATAATGAATGTTTCTGCCTTGTGGGTTCTATTGAGGTCAAAACCAGTTCGCAAAATGTCACGTTGTATGTAGTCGTGCGGTGCAGTTTTATTGTATGACGGCAAAAACATTTCAGCTTTGTTAAATAAAAATGCTACTAGTTAGCTGACCAAAAAAAGCGTAAACTAAAATTTAAAATAACAACGCCTTATACGTTGAGTTGTGAATAATTTAATTGCGACTTATTTTTTGACTTTACTTACAACAATGTTTTAGTTCTATTTAGCTTTAGTGCATTGTTGAGTTGATGCAACGCTTAATTTTGACTACGTTTACCTGATAAGAGCGGAACAAGGTCCAAAAATTTCTCTTAGGTTGTTTGTTGATGGTCGTGCGGTGCAGTACAAATCTTTGTAATAAAATTAGGTTGCTAAAAAACCTGGAAAAATCTCGAATTTGACTATTTACTAAACTAACATAGAAATTGAGAAAAAACCCGGAATTTTGAAGAAACTCATTAAAATAACTGGAATTTTACATGTAAAACTAAAAATTCTTATAATTACAAAAAATCTATCATACACAATAATTTTTATGGTAATTTTTTTTTAATAAAACACTTTTAAAGTAGCGGTTCAATATCTTTTTATAATATCTACCTTGAATTCAACTTAATTCTAAAAAAGGTAAAAAACGTGTTCTTCTAAAATCTGGAAAAAAGTTCAAAAAACCGAAGGTAACCCTGGTAAAATCTAATTAATTGTAATTTTTTCTTGAAATTTTGATTTTGTAAAAATTGAAACTTGACCCTGATACATTTAAGTAACAATATAATTTACTTTTTTCGTCTTAATTATCTAGCTATGACCAAGGAAGTGCTAGAAAACTTTATAAAATACAAAGCATTATATTAGGTTATTCGAAAGTGAACTGGTCAAAATTGCACGAGAGGACTAAATTGCACGAAGATACTTTTGCACGAGGGAACAAAATTACACAAAGACAATTTTGCACGAGTTACAATTTTTGCACGAGAGTAAAAATAACTTAAAGATAAATTGTTAAAAAAACAAAAAAAAAGTTGCTGACTGAGGGTTAGGGGTAACAGTGATAGTAAAAATAACTAATAAAAATTGTATTTTAAAATATAAAGAAAATAATTAAAAAACTACCGACCGAGGGTTAGGGGTAACAGTAATAGTGAAAAAAATTAAAAAATCAACCCGTGCAAAAATATCAGATATTATATTATTTATATATATAAAATAGAAAAATTTGCGATTTATATATTTGTATCAGAAACTTTTTACAAAATTTATAGTATCTCAAAAGTAAGATAAATTTTTGAAATCTATAAGATCGGATTTAAATTAACACATAAGCTTTCATATAAGAACAATTATTAATGTTAAATAGAAATGTTAGAGACGCCCTGTTTTTTTATTTAAAAACCGGTATAACAAAAAATTTTGATCAATTTATTAATTACTAAGGTGAAATTTTAACGATATATAAATACTCGATATGTACGATAGATATCAAAAACACGTAAGCTTATACAAAGGTGGTTAGTGTTTTTATTTTATTATAAACTTTATAAAAATTCTCATGTTATTCTTTCAACCTTGAAGAAGTACAAGCAACAAGTTTAAACTCATTATTTTTAATACTTCAATAGTTAGACTTTAATATTTCAAATAACGCATGTTTTAGTACTTTTAGACCTTATCAAAAAACAAGTAAGTTAGTACAAGGTTGGTTAGTACTTTATTTTATTATAAATTTTATGAAACTTTGTCATGTCATTCTTATAACTTAAAATCATTATTTTCAGTACTTGTGAAATTTTTTATTCGTGTACTACTAGGTCTTGTCTCCAGTGGATGTCATTTTAATTGGTCATTTTACCGTTTTTGTATAAATGGTTTAGTGTCCAATACAAAGCATAATTACTATATAATTTAACATTAAACAAAATTTAACACTTACAATTCTTGCTTATTTCAAATATATCCATGTTAAACAATTCGTCGTTTTATTTAAGAAATTTTTATTTAGATTAAAGAATTGCAACGAAATAAATTATATTCAAAAGAGACTTAAACAATGTTATTTTTTTAGTCAAAAAAGTAAGAGTCATTAAAAAAAAAGATACACTTCGTTATTTTTTTTTTCTTTTGCTGCTTCTTTCTTTAATTTATCTGTAAATGAAATTGCATAATGTTTAAAAATAGCGCTAAAAATATATAAAACTGTTAAAAGAATAATTCTTTTTGATTAAAATACACAAGATACAAAGAGCTTTACTTCAGTTTGACGGAGAATTTTTTTGTATTTGTAAGTTGATTTGTAGTTGTAAGACTCTCTTGTTATAAAGGGATCCAAAAAGTAGATTTTTTTAGCGTTTAAATGCTGAAAAAAAAATTCTTTACAATAAAAACTGTTTATTAATATTTGTACAAAATTATTTTTACTTACTAACAGCCTCCAGTGTTTATCATTAATTTGAAAAAATGACAATATTGCTTAGTGCATGTAGAGTTTTTCTGTTATATAATGAATGCTTTTAATTTTAGACTAATACTTTTTACTTTACTTTTAAAAAGTTTCTTACCTCAGTTATAAATTTAAGTTGACTTTTATCACAAGGAAGATCAACAAATATATTTTGTAGTATAATCTCTTAAATAAATCCAGTATTATTTCAATCTTTTTATTGAGCGAATGATTCGTATTGCCAATATTCTACAAACATTTTATCAATAAGCACTTGTTTTAAAATATTTCAGCAAATATAAAATACCTACCGCGTTGTTTAGGTAATAACCTAATGTTCTAAGATCCTCTACTAAAATCGCTTTGTATGCATTTGGCATGTATAAAAAACTACAAACCTTTTCACATATACCTTTCTCCATTTATTTTATTAACTGTTTAGAAAAGACTAACGCTCTAAAACTTTAATAAACTAATAACAAGACTAACAGCATTCAAGTCTGCTAATTAACAATACAGAAAATAACTGATGAGCTCATTACTTTTCTCTGCAAATTAAATTTATAAACCATGAAATCCTAAAAAATTAGTGTTAATTACATATACCTTAAAAATATTCTTAACCTTTAAAGAACTGCTCTGAAAATTTAAGACTAAACTTTGTGTATTCAAAAATATTTAAACCTTTTTTTTTTATTCTATCTATCATTGTCAACTCTTTTTTATTAAACTGCATGCATCTTTTAAGCAAAATTTCATTTTCTTGCCTTTCAATCGTCTTAAAAAACTGTTTCAAGATAATAGAAAACTATCTATCCTTATACTAAGAAGCTCTGTTTAAAAAAAATTAAAAGATTACGGAACTTTTTTTTGAACGTCTCTAATTTTTTAAGTATCGAAAATAATGAGTGTAAACTTGTTGCTTGTACTTCATCAAGGTTTTAAGAATAACCTGACAAAAATTCTTAAAGTTTATAATTAAATAAAGTACTAACCAACTTTATATAAGCTTACGTGTTTTTGATATCTATCGTATATATTGAGTATTTATATATTGTTCAAACTTCACCTTATTATCTTATTGTTAATTTAACAAACTTTTGTCATTAAAATATTTTATACTTAATTAAAATAGAATATCGTAAAACTTATTACAACATTTAGTATAATTTTTCTTAATATCTTTGTGTAAAATATAAAGTTTGAAGTTTTAGTGGGCTAGTTGTTGACCAAATAGTTTGTCGTTGTTTATAATAAAGAAATATTACGTTTAATATTTTTAGTTAGAAGTCTCACGATATATTTAAATCACTTAGTTGAGTTTTGCTGCTGTAAAATTAAGTTGCTATTCAGAAGAACAACAGTTTGCTGTCCACTAAACATTATATGAATGTCATACAATTTATTAGGTCAAGGGTCGGCAAGTATTTCGTTGTTGCAGGCCAAATTTCATATATAAAATATTTCTTAGCCGCAATTGTATTTTTTAATCTTTGTTCTAGACCTGAAGTACCTACTGTAACTTTAAAATTTCAATACTTGTTTGTTTACGAGCCGCAAGTTTCAAAATTTCATTGGTCGCATCCCATTTTAAATAAAAAGTGCTCGCTGGTCGCTATTTTCATTTTCATAGGCCGCATGTGGCCCGTAGTTTGCCGAAACGTGTACCAATCAACAAGTTAAAATAAAAAGTAGAATATAATTATCATTTTATTTCAAATATACCAATAGGGAATTTTAAAAGTTCTTCGTACTGTTTTAGAAACTTCTTGTCCCAGTAAGACCAATTTTCTTCATATTAACAAAAAAAAATGATTTTTCTAAAATTCTTAACCTTTTTTAGAGAATACCTCAAGTATTTTAAAAAAATAAAAATTATATTTGTAAAATAAAACGTATTTAGGTTGTTTTAACATTTTGAGTAGTTATAGTTTACAGGGGCGTGTCTAGACTTTTTTCAAAGGGGGTTCACAATTTTTTTGTTCTTAATTTCCCGCTTAAGTACGCATTTCTGAGGTATGCACTGTCAGTTAAGTACGCAATATTTAGCCGAAAAACTCTGTGTTTAAAACACTTCTTTCTGCTTAGAAATAAATAAAAAACATACAAGTAGTAATTGAAAAATATTATATACTTTTATTTATTATACTGTATTAAATTTAGATAAATTAAAACTAAAAGAGCCGGAAAAAATTATACTTATAATAAAAATAATTTTTCAAGTAATTTAATCTATAAAAATTGAGATTTCACTAAAAAAATGGGTAATTTCCTATGATGATGCGCACCAGTAAAAAGCTGAAATTATATTAAATTCAATGTTTTTTTTTACCATAATTTTAGGCTTTAAAAAAATATTTTATAAATGCATAAATAAAAATTATTTATCATAAAAAATAAAACTTATATATTTAATTGCTTTTATTTTTAAAACAAGGCAAATGATTTAATAACTTATATACATTCCTATACTGTAAAATTAAATCAATTAAGTATTTTAGTTTATAACAAATGAATTTAATTGTAACTATGTATTTATATAGCTTTTTTAAAACGAAGAACAATTTTAGATCAATAATATAAGGCTTAAAATATTGATTTTAAGGCTAAAATTATGGTTCAAAAAGACATTAAACACAATATAATTTCAGCTTGAAATTGGTGCGACATCTTCCTAGGTAATTACCAAAAAATGTTTAGGTTTTCTCTGAGTTAATATTTTCAAAAAATCAAGAACCAACTTTGTGGCCATCAGATATACAAAAATAAAACAACTTAAATAAAAGAATATCAAAATACCATTAAATGATAAAAGAATAAATTGCCAGGTGGTGTAGTGTTCTAAAGATAATTTTGAAAACTCACTAAACTGAACTTTTCAAGGTTTAAACCCAGTCGGTTGACACATAAACAAAAAAATATAAATTTTAAAGTACAAAAGCTTCACACAACATTATTATATACAACCAACTTGGTAAAATAAAACTTTAGAGATTAATTGGAAATTCTTTAAGTAAAATTGTACTTACTAGTTCAAAAACATTAATGTGTCAAAAATTATTTACACTAACTAACAATTTATAGTGGGAACTAAGAGCATCATAGTAAAAAGTTTCTTAAAAAAAATGCTACTTTAAAACTTTTACCTATTATGACGTCACAATTTAAAAAAAAATCTATTTCAGCAGGGCAAAAACGAGCATTTTTGTTAAGAAAATTTTTTAATCTTTCAGTGTTATAAATTCAATATTCATTATTCAAAAACTATCAAATAACCAAAACAAAGTCAATAGACAACGTTTTTAGTAATATTCTAAGAATCTTTTTTTATTTTTTTTATTCTTTTTTTTCAGGGGGTTCACAGGAAACAGGAAACCAGTCAAAACACGCTTCTGATAGTTTAAAAGTAAAATTTAACTATACTTGTTCCTAATTTGATAACTATAAAAAAAACTTTCTTTTGCTTTTTTCGGATATTGGAAAATTAATATAAGAAATTATGTAAACAAAATTAAAGTAAGTTTAAACTTTCATAAATGTCAATAATTGAGGTGTTTAACAAGTATCTTTTTTCTACCTATAAATCTTATTTATAAAACAATAGCTTTATTTTAGAAAGTTAGCTTAACAAATGTTTTAAAGCTATTAATAATAAATTGACACGACTTAACAACCTATTTTTAAAATATTAAGTTACTAAGTTAGCGTTATGGTATGTTTTTTATAATAAAAGTAAACATATTTACTTATAAATAAGTTTAAAAAAATAAAAATAATCAGTATTTATTTTGCTTCAGTAAATTGACGGTTTGTTACAGCCCGTCACTTTAATACTATTTTATTTTTATCCAAATAAAGCGAGTAACTTTCAACTAATTTATATCGCAATCAAATATGGTCTCTGCTTACATAAATCTACAATGTAATGTCACCTATAAGTTTTTATCAAATTTTTCTTTGTTGAAAATCATCTTTGATCATTTAAAATAGTTTAAGAAAATAAATACAAACATTATGTTTCAAAGACTTCTGTTATAAAACAAAGTTTCACTCTAGTAGATATATATTTAGTTTTAATTAAGTTCTTCTAGAAATAGAACACAGTATTTTTGAAAAATTTAGGACTTGTACGGTTCTTTTAATTTATTATTATTTTTAGTATTATGGTTATTATCATTATTATTATTATGGTTATTATTATCATTATCAGTATTACTATAGAATAATAATTATTCAACATTTTTATTTGTAAAACTAAGTTTCACCCTTTAAGGGATCTTCAGTTATAATTAAAATCTGAAAAATAAAAGTTAAACAAAACATGGAAGATACTATAAAGGAAAACAAATCAAGTAGTTTAGAAGTTGTAAATTATGTTAGTTAGAAAATTATTCAAGAATTTGAATAGAATACTAAATAAACACTATGGGATTAGGCTTTAAAAAAAACTGAATGTGAAACTGTTATATTCAAAAAAAATCTTAGTGGCTTAAAAATTAAGGAATAAAACAAGCTACTCAGATACTATAATATACAGAAAAACTTTTGAGTATATAAATTGAAACTTACTTATACTGAATGTAAAACTTTTAACTTTAAAAAATATGGGCAGCTTGAAGGCAAAAAACTAAATAAAACTAAAACTATAACAAACAAAGGATTTAAGACTTTACTTTTTAAAAATTACTTATACTGAATAGCTGCTAGCTGGAAAAAAAACTTTAAAATTTGTAAAAAACTTTTAACTCTAAAAAAGAATTATAGTGGCATAGAATTAAAAAAAAGTGTAAATAATTTACGTACTACAATAAATAAAAAGTTTTGAGCCTTAAACATGGAAACTGAATGTACTAGAATTACTAAATAAATAAAAAACTCTACCTTAGGTATTGAACATGAAACTACTAGATTTAAAAACACAAGCAGCTTAAAGTGAATAAATAAACTAAATAAATTACATATTACCATACACAGAGGGATTTAAATTAAATTTGTAACTTCATAGGCTACTAGCTGTCGGAAGCTAAATCGAACTAATTAAAAAATGCATTGAACATTTTTGAATAATATTGCTTCTAATATGATGAAGTAACTAATATATGGTGTGAACTAAGTTAATGCTAGTATTTAGTTTTTATTACGTTATTTAAGTGGGACGAAAAATATTTTGTACTTATAAATGAAAATGAATTTAAGTAAATAAAATGACAAGCAAAACTAGCTAGCAAGCCCTTAAGTCTTAAAGTGAAGTTTTTTTAAGTGTGGACAATTAGCAAACGCTTCGTGTCTTTTATTTAACTTGTTTCTTTTATTAGCTCTGGCTATTTCTAGCTTTTCTAGGCTGCAAGTGCTACGTATACTGTGGATTTTCTTACCTCCCCGATGTTGTGAATGATATTCTATTAAATATTATATTTAATATTTTTGTTTTACAAAAACCAGATGTATTTAGTTTGTTCGGTGCTGTTTTCTTTGTAGGTGTTAAAACTGTGGTTGTGGTTGTACTATCTGCTTTTAAAAGTATTACCAGTGCTCCCAATGTATTCCTTCTATGATAAAACAGTGAAACAGTGGCTTTGTAAACAAAATTTTTATAAATGTTATTCAAGGAACAGGAGTTTTTAGATCAGCAATTACAAGTTGGGGTGTTATTGATTTTGTTTTTTTCTTTATTGGAAATGATATTTTGGGTTTTTTTTTATGTTTTTGTATTATAACTTTGATATTATTCATACAGCTGTATGAAATCTTGCAAATATTTTTATTTATAATTTTTTTGAGTACTTCATTGTTTTTAAAATGTTTATCGATGAGTTGGAGAAATATTTTCCCTAATTTTGTTTTAACGGATTGACAGAAGGGTGGGTTGAAGTAAATGATCTTTCTTGGTCGGTTTCTTTTCTCTTTATTTGAGGATTTTTATTTTTTGAGTATTTTAGCATGTGTTTAAAATTTGAACTATTTAGAGCATTTTGGTATGTGGGTACAGAGTTTAAAACATTTTTTCACTTTTGGAGAGTCTGTTAATCTTTTTATCAACTATTTCTGGGAGTTTTTTTTAATAATTATTGGGTGGTTTGATTTTTTGTTGATATATTTAACATCTGAGTTTTCCTTACGGTATGGTTTGTATTCGTCGTCATTGAGGTTTAGAGTTGTGTCTAGAAAGTCGCATGGGGTTGTGCCGATTTAATAGTTATTTTGAATCCGATTTCGTTAAATAGTTTGATTGTCTTCTTTTTGGTATTTTCAAAAGTTTGGTTATTTTTTCGCTCGGTGATAACTAGGCCGTCGTCTCTATACAAATCGATTTCATTATTTTTATAGAGGGATTTAAGGTGGTTTAGGGCTTAAAGGCCTATAAGGTCACATACGTCTGCGCCAAAAAATGATCCCATTGGTACATCAAACAATGTGTTGTCATCTCTTTTAATCCATGTTTTATTGTTAAATGTTAGACTGAATTGTCTAACATGTGTGTTTGATTAAACTTATGTCTTTATTTTCTATATTAGTGTATGCTCCTTCAAAGCTTATAGCTTTTATCAAGTGCTCATCTTTTATACTTTAGTAAAAACTAACAATGTCAAAATTAAGGAAGCATTTAGTATTTTTATTTTTGACATTACTATACCATGTTATAACATCGTGTGAATTTTTCGATTGTATTAGAGAATATTTGGTTCTTATCTCATTTACTGCTTTTTCTAAAATGGTTTTACTAATTCTACCGCGCTCGTTTTTTCCGGGGTTGAGGACTCTACATTCGATGTTAAAAGAAAAAAAAATCTTGTGATTTTTATAGTTATGAATGCAGCTGAAAATTTAAATGTTTTTTTATTTTTGCATTTTCTAACACATATAATTTTTTCAAATTCTAAGTTTATTTTGTTGATTTAGTCTTCATTAGAAATTTTGTATGTTTTAATTAAGTTGTCGGTTACTAGCTGTTACAAAGTTTTGGGCTTGTCTGATACAAATTTATTTTTTTGTCGGCGAAAGTTATTAATTTGGTTTTGATTAGTAGCTTGTTTAGATCTTGTTTTAGCTTTTTTTTTAAATTTGACATATACAAGGAGAATTTGGTGTTTTTAATGATACCGAATAGATAATTTTCAAAGGGTTTTAGATCATCGCACGCTGGTGCTGATTTGTTTCTTTTGAAAACATCTTCTTCTTTAAACTCACGTGGGCTAATGTCTTCGCTGTTGTAAAAAATAATTTCCACCTCAGTCGGTTGACGAATTTTAAAGTAGCATCATAAAGCTTAATAAGGTATTCCTTTTTATTTGCTATTGGTATGTCTTTCAAACTATATTTGAAGTCTACTTTGTTAATATCTTCCATGATTTGCTTGGTATTGTTCTCTTTACGAAAGCGCTTGATTCAATGGTTAAAGAGCAGTATAGATTTATATATGGATGTATAATATATTCAAATACAAATTTATTATATACATTACCATTATAGGTGATTAGCTTAGCGCTTCATTCTCAGATAATAGATAGCAGTAGGTCTCATGAAATACATATATTATGTATTTATTTTAGTATTTTGCAACAAACTATAATTTTCATAAACACTTTGCAAAGTTATTGTCTTTAAAGTGGCTTCTTATTTCCGTTGTATAGTTTAAAGTGTGTCATATTCCTATAACATAAGTAAGTATTTTAATCAGACTTCTACATTTGTTTAGCGCTATTTTAACAACGTTTTAATTACTTATTTTCTATCTTAGGCTCATATTTTTATACAGTGTAAGATAAAAAAAGATTAATATATTTTTCCTGTTTAAAAAAAAGATTAACGATACAAACTTACACGTTATAAAAAATAATAAAATCAATAGTTCATACTTTTTTTAATTTACATTAACGAGCACACACATTTCATAAAATCTTTCACTACTACAATCGGTGGCACCATATTTATTTTCAAATGAACGAAATAATAAAGTTTTTAGTAAAGTTAAATCTTTAAGAAAAAAGTATGTGGTTTAAGAAAGTAAATCGATTTATAAATATGTTAACCAAGACTTTCTAATTAAAATTATTCGTTTCACATGCATGCATGTACGTACAATGAGTGTTTAAAACTTTAAGTACTTCTTGTTTCTAACTTGCTGTTTGAAAACTATATGCAGCAAAAAAAAAAAACTAAATCCTTTTTTAACTCAGCAAATACTATTTTCATTTGGTAAATTTAATGTTAGTAAAGGCGAAAAAAAAAAGTTAAAGCTACATTCAATTGCAGAAAAAGTTTTTGAAAAGGCCTTTTTGTGTTTTTCCTCGTCCTTAGTACTTTTTTCTTTTCTTATTGACAAAAGTGATAACTTGTCTCCACTATTTTCAACAACTGCTTTTAAAGCTACTTTTTCTTTCTTTATTAGAGAAAAAACCATTTCCTATAATTAATGAACTTTAACTTTTAGACTAACTGAACTGTTCTATCATTAAGAAAAAAAATTTAAACACAATTTAACTTATTTGTATATTATTTAACTAATTGGTCATTTATGGTTCTGCAAACTTTTGAATTTTTATTATTAAAATTTATATAAAAGTTACAATAAATTTATAACGTATAAAAAAAAATTGTTGTTCAATAAAAAAAAGAACTATTTGTTATAAAACTAGCTATAAAAACAACATCAGAATATCAACTGTAAATTAAAAATGTATATACATATACTTTACTAAGTATTATCATAAACATCTAATGAAACGTTCTATGCCCTTTTATTGTAAAATTTTTAAAAAGCAGAGTTGATACAGGTACAACACTTTGATGTTGGTTAATAGCAAAGTTTCGGTTTCTGTCCCTTTTTTACCTTAATTGACATAAGTTGTTTTCATAATAATAATTTTGCTTAAGAAGTTTTATTTAATATAGCTCTTTTTTTTCCAGTAGCAAAGTATGCACAGCATAATGAAAAGTTTGTTTGCCATCAGCTTACATATTAACAGGTATTTTTTATGCAATGTTAAAATATATTTGAAAAGTAAGGATACCTTAAATTCTGTCAACTACATTTAAGAGTTCTTTATATAAAAAAAAACTTACTGCGTGACTGTCATCAGCTTCGATGGATATTGTATTTGTATGACCTACATTTATTTCTATTACAAAAGTATACTCATTATACCTATTTAAATGACATTTTTTTTGATCGAGTATAACAGAAGCTATATTACATAAACTTCTTTCTGATTCACGTAACTTGTAAGACTTCGAACAACTTTCGTCGTTTGGATAAGTTTCACCAAAAAAGCAGTTAATATAATCCGCAACTAGTACTGGTAACTTGCTTGTTAGATCACTTGCCTGAAAAATATTTAAAAGCATAAAAACTACGACGTTTTAAAAACTGGTAACATTTTTGGTGCGCTAAACTTTAGTTGTTAAATTTGATAAATAAGTCTAAAATAGAATTGTAAAAGTAAACGAAGTAATTTACTTATACCTTTTCTAAGTATACAAAATAGTTTGTATTTATACTTAAAAATAGTAAATAAGAAAATAAGATTATTTAGATTTTTTAATGACCAAACAAAGAATATTTCAAAAAATACCTTAAAACTAATAACATTTTTTTATATAAGCACTTTAATCTTAAATTGAGATAATAAAACAAATTAAATATTTTAAAAGTTTTTAAACATAATAATTTTTACGCAGTTTAATCTGAGTCATAAAATATTATAATGATCAAAATACAATTTATAAGATTTACTTTGTTCACTACTGATGCTATTGAAGTTTTTTCAACTAAACCTTCAAGTTCTATTTGAAAACCTGTCAATTGACGGCAGGCTAGTTGGTCCAAAGCTATATCTGTATTTTTCATACATATGTGCATGTATTTTTCAATTACAACAGTCGGTGTAAGGTTTTTCTTTATGTAAGTGTTAAACATTGACGATGAAAGAGATACTACTAAAAAGAGTAAAACAAATAATACACGTTTTCGTGAATTGACAAAAATATTGTTGTATACTGAAGTGATTTTTGATTTGTGAAAAAATACTAAAACGAGTAAAGTTACTATAAAAACAAAAAATAAAAAAAATTTCAAGCCAAAAAATAAAAACAAAAGTTTTGTTGTGGTTATTAGAAACCACAAGCAAGCTACAGGAAATAAAAATATCACAAGTAAAAATTGAAACATAGACATTAACAAACCGTTCATACTAGAAACAGACTTAGCTAACAAGATAGTCAACTGTAACCAAACACATAAAACAGTAATTTTATTAAAATCGTGTTTAATTTGTTTTTTCTTTAAAATATTTGTTAAAGTTAGCTGGTTTCTTGTAAAAAGAAAGAAAATAATAAAAACTATAGCAAAAATTTTAAGTATGGAATGAGTTGTAATACTTATATTGACAAAGTAGAACAAGTTAAACTTATATATGCTATAGTTAAGTAAATTAAAATGACTCAAGTAACTTTCTAAACATATCAAAATGAAATAAAGTAAGATAAAAGGATGCACTGCAATACTGCTAAAAGACCACATGCTCGTGATGAAAGCAATAGCTGATGCTGTACAAAAGTATGGTATTGGTAAAATACTAAAGCAAAAGGGATAAAAAATAATTGTTCCAAATGTGCCGAAAATAAATCTATTAATTGGGGGTGTGTTTTTCAAAAAGAAATTTTTTTCTGCTTCTTCTTTATTAATCAGCTCGTCTACTGCGTGAAGAGAATCAGACCATTCTATAAATAGTTGGAAGTTGTCTTCCTCTAGAAACAAAGTGTATTTGTTTAAAAAACTTCTGTTTAACAAAATTTAACAACAAACTAACGATGTACAGTTTGAAGAGTTGATGTGATCATCATCGAAAAAAGATAAACAAAAGCTACTACTGGTACTAATGTGTTAAAAATTCCAAAATCTACTAAAAAGTGCCAGGTAATGAATGTAAAAAAAGTAATTAGTTGTTGTTGCTGCAAAAGTGTTGAAATTTTAGATTTCCCTGACTTTTCAGCTATCCTTAGTAGAAATTTCCACATTCTTTTAGCAGCGCTAAGCTGATAACTCATTAACTGTGTGTTTAAAATTGAAAGCATGTGTAAGAAATTTTGTTGTTAAATACAATAAAAAAAACGTAAAGGAAACAGATAAAATGACTAGCATATAATGTAATAAAAAAAAAAAATATGTTTATAAAATTAAATTCTGTTTTTCTACTGATTAAATTAAAGTTCGATTTATATAATAACTCGTAACTTGGCAAGTCATATACTCTAAAAAAATCTATTGAGATCATTTAATATCAAGTATAAAAATATCTAGTTACCCAATATACAACATTGTAGCTTAGATCTTCAACAGAACCACCGCTTTCATTGTCAGTAAAAACTTCTGTGTCTGTGGACTCAGATTCAAATGTGTTTTTTTGTATGTTTAGTGAATTTTTATTAATTTTGTTAATTTCCCTTTTACACGGAATGTTACCAGACAAAATACTCTTTTTAATATAAGTTTTAACTTCTTCATTGCGTTTTAAAGATTCTAATTTTTTTCGTCTAAAAAGTATTTTTTAACTATTTTAAAGAAATTATTTACTAACTACATAACAAATAGTATTTTGTGTTTTTGCAAATTAATGTTTATATCATACATTACCCTGTAAAAATTAAACAGTGAAAACAAAGCAAATGTGTAAACTAATTCTAAAGTTGTTTACGTTCTTTGTACTGTTAAATAAAGTTGCATGTTAAATTTAGATTTTAAAAAATTAAATAGCTTACCTTCGATTTTTTCGAGATAATAAAACGTTGTGATCATTCATAACTCTTTCTAATTTTTATATTGTGTTATATATATTAACTTTAAACAATTTTGTAGCAGTCTGAGTAATTTTTGCTTTGAATAAAAAGATTTGAAATAACAGTTTAAACACAGTCGTTTATGAGAATATTTTTTTATTGGTGGGTAAAAAAAAAGATATAAGTTTATAGTGTTTTAGTAGACATTCAAACTTAAATATTATTTTAAAACACATGTGTTTATAAGTTATAAAAAACAATAAAACCTTTAAACCAGCAGTTGTTTCTGAAGCCAATCAAGCACGTTAAAATGGTTTACTAATAAACTTCATTCATGTTTTGTTTAAAAAAATACATAAAAGTTTAACAACAAAAACTCGGCGAGGAAATAAATTAAATTAATTTTTTAAATATGAAAAAAAAATCATTTAAGATAACAAAAGTGAAATAGTCAAACTTAAATTATGTGCTCAGATATTGAAAATAATAAACAGTTATGGCCGCTTAAAAATTGTTACAATATTAGGTTTTCTTTTGAGTAACCCAGATCACCCATAATTTAAACTTGTAGAACTTTTCACAGCTTTTTAGTGATCAATAAAAAAACATAAACCATCATATATCACTACTTATATTTTTGTACAACTTTTAATTATATTTAATTACCATAGTTTTGATTCTTATTAGTGCGCAACCCGTGAAAATTTTTCTAAATCAATTTGTTTTTATTGAATTTTTTGCTTTAGACTTATAAAAAATACTTTTTTTTGTATTTATTAAAACATTAAAAAAAAAATATTATATGAACTTATTAAATTTTTTACAGTTATTATACATTGATAAAACACTAAGTTTATAATACAACAATAGTTTCACTGTTAGGTTAGACAGAATAGATCCTGAATCAGTTTATTACAATATTAATAAGTTTTTAATAATAAGTTATATTTTAAACTTTGAGTTTTAATTAGACTTTCTAAGTAAAAAAATAATTTGATTCTGTAACTTAAAGTTAGGCTCTTAATCTATTAATTATCATTTACTAGAATATTATTATTGCTTATTTTGCCAAAATTTTTGTTTGAAATAATTTTTATTTATTAACTATTATAGAATTTAAATACCTGCGGCCAGCGAATAACTTTTTTCTATAGAGTGTGGTTTGCTGGCTACTTTTTAGAAAAACTGGCCCGCAACTTATAAAAAACTAACTACCACCGTTCTGCAACATACTTGTTTTTTCAGTTTTTTATGCTTGCTACTATTTGACTTACTGTTCCTACCCAAAAATATCAAAAATAATCACGTTATTTAATCCACACAACATGATTTAAAATTTCAAACTTGTTTTAAAATTTCAATTGTTTGTATAGATTAAAAAAATTTTTTAAAGCTAGCAATAATATTTTGACATACTTATACATAAACCGATAACGAATACAAAACCACGGCGTTATTTTTGCACGGGCGTCATTGTTCACGGGTGTCATTTTTGCATGAGTCTTAATTTTTAGACCGTTGAAACTTTTAACTTAAAGTGATTTTTAGTTTTTAAATGTTGGGTAGATTTCTTTATAATGTTGTTTAAATTCCGTTTTTATGCAATAAGTTTTAATGTTAACTGTTTTTTGTTTAAATCTACTTAAGGTTAAATTTTTATCTTTTAATTTATTCTACTTTAGTATAGTCTTAGTTTAATTCAATTATAAACAAGCTCAAGTCTCAGTTTTATTTTTTCATTTAAACTAACCATAACAAGAGCTTAGTCTAATATGATATAACTTTGAATTACTTTCATATTAGAACTATAAGTTGAAAAAACAGCTCTACAAAAGTGACGGACTTTGCAATTGTGAGAACCGTAAAAAAATCACTTATGCAATAGTGACAACACGCAAAAAATGGACGAAACGTGTATAATAAAAATTATGAAAAATTATTTTCCGTGTATTTAAAATTGATTATTTAGCGACAAAAATATAAGCGCTAAAAAAACTTTCCCACAAACAGTTAAATAGTTTTATAACTATATGTGGGACAGTTTCGAGCTTGTTATTAGATACTCTGTTTGTGAGTAATTATTTAAAAGCTATATAAGTGAGTCTAAGATAAAATGTTCATGCATGAAAAAAACAGTATATAAAGTAGAAAATAGTTTGTGGACAATGATTAAAAAAGACAAGCACAGCACACATCACTAGCATTTACTAAAAATAAAATTTAAACAGCTGCTATAAGTCGTTTACACTTGACGCCTTATAAAACAAGGGAAAGGACTCAAGCTTGAGTCGCTTTAACTAAAAGATTAAGAATCAAATGGTGAAAACCGAAATACTAACTTTGAAATTTTGCGAAATTTAATTTAAATTGTTTCGACTTGAACACTACAAAAAAGCAACAGTTACTACTAGCGAAGACTTAATTAAAACGTTGAATTATTCCATCGAAGTTTAAACTAATACTTATTTTACTAGGAGCCAGGTAAAAATCAACTGAGTCGACGACTGGAATAGACAAGAACTTTTTTCCGGCTTTAATGTCTAAGCTAACTGTACTTTGCTTAAATCAAATGAATTTTATTTTGATTAATGTAAAACTGTAGTTTAATAACTTGATAAACATTCTTATTTTAAATTGTATGTTTTTTAAAACAAAAAGTAAAGAGTTAGATTATTTTTTAAAAGCAGATAATATTATTAGAAACAAGAGAGTATTTTTTGAATACTTCAGTTTAAAATTTACAAACTAATCTAGCTCTAACGAATGCAATAGCAATAAACTTAGTTTACAAATATAATTGAAAAGGTTATCTTTCTCATATTATTTAAACTGTAAATTTTATTTCCACAAACATTTATAATTAAAGTTTATGAAAGACTAGAATACTCTTAAACTACAGTTGGAAAATTAAAATTTTATACCATAACTTTTCTACTTTTCCTTACTCTTTATCAAATAATTAAAGCTTAGTTTAAAAGTTATATTTGGTTTGTTTAGGACCGGGTTTCCCTAATATTTTTTTTTAATGGCCCCTTTACAGAAACTTAAAAAGCTATTTCCCCCTCCAACAAGATTACTCAATAAACTACCATTTAAAACATCGACGACTTTTTTTTGTCATTTATCCACAACTCCAGAATGACTAGTGTAAGTTTCCAATCTATCATTAAAAACACCAAAGACCTTTTTTTTTGCCATTCATCAATAACTCCAGAATATCTAGTGTAAGTTTCAAATCTACCATTTAAAACACCGAAGACCTTTTTTTAATGTAAGTTTCAAATTATGACGCCATGGCCCCCTATGGCTCCTTTACTGCTCATGGCCCCCTGAATATCTTTCGTGGCTCCAATAGGGGGGGGGACTTGGCCCACTTTAGGAAATACTTATTTAGGACGACATAATCATTCAAGTTATGTATTAATAGTTTTTTAATTCAAAACCAATAGCTAGAATAGGAGGCTTTAAAGTGTTAGCCGAAATTTTAACATTACTGGTGGCAAAACATTTGACTGCTACATTTACATGCAGTTTTTTGGTAAGACAATTTCAGAGTATTAGTACGCGTTTAGGTAAGGGTTAAAAAATTTAGTGAACAAACTCACACAAACGTATTGAAAAAACTGCATGAACACGAAGCAGCTACAAACTTGGGTAACACTTCGAAGCCTCCAACTAGAATATCCAAAACTTTTACACCTTAAACAATCTTTTTTCTAATAAAGCACGATAAAAAATTGATAAATACTTTGTTTTTGTTTGAAATGATAAAAATTACTGATTGGTTTTTCAATTACTTTTACTGGTCACAAAGAACTATAAAAGTGCAAACCAATGTCATAAGTTATAATGTTTACTATATTTCAATAATTTAATTTATACAAAAGCTTTCAACTCCGAATAATTACTTTTTACTAAAATTTTAGGATTCATTTTTTTCAGAAGCTTCTAGAATTATACAGTTTTATTCAACACTACGTTCAAACTGAATATTCAATTAACGCACTCTAGTGGTGTACGACTCAATAACCGGAAGGTTCTTTCGTAAATAAAGTCCTTAAAACAATTTTTTTAAGCGCCTTTCTTTAGCCGTTCAATAAGCAATATATAGGTAGTAGATTTCTGTATAACACAGGGTTGCCACTTTACCTGGAATTCGACAATTTAGGCAAAAATAACCTGGAATTTGAGAAACTTTGAAAAAACCTGGAATTCTAAACAAAAATCACTAAAAAAACCTGGAATTTCAACAATTTTCACATGTTCAGTAGTAAAATTTTGGTTTGACTCAAAAAATCTATCATATAAATAAAAAATTCTTATTGTCATCAAAAATATTTTTCTATTAAATTACATATTTTAAGTAGCTTTACATTATCTTTTTATTGTTTTTATACTATTTAACACAGTTTCTTACCTTAGACTTAACTTTAAACTAAAAATAGACCCAAAAATGTGTACTTTTAACAACTTGGAAAAAACTAGTGGCAACCCTGATAACAAGCATTTTTAAAAAGAACTTATAAAATAACTGTACAAAGAGTTTTACTCCAATTTTCATTAATTTACTAATACTGACATTTTCAGTGTAGCATTCTTTAAACCTGATTTAAGAACGATAATTGTTTGTATAGAATACCTTACCATATTTTTACTTCTGATGGATTTAAGTGTGTTTGTATTAAGCAGAAAAACAAACTTTACAACGATCATCTCTTTAACTCTATTGTATCAACAATAAAATTAAACATGGGATGAAAACATATTTCCAAAACAAATTTAGTATGCTTAACAAAATAACGAAAACAAAGCACACCAGAAACATTATAAACTAATTTATGTGAAATATTACAAAAGTAAAATACTCTTTTAGTCAAAAAAAATTATCTTGGATGAAAAAAACTTGCATAAGTTGCTACAAACTAGTCCAAATTATTTTTCAATAAATTTTTTTAAAAGTTGCTGGCAGCTTAGTTTACTTCAATCTTAGACTTCTAAATAGCTATACTTTTTTCAAATTTCAAACTGCTTCACTGTTTACAGCTATAAAATAAACATTTTCAGAACAGGGTGGCCGATAGGTTTTGGAAAATTTTCTCTGGGTTTTGAGAGTGCATCTTTTAATGACCGTTTTTAGTAGTAATTTATCTTTAGTTACAACAGGTGTATTTTGATAGATTTAAAGTACTTATACGATAAAATATTACTAAAACTTAATCTTTGTTTTGTTCTGTTGCAACCTGTACTATTATTTAAAATAAATTTGTTCAAAGTCCTTTTAATACCATAAAGTTGAGATTTATTACAGCTGCTATCAATACATTGCATCAGATATTTTTATTTGACTCCACTCTTATTTTGCTCTTAGATTTCTCTTAATCTAAGCTCTATAAAGTTGCATCAGTCAGAAATAGATTCCTGTTGACTGACTTAATATCACATTCAATACAATGGAAATGAAAGTAAAATAATAGTTTCATTAATTATAATAATATTATAACTATTAATTTGTCAATAACTGTTTGAAACATTGTAGTTTATTTTTTTAAGTCTAAAAATATTAAAATTTACAATTTTTATTATATCAAAAGTGTTAAAAAAACTAAAATTGAAAAAAAAATCAGGTTTAATTAAGACTTTTGTACAAAATTCCAAGTTTATTTCAAAACTCCTTAAATTTCAGTTTTTGTTTGCCTAAGTTACAAATTCCAGGTCTTGTAGCTACCCGGTTCAGAAGCGTATAAACCTTTAAGATTTTAAAAGTGTATGTGCAGTCGAGAGTTAGCAACTGTATGTGTTTGTATATATACATAATAAATTACAATAACTTAAAATAAAAACTTAATTCAAGTATTCCAAATGAGTAATGTTATATAAACACAAATTTTTATTTGAATATTCTAATATATTTTTCCCATAACATATTTTTATTAAACTATTTGTCGCTGAACCAATATTAAATTTTCCAAACATTATATTGTAGAAAGTCTAAGCTAAAGTCAAAAATTTTTAAGTAATAATTTAAATTAACTTTAGAAAATTAACAAAATTGATAGTACACAAGTTACCTCAAAATTATTTTCATATTGAGCACTTATCAACTCCTTTTATAATAAAAACTAACAAGGGTTTTTCAAAAAGTTTTAAATTAGCAGGATTCTTTTTAAAATGGTTGAACTAGACAACGTTTATTTTTATATTTAAAACTTCTGAGTAAATGACAACCATGCTGTTAGTAGACCATAAGTGTTTAAAGCTTTTTTTATACTCAAAATATATAAGACTTAAAATTTCAAAACTAGGAACTTAATTTATCATTAAATTTACCAAGATGCTTAGCTATTCTTGGTTGTTGGCTCCTTGAGAAAATTTATAAGACTTAAAAGTTTCAAAACTAGGAACTTAATTTATCATTAAATTTTATTACCAAGATGCTTAGCTATTCTTGGTTGTTGGCTCGTTGAGAGTAAGCTAGTATTAGAAATGTAAGTATAGAAATTATCTATTAACTATTGCGGTATCAAATTGAGAAAAAACATTCAAAGTCTTAAACGCCTTACTTTATACAAGATACTTCATTAAAAGATTACGGCGTTCTACAATATAACTTAAGTCAAATTTAATTTTTGAAAAAACATTTCAAGAGTATTTAGCATTTTTTAAATGTTTTAAATACCAGTTAACACTCATTACGCTGAAGATTATCTAAAAACGTTTATTGAAACTATATTTTGTTTAATAACAGCTAATATTTTAACAGCACAGGAGTTCCTGGCATAAAAACAAATTTAATTTAAAAATATCTTATTTAAGATGTAATTTTTAATATCAACAAGTTTGGAAATATATACTTCATAACTAATAAAAGACAGATGAACTCTGTTAATTTATGTTAGTATATGTTTTGATGTAAAACAATTCAACGCTTAAGTTTTTTAATAGGTTTAAACGCAATTAACTTGCAAACTTATTCAAAAACATGCCTCTTAAAGACTTTATGCATACTAACATCTATCAGCAACAGTTTAGTTAAAGCAAGCAAAACTACTTTAGAAAACTAAAAGCGTAAAACCTTAAACTTGCTTTTTGCTTGTCCTTATTGCTTCTTTCATTAAGATCAAAACAATACATTTAATGGTCGTGGCAAACTCTACAGGTTTAATTTTTCAAGTTATTACAATAACACAATACTTCAAGAAATAATCTGATAAAAAATTTAAACTAAAACAATATTTTAATGTATAATAAAATACTTAGAAACTTTTAATAATTAGTAATAAAACTTATCAAGCAATAATTTTAAGGTTGGTTTTGACCATATGATTTCTAAAAAAAATTATTTAAAACAAGAACAAGCTTAGTTTACTTGAAAACAATATTACTAATGCTCAGGTAGTTGAGCAAATTAAACTAGTGTTAAAAATAGAGTTCTGTAGGAAATATAGCTAAGTTTATGTTTTTCTAAACTCAATTAAAATTTCATTTTGTTCCCTTCAATACTTATTGAACAAGCCTGCTGCATTTTTCGTTTTTTCTGTTTTTCAGCAAATTTCTTAATGTGCTTATCGAGCCTAGAGTCTGTTTTCTTTGATTTTGACTTTTTAGCATGAAATGAAGAAACACCTTCTTCATCCTGGTCAGAGTTTACCTTCCATTTAGGACGTACTACATAATCTCTATTAGAGGGCATTGGGACACGAGCTCTCATAACAAAACCTTTATCTCCTGGCCTCAAAGGAACATCTGACTCACTTGCTGATGTACTTGTTTCAGTTTCACTGTGCTTGCGCTTTTTTGTTGACATTTGTTGCTGATCTCTTTCTTCTCTTTCAGTTTTAGACATACTTCTAAAATTTTCATTCAAACCAAACAATGGCCTAGACCATTTATTAATCAAACGACCAGCTAATTCTTTGTTTTTTCTTATTTCCTTAGGATGCTTAAAAATTAGCATAACAGCTCTACCAACTTTACTTGAACTTAATGTTTCAGCACTGGCTGTTGGGTAAGTATGTAAAACTTTTAACAGCTCTGTTCGTATACTCATATGAGGAAGAGTATAGCCTTGAATTGGTGTTAACCAATCAGAAATAGCACTATAAACTCCCATATCAATAAAAGATTCTTTCATGTCTTGCTTTTTCATATGATCAACAACACGTTTTAAAATTTTCAACTTACTTAGTGCAGGAACTCCCTTTTCTACAGCCTCACGATCTTCATCTGCAGCAACTTTCATGTCATTAAGCATTTGGTTGACAATATCATCAACGTCAGAGATATTAGTACCTCCATCCCTACGCCTTTTCTTTTTCTTCTTTTTCTCCATAATCATGTCAAAATCACTTTTATGTGAACTACTAACATCATTCTCTTCAACTCCTGGATCACTATTATCAGAATCATCATCATTTTCAATTTCAGGTAGTTTTTGCTTGTTGATTCCAGCAGTCTCATTTTTAGTACTTTCATCAGAGCTTGACTCATCATCATCCGACACAATTTTTTTAGTCTTCTGCTTTTTTTCAGCTTCAGCACCATCTTCAAATTCTTCATCACTACTATCACCAAATATAGCAGCCATGTTTTTATCGTCACCATCTTGAGTGGTGTTAACATTGTCATTTTCAGATTTGTTTACATTTTCTACAACTTCTACATCATCAACAAAGTCATTATCTTCATCTGATTGAATTTCTTTCTCAACATCCATGCTACCTCCAACAGTTATTTCAACACCTTCACTTTGATAAACATTTTCAAGTTTTGTCTGATCATCTTCATCATCTTTATCACTTTGTTCTTTTTCGTCAGCAGAATTTACACTTTCTAGATCTACAACATTGTTTTGTTCGTTTGAAACTATAATATTTTCTTCTTCTTCAACAATTTCTTGTTTTTGAACATCATCATCAAAACTAGGTTCTTCATCAGCATTCTGTTCCAATTCTTCTATAACTTCTTCACCTAAAATTTCTTCTTCTTGTAAATCATTTTCATGATTAACTTCCATTTTCAATATTTAAGAATTTTTATATAAGGCTATAACATTTAACATCATTATTTAAACTGTCTAACAGATTTAAAAAATGTTGTTTTAAATAGAACTACTTGGTATTATTACATTATCTACATCTAAAGGGTTTGTACAATTTAAAGAAACTTAGATAAAGAACTTCTTGAATTTTTTGAAAAATTTTTATTATTGACTAAAAATTATTAAAATTTACAGAAAATTAAAGAAAAGCCTCTAAAACTTTCTTTATGTCTCTTAAAATACATAGAATGTGTTTTTGTGGTAAAAGCTCATTTGAAAAAATTTTCTTTAAAAACTTCAAGGCACATTTTTTAAGCAGGGTTGCCACACACTTAGGATACCCAGGATACTTCAGGATAGCTCAAGATATTTTGAACTTTTATTTTAACTCAGGCTGACACAAGATAGTTTTAAGATTTCTAAAAATCTCAGGACAGTTTGTTTATAGATTTTAAACAAGATTTACTTGACTTATTTTGCATAATTTTGTTAATTTATAATCAATTTTTAGCTGAAGAACATGATGTTTATTTATATACCATTTGCAACTTAATATCAATAGATTATTCATTTTGTTTTATAGTTTATAACACAAAGCTTTTTAAAACTATACGAGTTTCATTGTTAAGTGATAAGTTTTTTTTCAAATTTCATTTAAAATTTATCACTTGACAATGAAACTTGTATAGTTTTGAAAAGCTTTGTGTAATAAAATATAAAACAAAATGAATAATCTATTGATATTAAGTTGCAAATGGTGTATATATACGTTCAAAAACCTTCCTATAATAGTAATGATGTTACAAATTTTGAAATAAAAAACTTTTTCAAGGATTTTAAAAAAATCAGGATGACTCAGGACAGTTTTTAATCAATCAGGACAGTTTTTTTTAACTCAAAGAGTAGGAACCCTGTTTAAGGTCCCATACAATTTACATGGGGGTGGTTTTAGAAAAAAAAAAAAATTTGCCTTGCTCTACACTTCTTCAAAACATCTAGTCAATTTTCACTGAGTGTTTTTGTGAAATTTCTCAAATGAAAGTTATTTCTAGCAGAGAATTCAAAGGTAGCCATTTTTATAAGCAGCCTAATGTAATTGTATATATGTATTTCTATAATTATGTACATACTGAAAAAGAGAAGCTTAAAACATATATTGGTCAACACTACATTTTACTAATAGTATAAATGTTTCACTGTTCTATTAGGAAGCGTTATTAAAAGGAGGTCACAAACACAAGTTGAAATATAATGCTGGTAACAATAAAAAGTACCAAAAAGAAAAACATCCTGTACTTTATGCCACCATTTTGTTTGTTGGTAGTTGCAAAAATTGGTAGCCGGTTTATGGAAATTGTTAGGCAAAACTTTGGCCAACTTACTAGTACCATAAAATTTTCTACAGATTTCTTTAACCTTTTATTTTTATTTTTTGTCATAAAAGATAAAAGATAAGTATTAAAAAAAAATTAAGTTTCTAAATTAAATATTTTAATTTTAGATGTAAACTATACCATATCAGAAAAATAGGTAAAATAAATTTACTAAAAATTTCAAGTTAATTATTAATTTGCTAATAAAGATCCAATCAAAGAAATTTCACTAGAGGGCATAGGGCAGGGGTTGGCAGGCAGTTGGTGCTTGCGGGCCAAATTTCAAGTTTTCAAAATATTCGGGCCACAGTTTTAGTTTTAGTGATATTTGAATAATCTTTTGGCTTTAGTTTTGGTCACACCAGAGATAGTTTTACTTTTATTCACTTTAAACTTTAAGTGACTTTTAGCTACACATAGAATGCCTATTTAATATATAAAAATATATTGGAATAGAATTTACATTGTTTAAGGGCATAGGGGGGGAGGGTTAAACACCCTTTTTTGGTTTTTTATCTTATTTTATATAGTTTTTACTAAGCTACAAGATGCTTTTTACAGATTTAAAAAATTCAAAATAATTTTTAAGATACAGCCGGTCAAAGTCCAAGGCAACAATAGGATCCCTATGGAAGGTTTTTTGAGATAACTACCTTAAATTTTCAGGAAATGTTCCTTGCAATATTTTTAAAATTCTGTCAGAACAGAATTTAAGAAAATCAAAAAATAAAAAAATTATAACAAAAAAACTTAAAAAAAACTTTTTTTTGTTTATTTTTTATATAAAACTTATATTTTGAATTTTTTCAAAATTCATTTCGACAGAATTTTCTAAATATATCAAGGAACATTTCCTGAAAATTTGAGGTAGTTATATCAAAAAACGTAGGAGAAGATAGATTTTTAGTAAAATAGTCAATTTTTGCCGTTTTAGTTTGTGCCTCCCACAAGGATCCTATTGTTGCCTCCGACTTTGACCAGCTATATCTCAAAAAAAAATTTTGAATTTTTTAAATCTGTAAAAAGCATTCTGTAGCTTAGTAAAAACTATATAAAATAAGATCAAAAACCAAAAAAGGGTGTTTACTCCCCCCCCCCCTATGCCCTTAAAATACTTAAGTCTTAATAAAATATGTATTTTCTTAAACACTTATTAAGTTAAATTTAATAAATACTTTTATTATTTTACATACAACCTCACTCTCTATAAAAACCGAGCTTGAAAAACATTTATGAACCATCTTTTCATATTAAAACTTTTCAAAAAGTTATAATTTTTGAAAATATTTTTTGCGTCTTAGATAGATAGCAATCTTTAGAAAATTCAGTATTTATTTAGTTGAATAAAATTAATACCTATTTATACTGTAGATAAGCTAAATCAAACTTTTTAACATAATTAATGCTGGAGTACTTTAATAAAGTACCTTAATAATATTAATTAACCTTTTACAGGGTTGCCACTCTGTAAAAATGTCTGAATTATATCAAAAGTTTAATAAAGTTAAAATAGCTAAAAACTTTCTGTTAATCAAGCTTAAATACATAACTAAAATATCATTATTATAAAAAATCACAATATGTAAATAGACAAAAATATTACAATTAGTAAACTACACTACAGTCATAAAAACTATTCTGAGAATTTGAAGATTTATTCAAAGTGTTTGAAATAAAAGTTTCAGATACACCTGAGTTTAAAAAAAAATCCTTAAACAGCTTTAACCTAGTCTGAATTAAAAAAAAAATCAAACTAGCCTGTTTGTTTGGCAACCCTGTTTAGAATAATTCACAAAATAAAGAAATACCAAAGCTTGTTAACAGTGAATTAATTATATAAATAAATAAAAATTATTATTCATCTTGAATGGACAATTAAGTTTTTAATAATATTTATAAAATGTATAAAAACTTATTAAGCAATTAATAAATTAGAAAAACTTATTTTTTATTGGCTATTATAGCAATTCTTTATCTGCAATAAAAATATTGCATTTAAAAGAGCAAATATGAATTATAAGAAGAGCTATTAGAACTATAATATGTTAGTTTGGATTTATTGCAAGAAACTAAAAACAAAAAAATAACTTAAGTCAGTTTAACAACACACCTGATTATTTTTAGTTACTACAGACTGATCAGAAAAAACTGTTAAGGCAAGTTATAAAGTAGCAAAATTAATTACTAAAAAAAGATACCGTTTAGAGTTAAAAACTTATTTAAATAATTTGTGTTGGGGTTAGTAAAATATTTTTGTTTATTTCTTTAATATCAACAAAAAGTTGTGTTTAGGAAATATCTGAAGACTAAAAAGCCACATAAACTAAATTAGGACTTAAATCAATCTGCTATAATCAATCATTTAACAAAGCATACATCACAAATTTAATTTACCACTCTTTAAAGCAAAAAAGTCATTCCGAGTGACCAAAACTAGCCTGATATTTTAGCATACAAAAAGCAATTCAAGCCAAAAACTGAAAAATGACTAAATTGGCCTGAGACTTGAACCCTTATATAAGTCATAGTCTGAGTGTGTGGCAATTTTTATTTGTTTATTTGATCGAATTTAAACTATTTTGATTAAAAATGAACAAACTTAATAAGTTACCATTTCTTAATCTAGCTTGTATTAAATAGGTATTTCCAAAAAACAGCAACTGTTTATATTAGTATGCAACGCACAAAAACTAACTTAGTTTGCCAAAAACATTGTTTGAAAAATCAAAATGTATACCTAACAAAAACTTTTTTAATTTATGTCATATATATATTGTTTTAAATGTGTGTGTACACACTTAGATATTGCATGTAGAAACAATAATGTTAGAAAACTATGCATAAATTAAATTTTATCTTGTTAAGTATTAAATAAAAAGTGGTTTAAAATATGAGCATCTTTGTTCATTGGTGTGCATAGGAATTAATTTAAAATGCAAAGGAAACTTCTAAAAAATCAAAAGTGTTAAAACCAAACCAATCAAAGGTTTGACGACTGCTGGCATAGGGAAAGGGGGGTAAACCACTTTTTCCACAATTTAGTCTTTTTTATTGAGTTTTAACTAGGCTACAAAATGCTTTTTACAGATTTTTAATGCTAAAAATATTTTTTGTGATATAGCCGGTTGAAGTAGGAGCAATAGGTTTTCTTATAGGAGACGCAAACTAAAACAGCAAAGAACTAGAAATCACAAAAATCAATCTCCTCTGTAAGATCAAATTGTGAAAAAGGTGGTTTACTCCCCCTTATGCCCTTAATTATATAATAACAAATTTACACAGTACTTTAAACCTTTTTGAATTATATTAACTCGCTTGACACACAGACACATATGTTAGTTAAATAAAGAAAGAGTACTGAGAAAATTTGTTATTATATATTTAAGTGAATTTTTTTTGATTGGATCTTTATTAGCACATACATGATTAACTTAAAATTTTTAGTATATTAACTTTACCTACTTTTCTGTTATGGTATAGTTTACATCTAAAATTAAAACAATTGATTTAAAAACTTAATGTTTTTAACAACTTATCTTGTTTTTGATGTTCATTACATAAAGTTTACAAAAATGGTTAAAATTTTTTCAAATTGTATTTCAAGTATTTTTCTGTGTTCTACAATTCAAATGAAAATTATAAAGAACTTTGAGTAGTTTTGAAGTAAAAAAGGCATAAACTGATTAGATTTGTACTTACATCACTTCTGAAATACTTGCAGCTTAAAACAAAAATTATGAAAACAATAAACCAAGTTTTATCCGACTATGTATAATACTTGGTTTGATTTTCTATTCACAAAAATTTATTTTTGAAGTCATTTACCACTTGACACTTTTTCTCCACTGTACTTTGCAAAAATTTTTAAGAGTTAATGGAACAAGGGATGAGATAAAAAACATTTTACTTTGTTTTATTTTTAACTGAGGTATCCAGAACTTTTTACTTTTTGTTAAAATAACTTTGAAAAATATGCAATCAAATTTAGAGAGTGTCTCAGGTTATTTATAGCCTATAAAAGACTATTTCACTAAGATTTATATCCTCTTAAAATTTTATAGCAATATTTTAAAAACTATATCAGTCAAATTTAAATAAAATTTAAAAAAATCTTCTTGATGGGATTTTTATTTTTAACTAAAAATATATTTCTTTTTATAGATAATAAAATTAGATAGATATTTTTTATTTTTAGTTATATATAGTTATTTGTCTTAACTAAAAAAGATTGCTCAATTTACTGAAATGTATAAGAGCTTATTTAAATAAAGATGTGCAAATTAAATATTTTATTTACAACCAAGTTAAGTTTATTTAACTTGAAGAGGTCACAGTTTTTTTGTCACTGAAACCTGGTTGTAAATAAAATATCTAGTTTGCACATATTTATTTTAGGTTATAAAAATTTCCTTTTATTATTTTTCTTACATATTTATCTAAAAATTGCAAGGAACACTTCCTGAAAACTTAAGGTCTCTAGCTCAAAAAAAAAAGATCCGTTTAATAAGTTGAGTTCCAGATAAGATTTTTGTAAAAAAATTGTGGTCTTTAGGTTTATATCAGAATCTTTTTACAAAAATGACCGACTATATCTCAAAGATTATTAGATTTTTTGTATTCTTCAAAAACTCACTTATTTACATTTCATACTTTAAGCTTTTAAAGAGCCAATGTAAATTTTTGTAAATAAGAATTGGACCACCCATATGCCCTGAAAAACTTAGTTATGGCCACAGGGGATAAACTAAATACTTTATTGTAACAAATAAGCAACCTATTGCTTTGACTGTTATTCAAATTTAAATTAATGTTTAAAATCAATTTAGAGAATTTCACTGATAGTTGCTTATGGAAGACTATAACTAAAAAAAAACTTATACTAAAAATTCATTTCCTAATAAATGTTTTAAAATTTTAAAGTATAATCTTTTTTTTAAAAATATGTCTGAAAAAAATTGTATTTTTCATTAGTTTTTAATTAAATATATAGAAATATTATATATATAATTTTTTGTTATAAATTTTATTTTATTTTTTATAAAGTTGATCAAACATATATTTTTAAATTTTGAGGTATCTAGAGCTAAATTAAGAATTATTTTTTCAAAAAAAATTATTATTATAATACTGCAGTTCATACATTTGTATGGAAACTTTTCATAAAAATAAAACATATCAAAAGTTGATTGAAGTTTTTATATTCTAATTTTCTAATATTTTAAACAATAATAGAACAAAAACTTTTGTTATGGTTTATAGAATAGGTGTTGTATATACTAAAACTATACAAGTTATTATTCAAGTAACCCACAATCTCTGTCAGTTATAATTGACATCTTCATGGTAAAGAACCACCAGTCTTTTAAGTAACAATTAAATAAGACAAAGACAGTATATTACCCAAATAAATTTTACTAGCGTAATACCTTTTATATATAAGGCAGTATTTATCACTTTTCCAACTCAAATTTTTAGTTTTTTATTATTTTCATTACAAAGAGCAATTTAGTTAACAATAGACTTAGAGAGATATTACCATTAAACTTGTAATTAATTTAATAAGAAGCAATACTTACATTTACTATTTGCCCCTTTTAAAAGTCTAAATAAGTTACTAAGGGTGACCAATTTAAATCCTAACAAGTCACAATGGGTGGTGAACAGGGTTTTTGCAAAAAAATTTTTAAATTTAGCATGATTTTGACCACTTTCCCTGGCATTTCTCAAAGTAAGGAAAATTCCCTTTAGGAACTCATTTTGAGTATTAATGGTTTAATTAATAAATTAACAAAATGAAAATAAGTATTCAAAATATTTGTTGTAAACAAACGCTAAAATTTTGTCTAATAAAAGAAGGATACTGTATAATTTGTCATTAAAAAATTAAAAATATTCACAAAAACTACTTTTAAAGAAAAAAAAAAACTTAAGAAAGTTATTTTTCAATGTCTATAAATGGCTTACCCAGCAACTTGAATATTTTTAATTGGTCATTGTTTTCAAACATAAGTTCCTTATGGGAGGCGCAAACTGGTGAAAATAGACTATTTTACTAAAAATCTATCTTCTCCTACGTTTTCTGAGATAAATACCTCAAACTTTCAGAAAATGTTCCTTATAATACAAGGTTTGTGTTCATTTAGCCTGACTGAGACTAATTTAGCCTGACATTTTTTCAAAGTAAGGAAAATCCCCTTTAGAAGTCATTTTAGGTTTTGGGGGATCTTGATTAGTACTATTGTAGTCTTTGACTTCAGCCAGCTTTATCTCAAAAATATTTTGAGCTTTAAAAATCTGCAAAAAGCAACTCATAGCTTAGTTACCATTCAATAACATATAACTAAATCGTGAAAAAGGTGATTCAACCAACTAAGCTATGAAAAACATAGTTGGTGTAAACAAATTCAAACAAACAGCTAAGTTGTTGAACTAAACTGTAATGATTAACTGTATTTTTTTTTATGAATTTTCATAATTATGACGTATATAATCTACTCAAAACAAAATAAGAAAATATTCTTGAAAAAATTTCAGAGATTCAACAAAAGGTTTTAAGCATTTATTTTTACAATTTGATTGAACAAATTGATTTTGTCTTAAATAACAAAATCTTTATTTAGACATAAATTCACATGTCAACTTGATCTTAAAAATATTATCAATTTTTTCTAATCAAAAGTTTTCAAGCATTTGAAGTGAGAAAAACTGAGATTCTCAAATTTAAAAAAAAAAAAACTGATTTAGCCTGAAGTTTTTCAAATTAAAAAAAAAAAAAACGATTTAGCCTGACTTAGCCTGACACTCATCAACCCTAATAATATGAAAAATATCTGTTGGAACAAAATTTATAAAAATAAAATTTTTATATTATACAAAAGAAAAGGGTTATGGTTAACTTTAGGTGAGCACCAATATCAAACTGAAAATGTAATACATTCGATGTCTTATTTAACCATAATTTAGGCTAAAAAAAACGACACTTTGATTTAAACAAGCTATATTAAGGACATAGGGGGGGGATTAACACCCTTTTTTGGTTTTTTATCTTATTTTATATAGTTTTTACTAAGCTACAAGATGCTTTTTACAGCTTTAAAAAATTCAAAATAACTTTTGAGATATAGCCGGTTAAAGTCGGAGGCAACAATAGGAACCTTATGGGAGGCGCAAATTAAAACCCTAAAACCGCAAATAACTGTAAATCACTAAAAATCTATCTCCTCCTACGTTTTTTGAGATAACCACCTCAAATCTTAGGAAATGTTCCTTGCAATATTTAGAAAATTTTGTCGGAACAGAATTTAAAAAAATTAAAAAATAAATATTTTATAAAAAAAAAACTAAAAAAACACTGTTAAAAAAACACTCTACACATAAAATAGTGCCCATAAAATACTACCCATAAAAAGACCTACCCACTCTAGAACCTTGTTTCATGTGCGTAGAACTACGTGATCAAAAAAAAATTAACTTTCTACTATAAAAAAAAATAGTTACGCTACCCCGAAAAATACCAGAAATAATAATGAAAATATAGAAGAAGCATAGTAAACACACTTTAAAACCGCTCGTACTTAAATTAGAACAATAAAATTCTAGAACCTTGTTCCATGTGCGTAGAGTTACGTGATCAACTACGTAATTTAACTCCCTACTATAAAAAATAAAATACTTACGGTACGCCGAAAAATACCAGAAATAATAATGAAAAACCTATTAAACACACTGTTTTTTTCTTACAAACTCAGGGCATTTATTATTTTTTAATACAGTTCTAGGCAATTTTTTGGAATTTTAAAAAATATAAGTCTAGTTTTTTATAGACTTTGTATTAGATTTTGACTTAGTTTAATATTATTTTTAGAATCAGTTTAATTTAAAAACTTAATATTTGTTGGTTTTGAATTTTTTTTTTTTTTCTAATAATATGACAAATCTTTTAAGGGCATTTTAAGGTCATTCAGGGCATTTTTTTGACTCAAAAAGTGGAATTTCTGTTATTTCAAAAGTACTAGTATAATGTTTTTGAATAAAAAACTTTACTTTTATTATATTTTATATATACATATCTATTTGTGGACAAGATTTTTTATCTTATACTTTACTCTTAAAATTGAACAGAATAAATAGGCTTTGTTAAAGGGCTGAGTAATAATTATTATTGTTTAATATTAAGGTGTAAATATGTTGTAGCATTTTTTTAAGTTTACTTAAAAGTTTTTGTCAAATACTAATATACTTAGATATATTCTAATAAAAACAAACAACTAAGTATGTCAATGCCAAGGAAAAGATATAAAGACTTAGTAAAGAAAACTCTTTTGAAAAAGGAAGAATTGTTGAAAGAGGCGGACAAGTGTAATTTTTTTTTACATTATTAGATGAAAACAAAAATATCAAAAGCTTTTTCAAAATTATATCAAGGTCTAGGTTTAGACTTTAAAAAGGCAAGCAAGTATGAGAAAAACCATATTAATGGAAAATTTTCGAAAGCCTTAATTAGATACAAAGCAAATGTAAGTTTAAAAAAGGAAATATTTAAGTAATGTGATGATTAGTTAAAATTTATTGTTTACTTATATATAAATATTTCAAACTGATGACAAACATTAAATTTTATAGTAAAATTTATTTTAATATTAATATTTTTTATTAGAAAAATAAAAATATTAACTTTCATACTAAAATTGTACAAAACTTTGTAGTTCTAAAACAAGAAAACTAAACTTTAGCATTTTCGCTGGAATATTATACAATCTAACCAGTATTTTTTTTTTTTATAATTGTGATGACTTAACTGTTAGAAAATACTACACAACTTGTAATTTTCATATAAAATTTATTAACGTAATAAAAACCCTATTTATTAAACATATAACAATTTATTTTCAAGGAGGATAATAAGCGTGTTGCAAAAGAAAAAAATGACACAATTGTTAGTTTAATCTCATTGATTAAAAAAATACTCAAAAATATAAAACTTTTAATTAAACAAATAGTTCAACATTCATTTCTTAATAAATTTCAAATACCTAAAAGTTGGAAAAGTCAGAAGAAAAAAAAATTACACAATGCAGGACACAATTGTTAGTTTAATCACATTGATTTAAAAATCACTCAAAAATATAAAACTTTATATTAAACGAATAGTTCAACATTCATTTCTTAATAAATTTTAAATACCTTAAAGGTGGATAAGTCGGAAGAAAAAGAAAAAAAATGACACAATGCAGGACACAATTGTTAGTTTAATCTCATTGATTAAAAAAATATTCAAAAATATAAAACTTTTAATTATACAAATAGTTCAACATTCATTATTTAATAAATTTTAAGTATCATAAAGATGGTTAAGTCGAAGGAAAAAGAAAAAAAATGTTTAATTGAAGGCACAAATGTTAGTTTATTATCAGTTTCAAAACAAAAAGAGATAAAAATTTTAAATATAACTTGAAAGTATGTTCTTTATAACTAGTTTATTTTTTTATAAAATAAAACTTTTAACAAGTTTAATCCAATAAAGGTAAAAAAAAAGAATACGGTTTTGCATATGACGATAGTTGCAAAGAAACTAATCAAAATTTTGTAAAAGAAAACGAAAAAGAGGTCAGTCTTGTTAATCTAACAACACTTTAATGAAACCAACTTAATTTATATTAACTAAAATTTGACTTTATTTTGTTTATTTTAAAATTTAGTAATAATTTAGATTAATATAACGACTTTTCTTTGAGCGAACTTGATTCGCCATTAAGTGCAACTAGACAAAGCAATGTTAATTTTCCTAAAACATAAATTTTAGATTAGGTTAATAAAGAGTTCATAAATAAAATCTTTAATTGAACAGAGTCAATATATGCGTCTACCAGAAGTTCCAAGTGTTATTCAATATAATTTAACAGTAGAAGATGTTGATATTTTCTTCGATATTGAAACCTAGAGTCTAGATCTAGACATTCAAAACTGCCTGGAGAGACTATCTCAGAAATGTTATTGGAGAGAAAAACCGTTATTGCGTTTTAAAGTTGGCTATTATCATGTTAAAAAGATAGATTCAAAAAAGAAAATAGCTCTGCGTTTAAAATAAATGCGGAGTGTAAATTTTCTAGTTAGTTTGCTAGTTTAGTTTATGTTATAATAAAAAGTACATAAGTATATGCACTTAATGTCCTCTTGTTTGATGAACATCAATGTATACTATTGTACAAACTTTATGCTAAATAGTCTTAATATGTGAGTTGTACAAAAAAATATTTTTTAGGTTGTCAAGCGAAGTACACTATAGTTGGAAATTTACAAACTAAACATACACATAATTTTTATTTGAAAATTGTTTTGATACGTAAAGACAAAATAACGCACAAAGAAGAAGAATAGGTTAAGACCCAATTAAGAGGTGCTAAACGTAGTAAACTAGTTAATCGTATGTTGAAAGAAAAGCTAACTGCGCACGAAGTACATACTGTGTCAGTATACAAATAATTCCTATTACTAAATCTAACTATAACCTTAAGAATTGAATTGATTTTTGTATGGTTTAAGGATTCCAGACGATAAACGCTTTGCAGGAAATTTAGAAATCCTTTTGTCGGAAGATGTCATTATTGTTTTATGTTTTTTTCAGGGTACCGTAATTATTTTGTTTTTTATACTAGAAAGTTAAATCTTTTTGATCACGTAGTCCTACGATACGAACATGGAACAAGTTTCTAGAGTTTCATTGTTCTAATTTAAGAACGAGCGGTTTTAAAGTGTTTTTACTAGGCTTCTTCTATTTTTTCATTATTATTTCTAGTATTTTTCGGGGTAGCGTAACTATTTTATTTTTTTTTAATAGAAAGTTAAATCTTTTTGATCACGTAGTTCTACGCACATGGAACAAGATTCTAGAGTTTCATTGTTCTAGTTTAAGTACGATCGGTTTTAAAATGTGTTTACTAGGCTTCTTCTATTTTTTCATTATTATTTTTGGTATTTTTCGGGGTAGCGTAACTATTTTATTTTTTAAAGTAGAAAGTTAAATTACGTAGTTGATCACGTAGTTCGCACATGGAACAAGGTTCTAGAGTTTTATTGTTCTAATTTAAGTACGAGCGGTTTTAAAGGGCGGTAATGACTATAAGTAAAAAATTGGAATGTGTTGAAAATCTTGAATTTAAATGTCGATGAAACTTCAGCCTCGTAAAATTTAGTTGTACATTTACAAGTGTGATTTACTTCTTTTTAGGTCAAATTTCCTGACTTTTGTCTTTTTTTTTTAGTTTTTCAACTTTTACTGATTTCTTGACCTTATGGCAACCCTTAGTAAGTAGAAACCCTGCTTATAGAAGTCAAAAACTAAATAAGCAAATAAAGAAATTTTTAAAATACTTTTTTTTCCAGGGTTGCCACTTTTTGAGTCAAAAAAGCTGTTCTGAGTGACTTTAAACTCTTTAAAGTCATCTTGAGTTTCTGCAAATCTTTAAAATAAATTTAGAATTGCTTTAAAGCTTAAAAACAAGCTGTCCATTGAAATAAAAACCAAACTTATTCAAAGCTTTTATCGTTAATTGATTTTTTTTATGAGTAAAACAGCTTAATCAAATTTATAGTTTTTTTTTTATTATTTCAATGGACAGCTTGTGTTTTTGCTTTAAAGCATTTCTGAATTAAATTATCATGTACAACTGTCTGAAATATTAGAGAGTGGAATTTTTATTTGGTCCTGTATATGCAGCTTATTTTATTTTACTTCCTTTTTTTTATTAATAATAAACAGTTTCCTAAAAAAATATTGTGATCTTTACTGGCTAAAGTTGGCTAAAGTAAAAGAAGTCCTAAAATTCCTGCATGAGTAACTACAATAACAGTAGCTTGGCTAATGTTGGCTAAATGGAAATCGTAATAAAAATGTAATCCGTAAATAATAAACAAATATATAAATAATAATTAAAAAAATATAAATGTTATCAGAATAAAATACAAACAAATTATATAAGCACAAAAGGTTATCAACTTATATAAACTTATATAATAGGGTAACAACAATAACAGTAGCTTGGCTAATGTTGGCTAAATGGAAATCGTAATAAAAATGTAATCCGTAAATAATAAACAAATATATAAATAATAATTAAAAAAATATAAACGTTATCAGAATAAAATACAAACAAATTATATAAGCACAAAAGGTTATCAACTTATATAAACTTATATAATAGGGTTAAACGTTATCGAAAAAAAAATATTTAAAGTTATATAATAGCTTATCAACAAAAAATAAACGTTATCGAAAAAAAAAATTACAAGCAAAATTTATAAGTTTAGCATTGAAATGCTGTTCGACTCTAACATAAACTATAAAAAAAATTCAAGTGTTACACGATCTTAAGTTAGTGCATTTTAAAGACAAATACATCTCACTTGTTGTTCACAATGTTTTAGAAGTTAGTTACAGCGTTTTCAAATGTAACTTAGATTACATAAAAAAACTTAGTTTGAAGCATAGTTGTCTTAAGTTTTACTGTTTTAGAAGTAAACGTTGTTCTTGTTTTTGACATGTTTTCTACAATTTTGCTTAAATTACTCTTAAGCTTTTCAAACATAATCTTTAACAGTTCATGAATAATCTTAATTAATTTTATATCTTAATCTCGAAAAATACAAAAATTACAGGCTATCATAGTTTTACAAAACTTCTTCAAAATTTTTGCTGTAAAAAGTAAGTGTTGTCCTTACGTTTTACTTATCTTCTACAATTATGTTTAAAAACCTAAAAAACTTTGCAATCATAATATTGAATTGTATATAAGAACTCAAAATTAATATAATGTGTCTATATCGAATATAAGTTAAGTTACAGCGTTTTCAAATGTAACTTATATTACATAAAAAAACTTAGTTTGAAACATAGTTTTCTTAAGTTTTACTGTTTTAGAAGTAAACGTTGTTCTCGTTTTTCACATATCTGCTACAATTTTGCTTAAATAACTCTTAAGCTTTTCAAACATAATCTTTAATAGTTTATAAATAGTCCTAATTAATTTTATGTTAATTTGTTTGTTACTTTTTCTTCGTCTACTCCCTCTCTACAACAAATTTCAAATGTTGCATTAATTTCTTTTAAAAATCCTTACAAATCAGATGAAAATTAATTGCTGTAAACTAGATTAAACTAAAACATATATATTGTAACTTATTTGTGGCAACCAGTCCAAGTACATTTATAGCCTCCTTTAATTCAGTGGTTTTTTATAAAATATTTTGTTTATGTTCGATATTAAAATAATAGTTGTAAGCGATGTTTTATAAAAATATAGTCATTTTTCTTAAGCAAATTCGAAGTTAATTCTAATCTAAATTAATAATTGAATGTTGAACATAAAGTTTTTCGTTTAATTTACATAAAATTTACAAAAAATAGATTTACTCGGACTTAAAAGGATGATGCAAAGATTTTCTAATAAAAATTTTATGACTTTTTAACTTTAGAATGTTTGTAACCTTCAAAAAATGGTCATCACAAAGAACTTGAAATGGTCTTTTATTCCAGTTTTTCGCATAGTTTTTTTATGGAATGCACCACATATGTGAATAACTGTGTTTATCATTGTTTTGAACAGTTCTTCACATTCACTTTCTTAAAAAGATTTTATCCAACTAAAACTTATTTTTATTCAAAATTTAGTTATTATTTACATTACTAACCTTCACTGTTAAGCATTTTGAACGCCATTTTTAAATATATCATCAAACCGGTTTCATTGAAAGCAACTGAAGAGGCATGCAAAATTGGTATTGAGCAGTCACATTTAACACGTTTTATTGAAACTGATATAAGTGTTTTAAAAACAAATTAACTTACTCCAAATAGTTATTGTACAAAAAAGCTTTATTAAAAATATAAAACTACACTTAAAAGTATATAAAATCTTATGAAACTTTTTGCAAATCCCTTTTGATTGAATTTAACCATTAACCGTAATTGTTTTGGTCCTATAGTTGAGAAATCATATCAGATACGATTAGTCCTGGGAAGTTTTTGATTTGGGTATATTAGCTTTAGATTCATCTTTTCCTGTTATTATAATTACAATTAAAAAATAACTTTGAAATTTAGCTATTCTAGCTATAAAAAAGTTTGCTAATCACAAAAACATGCTACTGAATAAGATAAGCCTTTATTAAATAGCTTATCAATGAAGCCTATCTATAAAACAACTAATTTTTTATTTTAGTTTATTAACATATGTTTTATTTTTTTACCTTACTGCTACTAATTCTAGTATCTTTTTCTAATTTTCTGATCTCTCGTTTGATTTTTTCTTCAAAACTTAGTTCATTTCTTTGTCTTCTTTTCTTTTCCTGGTACTTTTTGTTAACTATAGTTCTATGCTTAACGAATCCACTCATGTTTCCTATTTATTTAAAGTTAGATTAACTTATTTTAATTTTCTACAAAACTATTGAACAAGGCCATATATAATCTATAACATTTTACTTACACGGATACAACTAGTTTTATTATTTAGTTTATTAACAACTATTTTATTATGAGTTGTTATTGAACTGAATTTTCGATATAAAATGACTAGAATAAGAACCTGATTTTAGTTTTCTACTGTCATAACTTTGTGACATTTGTATTGCAACATAATCACTTTTGGCATTCTTGTCAAGTAGTTGAACAACTTGATCTGAAAAATTATTAATATAAATTAAGACTGAGTTCCTAAACAGTTAAATCAGTCAATGCTAAATAATCATTACTCATATAACCTGCTTACTTGCTAGTCAGTTTGTTTCGTTCTTTAATTCTAATTTATTTTTCATGGGTTGGTGAGTTGATTCGCTTTAGATGAATTGTTTTTTCATAAATAGTAAGTTTCCAGTAACACTTACAACTTCTAGAAACAGCACAAACAAGTGTCACTTTCAAACACTTTTATTTAAAGTTATAATAAGTGTTTCGTAAACAAAATACAAAACAATTTTTTGTTTTTCCATCTAATAATCTTCTTATAACCTAAAAAGAATAAAAAAACCAGTACTAAAATTATACAAATAATTCTATAACAAAGATGCTTAGCATGCAGGTAGTCTACCTATTTTAGAGTAGAATTAGACAGCTTATGATATTAAAAAAAAAAACTATTTAAAAACCTAGTAAAAGAACTGTCTCAACTCTTAAAAACAAAAAAACGAGCTAGAGGTATTTAATTTTCTAAAAATGTTTTGAACTATGCTAAAAACTACTTAATAATAAATAAATAGATGTAAAACAGTAAAAGTTGTGAAAATAAAGCAAAACTAGTAAACGACACATTTTATTTAAAATGTGTTTAATTCATTAATTTTTTTTTTCACGCAGCATAAAATTAATTTAAGTAGAAAAATTTCTTACCTCTTCATTTCCGACTAAGTCATTTTATGAGTGTTTCTCATTTGTATTTTGCTTACATTAAATATCTTGTTATATACATCTAATACTGAAATTAAATTCTGTTATTTCTTCTACGTTTTTGATAAAGTTGTTTTCTTCTAACTGCTTTTTATTATTTTGACTAGGCTCAGCTTCTTTCGTCTGAACTTTTTTTTAGACATAAAATAATTAAAACTCTTTTTATGTAGTATATTAAAAAAAAAATTAATCAAAGACTAACTGTAATGTTGCTTGTCATAGTTTCCGCGTGTTGAAACAGCATAAAATCATCTTCAATGTTATTGTGTTCTTGAAGCTGTTTTTCGTTAATGCTACTTTCACTATGCCAAGCTTCATTCATTAAAAGTTCTTCCTAAAAATTAATAGTTTAGTTAAAAATTTATTAAGGTTTTAGATTAATAAGTTAATTAATTACTAACTCTTATGCTTGGTATAGTTTCCTCGTGTTGAAAAAGTATAAAATCATCTTCAATAATGTTGTCTTCTTCTAGCTTTCTTTTGTTAATGCTACTTTCACCAATGACACTTTTAATATGTTTTTAAGCATAATTGTAGAAGATAAGTAAAAAGTAAGGACAACGCTAACTTTTTAAAGCAAACATTTTGAAGAAGTTTCGTAAAACTATGGTTGTCTGTAATTTTTGTATATTTTCGAGATTAAGATATAAAAATAATTAAGATTATTCATAAACTGTTAAAGATTATATTTGAAAAGCTTAAGAGTTATTTAAGCAAAATTGTAGAAGACATGTCAAAAACGAGAACAACGTTTACTTCTAAAACAGTAAAACTTAAGAAAACTATGCTTCAAACTAAGTTTTTTATGTAATCTAAGTTACATTTGAAAACGCTGTAAGTTAATTTATATTTAGGTTAGTGACATAATATTAATTATGATTTTTTATATACAACTCAATATTATTATTGCAAAGTTTTATACGTTTTTAAGCATAATTGTAGAAGATAAGTAAAAAGTAAGGACAACACTTACTATCTAAAGCAAACATTTTGAAGAAGTTTCGTAAAACTATGATAGTTTGTAAATTTTTGTATTTTTCGAGATTAAGATATAAATTTAATTATGATTATTCATAACTTGTTTAAAATTATGTTTGAAAAGTTTTAGAGTTATTTAAGCAAAATTGTAGAAGATATGTAAAAAACAAGAACAACAAGTGAGATGTATCTGTCTTTAAATTGAACTAACTTAAGATCGTGTAATACTTGATTTTTTTTATGGTTTATGTTAGAGTCGAACAGCATTTCAATGCTAAACTTATAAAATTTGTTTGTAATTTTTTTTCGATAACGTTTATATTTTTGTTGATAAGCTATTATACAAGTTTATATAAGTTGATAACCTTTTTGTGCTTATATAGTTTGTTTGTATTTTATTTTGATAACGTTTATATTTTTTTAATTATAATTTATATATTTGTTTATTATTTACGAATAACATTTTTATTACGATTTCTACTTTAGCCAACATTAGCCAAGTTTTACTTTAGCCAACATTAGCCAAGCTACTGTTACTGTAGTTACTTATGCGGAAATTTTAGGACTTTCTTTACTTTAGCCAGTTACGATCACAACATTTCGGCACACATTTCAAAAGAAAACAAAGTTTGAAATTATTTAATATAAAAATACAACTAAAACTTCGTCAGCTTTGGTGAAAAGTAGTTTAACTTAGCAATATTGAAAAAAAAAACACAACAAATAAAAATTGATACTTTTAACATAATTGTCACTTTATTAATTAAATTTTTTCTTATTTTTGTTAATTTTTAATTTCATATTTTAGAACTTAGTCTTAAATTTGATTAATATGACCTTAATAATAAGTAAATATACTATTCAGAGTTTTAATTTTACTTGGTTTATTTTTTTGTTTGTGTTATTTGTTGAAGATTAAAAAAAAAACTTATTTTATTAGATCTTAATAGGTTGTATAAGCATGTTGTGTATCGAATCGTACACAGCACGTTATACAACCTATTAAGATCTAATAAAACAAATTTTGTTATTTTTATATTCAATAAATAACACAAACAAAAAAATAAACTAATTTAAACCAAAATTCTAACAAGTATATTTACCTACTAAATTGTAAACAAAATGTACACAAAAACATTTCAAACAATATTAAAATTAAAAAGAGTTAAAAAAATAGCCGGTGCATATATTGTCTGATTACAGTTACTTATGAGAGTCTTGATACAGATGTACAGTTAACTAAGTTAAACTTACTCTTTACTGATTTAGAACATATATTTAAACTATTAGCAAAGTTAATATCATTACCTATTAGTAGATTAACTTGTTTGTTTCAATTAAATATATTCTATACTCGTTTACTTTTTAACTTTTTAATCATTTTTAGTGGAGCTTTATATTGAAAAACTAACTTATTCTTATAGAGCTTTAGTTGGGCTTAATCTTGGTCTAAAGATTAAAATGATATAATCAAAACTTTATTTTAACTTGAGCTGGTCTCTCAGCTCACCAAAATCCATAATTCGGCATTGTAAGATAATTTTCACTGATATTTTTTGATTTAAACTGTTAACATTTAAAACAACAGAACTAAAATAATTCTAAACAATTTATGCTATACATTATTGTTATTATTAAATAACTTAACTTCTTTTACGATTTAGTGATTAAAATGGTAAAACCTTAAACGTGTAAAAACAAAAAAAAAACAATAATTAAACTTAAGTTAATTTAAAATTTACGTTTGTTAATTAAACTTGAGTTTGATTATTAGATTAATTGTTGTATTATAGTTGTTTAGTTAAATCTTGTACCACTATGACCAGGTTTCTTTCTGACAAAAATTGATGAATTAAATTTTAAAATTTAATTCAAGTTGTTTATTTATTTATAAAAAAAATGTCTGTAGTTTAAACTTAAAAAAACCATTATACTTTATTAAAGTTTTATAAATTTTACAGTTTCATTTCTTTGAAATAGTTGTTTTTTATTTCTATATACTTATAAGTATAACTAATTTTATATTTAAAACTTTTCTAGTACAAGTTTAATTAAAGTTTGGTTAAACTAAACTTATTATTAAATCTATTTATTATTTTTTGTTTTTTTTTAGTTTGAGTCAAATACATGTTTCATAAAAATAATAGTTTTTTTTATTTGACGATAAAGTTTTGATGTAGTAAAAATGTCAAACGTTAGTTGAAATGTCACTAGTAGTTACAGTTTTCTATCTTTGCTTTAAAGAGCTTGTCTTTGTCTCTGATTACACCTGTAAAAAGGTTATAAATATTTAGTTTTAAATATATTGTTAAAAAAAAAAAACATTTAGTGCGTACCTTTCGCGGGTGCCTACCTCTCAAAGTGCGTACCTTACCGATGACTTTACTTTATAAAAAGCACATTAAAGAAGTTTGGACCTGGTAGTAAATATATATTGAGTATCATATATGGTTATACACATAAATCAGGGCACAACATATTTAACCTTTTTTGCCGGAAATTTTTTTAATTTTTTTATGATATTCAATATATATTGACTACTAGGTCCGAATCTCTACAATGTGCTTTAAAAAAGTAAAGACATCGGTAAAGTACGCACTTTAAGAGGTACACACCTACCTTTGGTACGTATTAAACTACAAAATGAATGAATTTAATTAATAAAAGCACCACTGTATGTCACGACTTATTTAAGAATTTACTTGTTTAATATTTTTATTGTTAACAATTTAAATCAATTTAAAGATAACTTGCAAAACAAAAACAAGAAACAAAAAGGTTTAAAGTAAATAAGTTATAACACAACTAAAACGATGTAAGCTGGACTTAAAATCGTAAATATTATAGCAAACTTTAGAATGTTGTTCATGTGTACAGCCTAAAATTCAACAATGTGCTATTAAATACAGTAAATACATCAATAAGATACTCACTTTAAGAAGTAAGCACCCGCCTAAGGTACGCACTGAATCATAAATGAGTGAAAACAATTAATAAAAATAATTATATATAGCATAACTTCTTTAAAAAATTACTTGTTTCTTTATTTTTTAATGGTAACAATGTAAATCAAAAAATATATATCAGCGAGAAATATTTTACAGTGCCGTAGTCTGGACTTTCGTGAGCGGAGGGATAAGCTAAAGGTAACATAAAGTTTTGATCATACTATTACAGTCTTAAGACCAAATTTAAGCACAACTATTACAGTATAAGAATAAGTTAGCTTGTTCAATATACAACTGCACTTAAATGATAAAAAAGTGTAAAGTTAACTAGTAGAGAACATATTTAATCTAAATAAATAGATTAATTTACTATTAGGGAATGACTTTTATTTAACTACTAGTTAAAATAAGTATTGCAAACCAGTAAAAAATAAGCTTTAACCTTAACAACTGTACAACTGTATCAAGACTCCAGTCGGGAGTCGCGACACACATACTTAACTTTAATCAAAGCTAACAATATTTACAACTCCTATCAGGGCACGACTGTTTTTTTTTCATTGGCATGAAGCTAGAAAAAAATTTGTGTACGTTTTGTTTATAATTTTCCAAGTAAATATACTACTTACAGTTTTGTTTTAATTAATTTCTTTTTTCGTTTGTTTTATGATTAAATTAAAAACAGTAGTTTTTGTTTGGTCGTAATGGATTGTAAAAGTACGACTCGAATCGATAACCAAAAGAATTTTTCATACACCAGGTCTTTTAACCAAGCTTTTTGAGCTATTTTTAGATAAAGAGTAATATAAAGCAAGGTTTGCATTTACTCAAGGCTTGGATCGTATTAGATATGCATGCAACAATTTATAAATGTAATAAAAGAAGTTTACCAAACTTTTATTGTTGAATAAAGAACAAATAAGTATTGTGTAGCTACTTAGAACAAAAAGAAAAATGAACTTAAGTTTTATTGTTTTAAAAAGCACATATATAGTGCATCCAACAACTTTTAAATATAATGAAACAACTTAATTGAATTTTTATTAAAAAAAAGAATAAATGTTATGCGTGCATAAAATTGTAATGATATTGAATCAAGTTAACCTAAGTTTATTGTTATTTTAATCAAAATATAACTTTCTTTTTAGTTTTACTTTGTGGTCCGTTTTTAAGTATATATTTTTAGTATTTTTATAACTTTTTAAAATAAACAGTTTTTTTTTATACAAAAAACTAAGAGAGCGTTGCACTCTGAATTGTTATTAAACGACCTTCTATATTCTATAGCTAAACATCAAGTTAAATTATCATTTTAAAGAAGTTGTTTCAAAATTTTTAGGTTTAGTTAATGACAAAAAGCTCAAATATTTTAGAAACAATCAGACTTGTAATTATTTCAATGTTTCAAAACCTTAATTGTGTAAAAACAAAAAGCAATAGTAAATTCATTTAGTTAAAATCGATTTGTGTTAATTTAAAATTTACTTTTGTTAATTAAACTTGTGTTTAATTATTTGGTTAGTTTTTGTTATGTAGTTGTTTTGTTATATCTTGTACTGCTTCAATTAGATTTTTTCCTGACAAATATTGATGAACTATGTTAAAAACTTAAATTTAAGTTGTTTATTTAATTAGTAAAAACAAAAAGGTCTGAAGTTTTAGTCTAACTAAGAATTTATTTTATTTAACCTAATTTTAATTTTTTTGAGTTTCATTTCTTTATAATAGTTGCATTTTTATTTTTATCTAATGATAAAAAAAGTTTAATTTAGTACAGTTTTACCACAACTTTAGTCAAACTTCGGTTTAAAAAAAATTTTATAATTTTTTTTTCGTATCGTTTAGTTTTAAGCAATTACAAGTTTTCAAATAAAAAAAATATTTTTGATTTACTTGATGATAAAGTTTAAATGTAGTTAAAATGTCAAACGTTGTTGAAATTTCACTAGAAGTTACAGTTTTCTATATTTTGCTTGTCATCGTCTCTGATAACACCTGTAAAAAATAGAGAAGTTTAAACTTTTCCTAAAAACAAAATAAGATTTAATAAAAATGTTTGTGCATTATTTTGATTCCGATAGTAAAATAAATATTGCGTACCTTAGGCGGATGCTTACTTCTTAAAATGTGTATCTTATTGATGTCTTTACTGCATTTAATAGCATATTTTTGAATTTTAGGCTGTACACATGAATAAAATTCTAATGTTTGCTATAATACTTTAAAACGTTAATTCCGGCTTACGTCGTTTTAGTTGTATTATATCTTATTTATTTTAAGCCTTTTTATTTTTTGTTTTTGTTTTGCAAGTTATCTTTAAGTTGATTTAAATTGTTGCGGCTTAAAAAAAACCAAACAAGTAAATTTTTAAATAAATTATGATATAAAGTGAAGCTTTTATTAATTAAATTCATTCATTTTTTAATTTAATGCGTACCAAAGGCAGGTGTGCTTGTGTACCTCTTAAAGTGTATACTTTACCGATGTCTTTACTTTTTTAAAGCACATTGTAGAGATTTGGATCAATGTTGAATATGGTTTGCCTCGATTTGTAAGTAATTCAAAGTTCCTGGTTTTTTTAGGTATTTTTTTGCTTAAATTGTCAAATTCCATGTTTTTGGCAACCCTGATAAAATATCAAAATTGGTCTGACTCATCTTGAGTTTTTTCTTTTGTTCATAATATTTCTGAGTAATTCTGAGATTTTCTTAAGACCAAAAATATGCTTAGTATTCTTAAAAGTGGCAACCCTGTACTTCAGTTAAAATTTTAATTTATCAAATATTCAAAATTAGTAATTTACTAACATTCGAATTTTGCTATTTAAATATTTTAACAATTTATTATTTATACTTAAAAGTAGCTTTAAAAGGCAGAACGGTTGTAGTCGGTTTTAGGAGCGGGTATTTTACTTATTAAGTTTATTATTTTAAGAAATATTTTTTGACATTATATTTTCGGGGTTCTCCTTAATATATTCAATTTATTAATTTGCAGGGCTACGCCCTGCTAATATTTAAAATTACCATCAAAGTTATTTTTAATTTTTTATTAAGTTTTTTTTTTTTAACTTTTTTGTTAATTTTTCTTCTATCATTATTACCCCTAACCCTGGTTAGGTAGCTTTTTTTTTTGATTATTAATTTTTGTTTGTTTGTTTTTCTTGCTTTTTATAATAGTAAATTTTATTAGTTATATTTTTACTTAATTTTTACTATCACTGTTACCCCTAACCCTTACCCTTGGTAGCTTTTTTTATTTTCTTTTAGTTATTAATTTTTTAATTACTTTTCTTTTTTATTATTATTATTTTTTAAATTAGTAGCCCTGCTAATATAAAAAATTGAATATATTAGGGAAAATCTCGAAAATATGATGCTAAAAAGTACCTCTGAAAAAAATAAATTTAATTAGTAAAATACGCGCGCCTAAAACCGACTATAATCGGCAAAACTTGATCAACAAAATTAACGATTTTTAAAGGAAATTTAAACTTTTATACCATCTTTCTTCGATACCAGGGCAAAAAAAGTGAACTTCTTTCTGTTTGTTATTAATTTTGTCTATTCAACTGCTGCTATTATTGTCATTTCAATTTTTTTCGAAAATTTTTACTTTATTTTAGGTTCATTTGACTTTTATTTTTCAGTGATGACATAAAAATAAATAAAAATAAATTATTTTTGTAAATTAAGTAAGTTTGCTTTAATAAACAAAGATATATTATTACAGAAACCCTTCAAAATTTAAATAAGGAATGACATATAATAAATAGATAAATAATTTAGAATACTAAAAATATATAACAGAATGCATTTCATTTTGTTTAAATTTATTTAAGTACTTTCAAATAGGACTCGTCAGAAATTGTTTCCTACTGGATTGCAATGAATACAAATTGAAATAAAGTTATACTGCAGTTTAAAGTTTCAAGATATAAAATGACGTAATAATCAAATGTTTAAAACTAAATAAGTTCTAATGCTAAATAAGTTCTATTGTTAATAAGTATAATTTTATTTCAATTTGTATTCATTGCAATCCAGTAGGAAACAATTTCTGACGAGTCCTATTTGAAAGTACTTAAATAAATTTAAACAAAATGAAATGCATTCTGTTATATATTTTTAGTAAGTTATGCACCGGAAAAAAGCTCTTCAAATTTAGATTACATAACACAAAACTTATTTTGTAATGCTTTATATTTGCTCAACTTTAGTTTCGTTTTAACTATAACGCCAGATTTACTTTTCTGGGTAGGTGTCAAAAATGCATGAATGGACAATTTTGCACGGTGTCACTCTTGCATGAAAGGTCACTTTTGTATAGGTTGAATTTTTTTTTATTTATCTTTTTTTTATCATTCTTTTTTTTTACTATCACTGTTATCCCTAACCTTATACTTAGTCGGTTTCCTATTTTTAGATATAAATTTATGTTATTTTATTTTTATCAATTTTTTTTCTATCGCTTTCACCGCTCTTTGTCGGTTTTCTATTTTTGTTAACACTTTTTTTTTTTTTTTTTTTACTCTAGTGAAAAATCAACCCCTCGCGCAAAAGTGTCTTCGTGCCAATATTTCCCTTCGTGCAATTTTTTTTATTTTTGCATACTTGCTCGTCCCAACTTTTTTCTATATATCAAGAAAAAGGATTTTAAATATATTATCTTTTATAAAAAAAATCGTTACCTTTAACATGTCATGCTTAACAAAAACTGACTTTATCATGATTAAAGCCAGTTAGTATACTGCTCAACTGCTACTTATTTGTTTTTAGTAACTGAAACACGACAAATAGCTTACAACTTTATTAAAAAATATTGTAAATTGAACCATAAAAAAAAAGTGCTAAAAAATTAGTTTAAGGACTTGGTAAACAAAACTAGTTTAATTTCAACAAATTCTGTTCACTAGATTAGAAATATGATAAATTAGATAAAAATTTATAAATAAAATTAGGTTATTTCAAAACTGGTTAAAAAAAAGCATGTCTAAATTAGTTTTGATATTTTTCAAATAAAAATTAAATTGTTCTCGTAAATCTAGTTTGAATAAGACAGTAAATCTAGTATAAGTTTTGATACTTTTTAAATTGATACTAAACGGCCAGTATACTTAAAGATCAGTCTGAGCTGAAAAAAGGCTATAAAAGATCCGGTTATGCTATTTTTAATATAAACTATTTAAACTTTAATTTTGATTAGTTTTTAATATGTTTGGGTAAGGTCAGTTAGGGATAAGGGTATAAATAAAAAATAAATAAATCAAAAAGCTTTTAAAAATTTTGATGACTCAGCTTTATTTTTATAGCTCAGACTGATCTTTAAGTATACTTTAAGTACTAAACAGAACAGTGATAAATTTGTATGAATGTTTTATAATTAACAAAAAAAAAAATTAGTGTTTTATCAATATATACCGGCACATACAGTTCGTTGTAGAGAGCCTGTCTATTTCAGCATTTACATAGCAGTAGAATTATACTATGTACCATATATGTATATTAGTAATACAAAAAACAAACAACTAAATTTTTATTTGTTTACTGCAGTTTCACGCTTTAAACGTATCACCAGAACAATAGTAAAGTTAATGTCATAATTTTTACAGAATAACAAAAATACATGTTTTGTCGTTTTTCAGTTTTGTTTTGGTTCTGCAGAGTATTTCTGTTTTTAAATTATAGTCTTTGTTTGCGTCTTTTAGTTCCCTTACGTAGTTTGATAATTCAGTGATATGTCTTTTTAAATTATTGATAAAGCTTGCCTTATGTTAATGTATCTATTTTTGAATGTTGTGCTTGTTGAACCCACGTAAAATTTTGTTATGTCGTTTGTTTTTATTGTAGCTCGGTAAATTAGGTTGCTTGCTAAGCAGTTATTGTCTAAAGGGCATTTTTTGTTCCTGCAGTTGCAGGTTTTTTCTTGCTGTTTGAGGTTTAGGCTGTTGAATATTTATTATTGAGTTTGAGAATTTTTATATTAAAATTTTCTCTGCAGCTATTATATTTTTTTGAAACTTTTCAGTCAATCTTCACAAAAGAAAAAAAATGCAGTCTTTTATTTACAAACGGTTTATCATGTTGTTAAACTTAAATGAAATGTTTGAATTGTAAAGCTTCCCTAAATTTAGTGAATAGCAACCTTAATGATAATTAAGCAAACAATAGGTACACCTATTTGGGCATACTTTTTTTATATTCCTAGACAAGACGTTGAACTGTATCCAAATGGTTTACGACTCAATAACCGAAAAGTTTTTTCGTACACCAGTTCTTAGGGTCATTTTTTTGAGCGCTTTTTTAGTCGTTCAATAAACTTAAACTAAAATAGAATGTTGTTGGGGCAAAACTTTTTTATTGCTTTTGTTGTTTTACACATATAAATTTAAGAATGTACAAAATGTACATAAGTACAAAAATTTTTATTAATAAAAGTTAGCTTTGAATTATACAGATTTAAACTAAGTTTAGCAGTATTGAAATACAAAGAATAACAAACATACTTAAGCATACAACTCTTTATTTTTAGTTTAAACAGATCTATTTTTATGTAGCAAAAATATAACCATTACAACACTTTATCTAATTTTTTTTTCAACAGCTTCAACTTAAGAATCATACTTGTGCTGGAAATTAAAGAGTTTTTAATTAAACGTAACTACTACGTTGTATGTCTGACTTGATTTTAGTAAAATAAAATTTATTCTACTGTAGTTCAAAATAACAAGTTATTGCTCATATTCTTTTACATAAAACTACTTAATCCTTGTCTAAACACTACTGTAATGTAAAACTAAGGTATATAAATGTATGGCTTTGTTTTTTACTTAAACGATATAAATATATATGTTATACTACTAACAAAATAATTAATATTCCTATTCCTACGGAAATGACTTCTCGATCTCAGTTAACAGTCTAATTATAAAACAAGTCATAAAAAAAAATTAATACAACTAACAAATAACTTTTAGTTAAATATATAAAAAATGCGTTACTTAATTTGTGGGTAGATGAACCATCTAAAACTATTCCGTTAAGCGGGCGGTTGGTGGTATGCACAACACGTAACGAAATACTATTAACTATCGATTTAGTAGTTAGTGAAGCTTGTCTAGCCAACCTTGAGTTTTCTTACATGTAAGGAATGCGGAGGTAGACGGAGAGCAAGGATGTTGACTGAAGGGGGATAGGCGATTCAACTTGGTCTAAGTTCATTGCCTTCATTATCTTCCTGATGACATTTTAGGGTAGCCTAAGAAAAAAAAAACATATTGTAAACATTATCCAAACAGTTTACCGTGCAAATCTTAATTGCTTTGTTTGTTATGCATTGGACAATCTTTTATTTTCTTTGGTTGGACAAAAAGAATTTTAAGAGATGTTTTGAGAAAATAAGTTTTATTTTCTGTACACAAAAACAGAGAAAATGTTTTCGCTGTTTCTAAAAATGTTTATGTCAAAGAAATTATTATTTCCAGAAACTTCTTCTTTTACTGACATTTATATTTTTTTATTGATCGCTGTAAAGAAGCAACTAACTCTATTTTTAGAAAAAGAAGTAGCAAAAAATAATTTCAACATTTCTGTAATATCTAAATTAACCTAAAATATTTTCTTTGAGAATCAAACAAGGTTGGTTAGGCAAAATTCACTAGCTATTACATCGAGCTTTAATATTTTTTTGCTGCGTTGTGTTTATACCACCAATTGCCCGCTTTACGGAATGTTTAAAGTTGCTTCACCTACCCACAAATTAAGTAACGTAGTATAAGTTTTTAGTTGTCATTGAAAAATTAATACATATATTGTACATCTCAACGTTTCCTTGTCAGACGAGAGCAGCATTTAAAAAAAATAAAAAGGTTCATTTTAAAGCAACGAAAAGCCCAAAGATGAACAACGATCCATCCATGATCACCTCCTCAACAGTCCTAGTTATAATGGGAACTACATGGATAGTAGATTCAAAATTCTATTAAGAGTGAAAAACATCTACCACCTCTAAATAATATAATTGAGCCGAAAATTGTTAAACAACGAGATGTGTATAACTTCAGCAATAGTTGAAATAAAAACAGTTTTAAACTGTTGTTTATAAATTAAATTTTATAGAATGAAGCACTAATGAAATCTTTTTAATTTTTATAAATTAAAAGGACATACTTTTTGAAGAGCTTTACAACAGCTGTGATTCCTCTTTTATCAGTTGTTTTGTCAAAAAATTTAATAAACGAGTCATTGTTTGTTTTTGTACTGTATATGCAGTCTTAATTAATGATAATTACTTTAGTTTTAAGTTTAATTTATATTAAAACACTCTGTCATCGTTTCAAAACTGTAAAAGTAACATAACTTAAGTTTGAGAAGGTTAACATTATAATAAAAATATTAATGATAAAAAGTATTTAACTCAAAACTGATTGAAAATAATTCTTTTAATTTTTTAAAACGGAAAATATATTCAATTTTTCTAACTTATATAAAATCTTGCTTTCAGCTGTTTGAAATTAAAATTTTGGTATTAATATTTTATAATTGCTTTTTTTAGCCAAAGTGATCTATAAAGAAATCTTTAAACTTTGTTAGAAAATTATTTTTTATTCGTTCAAGAAAATTCGTTTAAGGTAACAAAAATATGTTTATAAAACTTGTTTTACAACATACTATAAACAGTCAACAGGTATTAGCGGTATATAAAACATATGCGCTAATAAAACTTTTATCACTAAAAACTCTCAACTGATCTTTAAATCATTAGAAACAGTACTATGTTTTATTAATCTCGCTTTCTTTGTACTCGGGTTTAAATTTAAAAAAACGTTGATTCTACTAAATTTTAAATAACCTTTTTTTGTCGTTTAAAAAGTTTATGTATCGAATTATCTTTATATAAAACCTTTATTACATGCATTTTAAAGTCTTTTACAACATTTACTTGTTAATCTATTAAAAAAAAAAACTTTTTTAGAGTATTTAAAGTATCAAAACTATTTATAACATATACAGTTTTCATTACTTTAAATCTAAAATATAATGCCATATAAAAGGTTTTTTGTACAATACTTTTTTAATTTCAAGACAAATTTAGTATACAGTATGGCATTATTTAGGTTAAAGTAGTGATCTGCTAGACCCGGTTTTTTTTGAATTATTTTGATCCGGTCGAACCTCGAATTTAAAAAAAATACCCGACAGTTTTTTCGATTAGAAAAAAAAAAAGTTTTTTTTGCAAACAAAACATTCAAAAGTATAATAAACTAGTAAATTTACCACATAAAACTATGATTAATTCGAAAATTTAGAAGTTTTTGTAGTAAAACAGATCCTAATTAAAAAACTAATCGTGCTTTACAGATCACTGGTTAGAAGTAAATAAAAAACTTAGTTTTTATATATGTTTTATTAAAAAAATTATAATTGAAAGTTATTTTTCTTAATCATTTATTTCTAGCATTTTACTCAAAAGATTAACATTAATATTTCAAAACTAGTACCCGAAAATTTCTACTTAATCTTTACAATAGTAGGAAAACTAAAACATTATAATACATAGTAGTCTATAAAACTTTTATTTTACTTTTTATGTCACTTTTATAAAACCAAACTAGTTTGTTTTGAAAAAATCAAAATTTTAGCGCTATAGTTTATTTCCAAAAAAATATAAGGTTAACAACTGGTATTGGTTTGTATAATGGTTGTTTTTTTACTTTAAAAAAAGTGAAGCTTGTATGTACAGATTAGTTAAAATGTGACCAATATAATAAGAAAAAGCTTTTCTTTCACCATAGTCAGTTTACTTAACTGAACAATTCTTAATGAAACTTCGTTTAGTTTTTTTCGTGAGCCTGCAAAATTTTCTTTATTAGCAAGAAATAGAAATACTTCAAAATAATTTTATAACATTAGCACAAAACTAATAGATTTTACATATATGTTGTAGTCTTACTATCTAAAACTAAAAAAAATAGAGTTGATAAACTTTTAAATAATTTTTGTTATGATTTATAGAAATACTAGTATAATGAATGTAACAACTTTGGTACATTTTTATACAAATCGTTAATGATTTTTGTAAGCACCTTTTTGTAAGCCTCTTCGTAGTCTTCAACAACAGAACGAAGTGACTTCTGAATTCCTGATTGGTTAAGTCCCGGAGAAACTCCTTGCAATCTGAACTCTTCTCCTTCAAGCAACTTATGATAAGTGCTAATCTCAAAATCAAGACCTAAAAAATTTCGCAAAAATTTGTTAAAAGTTTAAAAAACTAAAGTGTAACGAGCTGTAATATTTCGTTTTGTTTATGTGAACTTAGTTCAACAAAATAAATCATGAAAAAAAAATTTCAAGTGTATAAATCACGTGATTTCTCAAATAACATAATTAGAAAAATTATAATTTAAACTACAGAGTTGTATTAGTTCATTAGCTATCTTTTAAAAGTAATCTTAACTATTATATTTACTTCATGCTATTGTTTATTAGGCGATAGTAATTTATTTTATGAGATATTTCAAAGCCTTTAAAAAACTAAAATACTTCAACAACCATGTTTTATAAATATTTTTTTAAAGATATCCAACACAACTTTTACATCTCAGCAAAAAATTAGTCTTACTAATACTAAATAAATTTTAATTCTCTTATAGTTTTTACAAATTTTTATTATTAAAAGTTCAAAAACTTCTTTTATTTAAGCTAATCAAAGTTTAATTGCATACTTAGCTTGACAGAAAGAAGGTCTTGGTACTCTCGAAGTCTCTCCGACATCTCTGCCTTAATCTTTTCTAACTGAGCTTGCAATTCAACAATTTGTTCCTGATATTCACTAATATCTCTAGCAAATCTTTCTTCGACATCATTAAGTTGACGCTCAAGATAATCTTTCTGTGTTTGCGTTTTAAAAGAAATGTAAATTAAAAAAAATGTTTTGAAATAAAAAACAACAGCTTTAGATATTATCTAACATCTGATAAAATAGTTTGAAAATTTTTTGATGATTGTTAATTATATTAAATTTAAAGAAAAATATTTTATACAAACGTTTGATCGAAGGGACTCGATTTGGGCATTGTGCGAAGAAACCTTATTTCGCAGCTCAGTGAGCTCACTTGAAGACTCTTTCAAACGGTTTGCATCAGAGGAAACCTTATTGGTCAGATCATTCAGCTGAAAAAAATTAATACTTGTAAGTGTTTTTAACGTTTATGTAAAAACACAGAAATAAGTATTACATCATGTTTAAGCTACAATTGTTTACTATAGTTTATTTTTTAAAACAAACTGTTGTCAAATTTACTATTTATTAAAGATTTAAAATTAATCTTTACTTTTTTTGATAACTAAATAAAGGAGAAAACAGATTGTAAATTTAACTAATTACTATATAAATTTGTTACTTTTGAATATTTCTAAAACTAAATATAGATTATATTAAAAAGAAACTTAGTTAAAAACCCATTAATATATTTTAAGAAATTTTTTATACTATAACTATACGCAATAATTTTGCATGAAAACCTTGTTATTGTACCACTCTTCAGATTCTTCTCTTGTTTTCTTAGCAGCTAAGTCATACTGTCCACGTATATCACGTAGAAGATCAGATAAGTCTGGACCATGACTGTCCACATGAACTCGGACATGATCTGTCACTAACTGTGATTTCAACTCGGCAACAATCTGTTGTCAATATACATTGAGAATGTTTTAAATCTTAAAAACAGAGATTAGTGAATTTAAACAAACTTCAGAATGAGCCTTGTTTTCAAACTCGAGTTCATCTCTCAAAGTCATCAACTTACACTCAAGGTCAACTCGAGTAGCAGTGCATTCATCAACATTTGATCTCAAGCTTTCTAACTTACTCTCAGCTTCAACACGCTCTTTTACAGCTGTATTATAGCTGTAATTTAAGTTTTCGTTGATCTAATAATCCTTAACATGACATATAGTAAAGCTTTAAAAACGGAGTGACATAACTTTTTCTAAGATGTGCATATTTGATATTTTTCTATATTCAATGCTTTACAATTTTTTTTTAGAATAGTTAAATTATTAATCTCAAGCTGTAAATGGTATTAAAATATAAAGAGCTCTTTTACTATAATCTATGTTTAATTTAAAAATCTCAGTTAGTTTTAACTGCTTATTAGCAAAGACTGCATAAATTTATCCGTTCTAAAAATCTACTCATAAAACGTACAAGTTTACTTATTAGTCTGAACATAAACATGAAAAAAACAGTTTGCAAATATTATAAGTTAAAGTAGAAAATTCTATATATATTAGTTTTTTTTACCAAACTTTTAGTATAAAAAATAATTACTTGTTTGTATTTTAATTTAAAAGTATAAAATAAACTGTATCAAAACAACAATAATCCTAAAGAATGACTTGCTGATTTTTATTTTAAAAAATATAAAACTTAAGTTTTAAAACTTTTAGATATATTAACAGCTCTTTTAATCGAAGTTTTCATGGTTTTTAAAGAAATTTTAGTTTAGTTGTACGAATAAGTATAAACCACAAATTTTATGCTCAAGGCAAAGTAAACACGCTATATAGATTTCAAAATAGTAATTCGAGTAAGGTTTTCAAACTATTGCTTAAAAGTTTTCAAATTATTTAAACTTTCAACTGAGTTAAAAATTTAACTTTAAAAGCAACGTAAATAACAAACTTATTATAAATTACATAAAAAAATGCTGTTAATGACAAACCATAGAGCCAAATACTTATAAATATTTTTAATATTGCAACAAAGTCATAGGTACTTAAAAATAACCAATTAATAAATGGAAAGTTAAAAAAATGTTTTGCTTAATAAGTTTTTTAAAAGAAATTGATAAATTATTTTGTGAAGTTACACTTCAAAAACTACAAATGAATTCTGCAATACTTTCATTTGATTACTTCTACGACTATTTTTGATTATAATTAATAATCATTTTCTAGTAGAGATTAGTGTTAATATTGAAAATTAAATATTGAAAAAAAAAAGTTTAAGTGGTTAAAAAGTTTTTTAAGTTTAATTGCTTATCTGTAAAAAGGTAGTATTGTTCTGTTTATAATAATTTAAGCCTGTAGTTTGTTTGTTACTGTGGAAAATACATGCTAAAATTAATACAAACAGAACAATACTACCTTTTTACAGATAAGCAATTAAACTAATAAAACTTTTTTATATATTTGATTTTTTGTACCTTATTTTTGTCAAAAACAATTTGAGTTCTCCCTTTTTTATTTAAACCTTACTTAAAAGGTTTCAATTAGTACGTGCAAAAGTTATTTTATCTCAACAAAACTAATACAAATGTTATAAAATGTTTTTTTTTACTAAAAAATCTTAAAACTAAAAATGAATGTTACGTCACTATGTTATATGTTCTGACTTTTTGTACTAACTTAAAAAAGCTCTGTTGTAAACACTAATCTCTACTAGAAAATGATTATTAATAATAATCGAAAGTAGTCGTAGAAGTAAGAAAATAAAAGTATTGCAGATATATTTGTAATTTTTGAAGTGTAACTTCACAAAATAATTTAATACGACGAAGTAAAAAGAAATCCAATACAGAAAGATTGTGCAAAAAGGAATAGATTTTTAGGTAATTTTCACATTATTTTAGTGATAAAACTTTTTATTTTTACTACGCCTAACTAAATAATCAATATTAAACTTTTAGAAGCAGAATATTATTAAAACTACGTTATATGTGCGAGTACTTTTATAGGTAGTTAAGGTATAAACAATTTTCTCTATTCGTCTTTAATTACTCAACGATAAGTTATAATTTAAAAGTTAAAAAAAAACCCACTCTTCTTTTAATTTTTTCACATCTTTTCGCATACCAGCAGTTTCGTGTTCAACCAAAACCTTTTCGGTTTTCAAATTATCAAGAACTTGTTTTAATCTTCTCACTTCATTAGCATACAAGTCATCTAACTTGCTTACATGCCTCGTTGACTGCTGACGAAGTTGAGCATGCAAAAGCTTATTCTGCTGCTCCAAAAATCTCACACGCTCGATGTAAGACGCGAACCGATTGTTTAACCCCTTTTTACAACAGTACATAGTTAGTATGAGTTTTTATTCTACTTAAAATTAGGCATATTTAGAACATTGATTTGTTTGCTTAAGCTAAATAAGCTTTAGAATTTTTTTAAATTACTTTTAAGGACACTTTTAATTTTGTTTTTAATATGTACTTATAAAAATACCAAAGCTTGAAACTAAAAAAACTAGTTAATTTCATAAAATGCTTTGTATTATGCTCAAATATTTTTAAATGTTAGTTGTGCGTCATATTACGTTTAATGCAACTAATTTAAGTCTTTACAAACTTAAGGTTACGACGACCAACTTTTGAAAAGTAACTTTATTTTTGATAATTTGTTATGTTTCTTATCACAGTTTCAAGTTTTAAACTTTTATATCTTTATAAACCTTTAGTTCTTCTTTTTCTCCACTTCTCATGCTTCTAAATTTTTGTCCTTGTTCTCCAGAAAGTTCTTCCATATCTTTTTCACTAACATACACTCCACCTGCACTTGCATAACCGTTGTCCATCGTTGAATAGATCGAAGTCTAAAGAGTTGTTAAAAATTCAATCAAAAAAGTTTAAAGTAAAAAAAAGTTTTGTAAAACTCAAAAGTTAATTAGTAGATGACAAGAAATAAAAACTAACTTTAGTATATGAGTGATAATCATATTTCTTAGTTTTATTTACTTTATTTTTAATAAAATTTGTTTAAATTTTATTATATATATATATGTATATATATATATATAATAAGGTTAATGTTTAAACTTGAACACCTTATACTGAGCCCACTTGAAGGGCTTTTAAATAATTTATTGAAATGACGATTTTAAAAATGCTGGAACATATGTTTCATAAAGACAAAAAAGATTGTCTCTAATCTTCAGCCAGTTCAAATTTAAAACAAAAAGCACTTTGGTAAACAAAGATGCAAAAGTTTACAAAAAAACAAAAACAATATGACGTGTTAATTGAATATTGTACATTACAAATATTCAGTACAAAAATCGATCTACCATCTATATATATATATTTGAAATAAAAAACAAAACGTTCATACAAAATTTAAACGTTTAAATATTATATTTATACATTTTATGAAACTCCAAACACTTTTTTAAATGTAAACAGCTGTTTTTAGTCTAAAGAAAGTTAACAGCTTTAACGTTGTCGGATTAACTTAATAGATTTACGCTTCTACTAAACTATTAAAACATACTATCTTTCACAGATACAGTATCTGATTTAAATTTTGTATCATAGATAAAACTCCAAAACTCACAAGATTGAACATACTAACACTAACTTGCTGCATTTTATTTAGAACAAGTGATACAAGTTTTTCATGGAAGTAATACAAAACAAAAATGAATTGAAAGACTCCCTTGATCAATAATTGAAAAGTATGGCCTAAAGCAATTGTTAAAATTCCGTACATATCAAGTTATCCCTTTCATATTTGAGATGACCACACGATTAAGATATTATAGATTTTGCCTCCTACTTAAAATAACAAATCGATACATGAAAAATACTTTAAAACTTATTTACTTACTCTTCCGGCCAATGGAAACTCATTAGCATCAAACAAAGACGAGAAAGACCTGGTCATCGATTGGGCCATACCACCAAGTCTTGATGTAGACTCCATACGAAATGATGAAGAATAACTTGAAGAAGTTTTTTTTTGACTCATTTCCAAACTAGTTTTGAAAGTCTAGTACAATTTTATTAATTATTGATATTTAAGAAATTGTAAATTAATATACTTAAGTTAGTATATAGCATTTTTCTAACTATTTAACTGTTTAAGGAAACTTATGACACATTACAAACATTTTGTGGAAATATTTAACATTAAAAATTTAATTTTAAAAGTTATTATTTAGAAAAATATTAAGTAAACTTCAACTTGACATTTATAAACAGACATTTATATAAATTTGTTGATAAAGGCGTATTAAGTAAAAAAGTGCAGAAAAAAGCCAATAACAAAAAGATATGAGATAGCCAACGCGTAAACTTCCTATTGGCTGCCTAAGGCCATCTTCTTTATGTTTCAATAACGTCATACAAGTTCAATACCATTTTTGTTCATGGTTTTTAACTTGTATGTTTAAAACTATTTTACTTACAGATAAGCATTTCTTACTTTGTTTTTTTTTTGTTAAAAAAAACATAAATAGCTATTAAATGAATTTCTATACAAAATTTGTAAAAGCTGCACTTTTTGTATTATAAGTTATGTTGTTATCAAGGATGCTACTTAAAAATATAAAACTATACTATATACGTTTTAAGCTCTTACTGATTTAAAAACTAATAACTTTTTTAACATTCACTAATCAACATTTATCGCTAAGTTTAACTTTAGGCATAGTAAAAATATATGGAATTGTTTTTATGATACATTTTTAATTTAGAATGGTATAGTTTTTATCTTCCTAAGGGTAACAAATCTATAAGTTAGCGTACACCTAGTTTGAAGATTAACAAATATTAAGCGATAATATCAAAATTTCATAATCTAATGGCTTAAATTTCTTTACTTCAAAAATAATTAAAATAAATTTTTAAACTTATAACAAATTCAATACTAAACCTACACAAAACTGAAAGTTTTTAAATCAGTTTAAGTTTTAATAGAAAATGTCAATTTAAACTTGAAAAAAAAAAAACACTTTAACTGTTTAAAGCAATTGTTCTCAAATTGTACGCAGTAGGTTTCGAACATTTATTTTACAGTTTACATAAGTTTTAAAAGTAGTTAAAATACTTGATTAGTAATTTACTTTACGTAGTACTCAATCCTATTTATTTTTAAAAACTAATTTTCACAACTTTTTAAATTTCATAGCCTTTAGCAAGTTTTTGAATCATTTATTTAAACATACTGTAAGAACTGTTTTTTTCAGCTTTAGAAAAGTTTGAGATCAACTGATATAAAGTTGTTTTAAATCAGTAATCAGAATTTCGTTTAACCCTCTTTAAAACATTTTATAAGTATAATTTTTATAATTAAATTAGGGTTAAAAACAATTAATATTAAATTGAAAATTAAGTAGTTTTTATCATTGGCGTTTACAATTTATTTGAAAAAATATTATTACGTGACATACTAGTTATTAGTTTAATAACCTTTTTCCAAAATTTAGTTATAGGAAAAATATTTTGCTCTTTCTCTTTATTTTAAACACAGCTTTGCTATAATAGAAGCAAAGTATAAAATTCTTAAACTTAAATAGCTCATTAAGTACTCAAAGACAGTTTATAAAAAAAGTAATAAGCAACTAATATTTAAAAACCGAAACAAAAAACTAATTTATAATTATCAACTAATTATCAATTTATGTGAGTTCATATATTTAAATTAGAAAAATAGCATAAATATTTATAAAAAAGAAGGCAAATAAAGAAACGGTGTAATCAAAGTTTTAATGATTACATAGATTAAGTCTTTTTATTAAAATACATATACAGTTGAGTTTAATTACATTGAAAAAGTATAAAAAATGTTAATAGTTTCAATTTACTAAACTTTCTGATATTGATATTATTTCTTTGGCATTCAAGCCCTGAGTAGATTTGTTTTCTTTCCCATCTGACATACAGTAGTTTGCTATACTTTTGGTGTGAGTTCCTTTAGATTTTCTAAATTGCCTAGACGCCATTCCAATATAACTTGATTAGATAACCAGGTTCTAACTCATCAAAAAAATTAACTACAATTACACTAATTTATTTTAAAACTAGCGAGAATAATATTGACGTCTATATCACTATTAAGATCAGGTGTCAAAGATCTAATATCCGAGCATAAAAATAATATAGTAGTTTACCAGTTTAGTTGATTTTTTTAATTTAGGTGTATCAGAATGAAGTCTAGGCATCTTAAAAAGATAAAGTATAGAAACTTATTGTAATTCATTTTAAAAATAAAATAAATATACTCAAGTCATAAATGCCATAAAATTATCATCTAATTCAATATATTTAGTAAAATTATTCATGTGCAGACAATTATTATGTAAACACAACTAAAAATTTTAATAAAGTTTCTTTTTGAATTTAACTGGAAGTCATATGTATCTTTAGTAAATAACCTAACTATTTGAAATAAAAAAATTTTGCCTACACTGTTTCTTTATTTTCCTAACGTGTTATAATGTTTGCTGTAATTGTAACGTAGTTTTGTATATTTAACCTCTAATTTGTAATTTAGTTTTAATACATTTTTTGTAACTTGAAGTAAATCGTTTATTTTGGTTTTTCAATGAATAGTATCTGTTTAATTTTATCTTTAAATTACATTCATTGATTATTTTCTGACTGTTTAAGTTTTGAAATTTTGTCTTTTATTGTTTTGTATGCAATTGATATAAATGCACGAAATATACTTTGCATAAATGATTTTTAAATGGTCTTTTTTCTATGAAATGTAAAGTCGTTATTATGCTATGTTATTTTTGACAAAAATATTTTTTCAATAGAAAAAGTTTCTTGTGCAAAAATAAAGCGTGTTCAACAAAGCTTTAATAAAACTATAGCTACATCAATTATAACAAAAAAATATATATACATAAGCTCTCAATGCTACTTTAGATTCTGTTTTCAGTAAAACAATATAACTTTAAAAACTGGGAAGGTGTCTAATACAAACGTAGAGTTATTTTAGTACAAAACTTTGCGATTATAAACCAGTTTAATTTTTGCACTAGTAGTTATTTTTAGACGGATGTCATTTTTGGAAAATCGTTTTTTTTTGCACGGTTGATACTTTTACACGGGTCTGACTTTTGCACAGTAACTTTTAAAAAACTAAAACAAAGATAACTCAACTTATAAATTAAAATAAGGTTTATACTAAAATTGAATTCTAATTAAATTTTAAGTACAGTTTAACTTGAAACAATTTGATTAAAGCAAAATTACATTTTATCATTAAAAATATGTTGTTTGTTTAGAAAATTCCGCACGCATTTAAAGTGTTCTTTTCACACTAATTTTTGTTTAGAAATTTCTTATTTGTTAACTACCAGGTTTAAGTTTATATATTGTGTTATATGCTACAAAGGCTTGTGTCTTTATAATAACGTATATAATCAGAAAAGCTTAGAAAAAAGTACTAATCTAATATAAAAAGATTAATAAGCTGAAAGTACTGATACTGTCCTAAACTTAATGTAAAAAAAATGTATACATCAGGTTTTAATGAAAAATATAACTTTATGCTCTTTCATATGGAATAATTTTTTATATTCCATCAAAGATATTTAACAAGGTATTGACATACTTTGGCTTTAAGAATTTTTTTTATACAAACAAGTAATCATAAAAAAATGAATCGAGAGCTAAAATTGCATTAAATCTTGTTGCGTTGGCTCACATTTATGCAAATAAATAACTTTAGAAAAAATTGACCATAAGTACAAGTGAAAAAGATATTTATTTAAAGTTGGAAAAATGGTATTATAAAAAACGATTTATTTATACTATTATAGGAAGGTTTTTACACGTACTTATGTACCATTTGCGATTAATTATGTATAGGTCACTCATTTTATTTTTATTACCCGAACGTTTTCAAAGCTAACTTGAACCTCTTTTTCAAGTGATTAATCTTAAATGAGTTTGAAAATATTTGCTTAGTAAGACTTTTAAAGAACAAAAAATTAAAATATGACGTTTGAATAAAGGATTTCAACAAATATTAATTTTATAGATTAAAATATAAAAGTATTTCAACATTTAATTTACTACGTATTAAACTAACACAAAAAAAATCGTGTTTTATACGTGTTATGTATTTAATTAAATTTATTGCAAAATAAACATTCACTCAGTTTCACTGCAAAACGGATTTTTAAATTATGGTTTTTATTCAATTTGAATAACAATCAAAGTTTGAAAGTCTGTTTTGCGGTGAAACAGAGTGACTGTTTATTTTGCAATAATTTATATTTTTAAGTACTTTTTTTTAAGTTTATTCTGAAAACAATGTTTTGCTCATAGAGCTCATCAGTGCTTAAAAAATAAAAAATCTGAAAAAGCATACTTTAAATTTATGAAAAGTGTTTGCTATTTAAGAACTAGATGAAATATTGGTATATAAACACAAACAAAACTATACAATATGAATCAAATTATGATTTTAAGGTTAAACTTAAGTGATTAGTTTAGTAAAAAATAATAGATTTTTAATTTTTAAACAAGGGATATAAGTTAGATGGTAAAAAAAACTTTAAAAACTGTTTGATTCTTGATTAACACGAGTGTAAAAGATTTAAATACTTCAACTTAAAATTTTTGTTTAAGATTAAGACCCATACAACTGAAGTTAAGTTAAAATATGAAAAGTATAATACATTTGTTGCAAATTAAAGTTCTTATTTTGTTTTGCAAACGAAAATTTAAATTGTTCTCTAGTTTAGTAATTAGTAGCTAGGAATATAATAAAAACATAGTTTATATATTTATTCTAAGAACTGGAGAACGGGTCAGAAAAGCACGGGCGTCACTTTAGCACAGAGTGGTACTTTAGCACGGAATGACACTTAAGCACATATTGACACTTTAGCACACAGTGACAATTTAGCATGGAGTGACATTTTAGCACGGATTGACACTTTAGCACGGGGTGACACTTAAGGACAGAGTGACACTTTAGCACGGAGTGATACTTAAGCAGAGGTGACATTTTAGCACACAGTGAAACTTCAGCGCGAAGTGAAACTTTAGCACGGCGACTGACAATCTTTTTTTATGCTTACATTACATTATACTGTTATGTTTAAAATCTAAAAATTGACTATGCAACATATAGACTAAAATTTAACAAGCTTTAAAAATGTTACAAGTTAAAACTAAACCTTCGTGTTTAATAAAAAACACAACTGGTTATTTTAGGGCAAATCTTAACTTACTAATAATAATATAAAATTAAGTTTATATTAACTCATTTTACCAAAACATTTTAACGAAGATGTTTTAAAACTTTTACTTTATTAATACTTTGAACATTAAACTATTTGTATAAACCTAGAAACATCTACGAGCTCCAGGTTTTTTATAGAAAATTTAATAAACTTAAACTAATTTTAGTAAAGTTAGATTTAAAGCGTAAATTTTAAATAAAATGTGTTAAATATCAATAAATACTGATGAATAAATTGCCTTTGTTTTTTTAAAGCTCTGTGACTTAATAGATTATAAAAAATCTACTTAATTCATTTTAAAAATACATATTCTAGATTTGAATATCGCAATACAAAAAAATGTTAATTTACATAAATCTACGTGTGTCTCAACCTTTTAATACGTATGTATATGTAATAAGATTTATACATACACTACTGCAAAGGTAAGTAAACTTAATTCACAATTTTTTCTATCTATATCTTGTTTCGAATTTTAATGAAAACGATAGCTTACTGGAATTCCTACGTGAGATTCAGTACATTTTTAGTATAGATTAAATATAATTGTGTAAATTTTGTTTATGTTCATTCTTCTAATAAAGTTTAAACTAGTGTTTTTCACAAAAAAAGTATTAATTTCAATCTTTCAGCCAAGCAAAATACTTAGATAAATTGTAATCAAAATATTAGTTTTTTACTATGTGAATTGAAATAGTATAAGATTTAAAATATTTAATCAAGTATTTGATAGTTCAATAACAATTCAATTTACTGCAACTTCTTGTTTTCTAGTACTTATTATTATTAAGTATAGTTCTTCTAAAAAAAAAGAGCCTACTAAAGATTTTTTCTAACTATCGCTACCTACGAGTGATTGCTCTAAATGTTATTCGCAATTCACTTAAAAAGGCTGCCAAGCTTTGTCGTACAACTTACTCCTTATTTAACTATAATTTCATATACATTAATAATAAAAATAATTTTGGTATACATTTTTCCCCTTAAATTCACACTTTAAAGTGTCTAAAATGCGTAATCAACAGGATGCTGACAATTTAAAGTTAAATTATGTTTAATATATTCTTAACTAGTATTTAATTATTTAAAATGTTTGATTGTGCTAAAGTGTCACTTCGTGTGCGAACATATATTTTCAAAAACAAGTTTTTTTCGGAAAAATACTCAAAATTGAAGAGTTTGATAGTTTTAGGGAGACAACTTTATTTTATCTTTTAAAATATCATAATCTTGGTTAGTAAAAACAGCTGATAAAAACAAAGATTGCAAATACATTAGTCTACTTTTGTTATTGTTTTTTAAGTAAATTTATTAAGCATGTATCTGTATTAATACTTTTTTTTTAGATATAAGTAAGTTTTAATTTATATTAATTTTCAGTTGTAAATCAATTCATTAGACAAAAAAAAAACTATAAGTTTTAATTTATAAATTTTTGAATACCTAAAGCTTGTAATTTTAACTGTTACAACCTATGTTCTAGCTGTTAAATTTTTAAGAAATTATCAAAAGTTAACATAACTTAGTTTCTATTTTAAAATGCAGTTTAATATTTTATTATACTTGACTAAGTCTTAATTCTTTTTAGCCACTGAAACCTGGTAGTAAATAAAAGACTCAACTTGCACTAGTATTCTTAATTAAAAAAGCTCTTTACATTCAAGTAACTTGAACAATATTTTTTAGTTAATAAAATAATGATATTTGAGCTGTAATGCTATAAAATAAATCTAAATGACATAGTTAAAAAAACCTACAATAACAACGTAGTTAAGTCATAATTAAATTTAAATGTACACACATTGATTTTTTGAAAATTTGTGGTAAACACAATGCAGTTTGGTACTTTTCCTCTAACAAAACAAAATATGGCTTAATATTTTATATCATTGACTTTCTATATTAAATGTATATATTAATTATGTAGAAACATTTTATAGAAAAAATAAATCATTTTAAATTCTATTAAAAAATGTTGCAGATTAGAATTAGGTATTAAATGTTATTAAAAATAAAAAATTGTTTCTTTGGACTATTTATTTGGTGGCTAGTTGTAAGAAAGAAAACAAATAACTAAATTTTATATTATACTATGTCGTCAAAAAGTACGCACTACCCGTGCTAAGTACGCACTTTTTGGTCGGGTTCAATTTGCCTACTTAAGCGGTAGTCTACTATACTTTTAAAATTCTAAAATAATAACAAGTTTTTATTTTTTAACAAAAGTAGTAGAGGATATAATAGAATTATTTAAGTTTCTTGAAAATAAATTTTTCTTAAATTTTACATCAATTAAAGTAAAAACTTACATTTGAGCTTACTTTAATATATAAACAAAAACTATTTTAATCAATAATATAGTTATTTGCCTTAACTAAAAAAGAATGCTCAATTTACTGGGATGTAAAGAGCTTTTCATATTTTATTTTTGCTTGAAAAGGTCGCAATCTCTTGCCACCGAAACCGGTCGCGAATAAAATATACAATTTGCATAAATCTATTTAATCAATAATAAAAAAAGGAGCTATTCACTGTTAAAGAAATTACTACATTTTACATAGTTTACCTTTATTCTTTATTTGCTTAACAAAAAATAAAAATACCGTGTAATATATACCCTTTTATTATTTCAGTTTTAACACTTTTAAACATAAACATACTTTTATAAATAAAAAACTTTATCTGGTTTATCACTAAAATTTCTAACATAGTAAAAAAAAAGTAAAATCTAGTATTTTTTTGGAAAAATGCAAAGCCTAGGGAAATCATAGAAGGGGAACCCTGATTTATTATAAAACTAGTGAAATTTATATATATATATATACGTTTTTCTATATAAAAAAAAGTATTACTACCTTTTACTAATTGGACATGGATCCGGTAGGAACTAAATCCGGATACATTTTTGAAATCAAAATACGGATCTAAGCAAAAAAAGGTCTGATCCGGTGGATCACCAGTTGTACTATAACAACAGAAATTTTAGGTGCAAAAAAGCCTACTTTGAAATATTTCCCCTTTTTTGCCTATTTACTAATTATTGCTGGCTAATTTGCTAAAGCCTCTGAAAATGAGCGATATTCCCTCTTTTGATAAACCTTGTTTCAAACTTTAATAAGCGCTATTTTCACTTTATAATTTAGTTTCAAAAATATAATTGTCCCTAAAAAATTTAAGCTATTTACATTGAAAAGGCTGTTTACCCCTACTTTAAAGGGTTCATTATATAATCAATATTGCATTTTATAAACCTGATTGAAATTAAAGCTGAATAATTTTCGCTATTTTATGTAAAAGTGCTTTGTTTTAAAGTATATACTTATATTGTACAGGGTTGCCACAGATCAAGCTGAGAATTTTTTTTAGACTTTTTACTAAAACTTTCCTGACTTTATAAAAACAAATTTTAATTTTAATTTATTCTAAAATACATAATCAAATACTTAAAACTATATGAAGTATAAAGCTTTCAATCTTATTTTTATACAGGTTAAAACAACATTTTTTTGCTGATAATCTAACTTCCATTACATCACTTAAACCATCTGTATATGATTGATGTATTTGCAATAAATAGCTTTATCAGCAAAGTACTTGTATTTTCTTACTAATAAACACTAGAAAGTGTCCTTGCCACAGATCATCAATACTAAAAAGTATACAAAAACTGCTTGTTCAAGTAGGGTAGTTGTTCAATTTGTTAATAGAAAATTTTTGCAGTTTTATGAAGGATATTTTATTAATTTTCATTAGATGAAGGCATTGGAAATTAGGTAATTTAGTAAATTTCTAGGAAAATTTTGCAAGTTTAGTTTAGACTTTAAAGGATTTTTAACCATTTGAAGGCTTTGGAAAATAAGGAATTCTGTAAGCCTCACAAAACCTGACGTTTTTTTCAAACTTTCTGTCTTTTTTCAAAAACGCCCATTTTTTTCTGACGTTTGTCCTTTTTTTTTAGTTCACCTGACTTTTCCTGACCTTGGGGCAACCCTGGTTGTATGTTATTTAAATTTAGGTAATAAAATGCTTTCCAGTAATTAAGACTTCTTTTAAAATATATGAGATTTAGGTTGAATATTATAATTACACTTGAAAAACTAAAATAAAAAACATATTTTTGTTAGACTTTACTTGTGAAGTTTCTATTATTATATGATTAGTTAACTTAATAAAATGTTTACTTAAATTTTTGGTTCGTAAATTCTAAGAAATTTATAAATTCATTAAGTGAATCAAAAAGTATTTATTATAATTTTTTTTTTTCAAAAGAAGCATAATAATAATAGTTTCAAACACACACATAGAAATCAAAATAAATTATAAAGTTAATAAATACACTTTATGTGTACACATATAAAAAAAAGTATTTATTATAAAATAAAATAAGTAATCTCAAAGTTTTAGCTATAAATCTTTAAAGATTTAATTAATGTACAGTGTGAATAAATAGAAAGTTGTGCTAAAAAAGAAATACAAAAGAAAAATTTTACTAATTACCTAAATTAGCAACTATTGAAGTTTACGCAGTTTTAACCTTTTGTATGGCACCGTACTTCTTGGCTAGAGTCACCACAGTTTGAAAGTTCTGTGTTTGAAAATTAAGTTTATCAGCATAATTAGAGTAGTAATATAATATAGTTTCAAAAACTATGTTATCGAGCTTTAATGTTAAACCTACTCTGCTAACATAAGTAGATGCTATAAACTCGAAGAAATATTTAAATAAATTTATTTTTGTTTATAATACTTTTGAATATATAAAAAACTTCGCAGAGTAATAGAACACAAAAGTAGATTTGAGAGCTAGGATGAAATATTGCTATTATAGCATATTGATTATTTCTACAGAAAAGTAAAATAAAGGCATATAAAAGAATAATTATGAATTTATATTTTGTAAACTTTTAGTGAGAGAGTAAAAACTATTAAATAAACCTAAAAATATTGATTTCAATAAAAATAATTGTAACTTCTATTTTATTAAATTTGTTCTTGATCTTTTTTTTTAAATTATTACAGTGCAGAAATAAAAATTGTCTAAAAAAATATAATTTTTGGTGTATTTAGAACTTAGATAATAATAAGTTTATAATTGATTTCTTGATACATAAACTGAAATTTATTTAGGAGAATTACATAAAAAATACACTTTTAAAAAGTTTACAGTTTTAAGCATTAAGGATAGTATTTACAATTAAATTAAAGATAAAACTGTAAAGTACAAAAAATAAAAGCAACTAACGTTCACGACCATGTAAACTGTTGCAACATAAGAAAAAATTACGAAGGTTATGTATAAATCAAAAAAAGCTGATTTTACAATTGAAGCATGTATTTGAACTTTCATTCCTGAATAAAACTTGTACTCGGGATCCCTGTTTTCATATTTTTAAACTATAATTTAAAAACAAACTATCAAGTAGTAATATTAAATTCAAAATCCTAATAGATTAAGTGTACTTTTTACAACTTTTAATTACATCTTAATTTATAGCATAAGTTGAATCTTTTTTTGAATATACTAGATATTAATAATTCATTACCAGTTTAAATTCATACTATTCAAACCATTAATTAATAAAACTAAGTTATACAACAGTAATAACTTAAGTTATTTCTAAGTTTATATTAAAAACTTTTTAAACACAGCCAAGTGAGCTATAATTTTCTTTCTATAATATTAAGAACAGCTTAGTACAGGGTTTCCTAAAGTTGGCCATTGCTGAAATTTAGGCGGGCATAAGCAGCAAAGAGGACAAATGGGGGCCATGAGGTCATAATTTGAAACTTACACTAGATATTCTGGAGTTGACGAGGACGAGCAAAAAAAAAGTTCTTAGGCATTTTTAATGGTAGTTTTTTGAGAAATCTTGTTGGAGAGGGCCATAGCTTTTTTAATTTCTTTAAAGGGTGCTTTTTGAAAAAAAGTTGTTATAGTACGACAAAACATCAAAACTTATTAACCAGTAAAACCAAGCTTACATAGTTTTAAAAACTAGTTGCAGGTTTTTTTTTTTTATTAAAGTAATCAAACTTTGAAAATATTTGTGCAAGAGGAGTAGCACAATATCATTAGTCTTTAATTTATTTAACATTTATGTATATAAAACTTAACCATATAAAGTACAGTAACCTACCTCTAAGATACACCTTTTAAACAGCACAATAGTGTATACCTAGCCAGAAGTGCGTACTTAAGAAATTTAGGTTTTTAATTACTAACATTAAGCAGGGTTGCAACAGATTTAACTGAAAAAAATCCTGACTTTTCCTAACTTTTCCATATCAAATTCCTCTGACCCCTTACTTTATATATATAGACCGATTTGAATTGGGCTCGGCCATACTTAACTGGACCAGTTTGGATTCATGTAGGGGATGTTAAGCTGAAAAAAAGTTCTTTGAGGTACTCAGCGGTGGTGTGACCCAAAAATTTAGAAGTTAAGTATTGTGAAACCACTCAATTATTACACATATACCGAACCACAATATCCATTTTAGATTTACTAATGATGTCATTGTAGATTTCATCAAAAGATACACTATACCACCTGGATATGTTTATTGCTTCCAGCAATGTGTTTTAGAATTGTGGTTTAAGGCCAAAATTTATATATATGACAATTTGGTTCTGGTCATCTTTTGGTCTTTTTGTTAAGCTCTGTCACTTTGTCACACGAATTGGCAGAGTAATTGTGCTTGACAGTGAGTTTGTAAAGCCCATAAGATTAAGCGCTTGCAGTTTGTGACTTACTCACAAAACTTACTGATGGGCTTATACTACTACCACTGCTCTCACCACTCAGATCACTGGAACTTGATCCAGCATTATAGAAATATGATTGAGCTGTGTTAACTCGTGGCCTTTTATTTCTATGTCAAGCACCAGTCATATGGACAGTGCCAATGTAAATAAATATCACTTGCATTTAAAGATCTTTGTATCATCATCTTTAATAAGCCATTCAGAAAATATTTTTCAGAGAGCCAAAAATTCTTGAATTTGACATAAATAAAACACCAAAATGTTAAACAAAATTACTTAAAATATTTGAATAACTCTTAAGTATTTTAAAAGAAACCAAAGATGATTAGTCTGAGTATGAAAACCTTATACATAAAGTACTAGTTTTCTATACAAGTAATTCTAGTTAAACACCTTAAAATTAACTTACTTTCTACCACATAGTAAATACACAATTGAGATCATAAAACTTTTAATTCATTTTGAAATTTAGTTATACCCTGAAAAAATGCAGAACTTTTTTGAAAATAATACTGGCAAAATGCAGTTTTTAAAGATGATAAACTTTCTTATTAAGAGCATTATACCAAATTTTCTGAATTTTACTAAATTTTTTCTAAAACCCCCATTTTTTCCGGACTTTTCCTGAATTTCTCTGTTTATTTTTGTTTTCTTCACTTTAGGCAACCCTGGCCTAATATGTTAACTTTTATTAATAACGAATTTTTATATGCTGTTTATATTTTTTTCAATCATCGGGTATGAAAATGTCAACTGAAATGCTCTTTATTTTCATTAATATCGTTTTTTCATACTATCATTACATTTATGTTTAAATCATAGAGTATGCAATTATTAGTAGCACTGTTCATTATTTTCGTGTAAATAAGTTTTGTATTACCTTTCAAATCTATTTTATTCTTATGTTTAACTCATGGGGTATGCAAATTTAAATTACACTATTCATTATTTTCATTAAATAAATAAACTGAAATAGATTTGTTTTTAAATATTAGTTTTGTTATACAATTTAAGTTCATAACTTTTTTTCTGCTTACTTTAGTTTTAATTTATTTAAATTTAATACAGTGTAATTTATTATACCTTCGTACTACTAGTTTTTGATTTTTATTTTAATTAAAAAAAAGTTTTGAAACACAGCGTTTTTCGGCTAAAATGTGCGTACCAAACCAGCAGTGCATAAGAAATGCGTACCTAAGCGAAGTTGTTGTAAATAGCATTAAATTATATAATCTAATAAAAATTTACTGAATCTAGCATCTAAAACTATCGATTTTACAAACAAAACTAATTTTGATAAATTTTATAGTTAGTCTTATAACAAAAGATTAATTGACAATTTTTTAAACTTCCTAATAAACAAAATCATATAATTAACTATCAATTTAACGCATCAAACTTTTTTAGATTATCAAAAATTAACTTCTTAAACTAAGCAATTAAGAGCAGTCAAAGCATTTTTGTATTCATTTTTACAAAAATTAGAATTGGCTATTATATTGAAGCTTTTATTATAGATTACAAGACAATTTCTATACAGCCTGAAAACTTTATTTAACTTTTGAGATATTGTTATTTATGTAAAAAGATTCTGATACAAACGTATAGCCCGCAAATTTTTCATCGTCAAATTTTTCAAAAATTAAAAAAATCATTAGAAAATTATTTTTTTCTCTCATTAGTTTTAAACTTACTTAAATAAAAGTTTAAAAAGATAGGCTTAAATATGAAGGAGAAGATAAATGTTTAAAGAATTACTTCTTTTTTTGCATTTTTGGTTTGCGTCTTCAATTAGGAACCTATTCAGCTCATACTTTGATCGCTTATATCTCAAAAGTTACTTTTAATTTTGTTAAACAGTAAAAATGTATGATAACTAAGACAAAACTAGATAAAAGATAAGATACCTATTTTTTAAATCTTTTACAATTAAGACATGTTTATTTTTTTCATAACAATATTAGTGCATAATTTGCTTTTCACATTATTAATAAAAAATAAAATAATAATAGTAATATTACGGTCTTTATATACAAAATAATAACGATGATAGTATTGTATGTAATAGCAGTAAGGTTCTGCATTTTCTACATTCAGGATTGCCACATATCAAGCTGAGAAAAATTTCCTGACTTTTTACTAAAATTTTCCTGACTTTTCTAAATCAAGCTCTTTAAACCTATTGTAAAATACTAGTCAAACACTTAAAATTATATTAAGCTTTAAATCTTATTTTTATACAGATTAAAACAACAGTTTTTTTTTGCTGAATTCAGTCATCTAACTTCCATTACATCACTTGAACCATCTATGTATGATTAATGTATTTGCAATTAAGAGCTCAATAAACTAAATATCAGCAAAATACTTGTATTTCCTAACTTATAAACACAACTTGTCTGAAAAAAGAAACAACATTTTAGCATTTCTAAACATAAATGTATCTAAATAAACGAAAAGACATATAAGTAACTTTTACAATTAAAACAATAACGAACTTTAACAGTTGAAACCTTAAAACAATAAAAAACTTAATCAAAGAGTTTTTTTTACTATATGTACTAAAATTTATTTTCTCCGTTTCTTAATAAGCACTTCAACCTCTTCATCTAATGAAGATATAGTTTCCTTTATCTGGTCTTTATCCCGCTTAATTTTTTTTGGCATATAAAACAATTTTACTTAAATCGTTCTCACCTGCTGCTTCTACACTTGTCGAAAAGAATCTTTTCTCTAAATCTAGCCACAGTTTGTGGGCTTAATTTCTTTTCTTTTTGCACTCATTTTATTAATTTTTACCAGATGAAGGCATTAGAAATTAAGTAATTTCACTATTTCTGAGATATAGCTTAAATAAGGTAAAAAATATAGTTATTTTCAGTATTTTTAAAGTATCTTGAAAAATGTGTAAGATTTTGCAAAAAAGAAAAAAAAATCTTGTAGATATTAATATGACCTACATATGTATTTTTTATAATAGACATTTATATATATATTACTTTTTTATTTGTGGCCCTTTCAATTTCATTTTAAGAATTTGAATTGTCGGAATTTGAATCGTCCGAATTTGAATAGTCGTGCACCCATTATTTACCATTTGAAGGCTGTGGAAAACAAGAAGTTTTGTAAATTTGAACTAACAAAATCTGACTTTTTTCATATTTTGTCAAATTTCCAGACTTTTCCTGACTTTTTTCAAAACCCTTATTTTTTCCTGACTTTTCCTGACCTTGTGGCAACCCTGTGCATTAACAAAACATTAGCTTGCAATTTTGAAAATTCAAAATATAATATCATTTTTTAAACCCAAAGCATATTGCAGTTTGATGCTTAGTCTTTGTTCAAATAGTAAGATATTTCTCATTAGATAAACTTGTAACAAAATGTATATTTTGTTGTTTTTAAATGACTGCCAGGGGGCGTTAGACGACGGACACGTTCAAAATACACCCGCGTTCAAAATCCACCCAGTCAGATTCGAGAACCACTTACTGATCGAGGGTAAGGGTTAAGGGTAACAGTGATAGTGAAAAATAAATAAAAAAACTCAAACAAATATATAAAATAGATTAATAAATAAAGAAAATTGAAAATAATTGGGTGGATTTTGAACTCGGGTGGATTTTGATAGTATACAGTTAGACGATTGTTTATCAAATCATCACACAATAAAACTTTAACAATGTTTGTTATTGTGCTCAGTTCAGCCATAAGACCGTGCGGAAGGCACACCAACTTTAAGACACTAACTGAATTCCAAGAACTTTTTCATGGCTTTCATTTTATAAGATCTTGATGTTTATTTGCATTATTGTATTATATTGTGCTTAGTTAAGCCATAAGATCGTGCAAGAAGCACATAACAATTTAAGACTCTGAGTTACTAGTAAGGACTATTTTTGTATTTAAGATTGTGAAATTCAGACACTTTAAGAGCATTTTAATTTGTAGAATTTTGAATCTACTTGTTGTGTTTATTTTCGCAGTTTTATTCCACTGGTATATTAGCTGCTTTATCACTTCTACTTTCTAATTGTCACATTAACATCACGTTTTCAATAAACTCACTTCATTAAAGAAATTATATATATATAAATCTAATTAAATATTTACTAAGTTAAACCTAATGAGTAAGGTAAATTCAGTAAAAGCCGTTTTCAGCTATGCGTTTAGCACAAAAAACGGGACTTCCCCAATCAAAGGTAGTTCCTACCACCGGACTAGGACTACAAACTATGTTCCAGCTCAAATCACCTTCCATTACATAAATTTACATAAAATATATTCCCATTTGATGTAACTAAATCAAATCCCATAAGATGGATTTCAATCTAAATTAGTTCTCATTTGACCAGTTCACATCAAAACTATTTCATATCCAATCAATTACCATCCAAATTTACAAGCTTAAGTGATATAAAAACTCATAAATTTTCTATCTTGTAAGTTAAGGCATCACTAAGCTTAATTTATTTGAAACAAATTAAGGAAGACAAATATTTAAATAGTCTTACAAATTAAAAAAAAGATGGATTCAAGGCTTAAATTAATAAATTTTATGTTTTAAAACTTTAATAACTTATTGTTATAAAATATATACATTTTAAAACTCTAACTGAACATTTATCTTCCAATTTTGTTAAACACGGTAATTTTAGTTTAATCGTGATGATCAAATAGACATAAAAAGTAAATTAATTTCAAAGCTAGATAGTATAGAAAGCAATTTAAGCTTGTTAAATTAACTAAACATTATTTTTTAATATTGGATTGTTGAATAGTTTGGTTTTGGTACTAGTTTTAATTAAAAAATTTAAACATAAATAACTCACTTAAAAAAGGTTTACTAATTTATTTCGTTTAGCGCATCCTCAGAATAATCTTGCTAAAAACTGATAATATTATGGTATTGGTAGCTGTCTAAATTGCGAAAACGTACAAAATTGCACGAGGGGACAAAAATGCAGGAAAACACAAAATTGCACGAAGACTAATTTGCACGAGAGTACAAAATTACACGAAGATAAAATTGCACGTAGACAAAATTGCACGAAGGTTCACTTTTGCACGAGTAGACAATTTTGCACGCAGACACTTTTGCACGATGGGTCATTTTTGCACGAGTGACAATTTAGCATGGAGAGTCAATTTTGCACGGGTTTTGTTTCCTTCCCAGGGACGGGTCAAAATTGCACGTAAAGACTCTTTTGCACGAAAAAGTTTATAATAATTTAAAAAAAATAAAAAAATTAGAATTAAAAATTTTATAACTAAATAATAGAAAAAGTACGAAAAAAAAAATATTTAAAAAACTAAAAAAAAATTAACTAGAAAATTTAATAAATAAATAATAAAGAAACTAAAAAAAAAAAACTTAGTAAAAAATTTTAAGTAAAGCATAACAAATCAATTAAAAAAAAATATATTAAGTAAAAATAACAAATCAAAAAAAATAAAATAATAATATCTAAATTAAAAAAAATGTACATAATATTTTGAAGTAAAAAAAAATATTTTCAAGAAAAAAATAAAAATTAAATGCTAAATATATTAAAATAAATAACAAAATAAGTCAGAATTTAAAGAATCAAATAACTAAATAATAAATAAATTTAAAAAAATTTAAAAATTATATAAGACTTATAACAATAAAAAATTAATAAATTAAATAATAAATAGATTAAATAAAAATCCAAAACAAAAGTTAATAAAATTAATAAAAAAAGTCAAAACAAATGAAATTAATAATTAAATAAATTTAAAAGAAATAATAATAATTAAAAAATTCAAAATGAATAAATTAAATAATAAACAAAAATAAATCAAAAAAATTTATATAAATAAAAATAAAAACTAGTTTATAAAATTAGATTCTAACCGTTATCAAAATATAATTACCAAATAGAGTTTTGTTTATATTAATAATTTTATTTTTGTTAAAAATCGAAATTAACTAATTTTAGCTGTTGTAACATTTTGTTTGTTTCATTTTAGTCAAAAGCTTGTACCTCCTTTTTCTTCTAAAAAAGTAAGAAGAAAATTGCTTCTGACAGTGCTTTTTCGCAAGTCTGGGTTAGATAATGAGAAAAAACAGAGCAGGAGAAACAGAGCAATTAATGATGCAACTAAGATAAAGTTTAGACAAATAGAAAATAAAGATATATTAATTATGTTTAAAACTGTTTTATAAAACAAAAAAAAAACAATTTTAAGTATAATTTATGAAAGTACACAGCCATAACAGAACTTTCTGAACAATGCACAATAAAAATTTCATCAGACGGATTTTCTCCTATCTAAATTTATTTAATAGTATCACTATTTTGTATGCTCGTTTTTTTCTGTGCAAAAGTATCTTCGTGCAATTTTGTACGCTCGTGCAATTTTAACACCTACCCATGTAAATATTATTTATTTATTTTTATTTTTAATCTTGTTTTATTTCATATTGAACTTTAGTATAATTTTAATTTAATTTAAGTTTACATTAATACATGTTTATTCTCTAATAGGAGATATTTTTATTAAAATAAAATTCTAGTTTTATTTTTATTAAAAAAATTTTTAATTTAAATTAGTTGTTAAACACAATATTTTAGTTTCAATTTAAAAAAAAAATTAAATAAATTAAAAAAACAATAATAATAAAATTAATATTAACCTAATTAAATTAAAATTAATAACACTAATACATGCTTATTGTTTTTTTTATAAAATATAAAGGTTTTAATATATTTTTTATTTAGTTATTTTAAGTTAGTATTTTTTTGTGCAAAATTGACCCTCCGTGCAAAACTGTCTGTCGTGCAAAATTGACCTTCCGTGCAAAATTGAGCGTCCGTGCAAAATAGTCTTCGTGCAATTTTGTTCCCGCGTGCAAACTAGTCCTTGAGCAAAAGTATCTTCGTGCAATTTTGTACAGTCGTGCAATTTTGTTCTCGTGCAATTTAGTAACCTCGTGCAATTTTGTCTTCGCGCAATTTAGACCCGTTCCCTAATGGTTTAAATTTAGTTATAAAGAATAGTTTTGAAATGTCTAGTTAAAAATACTTACATCATAAAGTATAAAAGTCTGTTTAAAAGGTTTTAATTAGAATTGAGTTACAAATCAGCTTAGTGTAACTTTATGACGTAACTATTTTTAACTAGACATTTCAAAATCATTCTTTAGAACTAAATTTATACCATAATATTATCAGTTTTTAGCAAGATTATTCTGAGGATGCGCTAAACGAAATTAATTAATAAACCTTTTTTAAATGAGTTATTTATGTTGGATTGATTTAAGTATTAACTTTAATACTGTAATCAATTGTATGAAAATAAATCAGATAGAAATCATAAAGTGGGAAATGATATGAATTAATTCGAGTGAAAATTAAATACTTTTGCAATTGAAATTAAAATTTATCGCAAATGGCAAATACGGTTTCCATTTAATTGCTTACCATTTTTGAAAATTTATGTCAATTCTAAATATTAATAAACCTTTACTACTGATTGATAATTTAAAGCAAAAAACTGTTAGGTTTATAAAAATAGTAAAGTATTAACAACTTTCTGTGATATAATACTTTAAAAGAACGACCATTTTATACTACTACAGAAAACTATTGATAAAAAATATAAAAACAATAAAAAGTAAAATTCGAATTAACAGGATTGCCATTCTTTGAAACAAAAAACTGACACGAGTTACATCAAACTAGCCTGAGTTAAAGAGAAAACTACAAATATATAGTAAAAGCCTTGAATAAATAAAAAATAATGCTAATGATTCTTGAATACCTTAAGAACTAATAACTATAAAAGTAAAATTGATCTTTGAATAAAAAACTTAAACTATATAATAAATAAAAAATCAAGTCATTAAAGAGACTTTTAAAAAACATTTAAATTAACCTGAGTTTGGAAAAAACTTCAAACAAGCTTTTAAACAACTTATAAATATTTAAATAGGCTCATAAATTAAAAAAAACAGCCTGAGTGTATGGCAACCCTGAATTAATCAACAATTAGTTAAATTATTTTTCTCGATACAACGTGAAAGTATGCATTTAGACTTTCGGCTCAAATGGTTAAAGTTCTCATATATTTCTCGCATAACTAAACCAAAGTTTTCTTTTCTCTAATTGAGGAGTGTAGATTATGCTGAGCAATTAAAATAGTTTTAATTTGGTTTTTACCTTTTATCCGGAGAAATCTTTGATGTGTAGACATTAGCAGGTGTTAAATGATGTGCTAATTCGTTCATTAAACTTGTTACAACAATGTGATTTTCGGAAAGATCCTGAATTTTTTAATTTACATATAAGTTCAATCATTAGTTTATTGTTTTAAAAATAAATTGTGGCTTTTCGTAAATTCTTTTTTAGTAGTGTTTAGTTGTACAAAATAACTTAAAGTTGAAAACTACACTAACTTAATAAAAAAACGCATCATCAAATCGAAAATTAAAAAAAAAATATCCAAAATAAAATAATAAGACATTAAATTCCGAAAATACAGACAAGCAAAGCCCGTCATAAAATAAAAACAAATATTTTTGTACGCAAATACTACATTCAATTGCTGGCGTTTCGTTGCTCTTAAAATATGAACATCTATTTATACAGATAGTACAATAATTAGCTTTACTTTTAAATTGCAGATTCAGAAGACCTGATCATGTAGTCTTTAGTAAAATAAGTATTTGTATACAAATATAAACATTTTAAAAACAAATTTAGATACTTTAGGTTGGATATTTTACATTTTAAAACTTACTAAAATCAGTTTATGAAACTATTTGAAACATTTAGACTTAACATTGTAACTTTGAATATTCTTTTGAACTATAATAAAAATAAAACGAAATCATAACATTAAGAGAATTCAATGACTAGTTAAACTAGTTTTTTTAGGTTTTATTATCTATAAAAAGACTGTTAAATTGAATTTTTTACGTAGTCACAGAAAAAATCTAGAGATATCACAAAATAATTAAATTTATAAAAAAAATTGAATTAACCTTTAGAAAAATCTATATTGCAAATATCTGACGCTAATTCTCATATTTTCTATTGATTTAATCTAAACATTTTTTATGATTTGTTGTAAAAATAGGAATTATTATAAACATAAATAAATATTTTAAGACAAATTAACCTGTTGGGCTCTCGATTGAGAAGATAAAAACTCAATCCATGACCTTACTTCATGTTCATCAATACTAAATTCCTCTCCTAACAATTGGTTTCCCTTTACCTGTTACAAAAATATATATTAATTTGTTTATATTATCTAGTAAAGAAAAGGTAAGCTTTTATAATAAATAAAAAAGACATGGTTACTGAGTTATCAAACTACGTATGGGTGTTAAAAGACGCAAACAAAGACTATAACTTAAAATGGGAAATACTCTGCAGAACTAAATCAAAATCGAAAAACAACAAAACATGCCATTTATGTAGCCAAGAAAAGAACGAAAACGAAAAAATAGTTATCACTAAATAAAAGAAAAAAAGACAGCAACTCTGTCTTCACAACCAAAATATGTATATTAAAAGAACAAAAAATACTAATCAATAACATAAACAGCAACAAAATGAAACTAAAAATAAGAACAAACAACGCAAAACACAACATCAGTTAACTTAAGTTGTTAGCATAAGTTGTTTTTAGGATTAGCTAACTAAAATTATTCAATTTAATTTGAAAGTGTTTTTTTTGTGATTCTTTATAAAAATGTTTGCTATTTGCTTTATATTGTTCTGATGAAACACGTAATGCGTAGAAACTTTAGTAGACAATACGAACATTAGTTGTTTTGTTGTATTATTAATACTTATATTATCTATTTTTATTATCTGTAATGAAAAAAAAAACAGTATAGTAAGTTTTAAAAAAAATAAAAATAAGGGATTTTCTTTTCAAAACAATATTTTACTTTTTTTAAATTATATAACTTTTAGTCTAAAGCAGTGGTCTTCACGGGGTGCATCCATGCACACTAGTGTTCACGAAATTCATTTTGAAATTTTCACTAGAAACTGCGGAGTTTGTGATGAAGAGCAAAAACAAAAGGTCTTAAGCAAATTTGGAGAAAGTTTTATTACCTTGACTAGATATTCCGGAAAACTTTAGAAAATTCTACTAAATATTCCGGCAAACTTTCAAAACTTACACTAAATGTTGAGAAGTTTTTGATCAAAGAGCAAAAAATAAGGTTTTAAAGCATATTTAAGGAATGTTTTGAAACTTACACTAGATACTATAGGTAAATTTTATAAATAAGTACGACTTTACTTTAGGGGAATTTTGAACTTTGGTGCTTTATTCTAATTTTAGTGTGCACATAATTAATAACCGATAAGACCACTCGTCTAAATATTAATCCAAAAATGCATACCAATTAATAAGTAACAATTTTAGAAATTTACACTAATTGTACTATATAATAGTTATAACTTGAAATTATAAACTTTTTTTTACACCTAACTTTTTTATTATTTGCTTCTATATTACTACTATTAAATAATAATTTGTAGCTTTAAGAGCTTTATTCTTACTAATTACGTATAATTTCATAATTTTCTTAACTTATGTATGGCTTAAGATATTACGTACTATCATATTTAACACTGACCTGAATAGCTATATAAATTTTAGTAAAAATAATTATTGTTGTAAAGTTATATGCTAAACAAAAGAAGCTTGTCCTGCACAAGACGTTAAAAGGTATCCGTGGTGTGCGATTCGGTAACCGAAAGGTTTTTTCGTGCACCAGGTCCTACGACAAAATATTTTGAGCGTATTGTTGTCGTTCAATAAATTACATATTCTTTTATGCATTTCAAAAGTAAAACTTTTTTATATATCTGAAGTTTATAAAGTAACTAGAAATAACTTTACTAACAAGGCTTTTACTCTACTATTTTTTAAAAAAGTAACTAAAACTTTTAAAATATGGTCCATATCATTTTACATTTTTAAATAACTAAAAAGTAAAAAAACATACTTGATTATTATTGTAGATTGTGTTGGCAATAGATGTTTTTAATAAATCGATATTGTTCACTAGAGAGTCAAAATTCAGATATTCCATGCGATCCATAATTGAGCGACGAAGTGGATGCTGAGTATAATTTTATAATAAGATAGATTAAATATAATTTACATTTATTAAAATTTAATAAAAACTATATGCATGACTAAGTAAATTTAAAATTCAGATTGCAATATATATTTATTGATACAAGATTTACAATAAGTTTAAATTTGACTTAACTAAATTTCTGCTAAAGTTTTATCAAACTTATTGGAAACATATATAAGTAGGTTTTGTAATAAAAATTAAACATAATAGTTAAAAAAAAATCTATAACATTTGTTGATTTAATCGTAAATCAATATCAAATAAATAATCAAGACTAGTTTTAATTTAGAATGAGGTAGCTTTATATGATAAAGATATCCGCTTACAAACACATAAAAGCTTAGTAGCACCATAGCATTGTTTATATTTTAAATGCATCTGTAAAAATAAAAAATAATACATTTTATAACTATCAAATAACAAAAGCTTAAATATAATAATTAGTACTTAAACTTATATTGTTTATATGTCACTGTTCGAATAAACATAAGTGTCTTGTACTAATTTTAAAACATGTCAATGTTATGCCCAAAATTGACAAACTATATGGCCACTTTTTTAACTGTCAATAACTTTTCTGCACAAGAAATAGCTGTAAAAAGCTTAAATAAAAAAAACTAGACATGTAGTGTACAAAATCTTTTTATTCAATAGCATCATAAAAATATTTTGGTTAACACTTAATAGTTAGATACTTTAACAACTAAAAAAGGATAGTTAGCAAACTAGTGATCTATACTTCATACAGAGTGGCCATAGAATTTTTTTTTTTCAAATTCTCTAAATTTCTTAGAGGTTTTTTAAATAACAAGTTTTTTGTCCAGTAATAGGATAAAAACAAATTTAAGGTAAAAAATTGTCTTACAAACTATGATAACATTTAAAAGATACTGTAAATGTTTTTTTTATCATTTGTTTGCATAATGATAAATGTTACCTACTTAATTGAAATTACATTACTTTACATGTAAAATTTCTGTTTTTTAGGGACTTCTGTTCGAAATTTTAAAGGTCTCCAGTTTTTTTACCTAAATTGTTATTTTTTTAAATCACTATTAATAACTATAAATATTAAATTTAACCAAATAAAAAACTAATAATATAGAAGTAAAAAGTAGCTAATAAATGTTAGATGAATTATAAGTAAATACACACAATAAGATTTAAGTAATAAAAGTATGCATATAATTACATGTTACAACAATCTAATTATGCTAGAATTGTGAACAAGCTGTTGGTTACACAACTAAAGATAAAAAACCCTAATGACCAGATATTCTAGAAAGCTTTAATGATATAAACTGAAAATCCTTAAATAAAACTAAAAATTTTCTGACTTAATCTTTTGTATATTGAAAACTGTTTAATAAATGTTGCAGAAGAACTTTTGTCGGTACAGTGCTTCCTCGCTAATCCGGTCCTCGCTAATCCGGTTCCTCGCTAATCCGGCCGGTTTTAGTCGAGAAGTCACTTATTTACTTTAGCGTTTTTAGCGTTTAATTTCATTTTACTTCGAAAAAGTATTCAATTTACTTTATATAAGTGTGCAAGCAATATATTGTTACGTCATAATAAAGTATCATTTGTATAATCTTAAATTTTTTTTCATACCTTTCCCGCTCAGTTGTAACAAACTTGTTTATTATTCATTGCAAGTTTTCTGTCTTTGCTAAGCAAGTTACACTTTAATATACTACAATCAAAATATCTAGTTAAAAAATGGATAAGACAGCAAAGAAACAAAAACGCGTTCAACTAACAATTGAAAACAAGTTAAAAGTTTGCGAAATGGCAAACAATAATGTGCCTAAAGCTGTTATAATGACCCAGTTTAACATTGGTAAGTCAACTTTAAATGACATTTTGAGAGGCGAAGAAAAGTTCAAAAAGTTTAAAGCCGAAAAGGAGGAGCTGGGACTAATTGGAGCTGCTAAAACGGCAAAAAAAAAGTAGAGAGAGGCGTCTTTGACAAGCTAGACAGCGCCCTTTACATTTGGTTTCGTCAGGAACGTATTTTTGCGATATTTTGTTCTTATCCGGCCAAAGGCAAATCCGGCCGTATTTTCAAAAAAATCTTGCCCAACTTGGCCGGATTAGCGAGGAAGCACTGTAGTCCTAAATTGAGTGCGTATATAATTTCTACATTTTTATTTGTTGATCTCTTCCTAGATTAAATTTTGAGATGTTCTAAATGAGCCCTACTTATTAAAATAACAATCTGAATAAGTATTTTTATTGCTCAGTAAAGCGTATAGTCACGTAAAGACAACATTCAAATCAATAATCTTTCAGTACAGTATAGAGTGTATCGCAAGTTGTAGACATAGAATCACAAGCAGTGTCCAAGCACTCGTTTCATTTTCTTTCAAAAGAATAACACATAAATTGTTAATAGGAACATTACAATAAGATTTTCTGCTGTTTTGTTTTCTAGCCTACTATTAGTCGTATATTGCAGTACTTTTACATATATAAAATATTTATAGTAATCAAATATATTAACTTTAATAAAAGTTAAAAAAATTTAGTACAAAGGTGTTAAATTTTCCATAAGAATATTTAAAAGTTATTCTTTTGCTCACTAGATCATTGATTGCTGGAAAATTTTATATTGTACTATTTTTGCATTCACAAAATAAAATATACCAGATTTAACAAAACTGATTTATAATAAGAACCAGGCTTCGTTCGCAAAATTTTGCAATTTTAGACTGACATTCCACAGTTTAGACCGACTTTTTTTCCAAAAAAAAATTTTAAACACATTTACAGTTTTGCTTGTAACCAAATGAAACGACGTAAACTATTACTATGGTTCTAACTGCGTAACTATTATTAACAGATTTTTTGACATCTTTTTTATTAGGGTTGTCAAATATTTTTGTCAAAATTTCACCCAGGTTTTTAAAATTACATTTTTTAGGGTCTATTTTTAGTTTAAAATTAAGCTTAAAGTAAAAAACAGTGTTAAAAACTATAACAACATTGAAAAAATACTGTAAAGCTAGTTTAAATGTGAATTTTGATTTAAAAACTTTTTGAATATGACAAAAAAAATTATCTCTACAATTTGACATGCTTTTTCTGCTTTTTTTCTAATGTGTGTTAATATTTTATAGACTCAGTAGATCTGTTCTTAAATTTATTTGAGAGCAGTGAAACGCCATTAGTTGAAATAAAGTTTTAGCACAAGAACATCTGTGGTATCTCTACAATAGATTTTTGTGTCAAATCAAAATTTTACTACTTAACATGTAAGTTGTTTAAAATTCCGGGTTTGTTTTTCGAAGCTTTTCAAATTCCAGGTTCTTTTAGCCGGAATTTTCAAATTCCAGGTTTTTCAAGGATTCAAGGTTTTTTGGTAACTCTGTTTATTATTTTAATTTCAAAATTTCTTATTATAATTTACTTGAATACTGTTTTATAGTTATATATGAAATGATAAATTAAATTTAAAAACTAAATACTGTTCTATTCTAGCTAAAAAGAAAACTTACTGCTAGTTTAAAAACTAATACAACATAAATAAAATTATAAGTTTATAAGAAAAGACATGATAAATAACTTAAAATGTCCTAAATACAATCTAGTTAATTCTAATACACTTTAGAAAATTACGATAACTGTTTATTAAAAATTTAAGCAAAAAAAAAAAGTTGTTAAGCTGTCCGCTAGTCAGCGCTATCGAAACCAATGAATCCTTTTTCATAAAATTTCATAAGTAGTGAGAAAATTAGCTCAATTTTGTACTACAATCCGCAAGTAGCCTCTAAGATGCATGTAGCGGCTGTATGAGCGTTTCAAACTATGTACTATTTTCGTTTTAGTTTACTTTTACAGTTATTTTTAAGGTATACCAGGATTCAATTTTCTAAGTATTAAAGATTTTTTATTTGAACAAACAATTAAGTCCGAAATTTATTACAATTCTAATTTTTATTGCTAAGGGTTACTAAAGGTTTTTGAAAAATTTATTCAAAGTTTTTCAAAGCACAAGTATTTTTGTCCACTTTTGGTATAAAACTAAATTTAAGGTAAAAAACTGTCTGCAATGCTATAAAAATATTGAAAAGATGCTGTAATAAAACTTTTTAATGTGCTTTATAATAATTAAAGTTATAAATGATACAAAAATAAATTATTTATATAATATGTGTTTTGTATCTAATCAAAATTTCATTTTTTTACAAATAAAAATTGTTTGGAATTTTAGGTTTTTTAGAGATTTTGTTCAAAATTTCAGGTTTTTTGGCAACCCTGTTATTAGTTTTAAACTAGCTCAAATAGGCTCTAAATAAATTATTTTCTACTATTCAAAAAACCTAGTTATAGTAGTAAAGAGTTATCAATCTTAACAACTAAAAAAATTTTGGTTTGGAGAATAAAGCTGTTATAGGAGTATACAACTGATCAAGTCGTTGGTGACCCTGCTACGCTTCCTGAACCTACAACGAACCTAGCCGATGCCTTAGTTGGTTATAGATTACTAAATGAATTTAAAACGACTCAAGTTAAGTATTAACTATCTTAACTGAGTAAAAATTGAAGTTGTTACATTTAACATTGTACAGGATTACCTCTTTCTGAGTCAAAAAACTGCCCTGAGTAACCTTAAACTATACTGAGTTATCCTGAGTCTTTTTAAGTCCTTAAAAAAATTCGCTTCTGGCGCAAACTACTAATACCTCATGTTCATTTTTTTCTTAATATTTACAAAGAAGGTTGCATGTGTATGCTTCTGCATTAGATGTTCACTAAACTTTTGAAAAATACTGTTTTCAAAGATTAGACAACAAGAGTCTGTACTCATTTTTTAGTATGTTTTACTGAAAACAAGTATTTATAAGTTATAACAAAAAACATATTAATGAATTAAGGACGTATAAAACAGTATAGTTTTACTAAACAAAATTTTTTAAGCATAGTTAAACTTTTATATCTCTAAATTGTTTCTGTTTAATATAAAATAAAAATATTTATTTATGATTAAAAACAATAACTACAACGTTATTTCTAAGAATAATAAAGAACTAGCAGCAAGGCTAAAAAAATTTTAAATAAGCACTTAAAAATCAATAAAAACCATGTTCTTGAACTATATTGGTAATATAAGATAACAAAACATTGAAAATGGATAATCATTCTAGATTTAGAAAAAAATCTGCCCTGATATTTTTCGAAAGGTTTAAAACTATCCTAAGATTTTTATAAATAACAAAACTGTCCCGAGTCATCAGGAGTTTAAAAAGAAAATTCAAATTATCCTGAGTTACCCTTAGATTTTATAGAATTTAAAATATCCTGAGTTTTCATGAGAACGCTGAGTGTGTGGCAACTCTGATTGTAGTTTAAATTGATTTAAATGGGAGTTTTTAGCTGAAAATTGGATTTAATATCTTTTGTAACCCGTTCATATCTAGTCCCGATCATTCCTAACCCAATCACTTCTAACCCGATGATATCTAACCTAAAAAATTTAACCCAATTAGACAAAATTTGTTTACTTTTAGATTTTTTCAACCAGGATTTATTTTAAAAACAAACTAATCTAAACAACTTACTTTGTCTTTAACAAAACTTAATGTTTATATTGCTTTATTTAAAACATATTTTGAGTATTAATATTATTTTAACTTTTTAAAGTTTTTTAATATTTTTCTCATTTTGACTTTTTTCATATATTAATCTGCTTAAATGGTACTTTCTTTTTTAATTAAAAAAGATTTTTTTTTAAATTTGATTTTTTTTTAAACATGCTTCGAAGATTATTAAAGTAAGCTGTTATAACTATATTTCAGTTAGATCTTCTTGTGATTTACGTAACTAGAATATTTTTAATGCACGTAAATTCTCAAAGTTAAACCTTTACAGATGTAACTTTTATTTGAAAGCTTAAAATCGTCTTAGTTATTGAATAACCGGTATAAATTGAATAGTTTCAATGCGATTTCTTTTCGTTAAATAAACTTTAGACTTTATTAAAGTCATACATAATTAACTTTTTGTGTGTTTTAACTGTTAGGTTCGCTGAAAAAATGAAAAGAAATAACATTAAAAGAAAATTTAGTGTGCGTTTTATTATATGCATCGCATAATACTAAATAGGTGTATTATTTAAATAAAAAAAAATATTTTGTTTTTAATCGGCCAAAAGCTAATCCGGCATAATTACAAAAAAGCTTGCCCAACATAGCCGGATTAACAGGTATGCAGTTTACTTAAAAAATAATAGTGGAAAAATAGAACTATTTTAGTTTCCTAAAAGATAACTATTTCTTTGAACTCCAAATCAATTATAATAAAACAACAACTTACTTTAGTCTTTAGAACATGCTTTAACCTCTTAACGAAAACAGTATTTAGTTATTGTTCTAAGATAAGGAACTATTTATTGAAGAAAAAATTACCAAATTTTAGATATTGATAACTTTAGATTCACATATATTAAAAACCAACAAAAACCTAAAAAATACTGTTAATATCGTGCTAAATTTGCTATAGTTTTAAACTATATTTTTTTAAATAAAAATATAACTCTAAAACATAAACAAAATTTATAAAACAAAAAAATAATATCAGTTATATTATGGCAAAAATTTTAATGACCAAGCGAAAAAAATAAAATCTAGGGACTTTCACAAAATTTTCAATTTCATCTAGGGAAATCTAGCATTTTAGATAATTACAAAAATTTAGAAAAGTGGGAATCATAAAGTAACAATAGGTTAACTATATTATTTTAGAAGAAGTTTCTTTAAGAAAAGCTAAATATCTTTCTTTCTTCACAAGGCATTTATTTTACATACTAGTGAAACTAAATCTAATTAAAGTAAAGCGTATCGAAACCGCTATTATGTATATATTTTTTTTAATCAACTTTAACTAACGTCGTAAGAAGGTAGTGTAGAAAAGGTGACAGCGTGCAGTCTCTTCTTTGAAAACTTCTCGTGTTCCCACGCGGACAACTCAGTGTTGATGTTTATTTTCTTGTGGACCATTGAAGTTTCAATTTGGTACATCTCATTTTCAATTTCCTGCATTTTTTATTATCAATAAAATATCACTTTAAATTAAAGAGGTTTTTAATTAGCATTAAGGATTTAAATTAAAACAAAACATAAACTATTTAGAGCGGAGGTCTGCAGACCTATGAGGAATCGGCCAAATTTTAAAATCTTTATGCGCAGACCACAATAAAAGGAACAACTCTTTTGCGGGCTAAAGTATTTTTGAAAAAATTGGCTTTAAAATAATGTATATAAGTATGTAATAGCAAATGTGTAATTAAATAAACATCAAATAGGCAACACAGCTTACTCAGAAACAAATACAAAACATACAATATTATTATATTATTTATTGTGCAATGTTGGACTCAAGCATCAAAACCTGAGCCACTTAAACAGGAGACACAAGAAGAAAATAAAAAAAATAAATTACCACAAAATATAAACATAAACAAAAGATCATACTAAGTTAAAATTATGAAGAACTCATTAATAAGTTAAATTATTTATTTGCGAAATATAAAAGGCGATAACTTAGTACATTTCTGCAAATCTGCAGAAACGCATACTTATGTGCGCAAAAACTTGCTTATACTTCAGCTTGAAAAGACTCTGCTTTTTTAGCTTTTAGTATTCATTTATACTTAGTTATGCACTGAGAAAAATTTTTGTTATATATGTACTCTTTAGCACTTTTAGTGTCGTAAAAATTAAACGAATTAAATACATCTAAATTGTGTACATTTAGGGCATTAAAGATTTAATTTGTCAAAAAGCTGCATTGCAAAATTGATTCTAATGGAAGCTGTAGCTTTTTCTTCAAAAATCAAAATCATACCATTTTATGTTACAAAATTTTGCATAATTTAATCTTGTAAATTATTGACTACGTTAAATGTTTTAAAGTTAAATTGTGATTTTCTTATACTTATTTTCAATAAAAGTTTTTTGGGTTTACACAAGTGGCAACACATAAAGAGTCATAGGGGGTGTGGACCAAAATAAACTGCCTTGTATTCAGTTATCACTCATAATTCAACATTCCATTTTTGAAGCATTAACATAACTGCATATTAATTAGAGGTAGTTTAAATTTCTGTGTTCCCGCTAAGACGTTATTAAGCGTCATTTTAGATATTTCAATTTTTGCAGATTCATAACTTTTTTGAGCTAGCTACGTCCCTGGTACATACTAAAAAGAAATGATAAATACGCATCCGTAAGAAAGTATAACCAAATAAATAAATTATCGTACAAAACTAATAAAATTAATTAATATTACAAATAGAGAAATAAACAAATCAGTAATTAATTTATATGAGTTAAATTATTTAAAAAAAACATTGTATTTAATGGAAAGTTATGGATTTTACAGATATTTATAGTATTTATATCAAATCTTTTTAGTTTTAAGCGAAAATGTTCTACCCTCTCACACGATACCACATCCTGTGTTAACTTGTTCCACATAATCTTTGCTCTGTGAAAAAATGAACCTTGCCAGAGACTGTTATGAAAATTATGAATACATTTTGTTTTTCGAACACTTTCCTTAACTGATATTTATTATGGGAAAAAACTGAAAAATTTACTGAAAAACCCTTATATTTGCTATTAATAATTTTATAAATAGTAAATAAATCAAAATCCTATCTTCTATGTTCTAGATATTTCAATCCAAGTTTAACCAACATATCATTATATGATGTATTATATATGTTACAACGACTACATACAAAACGGGTAAAATTTGTTTGCACCGACTCAATTTGATTAATGTCTTTTTTAGGGTGACCAAATTTGTGTATTGTATTCAAGCTTAGGACCAACGTATATTTTAAATAGTTTTGTCAGAATAGTAGCTGAATTAGTTTTAAAACTTTTTTATATTTGATAGGATGAAATTTGAACAACTTTATATAAAAAGTTTATGTGTTCATTACATTTTAAATTTTTAGAGATGTACATTTCTAAATCATTAAAAACTTTAACTGTTGGTATCTTAGTGTTATTGATTGTTGGTCAATCGAATGCATTTTGAAAAAAGTCTGAAGTTGATACATCAGTAACTTCATTTTTTAATTCTAAAAACTTTACTTTCAAACAAAGCTTAAAATTGCCGTAAAAGCTTTAAATAAAAAAAGTTTTACTACAGTTAGTTTTCAATTTACGTACTACTTTTTAAAATTGTTATTTTAAGTTATAATATTAATATTTTTTTTTATTTTTTTTTTTAATTTTCAACTTTATTTTGCAGCTCCTTATATATAACAGCTTCTAGTAGTAAAAAATCAATTTTAAAAATTAAGGTTCATTAATTATTAAAGTCAACTGTAGCAAGTCATACTGATTCCTACAATAAAACATAAGTCTTTGATAAGCTAAGAGTACATACTTACTTAAGTATACAATAAATATTTTTTATAATTACACTAAAATTTCCTTTTCACAATTATTACGTTTTCCCTTAAAACTACATTACTTTAATAAAACTGAACTGCAAAAAAAGAGCTTATCAGATATAAATTTATTATTATTGTAAGTTTATTGTCATACGAAGGACCCAGGCATCAAAACCTAGGCCACTTATACAGAAAGTCATACAACAAAAAGACAAAAATAAACCAAAATTGTACATTAAAAATGAAAAAAAAAAAGTTTAACTAATTAAAGTTTAAAAATTAACATAAAAACACAAAAATTATAACACAAAATTTATAATTCCGGTGCTTCCGAAAAGAGAACAACAATATCCTACTTCAACTTCACCCGAACAAATGGTTTCACTCCAAAACTGGTTTCACTTTCATTCGAACGACTGGCTTCACATTATTTGAACAACTGGTTCAGCCTTCATTTGAGTAACTGGTTTAACTTTTATCCATACAACTTGTTTCACTTTTATTCGTATAACTAGAACCGCTTTTATCTGAACAACGTTTTTCACTTTTGTTAGGAGAGCCTGCTTCATATTTACTTTCAAATCTTTAATACTCAGATAATTCAGCGTTTGTTGGACTTTCGTAGTAGCTGATAAATGTTGAGAACACTGACTATAAACAAAACTTAAGAACCCAAGGCCCCAAGCACTTTAACAGGCCAATAAACTATGTATTAAGGAACAGGTTTTGTTATACACAGAGGAAAGATGCCGCTAATAAAATAAAGCTATAGATTAAACCAAATTAGACAAATACAACCAGTGGTTAATGAAGAAATAACAACAACAAAAAAAAAATTACTTATGAATTTTGCTGACAAAATATTTATTTAAATCAAACTTTTTTAACCTTAACCGAAAATGCTCAACTTTTTTACAAGAAACTAATTCGTTTGCAAGCTTGTTCCATAATTCAACTGATCGATAAAAAAAAAGAATTATGCAAAACATTATTCAGGGTTCGTGCGCGAAATTCCTTTTCATTTAGCCTGACAGAGACCTATTTAGCCTGACATTTTTTCAAAGTAGAAAAAATCACCTTCAGAAGGCATTTTGGGTATCGGGGGGTCTTAATTAGCAAATTAACGCAATAAAAGTATTCACAAAACTACTTTTAAAGAAAATAAAAATTTAAATGAATTATTTTTCAACATCTATCAATCCCTTACCCAGCAACTTGAATATTTTTAACTGGTCATTATAATTTCTGCTTCAATGAATTCATACCTTTATTAAATTTTGGGGCTTAGTTACATCCACAACTTATCACCCATATACAAGGTTCGTGTCAATTAGTACTTGAATTTGTCAATTATAAGTTACATGACTGGACCAGAAGCTTTTATTAAAACAGAAATTTGAAAAAGTCTGTAAAAGAAAAACAAAATGTAATTAAACACATCTCTCAAAAACTTTATGTTATCATTAAAGAATCTAATTTTTTAAAATAACTAACCAAAATAATCATGATATTACATAAGTAATTTTTAGTCTTGTGAATATCTCTAATAACTTTGAATAAACAGAAAATAAAATATGTGAACAAACTGCTAAGAGTATTAATCTATAAAGTATTTGGTATAAAAGCCTTTATATTAGAAATTAAAACAGTTTAACCAACTAAGCTCTGAAAAACAAAGCTCATGTAAACAAATACAAACAAACAGTCAAGTTGTTGAACTAAACTGTAATGTTTAAACTGTACTTTTTTATGAATTTTTATAGTTATGACGTATATAATCTACTAAAAACAAAATAATGAAGATTCTTAAAATTATTTTAGAGATTCAACAAAAGGTTTTAAGCACTTATTTTTACAAATACTGACTGATTTTGTCTTTAATAACTAAATCTTTATTTAGAAATAAATTCACATCTCAATTTGATCTTAATTAAAAAAATTTCATGCATTTGAACTGACAAAAACTGAGATTCTCAAATTTTTAAACACAAAAACTGATTTAGCCTGACGTTTTTCAACCTTTTTCAAAAAAACTGATTTAGCCTGATTTAGCCTGACGCGCACGAACCCTGATTATTATTGAAATTATGTCTGCATGTAAATTTTCTGTTGTTACCTCTCAGTAAATAAGTACATTTATGAGGTTCAAAAATAAACTGTAAATTAATTGTAGTTTCACTATTAATCAGTTTGAAAAAAGTAATTAAGTCAAACTCAATCCTTCTATACTCTAAAGACTTAATACCAAGTTTTGAGAGTCTATCAAAATAAGATGTGTATGAGATGTTGCAACGGTTGAAGACTATTCTTGTATATTTTCTTTGAATGGATTCAAGATGGTTAATATCTTTCTTCAGGTATGGAGACCAAATTGGTGTGTTGTATTCTAACTTAGGACGAATGTAAACGAGATATTTTTTTTTTAGAATGTTTATATCTGTAGATTTAAAACTCTTTAAAACTTGAAAAGAAATAGTTGATGCAATTTGATAAACGTAATTGATATGGTGGTTCCATTTTATGTTTTCAGCAATAAAAATTCCGAGATCTTTAAACACTTTAGTTGAAGGTAACCTTATGCTGTTTATTCTAAATTCAGAAGTGATACTAGATGTATTTTTTTGAATGTTTAGAACCTGAAATTTACTAGGATTTAAAACTAGTTTTCTTTCTTTTAGCCAATGATAAATTTTATCCAAAGATTTTTGTAGAATTGTGTCAGAATGGCTAAAAATTTTTGTATCGTCTGCAAAGAGAATTATTTTGCTATCAACATCTACTTCTAAAGCTATATCATTGATATAAATTATAAATAAAAGTGGGCCAATAACCCCTCCTTGAGGCACTCCACTGAAAACAGGTAAAGACTCTGAAAAAGTGTTACCAATAACTACTTTTTGGGTTCTGTTTTCAAGAAACTCTTTGAACCAGCTAACTAAACTTTTATGAATTTTGTATTGAGTTAAAGTCTTTATTAGTTTAAAATGGGATACAGAGTCAAAAGCCTTTTGAATGTTTGTGTAAATAACTTTAGTTGACTTATTGCTTAGAAATGAAACCAACCATGAGTGTAAGCAATTCAACAGTTGATAACTAGATGATCGATTAGGTAGAAAACCAAACTGTTTATGTGAAATTAGCTTATTTAAAAAAAGGTGATCAAGTATTTTTAGAGAAATTATATGTTCGAAAATTCTACAAAAACTGCTTGTCAAAGAAATGGGTCTGTAGTTTAAAGGGTTGTACTTACTACCTTTTTTGTGCACTGGTATGACATATGAGACTTTCCACTGGTTTGGTACAGAGGATGTAGCTAGTGAACAATTAAAAATTAGTGAAATTGGAAGAATTAGGGAATAAATAGTACGTTTAATAAAATATGAAGGAATGTTTTCAGGCGTTCTGATTATTTTATCTTTTAAATGATTAACAGACTTAATTATTTCATCATTGCTAATGAAGAAGTTTTTCATTTCCAAACACTTTTTACTAACAAGTTTAAAATTTTTGTCATCACAATCTTTAATAAATACCTTTTGAAAGGACCTGTTAAAAAAAGAGGCTTTATCAAGTTCTGATATTATTGGAAAATTATTTTCATTAATTAATACAGGTAAAGAAGGTGTTAACTTGAGCTTTGATTTTACATAGCTGTAGAATTTTTTTGAGTTTGTGTTTTGGCAAAAACGTTTTTCATGTTCTATGTTGAACACTTTTACTGCTTTTTCATATTTTTTTGATACAGTTTTGTATTTTTGTATCATCTGCTTATCTAACTTACATTGTTTGTAGAGTTTTAGTTTTTCTCTTAACAGCTTTTTTATATCAGAAGGATATGTTTTCATTTTTCTGTCTTGTTTAATCAAAGGCACCAATTGTTTAATTGAAAAGTTTATTGTTTTGATAAATTTATCATAAAACATTTGTAGATTTTTTGAGTTGTTAAAAAGAACTTTCCAATTTATTTCTGATAAAAATTTATTAATATTCTCAAAATTTGCTCTACGAAAATCTGGATAAAGTGATTTAGGAGATGGTTTTTTACTTTTGTGAACACTTATCCCAAACAATATAACATTGTGATCATTTATATTTGTTAAAGGTGAATCAACCAAATGAAACTTAACTCTATCTAATGCCATATAATTACAAAGCAGTAAATCGACGATATTACCGTTCTTATGGGTAGGTGAGTCAATAAGTTGTGTAAGGAGATTATCTGAACAAAATTTAATAAAACATTTGTGACAGTCATTGTAGGTTGTGCTTGGGATATTCCAGTCTATATTTGGCAAATTAAAGTCACCTAAAATGTAAAAAGGAGACTGTTTTGGAATAAGGTTTCTGATTAAGTCGATCATGTTTGAAACAACAGCTAGAGATTTAGAGGAACTTGGAGGGATGTAGACACATAAAAATCTCAATTTGAGTCCTTTAAGAATCAAATCAAAACATAAAAACTCAAAACCATCAGATGAAACAAAATTAGTTTTTACTTCAATTAATTTTAAAAAGTTTTTAAATATAACAGCAACGCCTCCTCCCCTGCCTATTCTGTCATTACGGATTATATTATACCCTAGAGGACAAAAATTTGAATAAATAACATTTGAATTTAACCATGTTTCAGTTAAAAAAAATAAATCTAAATTTTGTGTACACATATAACATTCAATGAAGCTTATCTTGTTTAAAATAGATCTTATATTAGTATATGAAACATTTAAAAATAAATCTCTACTAGAGGTTAAACTATTAGAATAAACAGTGCCTGAGGCCTTAGTATTAGAACAATTAAAAATTTAAACTAGATGATTTAAGGTGCATGTCAGTGTTGAAGCTTGACTTATTAGGCCTAGAGATCCTCGGCGTTAAACCGAAAGGGCAGTTGAGTACTTTCAACTATTTTGTTTTGTTTTATAACGTATCTTATGTTCAAATTTTTACTTTCAGCTTCTGCTTGTTTTAGTTCAAATCTCAATTTTCTAAAATGTTCCATCTCTGATTTTGTTCGATCAATATTAATGTAGATACTAATTTGTTTTCCCAGATGCTGTATTTTAAGGTTTCTTAGACTCAAGAGTCGTTTTCTGCTAGATTGTGTCAGTAGCTTCAAAATTATTGGTCTCGTTTTATTGCAGAGGTGTTTACCGATACGGTATAATGTATTTAATTCAGTTTCAGCTATCTTGTTGGAACCTAGAGAACTTTGTATTTTATTCAGGTAATTTTTTGCATTTTCTACCGTATAAACTGATGTATTGCTAATGTTTTCGGGAATATTAAATACTATGACATTTAAAGATTTTTTTTCTTTCAATTTCCTTTCAGTTTCAGCATTTATTTGATGTGTTACTTACTAATGACAATTTACTGTCAATGTTACTAATAAAGTCTGGTTGTTTTTGAAAGGAGTTTGTTGATGCTTCTGCATACATTGAAAGTTTCTTTTCAAAATAATCAAACTTTTTGCAGAACTCTGTTTTAAATTTCATAAAACTTTCATTTAGTGAACTGATTTTGTGATCAAGAGACTTTTCTGTTGTTTGTTTCTTGTAGACCTCCTCATGAGTTTTTTGTGTATTCTGGATACTGATTTCAAGTTCCTTGATTTTAGTTTCATACTGACTTTTCAAGTTATGGATTTCTTTTTCCATTGACTGAAATTTTGCATAATTTTTTCTTCATAGTTGTAGCAAACTTTCCTTTGTTGCTTTACTAACTTTGCAGTTTTCAATGATACTTTTTATTTCCAATTCAGACATATTAATTTACTTAAATATAACCTTATTCAATATTTAAATATCAATAAAAACTTCTAATCGTAGTAAAATAATTTTACATTTCAATGTCATAAACAAAGCTTGTTTATTTTTTGGTACTATCAAAAAAACAGCTTTTAGGTTGAATATAATTAAACTATTTTATAGTATTCAATAACTACATAAATGGAATTTTAACGTAAAAATTAAAAAATATAAAAACAAGGCAATTATAAACTATAAAATAGATTTAATACTTTCTAATTAGTAGTTTAAAAATAATCCTACAATATTTAATAATAAATAATGAACTTTACCAAACGACTATCAACAACAGTATCCAAGACAACCTACGACCGATTTCGTCCTTAATAGGACTCATCTGAACTTTATTGATGATGGCTGTAACAAATACTGGTTAAAATTGATCAAACGAGCGTAGACTAAAATCTCACATTAAGCTGACATGTCTTATGCGTTGGGCTGTAAACGATTTGGTTGCGTCAATGTTTCGTACTTTACCCACAAACGGTCGCTTAAGTGTTATGCACTAAAAGCCCACTTGGTCAGATCTCAACAGCGGTCTCTCGCGACTATGCCTGCCTGATGAGTCCTAATAAGGCCGAACCCGGTCGTAGGTTGTCTCGGATATTGTTGTTTATGGTCGTGTGGTAAAGTTTATTATTGATGACGCGAATTATCTCAACTTTTTTGATGATGGCCGTAATAAATACTGGTTACAATATTTACAAATAAATTTTCATATTCACATGAGCTAAAGAAGTAAGTTTGAAATCTATACAAAAGAAGCCTATATCAGTCATAATATGCTATTATGCTAGAAATACTAAAAAAAATCAAGAATTAATTAGATCTTACTTGTTACTACCATTACGATTATAAAGGGTATATGGGAGGGGTAAAACAATTTTTTTACAACTTGATATTAATTTGTAGAGTTTTAGCTAAGCTAAGAGTTGCTTTTTATAGCTTTAAAGTTCAAACAAACCTTTGAACATTGCCATTTAAATTCAGAGAGTACAACAGGTTACTTATGAAGGAGAAAACTAAAATAGTGAATAAACAAAAATCACTAAAATCTATCTTCTGCTACATTTTTGAGATAAATGCTTTAAATTTTCAGGAAATAAACCATGCAATATTTAAAATAATCTTTAATATCAAATTAAAAAAAAAAATTAGTTTCTTGTTTCAAAAAACATAGGAGATAGATTTATAGTTTAGTTGTCTTTTTTGTCCTTTTTAGTTTGCACCACCCATAAAGAACCTATTGAACTATCTAACTTTGATTGCTTATATATCAAAAATTACTTTAAGTTTAAACAAACTGCAAATAGTATTTGATAGCTTACTTAAATATGTAAAAATCAAGACTAAAAAGTTGTGTTTTATCTACAACTCCCCTTGCCCTTAACGTATTTGATAAACGAAAAGTTTTATATTAGCGTACATTTCAAAATACTTTCTTAATGCATACATTAAGTCAATACTTTAAGCATTTATTTTTTATATATGAAATACAAGAGTCTACCCGCATGTTGAAACCTGGTGTCACAGTGCGTTGTGAAACAGTAGGTGCTTAAACCTTCTTTTTATAATAACGAATATAGCTGTCATCTAAAGTATAAATAAGTCTAGTCAATAAAAGTAAGAACGCTTAAAATGGCAATTTTTTTTCTATTGGAATTATATTAAGTAGTAACAAAATAGTTCATTTTGAAAAACATTTATAAAGGTATAGATCAGGGATCGGCAGACATTTGGTGGTTGCGAGCCAAACATCGAAAGTAAAACTATTCGCAAGCCGAAGTTGATGTTTTAATCTCCATGACAGATCCGAGATATTTAGTGAAATTTGTACCTAAATTGTACCTAAGACCTTTTTTCGGGGAACGGGTCTAAATTGCACGAAGACAAAATAGCACGAGCTTACTAAATTGCACGAATGCACAAAAATGCACGAAGCCAAATTTGCACGAGGGCACAAAGTTGCACGAGGGAACAAAATTGTACGAAGACGATTTTGCACCAAGGGTCAATTTTGCACGAGTTAAATTTTTGCACGAGAGTAAAAAATACAGAAGAAGTAAAAAATAAAAAGAGAAAAAAACACCAAAAAAAAGTTATTGTGCGAGGGTAAGGGTTAGGAGTAACAGTGATAATAAAAATAATAAATAATGTTAATAAAATTTTAAAACTAATTTTTTAAAAACAAAAAAAAACAGCTTACCGACCGAGGGTAAGGGGTAACAATGGTAGTAAAAAATAAAAACAAATTAAAAAATAAAAATTAAATTAATACAGAAATTAAAAACAAAATAAGTTTAACCCGTGCAAAAATGTCTGCTCGTGCAAAAGTGACCTTTCGTGCAAAAGTATCTTCGTGCAATTTTGTACCCTCGTGAAGTTAGTCTTCGTGCAATTTTGTGCACTCGTGCAATTTTGTCCCCTCGTGCAATTTTGTACGCTCGTGCAAATTAGACAGCTACCCCTTTTTTTGATCTTCATTTCAAAACTCAGAATGTCTAGAGCAAGTTTCAAAATTGGAGGTCAAATTTGTATGTTCGCAGGCCGCAGTTTTACCTTTCATTGGCCGTATCCGATTTAAAATAAAACCATGCTCGCAGGCCACGGTTAGCCTAACTTTGAAATAGATCTATATAAAAGTTTAAAATAGCTAGAACTAATATTTTGACGTTATAGGATGTGCGGAGCATATTAAACTACAACAAATGTAATTGTATTTTACATTGAAAAATGCAATAAAGTTAAAAAATGAAATAAACTGAAACAAAATATTTAATAGTATACTTTTGATTGTTGAGGAAACAATTGTGCAACTCTACTTTTAATAAAATAAAAATTTTTTTTCTTTTTGCAAACAACGTTTTGCTAAAAGGGTTCATCAATTCTTATAAAACTAAAAATGCATTCTTTTTCAATAAGAACTTTTAATTTTATAAGAACTGACGAGCTCTTTGAGCAAAATAATGTTTACAAATCAAACTTTTTAAAAATTTAGTAGTATAGAACATTTAATAATAAGAGATTACTGTTTTAAAGGCAGTTTAAGGTTGCACCGCTCCCCCTATGACATCATCACGTGTCGTTAGTCACATTCAGAAAAAAAATCCTAAAATTGTCGGTTTTTACTTGAAGCAAAAGTTTTTGTTTAAATTTTAAATTACAATAAGAAGATTATTAGTAAAATTTTATCGATAATTTAATAAAAATGACATGTCTATAACATATATTATAAAAACTTAGGAGCATATACTTTTTAATAACTGGAAGTTTGTAACTATTTTTATATTTCAATCAATTATAAACCTTGTTTGGTAAGTTTAGAAAAAGTATAGTCTAAAATTATGATAAAAAGTTGTATTGTAGACTTTTATAAAAATTGAGTACTTGACTTAAGTTAATGATGCTTTAACGTGAAACTTAGTTGTTATGAAAAACCAATATTAGTTATTAAACACGTATAAAGTTTATAGGTCATACAATAGTATTTTAATAAATTTTGAAAACTATAACTTTTTAGTTAATATGTTCTTAAAAACAAGAAATTATAGAAAAATAATACTGCAAACATAAACAAACTAGATAAGATAATTGACTATCATTGGATTTAAAGTAATATAAAGGATGTCCTTAATGCAATTCTATAAATTGGCTTTAAACTGGGTGGCCAAATTATTTCGGCAAACTTTTTCCAGGTTTTTGAAATTACTTTTTTTTTTCTGACCATTTTTCGTAGTGAACTAATCTAATATAACTCAGAAAAATAAAACAATCTTTGTGAATCAATTGTAAGTCAAAGGATTAAAAAAACAATTGTTTTACAATATTTTTTGTGTACTTTAAATTGTGTACTGGCATCTTCAAGTTGTTGATACTGATAGCCTCTTTAAAGTATTTATTGCTTTTAACAAAAGTAACTTTTGTTAAACATAAAAATAGTTTCTAGTTTTTCTTTGATAAACTTGTGTGTAAATTTTGTTAATTTACGTGTTTTGATCAACTAATAGAATTTATGAAAAAGAAAACAACAACGCCTTAAGTGTATAGTGTATAGATGACGTAAAGCTAAAAAGTTAAACTAACCAACAAAAGGTATCAAAAAACTTAATCAATAAGTATTATAACCACAGAGATATATAAGATCACTTGAATTAAAAAAAAAACTTGTATGGTTTTATCATAGTATAAATCTAAACTATTAACCATGATTAAACAAAAACAATAAACGTAACTAAATGATACTTATTATAGCTACTTTAAATTCGCTAGGCACAACTAATGACTTATAACTTGTAAAGTTAAGTTTTATTATATATGCTATAAATACATTTAGCATAAAACATTGCATCAGACATTTTTATTTGGCTCTGCTCTTATTTTGCTATTGCTCTTAATTTTCTCTTCTCTTAGTTTTCTCTTAATCTAAGCTCTAATAAGCATCAGTCAGAAATAAGTTCTGGTTGACTGACTTTACATGACATTCAAAACAATGCCTATACGCGACTATGCCTGCCTGATGAGTCCTAATTATGACGAAACCGGTCGTAGGATTGTCTCGGATGCTGTTGTTGTTGATCTTGCGGTAAAGTTCATTAATTATTTAAAACGCTGGAAAGGCAAGTAAAAAAGTAGTTTTATTAATGAAAGTAATAGCTTAACTAATAATTTATCAATTACTAATCAAAAACTTGTATACACTTTTTTTAAGTCTAAAAATGATAAAACTTACAATTTTTATAATATCAAAATTGTTTAAAAACTAAAAATTAAAAAATAGTTCAGGTTTTTTTAGGATTTTTGTACAAAATTCCAGGTTTTTTCAGTTTTTTTGCCTAAATTGTCAAATTTAAGTTTTTTCAAGGTTTTTTGGCCACCCTGTTAAAACTAGCTAAGTATATTAATAATTTTACGAACAATTATTCAACATATTCGAAAAAAACAAACTTTTTGAATGTAACTATAAATGTCGTAGGCAACGGATCCTTGTTTTGGTGGTTTTGAAACGTGCAAATTAAGTGTTTCAGGGCCATCTTGCTGCTTCATGTTGGCAAGTGCTTCTAAACAAATTACCAACTTAGCATTAGAAAGCAATGTGTTTGAATAATGGGCGTTGTTCGAGTACGCTGAATTCTCTAATGACTCTTCGATGTATCGTTTTGATCCAAAATAGTTGAATTTTCCACCGCTTGATAACAGAAAAAGCATGTTGTACCTGTAGCAATTGTAATTAAAATAATTAATTAAGATTTATTAAATTTTTCAAAGAAGTACTAAATCAAAGAAAAAGTACTTCCTTTATTTTGTAAATCTACAAATTAAAAACAAGTATAAAGTACTCTAGTCTAAAATGCATTTAAAACAACATATTACTTATTAAATTCATGATTATTTAAAACAACATTGTATTTGCATAGTAGTTGCTTTATTCAATTGATACATGTTTCGTTGTGTTAAACAATTAAAAAAATTTTACTAAGTTCCAAAAAAAAGCCAGTATGCAAAAAGGTAGAGAAGATAAAGAAGATGAAAATGTGTATTTACTTTGTATAAGCCAAAATTATAATAAAGTAATAGTATTCACCACAATATCTAATAGTATTTCACAGTGTAAAATTAAGTAAGTGTAAGTTAATTAATAAGCATTAACTAATAATATTAAACTATAGTGACATGAAAGATTACAGTTGATTATTTATGCAACATAAAATAACTCCTAGTTATATTTAAAGCTTTAAGTTAAGGACGGTAATATAAAACAGTCTAAATAATACCAAAATTAAATTAAGTTTATAACAAAAATTAAATAAACTGTATTTAAAATAATTTTAGTTTTCAAGAATAATTAATACTTAAAATAAAGTTGCAGTTAAACAATGGAATTTTTGAATAAAGTTTATGTCGTAATAATATGCCTGAAGTTTTACTTATATTTATAAACAGGTACAATTAGCTATAAGGTAATAAAATTTTGTTTAAACACGTTAAAAAGTTATAAGTATTATTATAAAAAAACAACAACTAAGGGCATAACGGGTTTAACTTGTTTTTTTTACAAGTTGATCTTTTTTTGTACAGTTTTATCTCAGCTATCAGACATTTAAAAATGTTTTAAAAAATGGAAAGTAAATTTTGAGATATAAGCAATTAAAGTGTAAGCTCAGTAGGTTCCTAATGGATGGCGCATATAAGATCAGCGAGAAATTTTTTACTGCAGGTTTAAACTAACACTTATTTGTCTGGTTACTTTACACTCAGATAAGTTTTGAAATCTTTATCTAATAATAAATTTTAACTTGTTTTTACAACAAAATTACATTAGCTTATAGCTATTTAAATTTATTAATAAACGAAGTTAAATTTCATGCACATTATTATTTTTTTTAATATTCCACTAGTCTAAAAAGCAACTAGTGTACTCACGGGTAAGATGAATGTGGATATATGTTGGTATAGTATAGAATATATAGTCAACTGCATCATTATAAACCATCGTCCTAGATTATTCGTAAAAATCTGATTAAGTTAATATTTTATTTACAAACTAAAAAAACAAAGATAAATGATAACTACAGCATACTTATTAAAATTAATATTTAAACTTTTTTTAATTTTGCAGTACTTTTTCTTTATTGAACTAACATATGTTTCTATGTGTTAAGCGAGTTAACACACTTCAACGGAGCTCTGTAAAAATAAATGCTGTAAATAAAGAACAGAAGACAAAGTATGTAAAAATGTGTGTTTACTAAAGATGAGTTTTAATTATAGATTAATAGTTAATATTAGGTACATTCCGACTGTTATAAATTGTTAAAAAATAAGTAAAACAACTAACTATATTAATTTATTTATTTTTTATACAGTCCGATTTAATAAAACATACCTTGTACCTAATATTAATCTACAATTATGACTTATCTTTAATAAACACACACATTCACATACTTTATCTTCTATTCTATCCTTACAGTATTTATTTTTTACAGAGCTCCGTTGAAGTTTGTTAACTCACTTGACACACAGAAGCATATGTTAGTTCATAAAAGAAAGAATAAAGTGAATTTTTTTATCATAAATTACAGCGAACTTGATTCGCTAGGAACTTTATTGACAAACGATTAGCTTGAAATTTTGAATATTTAAAACTTATAACAATATACTCAAACATAAATATACAATCCAATAACTAATAAGCTCATACTTAAATATTAAGATAACAAACCAGCTACATCTTATAAATAAACATTCCGAAGTATTTTAAATTGTAAGTTCACAACGCACCACCACCTGACTGCCTACTGCCACTGCTTTAAAAACGTTGTCTGTTTGATAAAGAAAGCAAAGAAATTTACTCTTTTTATACGTACAGACTAATCCATTACTATAACAACAATTTATATCCATTTACGAAATTTTAAAGAGGCAAATAAAAACGTAGAGAAAACACATAAATTTTACTGCTGCCTATAACGCGTTTTTTATTACATATTCCCGCTACTAAACTTAGTTTTTCTTTTTAATTTATAAAATTAGAGTCGCTTATGGCGATTCAAGTCAATTTCTAAATAACTATTTTATTTCAAGTATTAGTTAATTTAGAAAGCTTTAATGCAGAGCTTGGCAACGTTTTTCAATCAACGGGGCCGGATCCAGAAAAACTAGTTTTTTGCGGGCCGGAGCATTTTGAATAAGTGATTTAATGAATCCAGTATACAGGTCCAGCTGGATAATGACTTTCAGATCCGGGTGCGGCCGAATATTAATCTAAAAAACTTATTTGGATCGGACTGGATACTGATATTAAAAAAAGATCCAGATCCGTCAGATTTTAATTTAAATAAAAGTTTCGGATCCGGCTGGAATCTAATTTTATGGATAAGGTTGGTCTCGTTTTTGAACTCTTTTAGTTCACAAAACTTTCTTAAGTCTGACAACTTAAGATGTAAATTGAGACATTTCAGATGTTTATATGATGTCTATAAATAGAATTGACATGGTAATTGACAAAGGTACGTATGCAAAATATCATACTTCAATAAAAATTCTGCTTAGGGTAATTTGAAAAAAGGATATTTCAACTAAGTTAGAACAACACAAAACATTAGTACAAACTAAATTTAAAAAGCTAATTTTAAACATGTTTCTAATGTCAAATTCTTACAGTTTTGTTTTGTAAAAATATGATATATGAATATGATATATGTATTTTTATAAATCTTTTGTAATACTGACCCTTAGCGGGCCTGTCACTTCGCTCGCGGCCAGTCATTTTCACTCTGCGGGCTGGATTCGACCCGCGGGCCGTACGTTGCCCAGCCCTACTTAAATGAATTTAAGGGTATCTCACTTCGATTGTAATTTTAATTTGAACTATTTTGTTTTAAAACTACTTTATTTTATCATTCCTAACTTAAAGCCTTAAATATAATTTGTATAAGATAATTAATTTATGTTATATAAACAATCACTTTCATAACACTGACATTTAAATTTATGTATTAATTCTTACTAATTTACTTACGCTTACTCCGTTTTACATTGTGAATGATAGATAACTATCGTAATTACTGTTATTAGTTATCAATCTATTATAGTTATAGCTTTTAGTATTCATCTTCTTTGTCTTTAATCTTTTTTGCAGTACTTGTGTTAATCAGTTAACTGTTTAACACAGAGAAATGTGCGTCAGTTGAAAATGAAAATCTGTGCGAATTCTTGTTATTACTGTATATTCCAACGAGTTTGTTAAGGATCTTTAGTAGCTAACTACTGGCAAGTAATTTTCTAAAAATTCAATTACTTTTATCTATTTTATCCAATTGAAAACTTTAACGTATTTAAATAAGTCATGAAATTTTTATTTGAAATTTATAACTTAAATAGAGTAAGGATTTTTTCAATTATTTTGAATCCTGACAAAAACGATCCTTATTAATGTTTTACAAAATTTTATTAATTTTGTATTCTTAAGTACAGTAGACTACCGCTTAAGTACGCAAATTGAACCCGACCAAAAAGTGCGTACTTAGCACGGGTAGTGCGTACTTTTTGACGACATAGTATGATATGAAATTTAGTTGTTTGTTTTCTTTCTTACAACTAGCCACCAAATAATTAAGTCAAATAAACAAGTCTTTAACTACTTTATTTAATACAATTTATTACATAGTTCTAATCTGCAAAATTTTTTGATAGATTTTAAAATGATTTATTTTTCCTTTATAAAGTTTATACATAATTAATACATACATTTAATATAGAAAGTCAATGTCAGTCAATGATATAAAAAAGAATATTAAGCCATATTTTCTGTTTGTATTTTTATTTTGACTTTATAAAATTTGCAACTAGTTTTTGTGGTTAACTAGTTTTATATTATGTCACACTAAAATTAGCCTTTCATTCGCAGATATTCTAAAAGTTTTTGAATAACAAAGAATTAGAAATTTTAGAAAAATTTAGAGAAATTTAGAAAAATGTATGGTAAGCTTCAGAAAATGACTCTATGGAACAATTATTAGGATAAAGGTAAATTTTCACCACCAAAGCCAACATATGTCTCCCGTGATAATATGAGGGAACTTCTTAGGATTTTCAATGCTTAAATGAGAATGGATTCTCGATTTTGTCTTTCTGGATAAGTGCGTACTTAAGGCGGGGTGCGTACCAAAAAAAGTGCGTACTTAAGCGGTAGTCTACTGTATACAATCAAAATATTAACTATAAATAGATAACATTAAAATAATTTGCTTGCATATAATATGTTATAAATTTTACTTTGGTTGAGATTCTGGGTTAGCATACAGTCTTCCAAAGATTTTTGAAATTTGAAGTAAAGCAACAACACCAGAAGCATCAGAATTTGCACCATGAGACAACAGCTAATAAAAATAGGTACAGCATAAGAATAAACTATTAGTATAACTTACAAATAATTTTATACCAAAAAATTATTTATTCATAAAATATTTTACGCCTGTATATCAAAATTATAACATAGTTACAAATAAATAAAAGCTATATAAATAAGGATAACATACTAAAAAATAATACAAAGAAATCTAAAACTATTAACAACTTACAATTAACATATTTTTACTCAAGCTTTACTTGTTACATACTAAAATTGTAATCTGTTTTAACAGGGTTCGTGCGCGAAATTCCTTTTCATTTAGCCTGACAGAGACCTATTTAGCCTGAAATTTTTTCAAAGTAGAAAAAATCACCTTCAGAAGGCATTTTGGGTATCGGGGGGTCTTAATTAGCAAATTAACGCAATAAAAGTATTCACAAAACTACTTTTAAAGAAAATAAAAATTTAAATGAATTATTTTTCAACATCTATCAATCCCTTACCCAGCAACTTGAATATTTTTAACTGGTCATTATAATTTCTGCTTCAATGAATTCATACCTTTATTAAATTTTGGGGCTTAGTTACATCCACAACTTATCACCCATATACAAGGTTCGTGTCAATTAGTACTTGAATTTGTCAATTATAAGTTACATGACTGGACCAGAAGCTTTTATTAAAACAGAAATTTGAATAAGTCTGTAAAAGAAAAACAAAATGTAATTAAACACATCTCTCAAAAACTTTATGTTATCATTAAAGCATCTAATTTTTAAAATAACTAACCAAAATAATCATGATATTACATAATATGTTTTGGTTTTAAGAAAACAAATAGAGAGATCTCAACTGCTGGAGGAGAAATAATATATTTATTCTTTCAAAAATTTATTTTACAAACTAAGTTTCGGTCAAAGACCTCTTCAGTGCTTAAATAAATCTTATTCAAATAGAATCTATTTGTAATATTCTATATGTAATATTCTATATTCTATATATCTATATGTAATAAATTCTTATTCTATTTGAATAAGATTTATTTAAGCACTGAAGAGGTCTTTGACCGAAACTTAGTTTGTAAAATAAATTTTTGAAAGAATAAATATATGATATTACATAAGTAATTTTTAGTCTTGTGAATATCTCTAATAACTTTGAATAAACAGAAAATAAAATATGTGAACAAACTGCTAAGAGTATTAATCTATAAAGTATTTGGTATAAAAGCCTTTATATTAGAAATTAAAACAGTTTAACCAACTAAGCTCTGAAAAACAAAGCTCATGTAAACAAATTCAAACAAACAGTCAAGTTGTTGAACTAAACTGTAATGTTTAAACTGTACTTTTTTATGAATTTTTATAGTTATGACGTATATAATCTACTAAAAACAAAATAATGAAGATTCTTAAAATTATTTTAGAGATTCAACAAAAGGTTTTAAGCACTTATTTTTACAAATACTGACTGATTTTGTCTTTAATAACTAAATCTTTATTTAGAAATAAATTCACATCTCAATTTGATCTTAATTAAAAAAATTTCATGCATTTGAACTGACAAAAACTGAGATTCTCAAATTTTTAAACACAAAAACTGATTTAGCCTGACGTTTTTCAACTTTTTTCAAAAAAACTGATTTAGCTTGATTTAGCCTGACTTAGCCTGACGCGCACGAACCCTGTTTTAATCATATATTCATACGTTACAATACTATTTTAACTAATTTTCTAAACTACCTATTAACTAAATATTTTCATTATCACTTGAAAACGAAACTTTTTTTGTTTTTTAACGTTTGTGAAATAAAAATAAAAGAAAACGAGTAACCTAAACACATACTTAGTTGCAAATGGTATACACATACCAAATAAAAATATCAAAATTTTAGGAGTAATAGTTTTAAACAATAAACTACGAAAGAACTATAAACAACAACCAAGTAAACTTATTTTAAAACTTACAGGAGTAACACCAAACGAGTCATAGTGAGCAACAATTGCAATGGTTGGAAGTTGTTCAGGCACGCCTGCTCCCAGCAAAACACCCTGTAAAATAAAATTTAATTATTGATATTCAAAATATGCTGTAAAATAAACTTACTTTGTCACTCAACTTGACTGTGAGAAACTTTCAGAGATACTAAAATTTTAACAAAACTAGTCGATAGTAAAAAATAATATATATAAAATTAAACTGCTACATTTTAAAAAAAGATGTTAGTAAAAAATATCATACAATAATTTTAGGCTAGTTTGTAACGATTTGATATTGTCTTTCGCCGCAAAGTTTATATTTTTGTTCCTGTTTTGTGTAGTCAAGTGACTGAACTGTCTAGAATTTTTGTGGAAACTTTATTTGTAAAAAAAAATACAAAGGGTAGCGTTTTCATTATCTTAAATTAAAAGTATATCTTAGTTATTTTCTCGCTCATTTGTGTTTTAATGTTTATTATCACTCATAGTTTATGCTTAGCCTTGTTTGTTGTAGTTTCATAAAACTTTCATTTGTTTTAGTTTTGTGTAAATAAAATATTTATCTCCTTAAAAACAGTATTTTTTAAAGTACTATTAAAGAAGTTGAAACTAATCTATTTTATGAACTTACCTAATAAATTAACAAAAAAATATCAAAATAATAAATTTGTAATAGAAAAGAATTTATCATTCAACTTTTGTTCTTTTATAAAGAGCAACTACATAAGTATTTTAATAACTTTAATTAATATGTTATATTTAAATTAATAACTATTTCATAACTTGAAATAATTTTAGACTATATTTTAAAGCGGACTATACTATAAATTTAGAAATAAGATAAAAATAGTAAAGCCAATTTTTTTAATGATAAAAATGCAGGTTAAAAAACATTAAAGAAAATGATTATCTTGATTTTTTAAATCAACATACAAACAAAAAATCTAATTAAGTCACACCATGATGAATAACTTTTTTGTCTGTTTTGACTTTTTTGTCTGTTTTTAATTATTTTAACTTAAAGCTTTAAATATTCCTTTTACTGTTACTAACAATTTTTGTACACTGTTTAAGATAAAAGGTCTTGACACATTTGTTTATTTTTTTAAAGATTGTCTTAGTTAAACTTTTATTAATCTTTTTTTTTACAAACATAAGACTTAAAAATATTAAAAGATTACTAAAAAGTTGTAGGGGTGAAAGTGTTTTTAGTTTCCACCTTCCATATGGAACCGATAAAACTCTTAAACTTAGATAGGTTTTATCTCAAAACTTATTTGAAATTTTTTAAACTTTTAAAGTGAACCGATTGCTTAGTTGTTAAAGTTACAGTAAGAACTTTAATTATTAAAAATTATTTCGTTGAATTTACCTATGTTATACACTGTTAGTATTTATTTTGTGTTTTTGATAATACAGTAACCTGCCAACTAGGTTCGCATTTCCTAAGTACATACTACCAGTATGGTACGATTTTTTAGCCGAAAAACGCTGTGTTCAAAATGTTTTTTTTTTAAACAAACCTAAAAGTAGTATGTAATACAGAAGTATTATATTTTTAAATATATTGCACTGCACTAAACTTAATTTAACTTGAACTAAAACAAACAGAAAATAAATTATAAACTTACAAACTGTATATTTTTAAATATTTAAAACAAACATATTACAGTTAATTTATTTAACGAAAACAACACTTAATCCTTTACTGTTGTGTTTTCAATCCAAGAAAACTAGTTAAAATTCAAAAATTGCGAAATATGAAACAAATTAACAGAAGTAAAATTTTATAAAGCTCAAAACTAGCTTTTTTTAATCACAAATTAATAAATGCACAATCAAGGTTTTACAAACATTTATTTATTTAAAATTAGTAATTAATTATTTGAACTATGTAAATTTTTAGGTTAAAAGGAAATACAGTACACTACCGCTTAAGTACGCAAATTGAACCCGACCAAAAAGTGCGTATTTAGCACGGGTAGTGCGTACTTTTTGACGACATAGTATAATATGAAATTTAGTTGTTTGTTTTCTTTCTTACAACTAGCCACCAAATAATTAAGCCAAACAAACAAGTCTTTTTATTTTAAATAACATTTAATACATAATTCTAATTTGTAAATTTTTTTAATAAATCTTGAAATGATTTATTTTTTCTATAAAAAGTTTCTACATAATTAATACATACATTTAATATAGAAAGTCAATGTCAGTCAATGATTAAAAAAAAATATTAAGCTACATTTTGTTTTGTTAGAGGAAAAGTACCAAACTACATTTTGTTTACCAAACATTTTCAAAACATCGATGTATGTACATTTAAATTAATTTATGACTTAACTATTTTGTATTTGTAGGTTTTTTTAACTTTGTCATCTATATTTATTTTATATTATTACAGCTCAAATATCATTATTCTTTTTACTTTTCTGCAACTACTACATAAGTCTTAAGTTTATTAACATTTAATAACAGGACTGTCACAATCTCAGGTTACTTTAGACTACTCAGGATTACTCACCCTAGTTTAAAAGTTGTGAAAGTCTCAGGCTAACTCAGCAGGTTGGCCATTCTACCTGGAAACATAAAATAATCTGGAAAAACTTGATGATTGAAAATTTAGGCAAAAAAACTGGAATTTCTTATAAGTTCTAGTATAACATCCTTTACTTTGTCTTTCTGGATAAGTGCGTACTTAGGCGTGATGCGTACCAAAAAAAGTGCGTACTTAAGCGGTAGTATACTGTACAATATAATAAAAAAAACTTTGTGGGTGAATTACAAACATAATTATTAATACATAAATAAATATTTACATATATAATAATACATACTATTTATTATACTCAAGACTTATAATATATGTATGTACTTTCAATAAATATATTTTGTTGATATGAAACTGATTTTTGTTTTGGGGACTTTTTCTTTAATAGTCATTTGTTAGCTTTAGTGGCTTTGAAGTTAAAAAATCTTTGTATTAGACTTATTGCAGGTAATTTAAAACTAAAACTTCCTAGGTATGCACTGCCAGTTGGATACGCACTTTGTGATCATAGTGCGTACCTAGCTGGAAGGTTACTGTACTCGTTTAAGTGAAAAAGCGGTTGATTCATGTTTTATCATGATCAATATTCCATTTATGTTTGAAGTTTTAATATAACTGCATACTTTAATATTAATAAACAATAATATTAAAGGTAGTTCAAATTGCTCTCTTACCACTATGACGTCATCACACATCATTTCAAATATTTTAATTTTTTTGCAGATTCGTAATTTTTTCGAGCTAGCTACGTCCCTGGTAACAACTATCACAAAAACACATTCTATATTTTTAAAACGATTTGAAAAAAAAATTATGAGATATCTTATAATTTTCTTTAATTTTTTATCTTTCTTTGTTTATTATAAGTTTTTTTGAAAAAATCCGTGAAATGCCGCATTGAAACATTCTTTAAATCGTCTTAAAAAGCGTAGATTGTGATTTGGTGATAATCGCTAAATGTAGAAAAAATTCCAACCCAAAAATTAAAGATCAATTTTTTTAATTTCCATACAACTTACATATTGGCTACTTTCATAAAAAATGGTATCACCTTACTCCACGCTTCTTTTTACCATTTAAAACATTTCACACTATGAATTTGTGATATTTTCTAAATGTAAATAGATTTCAAGCTAAAAACTCAAAGGTCACAATTTTTGTAAGCACCTTACTATGCATATACTATAATAAATTTAAATGAACCATCATTCAACAACAAAAACCAAACTTTAGTTACCAGCAATTATGAGTTCAGTATTGATTACATAAATCACTAAAAAATACTTTATTACGTCAACCACTAAAATATTTTTAAAGCATAATAAAGATTTTAAAATTGACTTCATTTAGTAATTAATTTAATGCAACCACTAAAAAGTATAAGTACCTGAATATTAGTCATATAGTGGTTGTCAATAGGCGAACTAGATGATTTTTTACTAGTTAAGTGGTAACCAACAAAACTTGCTGCTTCAACCATTGCTTGGAGAGCTGATCCTTTCGATTTATTAGTAGCCTCAGTAACCTAAAAATATTCAAATACTTTTTATTATATAATTACTTTTGTTTTTTTTAACTAAACTAGTAGTATTTACAATTACAATTATTAATTTCAAAGACAAAAAATTAGTAGATTATATTATGATAACGTATGGTCATGCAAGTAGCAACTGGAATTTCCACAAAAAAACAGAACCGAAAAAAATCTTGTTAGCAACTTAAAAATAGAAAAAAAAAATATTTAAAACCATATGAGATTCTTAAAGTAATTAAAAATAAATACTTAAATTAGTATTGAGCTACTTTTAATTATTTAAGTTTATTTAATTAAGTTTAAATACAAAACTAGTTCTTACTTACTTTTGTATATATTTTTTTTACTTCACCGTCTTCATTTATAAAATAAACAGGACATTTTGGTTCTGAATGAACCAAATCATCTTCTACTTCCATCAAATTCTGCCAAGTAATAATGCATATACTATTTATAAGATAAATAAGTACTGTAAAAAAATTACAAAAATAGTGAGACTCAAAAATTATTAACTTACAACTTTCAGAATTACTTGGATACTTACTTTTGCTTGTTGATAGGTCATGTTATTATTAATTATAACAATAATAGAAGAAGGATTGCTTTGTAGAACTTTATTGTAGTTTGCAAGGGTTAAATCATCTGTTTTAATGAATACAGATTTTCTATCAAAAGAAGCAGACTCAAATGTCCTAGCTTCTGAACTAATAGCAACATGTGGGCTGCCTGTAAATGTATTTAATTAATAATATGTTATTATTTTTTGAAAATATAAATACCTTTTATACATGGTTCTTTCTGAATATAAACATACAAAGTTTTTTGTAAAAATAAATCGAAAACTTAAATAATAATAATAAAAATGTTATATCTATAAAACAATAATAAGCTTATGATAACCAATAAACTAAACATTGACTTATTCAGCAAACAAAATTATAAAATATACAATTGTTTTACTTTTAAACTATGTAATTATTTGAAACATTTGAGGAATACTTCCTGAAAATTTGAGATCTTTAGCTCAAAAATTAAAGTAGTAGTTACATTGAAGATTAAAAAACAGAAGCAAATATTCAGTACTATTTTGAACTAAGTATGTAGAGGTTACTTATTATGTTTTTAATACATGAACAAAACTATATTAAGTTTAATTTTCTAGTGATAAATGTTAAATAAATTTGAAAACATTTGGCTAGTTAAACAGCTAAAATATAAGTGAAAATTAATATGTATGAAAAAATTTTTAAAAAAATTAGAGTTTAGCAAGTAAAACTTAAGTTAAGGTATGTTAAGTAATAAATTGTTAATAGTTTTATTTTTCAATTTAATATTATCCTTAGTCAATAGTAATTCTAGGCTGTAGAGTCTGCTTTGTTTACATTTTTTAAAAGCTTTAAAGTTTTGTAGTATGTTAAAGCTTTGACAGCATGTGCAACTAAAAAAGTCAAAACTCTGACATAGTTAAAAACTTTAAAGCTTTTATAAAATATAAACAAAACAGACTCTACAGCCTGGAATTAATATTTGATGGAAGAAAAACGGTCTAATTTGAATACCAAATGGCGTAAGTTAAAACAAAAAATATTACAAATTTATTTATTAATAGCATATGGGGGGTCAGACAATTTTTTACTAAAAATAACATTGGAACTTATATGAAAGCTTAAAGTACAAACTACAAGCCAGTTTTTATAGAATAAAAAATCTTAATTAACTTTTGAGATATTGTAAATTTTATAAAAAGTTTCCGATACAAACGTATGGACCACAAATTTTTGGGGTCAATTTTCTCAAAGTTTAAAAATCTATCCTCTCCTTGATTTTTTTAGCAAGAGATCTCAATTTTTCATGAAAAGTTCCTTTTATAAATTTAAAGACTTTGAATGTTGAAATTTGATAAATATTAAAAATTAAAGTTTTAGAAAAATAAAACAAAAAAAAGGTGTTTTTTTAATCAAAACTTCATTTTTCAAATTTAAATAATTCCTGCATTCAATCTTTTTAACATTTAATAATGGACTTAATGTGAAAATTTGAAGAAGATCGCTAAAAAATGAAGGAGATAGATTTTTAGTGAAATTGTCTTTTTTTGTCTTTTTAGTTTGCACCTTCCATTAGGAACCTATTGAGGTCACCAACTTTTATAGCTCATATCTTGAAAATTACTTTGAGTTTTTTCAAGCGGTTAAAAATGTCTGATACCTCAGATAAAACTCTATAAAATAAGATCTACTTGTAAAAATCAAGGGGAACCCCCCTTTGCCCTTAACATATCTATATCTTTACTAAAGTTTATTTTGCTAAATTCTGAAAACTGTATTCATTCAAACTTAGTCATACGTCATAACTTTAACTTATTTTTAAACTGTAAACTAACAAAATCTTTTCAAAATCATTTAAAATTTATCTCTTGAAGATGAAACTCAGTTTAGTTTTAAAACTTCCGTGTTAAAAATTATAAAATAAAATGACCATTGTTAAATTTATTGATTCACTAATTAATGGTTGTTGTTTTACTTTTTATTCAAAATATACTGCATACTACTTTTCATATTAAAGCGCTTTACTGCCTTCTCAAACATAAATACTAAATTTTCTAACTTTATAATACAAATTAAATAGCTGTCCTATTGTTGATACATATGGTGACGTAATTATTAGATATATTTTGTTCAATCATTAGCAACTGTAAAGAAGTTTGAATTACTATTCTTTCCATTCATGCAAGTGGTTTATATTCTAATTTGTTTTTTGTTGTGTATTTTAGTTTACTTTAATTAATTTAGACTTAATAATTACAAAAATTATAAAACTTTATAACAGTCGGAATCAACATCAGGTATTTTACCTATTATCAACTATTAACCTCTAAAAATCTGTAGAAATACTAGTAGAAAATTTTATTTTAATGAACACATGTAACACCTACTTTATCTTTTATTCTTTCATTACAGTATTTATTTTCTACAGAACCCAATTGAAATGTCTTAATCTGTTAACACGCATAAACATATGTTGGTACAATAAAGGAAGATTACTGTATAATTTGTTTTTATTTTTAAATAAAATGAGTAACCTCTACATACTCAGTTGCAAGTCGCATAAAAAGTTGCAAGTTCCAAGTTGCATAAAAACCTTTAAAAACCTTCCTATAATGTAATACATATGTTTGTGTAAAAAACTTGTTACAAAACTGACTATAATGCATAAGTTAATTGAAGTATTCACATTGTATAAAACTGACTTGAAGTTTTATTTTTAAGCTTTCATATATAAGCCAGTTTTAATTTTGTTAAAAAGTGCCTTAACCTTCCTTATGGCCTAAAATTCATAACTATAAACAAACTTTACAACAAGCAAAATAAAATGTAATCTACTTCACTGACAACAAGGTATTTATTTTACTTTGAAATAATACCTTACTTTAAGTAAGATAACAGTTTTCAAATATCAAAGTACTAATTTGATAAATTAAATTTACTAGCCATAATTCATTCCAGCCAGATCATATTGTTGCATCCTATAGGCAGAAAATTCATGAGCAGCATCAACACCAGTGGAAGATGCTAATACCATGACCAAAACTGGCATCAAAATGCAAGCTAATGGTTTGATAGCATCAATTGAATCTGATATTTCTTCCAACATAATGCAACTATGAGATATATATATGTTTAACCTACAATCAAAGTATTACTTAATATTAAGATAAAAAGAGCATAATAATATTACTAATGGTAAATTTATTTATTGAAAAAAATTTATTAGAAAATCAGACAGTTACTAAGTTTTACGGTTTAAAGGATTATCAATCTGCAATTTTGTAATCAAATAACTAATAAAATTACATACAAAATGTAGTTAGATTTTACCAATTTCTTATCATTTTAGTAGATTTTCTTATCAATTTAAAGACTTGTCATTTTAATAATTTTTTTATTGCATAATTGCAGTTTGATAATCTGTTCAGCAGTGAAACCTAGTAGCTGTCTGATTTTGTAATAATTATACTTTTCAATATATGAGTCTTCAACTTTAATTGATTCCTGTGTAAAATCTTTTAAACACAAATTTGAAGAATTTTTTATTTATGAAAAAAAGTTAGAATCAAACATTCATAAAAAGGTAAAATTGTACTTGTTAAATATAATTTAAAGAAACAAAAAAATTAAAGCCTGATATTTAAATTGTTATTTGCTTCATAAATTTCTTTTAGTAGTCTTAATTTGGACAGTAATAAAAACTTTAAAACTTATCATAAAAATTAATTTAATACATAAGTTGAAACTGTTTAGTTTTTAATTTTCCATTTTATATGTAATTTTGAGCAGTTTATCATGCTGCAAGCTATTTATGTTGTTGTGTATTTTTTTCTGATATATCTTCAAATAAAGGTTATAATTTAAAGATTATTATTTAAATTTTCTTAATAAAAATTTAAAATTTAAATCACGTTTGGAATTAAATCATAAGTTTATGTTTTTTGTTTGTTTAACCTTGAACCTCAGCCAATTTAAAAGTCAAGCTGCTGTGAAATGACATTTATATTATCTCACCTCACATTAAGTTTATTCATATATTATTGTTTATGTTTTAAGTTAATAAAATTGAAGTAAATTAACAAAATGAGTAAAAACTTTATTACTAGAAAACTATGTCTTAGACTAGGAGTCAGCAAACTGTGGCCTTTAGGCCTTCAAAATTTTATTTAAATTAATTTAATATAATATTGATTTCAAATAAAAAACTTTTGTATTTTCTTAACAAAATAATCTATTGCTTAAATTAAATTTTTTGTTCAAAAAAAGTAGCAAAAATATATTTTTAAACACATCAAAATCATTTAGTAAACTTTAAGGTTTGTCTGATTTGAATATTTGCTGAATCAACAAAAACAGGAATTTTAATTATTAAAACTTTATTTTTTGATTAATTATTTAAATGTTTGGGTAAGGTGGGTTATGGATAAAGGTATAAATTTTAGAAATCAAAAAAAAATCTTTTTTTTAAATGCTGATTCAGAAAACATGCAAATAAAACTGGCCTATAAGTATGGTTTCAAAATTTATCCTTTTTTGATCTGCCTACCTCTGTCTTGGACGTTGGGCTATGAAAAACTAAGCTAATCAATTTTTGGACTTTACCCACTAATATTTACTTCAGTGCATATAAACTTAACATTGTGTTGGATATCAGCAGCAGTTTCTCACGACTACGCCAGCCTGATAAGACCCAATAAGCACAAAACGGTTCGTAGGTTGTTTTGGATGCTGTTGTTTTAATAGTAAAAATTAAACTTATAAAAAGTTTAATGTTAAGTAGTGAATGGCAAATTATTGTCATATTTTTATGGTTTATTCAAATTAAAACTAAAATTCATTTTTTTAGATAACTGTTGTTAAGAAAACAAGTTTGTATTTCCATAACCATGTAACCCATGTAATTTTTCTAGACAACAAATCAAACAAACTTCAGCCTCGTCAAAGTTTTTACAGTTTTTATTGACATTATAAAGACTGAACAACTTGACTTAAATTATGAATTAACTTTGCTAAATGTACATTATAGAAAACCAAAGCCTAGGTCAAAAGTCATATTGTTCAATTTTTATTCTACATTTCATAGTGTTAAGAGCAGGGTTGCCACTTGGTCAGGAAAAGTCAGGAAATCAGGAAAAGTCAGGAAAAATTTAAAAAAATTACAAAAGTCAGGAATAGTCAGGAAAAAATGGGGGGTTTTGAAAAAAAGTCAGGAAAAGTCAGGAAATTTGATAAAATTTAGAAAAAGTCAGATTTTGTCATTTTATATTTACAGAATTCCTTGTTTTTCGAAGCCTTCAAATGGTAAAAATTAATTACAAGTCCTTTAAAGTCAGAAAAAATTCCAAAATTTTCCTAGAAATTTACAAAAATATTTAATTTTATTTCTAATGCATCATCTGGTATAAATTAGTAAAATATCCTTTACAAAACTGGAAAAATTTTCTACTAACATATTGAACAAGTACCCTACTTAGCAGATTTTGTAAACTTTTTAGTATTGATGATCTGTAGCAAGGACACTTCCATAGTTAAACTGTGATATATACACAAAAGTTTATCTAGCATAATTTTAGAATCAAAGTGTTTTTTGTTTAAGTAAATAATTGAGTTCTTTATAACTAAGCAGTTAGTTTAGTATTTTATGTAACAAGTTAATGTGTATACTTTACCTCTATAATTTAAATATATAAATTTATAAAATAAGTTATAAGAGAGGTATATGCCAAGACTAAGTTTACTTATTATTTGTATTTTTTGTAGAGTAACTTAAATTTTTAAAGTAATTAAGAGTATATTTATTTGTTACAAATTTTATACTAAATGGTAAAAGGAAATGTTTTATAAATGAAAGTAAAAATAAAGAGTGCCAAAAGAAAAGAAATGAAGCCCACAAGTTGTGGCTTGATTTAGAGACAAGATTCTCTTCAACAAGTGTAGGGGCAGCAGATGAGAGCGATTTAAATAAAATGAGAAAATGATTTTAACTGCCAAGAAAATAAAACGGAATGCAGTTCAGATGAAGGAAACCATATCTTCATTAGATGAAGAGGTTGAAGTGCTAATAAAAAAAAACGGAGAAAATAAATTTTAGTATTCTAAAAAAAAACAGTATTTGATTAAGTACTTAATTGTTTTAATGTTTTAACTGTAAAAGTTCGTTATTGATTTTAGGTTTTGATTGTAAAAGTTCCATATATGTTGTTTCGTTTATTTAGATAACATTTATGCTGGGAAATTCTAAAAAATTGTGTTCTTTATTGTTTTAAGGTTTCAACTGTAAAAATTTGTTATTGATTAAGATTTTAGCTGTGAAAGTTTGTTATTAATTTAAGGTTTTAATTGTAAAAGTTCCTTATATGACGTTTGTTTATCTAGATACATTTATGCTAGGAAATGCTAAAAAATTAAGTCTTTTTTCAGACAAGCTGTGTTTATAAAGTAATAATACAAGTATTTTGCTGACAGAGCTGTTTATTACAAACATCAATCATACACAGATGGTTTAAGTGATATACTGGAATTTTGATGATAGAATTCAGCAAAAAACTGTTGTTTTTAACCTGTATTAAATTTAGATTGAAAGCTTTATATAGTTTTAAGTGTTAGATTATGTATTTTAGAATAAGTTTAATTTAAGAGTTTGATTTAAAAAAGTCTGGAAAATTTTGGTAAAAAGTCAGGAAAAGTCAGGAAATTTTTCTCAGCTTGATCAGTGGCAACCATGTAAGAGATACTTGCTTAAGAACTACAGCTTCATGATTTTCCTACATTAAGGTTTTTAGTGTTGATATTATAAGCTTGTGAATATTTGGCAAACAAAGTGTCACTAAGAGTTAGTTTTGTTAAAAGATAGTATTTATCTTTGGTTTAATTAATGCACGGTTTCCCAAACTTTTTTTCAAAAGACCCCCTAAAAAGAAATTAAAAAAGCTATGGCCCCCTCCAACAAGATTACTCAGAAAACTACTATTAAAAACACCTAAGACCTTTTTTTACTCTTCATCATCAAGTCCAGAACATCTAATGCTAGATTCAAAACTACCATTAAAAACAGCTAAAACCTTTTTATTTGCTCTTCATCAAGTCCAGAATATCTAGCATAAGTTTCAATTTATAAACTCATGGCCCACTAAATTTCTGTCATGGCCCATATTGAGGCCAGTTGGCCCACTTTGGGAAACCCTGGTTTAATGTTATATTTAAATGGGGCAGATAGAATTACACATGATGTAATTTATTTGCTTGAACTTGAAAAATGATTTTAGGGTTGCTAAACATTATTGTAAATATCTTCCACGATTTGTGAATATCTTCTAGGTTCATTTTTAGCAAAAAACTAAACTTAGGTTGGAAAACCTGTCTTTAATAATACAGGTTCCGTGGGCGATTTTTTTTTATTTAGCCAGACTGAGAACAATTTTTTCTAAGTAAGGAAAATTCCCTTAAGAATTCATTTTAGGTATTGGGGGATCTTGATTATTACTATTGTAGTCTCTGACTTCAGCCAGCTTTACCTCAAAAATATTTTGAGCTTTAAAAATCTGCAAAATGCAACTCATAGCTTAGTTACAACTCAATAAAATAAGACTAAATTGACCTCCCCTCCCCCCCCCCTATGCCCTTAGTATAAAAAATTCAGTGATAAGTTTTAAAATAAATGTTATATCTAATCTAATCTAATACTATTGTAAAAAATTAATATATATCACTAAACACAAATGTTCAATTTAATTAAGCACTAAGTAAAAACATTACAACCAGAAGGTTTATAATAAAACATTGTACATTGTTGTGTTTTATGAATTGAAATGAAATGCTTACACGAGTATTAAAATAAGTAAAAACATTTATTATAGTATTTTGACTAATACTTAAAATTGATACATAATTATAAACCCTAAACTCTAAATAATTACAGTGATTGTTGATGTCATATCAGATTTAAAAAGCTTTCACTTAAATTAAAAAAACCTTTAATGTTTTGTTCTTGTAAAGAAAAATGAATTGCACCTAAAATTTATACTCCCACAAAACTTATTACTCATATCTTAAAGCTAAGTTTTAGTGTTGTGAATATTTCTAACAACTTTAAACAAACAGTAATATATATGAATAAACTGCTAAGAGTTTTAATTAAAAAAGCATTTGGTATAAAGCCTTTAAATTAAACAGTTCAACCAACTAAGCTATGAAAAACATAGTTGATGTAAACAAATTCAAAGAAACAGCCCAACATTTCACCATTCATAAATTGTTGTCCATGGGTTATGTACACATCTACAATAACAAGTTAGAGTTTAATTTTAGTTGTAACCTTTCTGGAACTTTACATATGCTTGTTTAAAACGAATTTGTTGAATACTTAAATACTCTTTTTTTTATTGAAATAAGGTAGCCAATCAATATTAAGAAACTAATGTTGTACTGTACTATAAATTGAAAAACAGTTTACAAGATTATACTGTACAACCAGCTTTTTTTTTAAATTTTAACCAAGTTATAACTAACCTTCAATTTTTTTATTATTATTTCAAAACAAATAGTTAACACTTTCTACGATTGAACGTATGGAAAAAATATGAAAAAAGTAAGCGTTTTTTGTTATATAAATATGTTAAAAATTGCTTTACAAACTACTAAAATTAGTTTAACTATTAAATATTTAATTATAATTTTTCTTGTACTGTACAGTAAAGCATTTAATAATTTATATACGATATAATTAGTAGGTTAGTCGGTTATAGTTTATATTAGACTAGGGGTCGGTGATGAACTGTAAATCAACAGAAATCTCTGATCTGCAAGGTTTTTTTTTTTTTGAAATACAAATAAAGTATAGTGTTTTAAAAATACAACTACTTTAAAATGTTTACTTAATTTATTTAAAATCCGACATAGTGCATCTTAAAAAAAACTATTGCATAATAATTATTGTAATTTAATTAAAATAAATAGCAAAAATACTTTTTTTAGCGCCAACCTGCATAATATTTTAATGCAAAAGTTATGGTATACAAAAAGGTTTAATATCATTTCTAACCTGCGATTATTTCTAATACGATATTTCTAGCCCGATCACTTCTAACCGATCATTTCTAGCTTGATCTAAGCCGATTATTTTTAGCCCAATCATATCTAACGTGATCATATCTAATCTGATTATATCTAACCCGATCAGTAAAAATTTGTTGTATTTCAGATTTATTCTAATCCATACTTATTTCCAAATCGAATTAATCTTAACAAAGTAGTTCTTATATTGAAATATAATTTACTCTGCCTTAATCTAAGCTTAATGACTCTTAATGTCTAAAAATTTTAGTAATCTTTTTTTTAACATACTATAATTTCACGCTAGTTTCCTTAATCTGACTTTTTTCTTCATATCAATTTGCTTAAGTCGAACTTTTTTTTTTAATTAAATAAGATTTATCAGATTTATCAGATTTTTTCCAATTCTTTTTTGGTTCTGCACTGTTGAATTATTAAAGCAGGCTGTTATAACTAAGTTTAGGTTAGATCTTTTTTTCATTTACGTAAGTAGAATATACTTTTAACGCAGGTAAATTTTAAAATTTAAACTTTTACAAATGTAATATTCAGATACAAAGATCTTCAAAGATAATGCTGTAAGTCTAGTGCAAGTGTTATATAGCTGTTAAATAATCTATTACTATTTAATAGCGGTAAGGTGAGTTTCCACTTTAAATTTAAAATTTTACACAAAATTTTTTACAACTTGCATAGACTTTTTTAGATACTGGAATTTAAACAATCATTAAGCGAACTTAAATACTTTTGTTTTACTTAGTAAAAAATCATAACTTCTGAATAGAACTTCTTAAATATACTTGTTTATTAATAAATCAATTCCGAGGGTTATCAAATCTCGTCTAATTTACCTTCTTAAAATTTTTCACTTAACTTTTAATATTATCAAAGTGTTTTTATTACGACTCAAACTAGTACTTAAGTTAAATATTTATCTTTTTACAATTTAATTTGCTTTATAAAAAAAAGTTAAATTTGAAATAGCGACAATCAAGTACAATATTGTTTATTTTAGCCGGCTAAAAATATTTTAGTTCCATATCTTTGTGCGTAAAACTTTAATTTAGTAATTTTTGGACAGCTGGTAAAAAAATCGTGTAGGTTTTTTGTGCTGTTTTAAAAACTTTAAAGCCTTTTATTATTGTGCCGCTTTATAAACTTATAATTATTTGTTTTTTCCGGATGTCAAAATGTATTTTACTGGAAAAGAATCTAAAATTTTATATGAATAGAGATAAGTTCAGTTAAACATAAATTGTATTAGATTTTTTCAATTTACTATGTCACTTCGTAAATTTTGAAAACAATAGGATTTCGTTTACTCGACTTATAATGTTTTTTTGCTAAGACTTATATTTATTACGTTTTCTCTGTGTAATTTTGTTTTAGTGTCTCATTTAAAATATTTATAAAGTTGATAAAATTAAACAAAATTAATTCAAAAACATATTTCAAAAATTTTATCGTTGTTTAGGACTTTTTGACTTAAAAAAGTAGGATTATTTTTATGACCTATGTTCTGAGTCATCATCTTTTACGGATTGTTTTCATTTACTAATTAATTCATTTCTGTTTTCTTAAAAGTCTAATTTTGACACTAGATCTATACTTTTAATTTTTTTTTTGTATTGAAACAGAAAATCTTCTTATAAGATTTTTAAATGAGCATTTAAAGTACTATATTACTATGGTTTTGAAACAAAACGCAATTAGAAATTAAGCAATTTCTATAATTCCTTTCTCTAAATTATATAGGAAAAAAAATAAATTAGGAAAGCTACTAAAGCTTGAAATTTAAAACTAACACACGCTGATAAAATTTCTATTAAATCTGTTTTTACACATATTTATACACTGATGTTACCACAAATCACAGTGAATAGAATGGTTACACTTTGAGCCTCTAAACTAGGAGCAGCCCTTTAGTAGCAATAAGACTAATACAAATATTACTTTTTAAGCTTTATTTATAACAATAACTTTCTAATGTCAATATTTTTATTGTAAAGATTAACCTTCTGTTTTAATTTCTTAGAATTTTTTTTTAATAGGTACAAAAATGTAAAAAATGATTATGTGTATGCAAAAGACAGCCAAAGTCACTCAAATAGAAGTACAACTTCTATAAAAATAAAGTCCAGAAAGTCAATTAATAACCTTCAAAACAACCAAAGTCGAGCACTAAAGTCTTCAATAAGTTAATAGAGAATTTTAAACTTTAAAAACGATATAAAAACTTTATTTTTTATATATATGCTATTAAAATTTTACGTACTAAAACATTAAGAAAAATTTATTGATAAATATTCTTTAGTTTTAAAAACAAATTTGAAGAAATTGTACTTTTTGTATTAATTTAATATAGTATAAACTTTTTAACTATATAGATATGTTTTATAAATTAAATAAACTAAAACTATTTTTTGTTTTGCTTTCGTCAGTCATTTTAAACGACTAAAGTAATTTTAATCAAACTATCATTTACATTGTTAATTTTTTTTTATTTTTACGACGTAAGTAAAGTGGTTTAATATAAATGTTTCAAACTAACAGATAAATTAACAATGCCAATCTCCTCCTGCTGCCTCATTCTCTTAAGCTCAAACTCCATCTTTTTGACAGACCTTGCATACTCTTCATCGCCGCCTTGGTTTACCGGCGCGTTAGACAGTTGTTCTTCACTCAAGTTATCTACTCTGTTTTCTACAACATCTAACTTAGAATTTATAAGAGTGGTTTTCTCCACCTGTTGCAGGGCCGGGTGCTTCACGTCTGGGTCACAATGTCCGCTCGGCGGGCCTGCTGGCGCCAACTTTGGTGACACTACTTAAGAGTCGCCTGCAACTCTAGCATTTTCAGGCTATCGGCTAGTGCCCTTTTCTATAAATCACTTGCAAAAGCGTCTACCCGGCAAACTTATTTTACTTTTTAATTACTTGTAATAGACCTTATAGTTAAACTTATAAATTATTAACAAAATTAGATTATATATACTTTTTTCAACTCTAACAACTTTGTTTTCAAACTTATTAGCAAACTATAAATATTATTTTACTCTGATAAATCTATAACCAAATTTATTAGCAACTTAGAAAATAAATGGTCTTTTAGTTATAATATCTTTGTATTCAAATTTATTAAAACAATTTTACTATAAATGTTCTTTTACTTTTATAACTTATTAGCAAACTCATTACAAATATTTTTTTAACTTATAATCAAACAAAAATTGTTAATATTCTTAAAACTTGAATAACTTTAAAAGTTTTGTACTATAAAATATTTATTAATCATAGGATTGCTATATTAACTGTTTAATATACAATAGCATAAAAAGATAACCGATAAGAATTAAATCAAAAAATTTAAAGAATAATAATTCTAGTTTTCCAAGAAAGCTCCAATATAACGGATCGGTCTTTTTATGGGTTCCCTTTTAAAAACTATTACATTTTACTCCACTTAACTTATTTTTTGAAGCTTTTTTGAATAATTATTTTGGTAAGGTCGTTTAAAAGATAAATTTATATAAAAAATTATAACTTTTCAAAATATAGGTTTAATTGTTTGCTAACAAAAGATCCTAGTGAAGTAACTTCACTGGAATATAGATAAAAACAAATTATACAGTAATCTTCCTTTATTCTACCAACATATGTTTCTGTGTGTCAACGAATCAACACACAGAAACATATGTTGGTAGAATAAAGGAAGATTACTGTAGAATTTGTTTTTAAAAAAATTATATAAATTAACTCAATTTTATTTAATTTTTATGTCATTTTTCAACTTTTTTATATAAATTTTTAATTAGTTAATTTAATTCTAATTTAGCAATTGCTATAAAGTTTTAAGCTTTATGGTTACCTTTTTAATAAAGAGAAGAAAAAAAAGTTGATTTGTCTCTCTATATTCCAAGTATTTTGATGATTTAACCATAAAAAAAAGAATAAGTTAAGCAGTTTTTTCAAAACTTTTGCTGCTACAACAAGGAAACTCATAAAAAGACCTCCCAAACCGATAGAAACACCTATTGAATTTATAAGTTTTTATTTTTCAGCAATTGCTATAAGGCTTTAAACTTTATGGATTACTTATATAGTAATACACATGCGCCTACACACGATGTTTTAATTGTTACTTATGTTTATGCGACCTAGCGATTAACTGACTTAACGCGTTATAACAATCGGTGACGGTTACTTAAATGTTTAGAATTGTTTTAGCTAAATAACTTAGACTATCATTTAAGCTTAGCCTAATTAAGTAGTAAGAATTTAAGAATGCTTAAATACTTATATATATAGAAATCGAGTCTCTTAACAAAAAGGTGTATTATAATGAATACAAATACGACTAAACAAAATATAGCAAACTGTACAAAAAAACTACTTTAATTCAAAAGTTCATATAAAAAACAGTCGCCATCGTACAAGTGTACGATAGGAACACAACACCTTGCAAGAAATAGAAGCGTTATCAACTAAGTCACTGAAAACTAACTCAAAAAATAAGCGCGTTTGATGAATCTAAGGTAAATAAATTTCAGAGAAAAGAAAGAAATCCACTTTCGACTGCGAAAAACACTGTTAAACTGTTACACACAAAACAATTATTTTTCTCGTTTTGATTTAAAATAATTTAATTAAAACTTATATATGCTTACTTAAAATTTCTCAAATTTAACTATGTGATGTTCCAGTCTAAAGTGTTTATAAAAAGACCAAACATGAACTGAATTATTTTTGGGTCTTATTTGAATTTAGTTTAAAAACAATTAATATGGTTTTTTACTGCTTTGAGAACTTTTAAAGCTTGTTTATTTAAATGTATTTGTAATAATTAACTAACATTAATAAACATATCTAGTTAGATTTAAAAACATACTCATGACTAATTATAATTTTAGTTTAATTTATTTCGAAAGTTTTATTCGTTTCAATTGAATTTTTCAAAAAATGCTAAAGAACGAAATGATAAAAATAAATCTAAGTATTATTACACACATATCAAGGTTGTAAACTCAACTTTTCTAGTTTAGCTAAGGGATTTCTAAATTCAAAAAACTTCTCTTAAATTACTTTGAAAATTTTTAGTTCTCTTAATCAAAACATAGTGGTTGCTACAATAAGAAAACCAAATGCTTAAATGTTATAACTATTTTCCTAATCTAAGCAAGTTATCAAAAGTTAAAATTTTCTGAATATACTCACACAAATTAAAATGAAAAAGTTTTAGTATATATAGTTTGTTGAACAAGAAAAAAAGACGCTCAAAATGTTTGGTCAAAAGACTTTGTGCACGAAGAACCTTTCGGTTATCGAATCGCACATCAAGGGTGCCTTTTAACGTTATGTCCAGAAAAATATTAGTTATTAGGCATTTATAAGACTAAATAAAGTTTTTTTGCATTAAAAAAAAATATTCTCTTTATTATTGTATAAGAAACTAATAATATAATTATAATTTTATTGCATGGTATTAGAGAAAGATAGGGTTTGAAATAATAATTCGTTCATCAGACCTCAAGCATTCGGTAGACTGAGAGCGGTTTCGTCTTTTTTTTGGACTAATCAGTCAGTCACAACTGAAAAATTTGCAGTCATCAATCTACAAACGGTTTATAATGCTTTCACATGAAGCAACCATCTACTAGTATTGATCAGTGACATTAATTAGACAATTTCAGATTGAGAGTTTTGTTCAACACGGTGTTTCATGCAAACGCAATGATCACGATTAAAAACTCTGTAAAGTAAGATAGACAAAGCTATATATACTACAATTTGATCAGTGACATCAGCATTGTCTTTTGATCTCAGTTTACCGAAGGCTTGTGGTCTGTTGATCAAATTGGTTTGATCGAACCTTATGTTAAACTTGAGTTTGTCTCACCATACAAAAGTTTAGACTTTAGCTCTGTAAACTTTTGCCGATAATTTTGTTTATTGCATTAGAGAAAGATTAAGGAGTTTATTAAGCTTGAATGAAATTTTATGCCATAACTATTGTGAAGAATTATACCCTGTTTGATTAAAAAATGTAAAGGGGGGTTTAGACACCTAAGATATAAAGGGAACATTTTTGTTCTTCCAAAGCTGTAACTTGTGCTGGAGGGCACTACAAAGGATTGAAGGCCACGTGCAAAAAATTTAAACGTTTGATGGGAAAAGCAAGTACTAAACATGAACAATTCAAACAGAAATAAAAAATCAAATGAGAAGTAATGATATGTTTAATCAAAAAACAAATAATAAAGTTTGTGTAATGTGCATGCATGGTTAAAGATATTATGGCGTAAGAATATTTTTTATGTTCAAAAATTTTAGTACAGTTAAACCGTATTAGGATGTGAGCTTGGTTATATATTTAACGCGGACCTGGCGGTTACTGACTATAACGCGCTAATATATAGTAAATCCTTAGATAGTTCTACGCTAGTGTTAGACCGATCTCGTTAATTAATTAAGTAGGTTTATTAAGTGTAAATTGAACTTATACTATTATTCTAATAAGTTAAAAGTGTTGATTGAACCTAAACTACTGTTTATTGAAATAGGTTTACAAAGCTGTTAGATAACTTAAACTATTGTTTATTGAAGTAGGTTTATAAGGTTGTTAGAAATGTTAAACTACTTTTACAATTGAAATCGAGTCTATAAGTTTAGAATGTATTTACATTGAATAAATGTGCGAAAAAATACAACAAGCTGTACTAGCATATTAGTACGAAATAAAATACTTTGGCTTAACAACCAAAGTTTATTACAATCGACATCGTTACGCTAGTAACGATGGTGAACAAAAAACTCAGAAAATAACAAAGCTAAAGTGAAGGCAAAGTCAAAACAAACTAAGCAAAAACCAACTAAGAAAAAATCAAAATCAACAAACGAAAACTCAAACAAGTTCGTTACTTTTAACACGGAATAATTTGAGAGAAGAGAAAGAAAGAATGACTCTATACCGCTACAGAGCGGTTACACAGTTAGCTGAGATTGAATAATATTTTTTATTCAACGACAATAAATGTGCTCAAAATATTTGGTCTTAGGACCTGGTGCAAGAAAAAAACTTTTCGGTTATCGAGTCGTACACCACGAATACCTTTTAACTTCTTATCCAGGACAATATACGCTTTATTTCGTTTTTTTATTAATTTGATATTTTATGCATTTACAAAAGTTTATTGAACTAATTGGTATAAAAAGTATTAAGTAAAATGTGGATGAAAAACACAACTAGAAAAATGTTCTCCACATTTCAATCCATAAAATAAAATATAAACCTATTTAAAAATATAACAAAACACATTTATTTTTTTAAATTGTATCTTACTAAATCAAATAAAACTGAATTGAAATAGAAATAAAACGATACTGTAGTTTAAACTTTAAAGTTTTAAGATATAAAATGCCGTAATAATCAAATGTAAAATTAACTAAATGCATATACTAAAGAAATTTGTGGTACAAATAAAACTTGTTAGATTAAAATCAAGTCGCCTTTAAGTTGCCTCTGCTTAATGCCTGTGCTAGAGTTGCCTCTGCTCTGCTTATCTTGGTTTTCATCTTTTGTTTACATTAGCTTTTGGAATGATACTTAAGCCTTTACTGTTTTAGGGAATTTTCAACTTAGCTTACTTACCGCAACATATTGATTTTGCAGTAATTCTTGAAGAAATTTTGCTTTTTTGAGTCCATTTGCGGCAGTGTATTGAGAAATACGGTCGTTTTCTAAATTGGAGTTTTATTAGAGATTTCGTTCTAAAAAATAACAAAAACGTTATAGGTACATAATTTTTCTTATAAAGTTTTAAGGTAGTGCAATTGCGGCAGTGCAGCACACCACGCAACGCCCCTGGTTATTACCTCAGTGACAACTAAATTTATAGATAATGCTTTTTTTTTCTTGGGTGGGAGAAACATCTTTGTAAGTTCCACTTAGCGGTCGAACAGTACACAAAATTATTCTTAAACGAACAGAGCTGAAAACCTTGTTTACTTCCTCAGAAATTTTCTTAAAAAACCTCTTAGAAATATTTACAAGGTACGGAAGTTTTAAGTACACTGGATATTTCTGAAGGCAAATCATTTTTTAAACTGTTGAACTTCTTGCTCTTGTAATTTTAAATTAATTGCTTTCTAGTAATTATTTTAAAGTGTGGTTTTGTTTTGATTTTTTATTGCTGGTTTATTTTCGTTGATTTTATTTGAATAAGATTTTATTCAACTGATGATCTCGTTAGACTAGGTTCAAGCAAGTGAAACACTGTTTTGGTAATTAAATTTAAAATTTTGAATTGATCATTCTCTATTTGGTTAATTTGAGAACTTTGATTGTTTTCTTTAAAGAAAAAGTACATAAGTTTTATTAGTACAGCAAAGTTCTTTAGTATAAGCATTTAGTTAATTTTTACACTTGATCATTACGTCATTTTATATTTTAAAACTTTAAACTACAGTATAGTTTTATTTCTATTTTAATTCAGTTTAATTTAGTAAGATACAACTTTTGATAATACTTACTTCGAAAGTACTCAAATGAATTTAAGGAAAAAAAAAAGAATTGTATTTTGTTTTATTTTTAAAATAAGTTATGCTTCGAAAAAAGTTGTTCAAATTATAAATTACAAATACATATCATTAGGTACATTTTAGTAATGATACAGTTTTATTTTATTCGAAACTTAAATTATAAAATATAAATCTGTGCAAAAGTGACGCCAGGTTTATTAGTGAAAAACTGAACCGTTCCCCATTAAATCTAACAAACTTCTACTTTTTTAACCCTAATTAGTCAAAACTAAAAGCTTGTCAATTTTAGTTGTGAAACTAAATTATTTACAACTAATAGATTTACACTACAGTCAAGTTCTTATAACTTTTATTTTCAATGTGTTATTTTTGATATAGGGTACACTAAATCGAATTAAATAAAAGGAAACTTTAAAATTAACTAATAGATGATTTTTGGTCAATAATACAAAAACTAAAATACATGAATTAATTAAGTTTAAAAAATAGGAATTGATTGTCGTAGAAATTGATCAGATATCAATTAATTTGGATGAAATCTATTTGGGTTGAAATTAACTTGAGTAGAAATGATCTGGTGGGAATAAAATCGGGTAGGAGTTGATATAAGTGGAAATCAATTTGAGTGTAATTTTATCGGATGAGAAATGATAGCGGCTTTGAATTTAGCGTGTCTCGTTGTTTTATAGTTTTAAATGTTTAGTGTAGTTGGTATAACATACGTTAGTAACTTTATTTTCATAGTTTTCAAAGCTTTTGTAGCTTTAAAATGTCTTAATTAACAATTAGTAGATTATGTTTTTGTGCTGAAAAGTTTTTGATTAATATTAAAATAAAAATCTTATTGGACAAGGTGCAGCACAACAAAACTAACTAAATGACGTCTGTAGATTTAATATAACAGACTGATATGCATTGCAATAAAAAAATAACATATTTATAAACATTTTCAAAAAAAACTTTGTAATCGTTAAAATTTAGATTTAGTTAGAAATTTTAGATGTATATTATAATATTCTTTTTAATATAAAAAAAACTGTTTTGGTACTTACTTTAAAAAAAAGTTTATACACAAATCACTCATTGTGAAAGTTCAGAAGGTTTATTAAATAATTATGCTAAGAAAATCATCAGAATAAAATTGCTAAAAACTGAAAAAAGTGAAGTACAAGTTTAATTAACTGTAAAAATTTTAAAATATCTAGCTGAAAAAATTGTGTTAATGCATTTTCTGCAAACTAAATTTTAGGACTATATCAGATATCTTTAAAAGTTAAAACATATGCTTAAATAATAAAATCAAATCAACATAAAATTAAAAAAATTTCAGCATACATATGATTTTGTCATAAAAATCCTGAAGATATAAATTCATTCTATAGTCTAGTAAATTATTATAAGTATTCAAAATATAAGTTTAAGTGTTTGTTAAACAAAAGATCCTAGTGAAACAAGTTCACTGGAACATATAATAATAATAACAAATTATACAGCATCCTTCTTTTATTACACTGACATATGTTTCTGTGTGCTAATGGATTAACACACTTCATAATATTCATATGAAGTGTGTTAATCCGTTAACACACAGAAACATATATCAGTGTAATAAAAGAAGGATACTGTACAAATATTTTTTGTTATAACTATAATATAAATATACTTAGTTTTTAAAACAGTTTTTATAGTTTATCTTATTGTTTATATAGTTAATAGTCAGTGATGTTTCAATAGAATGTATTTAACATATATTTTATTTAAGTTCATTAAAGGTGCTCAAGTATTTAGAAGGCTTTGTGAATTTATAAAACACACACACTTTTATAAAATAATTTTTAATAAAGATATTTTTTGTTTAAGTCTATTGATGTTGATAAAGTATATAGTTCTTTTTCATTGATCTAAAACATGAAACTTTAGTTATTTAGAGTCAATATTTTGAAAATCAAAATCATTTAAACTATTGAAAATTTTAATGAACAATTCAATTGATCCAAAACGTAATTTGCTTTGTTGAAATAAAATTCATTCAGCTTAGTTTTCAAACTAGCACAATTAAGTTGATCCCATATTAAAAACAATTTAACTCATATAAATCATAGATCTTTAATAAAACAAGTTTTAATCAGCATCTAATTTATTTAGGTTTATTAAAGGTAGACATGTGTTTTTTTTAGTTGTAACTAATTTTTTATATATTCTATTGTGCAAACAATTTTCAACAATTTAATTTTCAGAGTATAAAAACGTTCAAAACCTAGTTTCAAACCTAGTTACACAATTTTAAAAGTCTTGCTCGAACAATTTTTGGTTAAACGCCAATTGCCAAAATAGCAAGTATGCTTAAAATCAATATCGGTAAATTTATGATTTTTATAAAACAAGCATACGATTGTCATTAGGTTATCAATAAGACTAGGTTTAAAATCTTTAAGCAGTTTTTGCTGTTTTGTAGAATGAAAATTACACTACATTCTTTAGTGGTTAAAATTATACATTTTCAAAATACATTTAACTTATTAAACTTATATTTAAAACTTTTTAGTATTTTTATTTAACTTCTAATTAAAATAATTAATTTTTTTTATTTATTTAAGCACTGACGAGGTCCTTGACCGAAACTTAGTTTGCATAGTAAAGTCTTCAAAAAATAAACATATTATATCTCCTCTAGTAGTTTAGATCTCTTTTTTTGTTTTCTAAAAATGAAAACATATAATATAATTTTAAGTTAAAAATCAACATAAAAGTTAAATATTTTCTAAAAGTATATATCAGAAAATTTCAATTATATTTATTTCTAACTAACTTTTGTTTTAACTAAATTTAGATTTATTTTGACTGTACATAAATTGATTATAACTTTATTAAAGTTATTTATTAAATTAATAAAAGCTTGATTTTTAATTAAGTTTACTTAAATTAATTTATATTTTTAATTTAAATATCATTATTTTTAATCTAAATAGTTTCGGCTGTTTAGTTTTATTTTAGTCTCAAAAAAAGTCAAGTGTGCATAAATGACGATATGAATTGTAACAACCCTTGGGTGATAGTGACGACACGTGCAAGTGAAACCATCCGTGCAAAACTGTCACTCGAACAAAAATAAAAGCTCGTGCGAAAATTACATCAGCGTAAATGTTACTCTGCGTGAAAATGATCTTTCGTTTGACAAAGTAATTCTTTAAAAATAAACTGATTGGTATTTGATATGCTGGAATTTTATTCGGATGAAAGTTGATAGTATACCAAAGCAACAGTACTACTTTGCTTATACTTTTTTGGTTTTTTTTTTCCCAATAATACTTTCACTGCTTGATGCACGACTATTTAAATTTTAACTTATACACTAATAAATCTGATTAACTGTAAACTTTCTTCAAAAAAAAAAAACACTTTAAAAATATTTGACCATTTTTATATGAATTTAGTACCTTCGGAATTATTATTGTTATTTGAAAAAAAAAACTTGATGATATGTTTAAAAGAAGATAAAACTTGAATATGATTTTTTTAGTGATATAAATATTCTTTTAAACCAACACTTAAAAATTTTCCTAAAAAAACATCACTAATTCAATCAAAATTAAGAAAAATTTGTTTTCATTTTAGTCATTTTTGAAATACGGCCTCTAAAATTATTAACAAAAATTAGAATTGTCAGATTTTAATTTTTGCAAAAGCTACAAATTGTTCAATCCTCTTTTAAAAAACCAAAAAAAAATTGTATCCGAGGCTATACTGCTTAAAAAAAACTGTTTATAAATTAATAAATTTAAGTTATAGTTTTCAACCAATAGCACTTTTTTTAATAAGATAAAAAATACTATACTGAAAACCTTTCTTCGCATTAAAAAAACTGCGAAAATTTATTTACTTTACTTCTAATGCTGAACTTTATGACTCTTAATTCTCGATGATATCACGACGTTTTTTGAGCATATTAGTTTTCGTGTTTTCAGTAAACTTATTATTACAAGAAAATGTTATAACAAAAAGAAAAAACTATAAAACTATTTTTTTGTACGTTATAGGACTTTGTGGAATTTTTTATGATTTTTAAAGAAATAAGTATAAATTCAGCAATGTTTGTTGTTGATATTAAAAATCCTTGAAAGTCTATGATTTTTTTTTACAATTCATCTTGTCGCAAAACATTTTAATTTATGTAAAGTTTTAAAAAACTAAATAGTCAAGTTTTTTTTATTTAACATACTTTCAAATTTGATAAAACTTTAGCTTCAAATAAAAATTGCAAATTTAATATTTATTTTTCCTGTTGAAACAATAATGTATTTTGTTTTAAATCAGCGTAAAACTCATTAACAAATGCGTAGAGTAAGTTTGTTTTCTGAATCACTAAAATATGCTGAGGTGATTCTGTTGTATTAATGTTGTAGTAAAAGATTAAAATAACTTTAAACCTAACTCTCTTTTACCCCATTTTCTAAAATATTGATCTTAAGTTTGTGTGAAATAGAATGAATTGTTTTTGTTGAATAATGCATAGTAAACGGGATTTATTTCAGGAAAAACAGTGCGATCGAACTAGCTAAGGCCTGCTTGTATTTTTTAGCTTTAAAAATCGGTCGAAAACTGGCAATCTTTAAGTTTTAGTACTTTACATTTTCTGACAAAATTTAAGTCGAATTTTAGAAAAAAAAAGGCTTTTGAAAAGATAATTTTTTCTAACTATTTTATAATTAAAGATTTCAATTTTTGTGTAATTTTAAGAATTATGGTAGCCTGCGAAAAGTTTATTCTACAAATTCTGACCTTTTTAAAATAAGGTTCTTAATCCCTGCTCTTTATTTTATTAAAGCTTTGAGTTAGGGAATTTCAAATGTAATGATATAAAAACTACTTACTATATAGTCTAATTGCTTCATGCTATTAAATAGCCAGCTTATAGTATACAAAAAAAAAATCATATTATTAAAGTAGTTATATAGTATAGACAAATATCATAATATTATTTAAAAACTAATTAGTTTAGTTTAAATATAAAGTTTTAAATACTTTATAAGTCAGTGCTTAGCTAGGTCCTTGTAATATGTGGTTTTTAATGTTGAGATTTTAACCTTGTGAGTGTTTGCCAAAGGATGTCACCAGGGTTTTTTTCAATAAAGGGTTAGGAGTAGTTTTTTGTTTTTATTTTGGTTAGTTAAAAGTTCTTTTTTTTTTTTGTTTAAAGACAGATTTACTTTTTTTTAATTAAAAGGTAACATTTTTTCTTATTAAATTTAAAGATAGGGCAGGTGGAATAACACGTGATGAGCTCAAACTCACTAGCTTGACCTTCAGAAAATGAACTCAAACTCACTAGCTTGACCTTCAGAAAGCGTTTATCGTTGCAGAGGGGAGAGTGAGTTTCTTCTGATGTTTTTCTACCTTAGAAAAAAAAGGCCAGAAATGGTTGATGGTACAATACAAGTACTGAAACAATTGCGATCTGTTTGGGCTAAGATTAAGCAAAATCAAGCATATTTCGTTCTGCTTGAGTAATTTTTTTATTTAAAATGGAGAATTTGTAGATAAATTTTTGTTGTATACACTTCAACTTATACAATAACTTTTTATTTTCAATAAAAAAACATATTAAAAGACTCCTACTGGTTTGTGGTTTTGTAAGTTTGTTTTTGTTTTTATCATTAAGACTTTAAAAAACTTTTATTCTAAGCTGAAGTTTGGCTAAAATTAACTTTTGATATGTTTTTTATTTAAAATAAATAGTTATTGTAGAAGTTGAAGCTCATTATGAAATCAAATGTCGCAATAGTACAGTAACTGCAACCTAGTTATCAATGCGCCTGCCTACCAAGCTTTACAAAACATATAGCACATAAAAAATCATCCATAAAACCTTATATTTTTTACCATAGTTTTTGTTCATAATATAATACATTGTACTTTCTTTGGCAGTACATATATTAATATTGGATAAAACTTTTTTTTTGAATATAGTTTATTAAACAACAAAAAAAAAAGACACTCAAAATATTTGGTTCTAGGATCTGGTGCACAAAGAGCATTTTGGTTATGGAGTTGCACACCACACTTTGGCACACCACCTTTGGTAGTACATATACTAATATTGGATAAAAATTATTTTTTGAATATTGTTTATTAAACAACAAAAAAAAGACACTCAAGATATTTGGTTCAAGGATCTGGTGCACAAAGAGCATTTTGGTTACAGAGTTGCACACCACAGATACCTTTTAACGTCTTGTCCAGGACTAAACATTATATATGTGTTAGCCATGTGGCTGTAATAAATACTGATCAATTTTTACTCTGCAGTAAAGTGCAAATTTCATGAAGTTATAAGATCATAATTATTGCAGTCAAATATTCTAAAAAAATCATAGAATTATTAAAATATTAAAAATAAAAATACCAACCACTGATAGGTTTTGTTAAAGTAGTTATATGTTTGATTTAAAAATAAATATTTACTTATTTACTTTTATAAAGTAAATTAGTACATAAGTAAATTTTTATAACTATCTTTACATGTGACTCTAGAGCATTGAGTACTTTTAACATTTATATAAACATTATTTTTAGTTTCTAACTTTTTATCACTATTACAAAAAAAAAATTATTTACAAGATTGATAAAGTTAAAATTTTTTCACCTTTATCAAGTTTTAGTATTTGAATAAAATTTAATAATATCTATCAGGATCTTCAGGTGGGGTAAATCATTGGTCTAGGTTGTCATTCACTCAAGAATACTCGACTCATGAACATCAGGAAATTTTGAAAATTTTGAAAATGTTAGGATAACTCAGGAAAAAATCTCAGGATAAATCAGGCCAGTTTTGTCAAATAATAAAAAACTCAAGAATGCTCAAGATTTTTGGAAATCTCAAACCATTTTTTTCTTGATTTTATTGAGATTTTAAAGTTAGTTGATTAAGTTTTGTTATTCTGTTATTTTATAAATTTTTTTATTGATTTTTTAAAGTAAAAAAAGTGCTTTTAAGAACTTTAAGAAACTCAGGATGACTAAGGAAAGTTTATAGTCACTCAGAACAGTTTTGTTTTTTGACTCAAAGAGTTGCAACCATGATTGGTGCAGATCCTCAGCTGAAAATATTAAACAACTTATAATATTTTAACTATAATTAATGTTTATAATAAAAAAAAAAATTACAGTATCTTCTTTTATTGCATATGTTTCTGTGTGATAACTGATTAACACACTTCAACTAAGCTCTGTAAAAAATAAATACTGTAAGAAAAGAATAGAAGCTAAAGTAGGTGTATACATGTGTTCATTAATATTAAAATAATTGCTATAGATTTTTAAAGGTTAATAGTTGATAATAGATAAAAAACTTAATGTTAATTCTGACTATTATAAAACTATATAATATTTGTAATTATTATATAGTCCAGTGAACTTGTTTCACTAGGATCTTTTTATCAAACACTTAAACTTAAATTTTGAATAGTTAGTTTTAAAACAATACTACTAACAAATTATACAGTGTCCTTCTTTTATTACACTGACATATGTTTCTGTGTGTTAAACCAGTCAATACACTTTAAATGAGTTCTGTAATAAAATAAATACTGTAAGGATAGAATAGAAGCAAAAGTAGGTATATACATGTGTCCATTAAAACTAAAAATAGTTGCTATAGATATTTATAGGTTAATCAAATATGAAATACTTAGTGTTAAAACAGATTGTTATAAAACTATATATTATTTGTATTTATTAAGTCTTTATAAGCTCAATAACAAGTTTGGTTTTTTTTGTGTTTTATTTTACTTAAATTTTAATTTTTTAAATTTTGATTTTTACATTTGAGCTAACATATTTGTTTTATTTTGTGCAAAATAGATTACAACCATAAAAACTAAATTAACATACTTTGCAATACTAATTAAATAGTTGAAATAATCTCACTTATATTGTGACGTAATTATTAGATGTAATGAATTATTTTGTTCGTTTATTAACAACAGTAAAATTTGAACCAGTTTTCTTTCCATTAACGTGAGTTGTTTGTTTATACTTTTAATTGTTGTTTTGTTGTGTATTTTTATTTACTTTACTTATTATAGACTTAATAATCACAAATATTATATAGTTTTATAACAGTCTGATTAAATATTAAGTATTTTACCTATTATTAACTATTATCTGTAGAAAATATTATATTTTAATGAAAACATGTATACACCTACTTTAATCTATGCTTCTATTCTTTCATTACAGTAATTATTTTTTTACAGAACCCAGTTGAAGTGTGTTGATTCGTTAACACACAGAAACATATGTTGGTACAATAAAGGAAGATTACAGTACAAGTTGTTTTTGTTTATTAAGTCTAAATTAAATAAATTAAAGTAAATATACAAAATAAGATAACAAATCAAGTATAAAATACTTAAATAAAAATGAATGAAGAACTAATTTTAAATATTTACTGGTTACTAGTCATTGTAAAAAATGTATCTAATAATTACGTCACAATATATATGAACACTAGGACTAGCTACTTAATTTATACTACAAAGTTAGATAATTTATTTCTTATGTTCGGAAAAAGTAGTAAGGATTAATTAAATAAAGTAATATGTAATCTATTGTGAATAAAAAGTAAAACAACAAACATTAATTATTGAAATAATAAATTAAAAAATAGTAAAGGCAATAAAAGCCACTGAAACTTGGTATAATGTATACTTTATTTTTTGAATGTTAATAGTGGTAAAATCTAAATTATATCAAAATTAAAGTTAGATAAAGTTAGAAAGCAGATTGAATTTAAATTTTAAAATTTAAAAATTTAAAAAAAGCACAAAATTCAAACTTGTTATTAAGCTTTCAAAGTCCTGACCAATAATTAAGTTACAGCGCCATACATATAACCACCATGACTTAAACTACATGTATTTTATACAAAAAGTAAAAAGAATAATTAGTTATTGTTTTAGAAAGGAGCAGTAGGGTATATAAATTAAAGATCTTATACAGATGTTTTCAATATTTATTAATTTAACTATGTTATAAATTACGGGTTTGTGTTTAATATGAAAGTTAAAATGTAAAACATAAAACAACAAGGTGATTATATGCTAAGTATAAACCTACAGTAAAAAGATCGCTAGCTGTACTATTGTGCGAAGTAAGTAAAAAAGTACGGTTTATATCTGATTTGAATACAGGTTTCCAATTAAACTTGGAACTTAACACATAAAGAATATTAAGAATTATAGTCAAAGAATAAAATGAATTAATAAAATGTCGGAGAATAGGAAGTGACATGTGTGAAATAAATATATAAAAAATAATTGAATATATTAAGTGAGTGTGTGTGTTTATGTAAAGGAAAATGAAAGGTGAGAAAGCGCCAAGTTGTTATTTGAAGAAGAACCGTTGGTTGTGCACACAGTTGTTTGAAATATGACGTCTTTTATTTAGTAATTGTTTACTTTCTTCTGCTACAACTGCCATTCGTTCAAGGTTGCATATTTGGCAGATCTTGCTTGCGCTACTGATGTTATTGTTGGCGTGGTGAAGGATGCTCCATTCCATTTCTGGTTTGGTACCATACCTGTCAAGATACTGCCAAACGAAATCTGACAACCTTGAGCTATTCTTTTTATTTAGGTGCTTAGAAATATACTTATGCCCAGTGTGCCAATCTTTTTAATGACCTCTTATCAAACCGATATACAATTTATCCATATTATTATTATCATTACTATTATTATTTTTATTATTATCATCGCTAAGATTACATTTATAATTTTTACTTACATTGTTCCTGAGTTTTAAAACGGGTTTAACTACTTTATCGTTATTGATATTATTATGGCTTCTATACTTTCTTTACAGTTTTTATTTTTTTAAAGAGCTCGTTGAAGTGTGTTAATTTGTTATTATAATTTTTTAGATTTTTACAGTTTGATGTAATTGTAGTTTTTTGTCTTACTAAAATAGTTAAAAAAAACATTAAATAAAGGGTTTTTATATTTGTAAATTCCCCATTCCCTAACAAAAATACCCTGCATTGCCACTGATATCTATGTACAAGTACATTGTACATGAGTATAAATAAGGTATTTTTATTATATTATTCTTTTATTAATCATTAAACTGTATTTGTAAAATTCTACACTCTTCACTTATATGAATTATAAAAAAAACAGCATAATCACGAATTTAACATTTAAATTTTAGTTAATATTAAAGTTTAAAATGTCAAAACATTCACAATTGACTTATTCAAACAAACCCTTCAAAGATGTAGACCATTTTATTAATAACGAAGGCCTTTATCTTAGAAAGAAAGTTTGGAAAGTTAAAAGTCCAAAGTAAGAAATAATTTTATGTTTTTAAAAAATTTTTTATTATAAGTTTATAAATGTTAAATTAAAAGATGCCTGAATTTATAACATATCTATATTATATCAAAAATAATTTGATTTAATCCAAGAAAATAAACATTTTTTAATAAAAATTTTATATTTAGCATCTACTGAACGTTTACTAATTGTTACAAAAAGAAAATAGTTAAAATATATTAAACAACTTGTCTCATTATCAATTTTATAATAAAAGTAATTTTTAACATAAAATTAGCAGAGAAAAAGAAACCTTAAATTTAAATAGCTACTACTTGTAGTCTGGTAAGTTTTGTTCTAATAAGAAAATTTTATTTGGTTTAAAAAGTTCAATAGATTTAATCTTGGGCTACATTGAAGCTTTATGTTTAAAAAGAATCACAAAGACAGATTTTATATGTTATTTCATTCTCTAATACTTGTAAAACACAATTTGGCCCCAATTTATTTGATTATACTTTATCAAATACATTAAAAAATCAATGATCAAAAAATTTGCTTGATAGAGCTGATATATAGAAAGACTTTTTGGTCATCGAGCTACACACCAATTGGAAACTTCACTATTAGACTAAATTAAAGTTTATATAGTATTTACATTGGTTTTGACTTGAGGCTGAACCTGTCAGCCGAAGTTGTTACTTAGATTTACGCGGGCCGGGCAATTAACTGACTTAACGTGTTATAACAATATCTGTGACGGTTGCTTAAGCTAATGTTTAGAATTGACTTAGCTAAATAACTTGGCTAAGTCGATTTATCAAACGCAAATCAAACTTATACTATCATTTAAACTTAGCTTAAATACGTAGTAACAAAATTGTTAGAATGCTTAAACTAATAGTATAAAGAAATTTAGTCTCAGAAACATAATGTTTATTTACAAATTAATAAAAATTAGATGAAACAAATGCAACAAACTTCTAAAAAAAAAGCCAAAGTGAAAAACATCACTCTTTATTAACATAATGTCATTAGTGCCAAGCTACAACAACTCAAAACGTAAGCGACAAAAAAGCTCCGCAACTAACCCACCTTCGAGCGTGGCTCTAGCTCTTTTAAGACAAACAATCTGAGAGAAAAGAAAGAAAGTCATTTTCGACTGCAAAACAATATTAAGTGTTACATTTTCATAACTTATTTCGTCATTTTGGAATTTCAGCAAAGGTTTGGAAAAATACTATCTTTAATATGTTTTTAACTTGTAAAAAACACTAAATAACCTCTAATATAGAATTATGCGGGCCTAATATAGAAGCATAAACGAAAAACGATCGACGAATGTCGTCGAATTTTGTCTGGTTGGTAGTTAAAAATCTCTTTACTATGAAAATTCTATGAAATAAATTGAAAACATACAAAATTAATAAAAAGTGTGATACCATTTAAAAAAAGTGACAAAAAAGAAGTTAAGAAATAAATTGGGTCTAAGTTCTCCGCTCCAAGTGCTCCCTTTACCTCGTCCATAGACCTCGGTCACCTCATCTGTTCTCGACCTCGGCCTCCGTACAAGCTCCTCGCTGAGTGTACGATCAGATCCTTGCCTCTCCTTCGCTGACTTGTTTACGCCTTCCGATTCTCGAGCCCTTACTTTTCGTTTTTCGTGCGAAAATGTAAATAGAGTGTAAGTAAACTATTTGAATAAAATTAACAACAAGTAAAAACATAAGGAAGAAGTTAAATTTACTAAGTTATTTGCTATTAGTTAGCAACAGCACTTTATTTGTCGATTAGTCAATTAAGTTTTTAAACTTTTAAGTGTGGTATGTTTTCAAAAAACTTAAAAAACATTTATAGCGTCAGTTTATACGAAGTAAATTTATACAAGATTTTAAGCATATTTAAAAACATTTCATATTTATCACGAGATAGTTTACAAAACAAGTGAATACATGCGTTTCAAAAGTTTAAACTTGTTTTTTAGAAGAGTATATAGCTGGTGAACTTTGTACTTCATTTTTAAAACTTCAATACTCTGTCGCTAACAGTGTTCTACTTATACAATGTTAGGGGCCTGGTTTATAACGCAACGTGCGCTTTAATTTGTATAATAGATGTCCCCGAGCTAACGCTTAAACTATAGTTGATAAATAAACTAATATGACTTACTTACTATTTACTAAAGGTTTAATAAATAAGTTACTTATACTAATTTAAACGTAGTTCGAGTCTGTGTAATGATTATATTACATTAAAACTGCGAAACAAAAAAATGATAAAATACTGTACAACATAAAACTATTAATTCGAATTATCAATTCTTTTAAAAGACTAAAATACATGAATCAAAGAAGCTGAAAACTAAGCGTCCGTGTAAATTAAATCCATAAAGCAATAAAGAAGCGAACTAAATTTGCTTAAACAAGATTGAAACCATTCACAACTATGCGTAGCGAAAGTCGCCATGACTTAAAGTTGCAGCTATGCAGCCAAAACTAAACGCCGATTTTACGCGCAATTTTTCAATTTATACTCGGCTTGAGAGAAAAGAAGAAAGGAAATAAGAGACAATTACCGCGAGAGCGGCACATTTCTACAAAATTTTAAATAAAGTTGTTTCTAGAATTTAAATACCGGATAAGATTTTTAATAGCTCAAATGACCCTATTAAAAAAATGTTTTTAAAAGTACGCTGAGATTTACAACAACAAAAAACATGCTATTAAAGTTTGTTACCAGCAACTACCAAGGTTATTATAGTACAACTGTGAATATTATAGTTTAACGTTTTAACATAACATTGTTACTAAAAACTAATTGAAACTTAGTTTTACAAACTAAGACAGTTTATTTAATATCAGCAAAAGCTCGACATAAAATTTAATTTAAAGTTAAACACTCTAAAAATACACTTCACATTTTTCTTACGACTCGATTTCGATGGATATTTAAGCTTTGTTTAGAAAGTTTCTTAGAATAGTTGTCTGCTACAATTAAACCTAAACAAATAATTCTATCGGTGGTTTTAAATTTCTGTTCAAAAATTAATAAACCGCAAAGTTTCAATAACATCTTAATTTAATTTTCCAACGATGAAAAATCGCGTTCGAACATATACTCAAAGTTTCACCACGGTTTATTTTCTGACAAACAAGTTTTTATATTTAAAAATGTTTAAAACGCCACCGATGAAAAATGTACCAAATTAATTCGTGATTTGTTTTAAAAATGCGTGCTACGTTATTGTTTAAAGTTTCTTCGGTTTTATATCGCTATTTGTGAAATATAAGCCAAACTAATTTGTTGTTTGTCTTAAAAATCTGTCCTATGCTAATTTTTAAAGGTTTTTCGTTATTCGCAATCGTTTCGCGTTTTAAGTAAGAAATGTGTTTTTTTGCTACGATTTTGCGATCGGGCTTAACATTTATTTGAGTTTCGTCGTTTTTTGACGTCGCTGCTGTGCTTCTGTTCAGAGGAAAGGGCAACTTTTGTGAGTTTGTCGGTTTGACGGAAGAAGTTTTTGGCGTCGCTGCTGTGCTTCCGGTCGTAGACGAGGATAATTTTCGTGTGTTTGTCGGTTTGACAGAAGAAGTTTTTGGCGTCGCTGCTGTGCATCCGGTCGTAGACGAGGATAATTTCCGTGCGTTTGTCGGTTTGACGAAAACAGGGCTGGAAAAGGGACTGTCGACAATTTCAACAGTGGACGTAGATGTTTTTGGCTTGACTAAAATAGATTTGTTAAACGATCGAGGTATCTCGCTAACTATTTTCTTTACGACCGAAATAGGTCGGTTTTGATTTTTGTGCGCTGTACTTGTGACGTCATAGTTCGGTATGGCGTCAGCGCGATTGCGTTTTGCTTCTCTAGCAGCTATTCAGACAGCATGCTTGCGATCGAGTTCGGCTAATTCGGCTTCTAATTCGCGTATTTTTGCTCTGATTCGCGCATACGCTCCTCACAAATTTTTCTATTGTTGTTAATGAAATTTCTCTACCCATTTGGGGTTGAACTGAAAAACATAAACATATCTTCAGACGGTAATATTTTAGAAAATAAGACGAATTTAATTTTTTCACTATGGTTTAGATCGTCAATGCCGTTATACCTACAAAAATTTCGAATGTTTTAATTACATCTTCAACATCTGAAATCTTGTCTACCATACCTAATGAAGGTAGAAATCTTAAAACACTTTCTGTTATTTCTATTTCTCTAAAAGTTTCCATTAATACGTCATAGTACTGTGTATTGCTAAATTCATAATATTCGAACCATACCTTTCTTTTCTCGAGTATATCGCGCCTACTTTGTCTTTTGCTAATCTCAGCTCTTAACACATCAATTTTAAGGTTAAAATCTATAACTTCCTTACAGGCTTTTATAATAACTTTGAGATGTCTGTGGGATGATTCGATTACTTCGATGCGCCTATACCCACTCCATTGGAAATATCTCGCGTCTGCTAGGAAGGCTGGGTCACGTCCCCGTTCGATAGCCATTAAGCGGTCAGCTACGAGCTCTTTCCATAATACAAGTTGGTAGATGTCAATATCTAGACTTTGCAGTAACCAATACAATAGGTTTTCTTCTAAGAAGCCAATCTCAGTAAGAAGATTGTACTTACAATTAAGTTTTCTGTAGGCTACTGGTTCGGGAGGACGATACACGGGAAAATTAGAAGTTAATAGCTTATATTTGTCTTTTTTAAATTCATTCCAGTCCCTAACAAGTTGGCTGCTACTAGGCCTAGAATAATCTGTGTCCATTATAACTTATCAGACTTTGTTTGTGTACTAAACTTTATGTCCTAATAAAGTTTTAAACTAATTTCGGGTCACCATCTACAAAACATAGAAATTAAAAAAGAGAAGGTTACGGACTTAATTAAGGCGCGTGCTCAAATATCCAGGTTACCATGATACTGTCAGCCGAAGTTGTTACTTAGATTTAAGCGGGCCGGGCAATTAATTGACTTAACGCGTTATATAAATATCTGTGACGGTTGCTTAAGCTAATGTTTAGATTTGACTTAGTTAAATAACTTAGCTAAGTCGATTTATCAAACGCAAACCATACTTATACTATCATTTAAACTTAGCCAATTACGCAGTAACAAGATTATTAGAATGCTTTAACTAATAGTATAAAGAAATTGAGTCTCAGAAGCATAATGTTTATTTGAAAATTAATAAAAATTCGATGAAACAAAATGCAACAAACTGCTAAAAAAAAGCCAAAGTGAAAAACATCACTCTTTATTAACATAATGTCATTAGTGCCAAGCTACAACAACTCAAAACGTAAGCGACAAAAAAGCTCCGCGACTAACGCACCTTCGAGCGTGGCTCTAGCTCTTTTAAGACAAACAATCTGAGAGAAAAGAAAGAAAGTCATTTTCGACTGCAAAACACTATTAAGTGTTACAAGGTCTTCAAAAGTTAACTCCTGTTTAATTAGTTTTAGTTGAAATATAAATTGTGGTTGTTCTACAAAAAAATAATAGTTAATAAAATACAGTACAATGAGCAACATCACTCTTTATCCTCCTAACTCATTGAAGGTACAAAAAAGATTGAAGAAGTTGAAAAAAAACTAATACAGAATGAAACACTAAACTGAATTTTAACAAAACTAAATTTGAAAATTTTTAAACAGTCAATTTTTATGAAAAGCTGTAAGAATACATACATATAATAGTTTAAAAATATCTTTAACACCATGTTTTTTCCTTCCTGGGTATTAGAGAATTCTAATCTATATGTTTTTTTACCAATTACTTTTCTTTAAGCTAGCAGATTGCGGTCCTTATATTGAATTAGAAAGTTGCTATTTTTTCCTATTGTTACTATTGCAACTGAAATGCACTCTTTTACTACTTGACTTGTACTTGGTCCACCAGTAGTTGTACCATTGGAATGGTCATTAACACTGTTAAGAAAAAAAAATCATGCTTGGTAGGTTTCCATAGCAGCTATGCCTTCTAATTAATATATACTGGTTTACATAGGTTAGTACAACCTTAGAAGTTTTCTGTTTCTCCAAGTGAGTCTTAATGAAGCATTGTTATTATTTGTGTGGTACCACCTTCATTATCTCTCCACTCATAATCTATTTTTAAGAGTGAGCAAGGCTCTGATTCTGCTGTAAACATTTATTACCAACCTAAATAGGTCCCAACTTCCTGACTCTCTGGTTAAATTTATAATTATTGTATGAACTCCTCATTTTTGAGCTTCCATGCTTTTCCCCACATTGGCTGAAGCGCAAGTTTAAAAAGTTTGATAAAGATATTACTATATATAGACTAACTCCTGTCTTATTTAGTATTTCATCTTCAACCAAGTTTGTTAGCAGAATACTACACTAGACATAAAACATATAGACACTTTTGCTAGTTTAGATATCAAAAGTCTCTATACACAAATTCCATTAAATGAATTTGTTGACGATTCTTACGCAACTATTTAAGATAAACATACTAAATCCATTTTCAAAGGTAGCAATTTAACAAACAATATTTTAAGGAATTTTTAAAATTTTTGCTCATAAAGTATCTTTCTCTATAATAAAAAAAGTCTATAAAGAAATAGACGCGTTTTAATTGCAGTAAGTAGTTTATTTGTGCCATTGTTAACAAATTGGTTTGTGTTATCAAAAGAAAACTCACTATTTAATCAATTTTAGAGCAAAAACTGCTTTTTACGCTAGGTATTTTGATGACATATTTGTGCTTATGGAAAATAACTATGTAATAAACAGTTTCTACAACGGCAGAAACGCATTGCAATCAAATTTAACATTTACTCTAGAAAGATTTGCTGATAATAAACTACTATTTCAGATACAAAAGTTAAATTAGTTTCAAACAAACTCCACACAAATATTTATAGAAAGCCACAAGATACCAACCTGCTAATGCAATACACAAATATATCCCCAAAATCAATCAAATTAGGCTTGTTGGATTGGTTTTTAAACAAAGCAAAATATTATATAAATACTTATGTACAATATTTGTCGATTTTAAAGTAGAACTTTTAATAGTTACAAAATACTGTAAAGAAATCAATATTAGGAACAACTTATCCGAACTAAAATCAACAATTTTCTTGAAACCCATAAAATCAACAAATTGACTTTCAAATAGGAGCTAAAAAACTACTGGTAAAAGCTCTGAAGTCAATCGATATTTGTACTTTATAACTATCTACTTTGAAAGTTGTTTGTTAAGATTTAAAAGAAAAATAAGAAGTGTTTTAGAAAAACACAATGTAAAATAAAACTAGCATATACCACCATAAAGTTGTCTGAATACTTTAAATAAATGTAATTGTTTTAAAATATTTGATGCAAGTGTCATATACAAGTATACCTGCTCTGTAGACAAGAGCATCTCCTACATATGCGAGACATCATGTCGAATGTTACAAAGAGTTACTGATCACAAAGGTTTCACAAACGTAGTGCTAATTTTGATCGCTCGAATGAATGTATACAATTTCAAAGTTAAACACTGATAATATTTTCAAAATTCTTAAGAGGAGGGCTGGAGGTGAACTTTATAGTTTAGAATCGATGCTTATCAAAAAAGGAAAACCGAACACAAGTACACAAGTAGCCGCAAATGGAAAGATAGCTCAATTGACAATATATTAGTTTGAATAGCTTTCTTTTTATTGATCTTGTTTAACTACATCATAATCGATTTAGATTTGAAGTTTTAGCATTCTTCAAAACTTTTTTAGTTTCTATTCAACTTTTGACAAGGAGTTGGAGATATAATTTGAATAGCTTTAGGTAAAATGATTAAAATGAAAAGTATAGTGATTTAAGTAACAAATGGTGTTTGAAAATTGTGTATAATTTTTATTTATACTTATAATTTTGAGAGAATTAATGATTAATGCTTTGTTATTGGTATATTAGTTAATTTAAATTTAAGTCTCTAAAAAATACTTTTCAGTTGATAGAATTCAATAGAGTTTAAGTGTTTAAATTGCATCGTAAACTCAAACATAAAAGCTTTTATAAAACTTAAGTTTAACTATGAAGTTGATTTGTTATACCACAACTTTACTAGGTTTTGTTTGTAGTTTTAATTATTGTTTAAAAAATATAACTTAAATATTCTTTATTCATTGTTCCTACTTGTTGGATTTAGATTCATAATGTTAATCAATCACGGGTTTGGAAGTCATTGTGATAGATTTAATGAAACTGCTGAAAAGTTGAATGAAATAGATGGACATGTATTTTGCCATGACTTGGGTGAGAATTTACTTTTAGATAGGATTAAATAATATTATAATAGATAAATTTAACTAGGTAATTTAAGAAATATCAAAGTTTTTTACAAACGAAGTTTAAGTTTAGTCAATCTCAATAGTATGATAATGCAGTAGTTTGCTGTCTAAAAAACTAAATCAGCACTATACTTGTTAGACACTTGAAGCACTTTTTATTTTTTTATGTTAGCTTAAACTTATTAACTTTATAGTGTTGTTTAACACGTAGCTCATTATAGTGTGTTTGTATATATTTTGTATAAATTATTCGTTTACAATGTTTTTTAAATAGAAAACGGTTATATTTAATTGCCTAATCTGTGAACGCTAGTACTATACGTCAGGTAAACCTTGCTTTGTAGTATTTAGACTTATCAAAGTCCACTAAGTGGAACATCAGTAAAACTCTGGGTCATCCAATGCTGAAGTAATATCAAATTCACTTCAACTAGTTCGGTTAATGGTTGACCAAAAGACACCAAAAGACCAATAGAAACTTTAAATGTTAGGAAAAAAGGTGTAAGCATACACCTATTTCAAAGTATGCAAGAAAAGCCTTGGGATCATTTGTTAGCAAATGATCTTAGAATGACGGCTAAATTGGAGGGATATTTTGCCAAACTGATACAGTCAGTTGCAGTTATAAAAGTTGCTATTTGTGTCAAAATAGCGGAATTTATGAGTCCTCATCAGTTCTCAATTTACTTTTTAAAATGTTTGCAACCCTTATTCACAGCAAAGCAGAAATGTATTATTTTATAACACTTTTTTAAAAGAGGTTTTTAGAAGAGGAATGTGACAAGATATAATGATTAAACAATAAAAGACAAGGTACAAGGGGTAACATTTGTCCTTTTTTCCTTTTCTGCTCTAATACTGCTCCCACATGAGTGTCTGGTGCATCAGAGAACAGTATTAGGAGTTTCATTTGATTTTCAAAAGACAGAGTGGCCGCATTTGCTAATGCCACTTTTGTATTCTCAAACGTCTTAACTTAGATGTTATCTAGTTTCAATATAGTTTGGTTAGTCTTCTTGGGACCACCAGATATCCGGCTCAAGGGCCACGTGATCTCAGCTAACTTTTGCACAAAGGCATGGTAGTAATTTATCATACCAATGAACCTTCTCAAATCCTTACTAGTGATCAGCATAGGGTATTTCCTGATGGCCGCCAACTAAGATGGGACGTCGATGCCGTCAACACTGATAATGTGGCCAAATACCTTACCCTAGATTGTGCAAAGGTCGTCTTATTAACATTCAGAAATAGGCCATTCTTCAACAACACTTTTAACACCTCATTTACATGATGAATATGCTCTTGTTTATTGTATGAGTATATGAGAAAGTCGTCCAAATAGACGTATGTGAAGCCTTTGTAAACTCATCAAACATTCCATCATCAATTAGAATTTTATAGGTGCGTTTTTTAAACCAAACACGCACCTATTTGGAATGAAGACACCACTGTGCACAATAATAGCAGCACATCTACTAGAGTCAGCTGAAAGAGGTAGGCTGTAATACGCCTCTTTCAGATCCAGTCTGGTAAATTATATTGTACCTGAAGGAATTATTAAAGATAGTTCATCAATCCTCCGCAAAGGGTAACACAGTGGTTGCGTTGACGCGTTTAGCCTGGTGTAATCGACGCAGACGCGCATGGTGCCTTCATTCTTCTGTACACAAGTGACAGGGGATGCCCCTTAACTTCCCTCGCCCCTACAACAACGTCTCAACGTAGCAAATCGTTGAAATACTCCTTAATGGCTAACCTCCGACCTCCTGCTCTTCTTTGTTTAATCAGCACGGCTTTATAAACATTGAGTAATATTTCCAGCTCATGGTTGTGCTTGGGTTCTGTATGGTAAGTTGGATTTTTGAGGATTTTAGGAAATTCATTAAAAATCTCTTGCATCTCTTCTCCAATAATGGGTTTTTGATGTAAACCAGTTCAAGTTTGTTAATTGAAGCCACTATTGGTGTCGGAAGATCAGCTGCTGCAAACAACTTTGCCGATCTCCCAGACCCTATTTTGCACAGGAAGTCTGACGGAGGAAGAAAAAATGGCTTGCTGGTGTGCTACCAGCATGTCAACGCAAAAATCCCATAACTCCTCGGTTGCTGCGTCACCCAAAAGGAGTAATTTATGGGCTCTAACTCCCCTAATTGGAGTTGAGCATTCACGCTTCCAATTGGATGAATTGTTTTGTCACCGAAACCCTGTATCTTTCTGCTGTGGGTTGGAAAATATTTATTCACCTTATTTGTCAATTCTTTAGGCAGGATGGATATTTCCAACCCCAAGTCGACAAGGAAAACTACATTTGTGTCCAAATCTGACACAAAAAGAAGGTTCTGAGGTAGGTTCTTTGTGTTTACCCCTGCAAATTTGTCAATTGAAAAGCTTATTTCTGCACTCCCTGCGTACCACTGTTATTAACCTTATCCGTCTTTGATTTCTTTCCATACTCTGTTATGTATTCTTCTGTTGTGCATTGCTCTGCAGCATCAATCCCTGGCTTGATTTTCACCCTAAGGGCATCAATATCATCTCCCGCAGCACAATCATTGGATTCGGACTTAATTGGCAGCTTCCCCGCCCTAAAACCGTTATCCCCACTGGCCGAATTTCCGGCTTCAACGTTCCTTGGCAAGAATTTTGCTCTAGGAACAACAATAAGATCTCCTTCAGTGCAACTCTTGGATACGGTTTCTTTTGGCGGCTTCCTTACCCTAACACTGTGATCCCTATTAGTTGAACTTCCAGGTTGAAGTTCCTTGGCAGAACCCTTGCTCTATGAACAACAATTACCTCCCTCAGTGTACCTTTTGGGTACAGTTTCTTTTCGCGGCACCTATGCCCTAGCACTTTTATCTCCATCTACTCGACTATCGACTGTTTCATTCCTTGGTGTGACACGTGCACCAGGAATCTCCGTGCCATTATTTACTGTGCAGCTCTCTAAACTGGTCTTCACTGACAACCCCCCTACCTTGCAACATGAGTCACAATTATCTGAGATCTCTGATGCCTTATTCGGTGCTTTAACAGAATCTGAATTCTTAATTGACAACAATATTTTTGATTTGTTGGTGTGGGTAAGTAGGGTTAATTTATTGATTTGATTACTGGCATCTGGGTTTTAGCTGGGGGTGGACTTAATTATTGGGTGGACAGCTTTGGTGCGAGATGGAATACCCCCAACCACTCTCCCTCTTACTGCGGGGAGTTTGGGTGCCCGTTTTTTGGAGGATACCCCATTATCATAAGACGCTGGGTCTGCACAGTAATGAGCTTTCTCACCAAAATTAAGGTGCTAAGCGGTCGATGTTGATGTGTTTGAATTGGTCTGGTGGTGTTCCTGTTTGTTGTGGCCCCTGGCTTGTTTAATTTACGTTCATGGCCCTTTTTTTGTCTCTTGGATAGCAGTGTTGATAATTGATCTAACTGCAAGGTCGAGTTTTTTTTATGTTTAAGTGGAGTTTTTCCCTAATCTTTCCCCTCAATATAGGGCAGGGTTTCCCAACTAGGGGTACGAGGCAGCATTCCAGGGGGTGTGAGATGGCTTTTCATTTTTGTTTGATAAATAAGTTACAAAAAATAAATAAACGACGGTTTAAAAATCTACCAGTTTATTGCAACATTTTGTTCAAATTAATTTCGGACAACAGTCCTTCATCAGTGAACTTTAAAAGTAGTAGAACTAAACACATTCATGCAACAAAGTAACTAAAAATTAAAAAAATATATTAAAAAAGTATATTATGACGTAGTAGTTCAAAACTGTGTATAAAAACTAAATTTTTAAGAGCTATACGATTTTTTACAATGTAATGATATTTTTGTATGTAAAAGTAAATTAAAATGAAATGCGTATAAAAACAAACACTTTACTGATATAAACTTTAAATTCAAACCTATCTTAGTAAAGAAATGTTTGATGTAAGTTATTGTTAATAAATATTTACTACTATCGTCGAAATATAAATAAAAACTTTTCCCAAACAATACCTAAAGTAATTACAAAAACCTATATTAATAAGAAACTGTATCTTACAAACTTCTTACCTTAAAGAAATAGTATTATCCATGTGATACTATTAGTACATTGATAATACTATTTCTATAAGATAAGAAGTTTGTAAGATACAGTTTCTTATTAACAAAGGTTTTTGTAATTACTTTAAGTATTGTTTGGGAAAAGTTTTTATTTATATTTCGACGATAGTAGTAAATATTTATTAACAATAACTTACATCAAACATTTCTTTACTAATATAGGTTTGAATTTAAAGTTTATATCAGTAAAGTGTTTGTTTTTATATGCATTTCATTTTAATTTACTTTTACATACAAAAATATCATTACAATGTAAAAAATCGTATAGCTCTTAAAAATTTAGTTTTTATACACAGTTTTGAACTACTACGTCATAATATACTTTTTAAATATATTTTTTTAATTTTTAGTTACTTTGTTGCATGAATGTGTTTAGTTCTACTACTTTTAAAGTTCTATGATGAAGGACTGTTGTCCGAAATTAATTTGAACAAAATGTTGCAATAAACTAGTAGATTTTTAAACCGTCGTTTGTTTATTTTTTGTAACTACTGATGCAGGGAAAAAGTCACTAGCAACAACAATTGACTTGAGTCCTGGACCGATTTGCAAATTATTTATAAATCTTTGATAAATAAGGAAATTTTCCTCAACTTGGGCAATTGTAAGCCTAAAGTTATTTTACTTTACAAAACATAACTATCGATTCTCAAAGCTAACAAGCAATTCAAATCATATAAAAAATTTAAAGTTTTGATTGTTACGTCATAATCTAATTGCCTAAATAACGAAGCTTTCGAACTGAATACTAGTTTAGTTGTTATTTTATTTTAAGGCCATAGGGGGGGGGTCTGACATTTTTATACAAAAATTAACTATGGATTTTATATGGAAGCTTTAAATACGAACTACAAGCCTGTTTTTATAGAATTCAAAAATATCATTTAACTTTTGAGATATTTAATTTTTTGTAAAAAGTTTTCGATACAAACATATGAGCCGCAAATTTTTTGGGGTCAATTTTCTTGGAAATTAAAAAATCACTAAAAATCTATCTCCTCCTTCGTTTTTCAAGCAATGTTCTTCAAATTTTCAGAAATTGTTCCTTATATTTAAAGGAAAAAATGTTACTTTTTAATTTTAATGATATAACAAAATAAAACTTTATCACAAAAAATAAAAGTGTTTATTTAAAAAAAAAAAATTTACAAATTTTTTTTAATTCCAAAGTAAAGTTTTTTTGTTACTGTATAAAGATTATACTGTGAAAGTTTGAAGAAGATTCCTTGAAAAATGTAGGAGGAGATAGATTTTAAATAAAATAGTCTTTTTTCGCTGTTTTAGTTTTCCCTTTCTATAGGAAACCTATTATGCGACCCACTTTAACTAGTCATATCTCAAAAAATAATTTGAATTTTTTTTAAACGATAAAAAGCATCTTCAAGCTTAGAAAAAACTCTTTAAAATAAGATCAAATTTTAAAAAACATGGCTAACCCCCCCTATAACCTTAACTGTTGTTTATCAAAAAACATTACTACCTTTACCTGAATCTAAAGCTTGTTATAGTTATTATATCTTTGAAGAACCAAAGTATTATTTTTAATTTAAGACTAATGTGAGTGTATAGTTTTTGATTGAAAATATTACTTTGGCTTTATCTAGCACAGTTGATTTTATATTTTAAATGAATAAATCATATTAAAATAGATGAAAGTTTTTGTTTCAAGTTTAAGCCTAATTTTTATTTACTCTTTTCGTGCCTTTTCCCCACTTCTATTAATTTTTTCAGATCTTAAAAAACAAACTGACGACGTCATAGACCGAAGCATTGTTTTTGTTAAATAAATCTTATAAAAAATAAATGTTTTAGTAATTAACTTTTTTATACTTCTTAGAATACAATTTTTTAATTAGTACTTGATACTTAATTATGTCAAAGTGAAGGAAGTTGAATGATAGTTATGTGCAGTTTGGTTTTACTTGCACTGAAATTACTGAAGGCCTGCAAAAACCGCATTTCATATTTTTTGATATATTATTTTCAATCGAAAATTTGAAGTCATCTAAGTTGCGAAATCACTTTAACAACCGACATAGTGGAGCAGGTGTTTCAGGTCATGATGTTGAATCACTGAAAGCAAAAAGGATCCGCTTTGAATCATGAGGAATACTTTCAAACTTGAGTTTTGTATCTGCTAACAAACCACATTTAATGGCTTCATATCATGTAGCGTATAACGTAGCCAAAACCAAGAAGCCCCATACATTTGCTGAAGAGGTGATAAAGCCATGTGAACAACAAATGAAAAAAATCGTTCTGGGAAAAGAAGCTTGAATTAGTGTCGTCATCAAATAATGTTCTTCAGAGTCAAATTAGTGATTTAACTTCGGATGTTTAAACCAAGTTATCGTTGATACCAAAGGTAGTCCCTTGAAAATCTTCCTCCGGCTGGACGAAACAACTGATGTTGAAAATTGCAGTCAACTGATCGCATTAGTGAGATATGTGCATGATGGTACCTAATGGAAGATTTCTTATCTTGTGAAGATCTGAAGAGAACAATCAAAGCAAAAGACATCTTCCAATGTGTGATTTTTTTTTTGCGAAACATGACCTGGACATCTAAGTTATTGGTTCTGTGTGTACTGACAGTGCCCCTGCTATATTGGCAAATAAATTTGTTTTTTCTCTGTTTTGTTAAAACAGGGTATTCCGCACTTGCAGGGTACTCACTGTTTTCTTCATCGACATGCTTCATCGTTAAAAGATAAACTTATTGAATTGTGCACAAACATTAAAAAAAATGCAGTTTGAAAGCAAAACTCTGGAAAAATACTGGTGTTGTGCAATGAATATGCTTCCAAGACTTTTTGAAAAAGTACAAAGTATGCTTATCCCATTAGCGAGGACTAGCAAAATCAAACTAATTTCTTGAAATTCATAAAATCGACAACTCAACATTCAAACAAAACCCAAAGATTAACACGAAAAATGAAAAGAAGACAGACATCAAAAATTTATTTTGTTTCCTAACAGTGAACGTTTGTTCATTACGATTCCGTAAAAGGATTTGCATCTATATTTCAAAGACACAACATTGTTATTAAACCGGCCAACACCAGTAAAAAAGTTACAGATTACTACAGAAACAAAAGTAAATGCTCAGAAATATTTGACAATAATGTCATTTATAAATACACCTGCTCTGCAGATCAGAGCATCGCCTATATTGGAGAGACATCACGACAAGTCTTCCGACGAATTACAGACCACTGCGGAACAGATAAAAACATACCAACATATGAAACATGCGCAATTCATAATGTAGATGCTAGGGTTGAGGCTAATGGGCTACCCATTGCAGCACCGTCTATTTGTTTATAGTTTAAATTAATTTGAAATGTTTTATAATTCATTTAGCTTTTAAAAAAGAATCAAGTAGATTTAAAAAAGTTAAAGTTTGTTAAAATTTTTAATATGAAAAATATTCTCATAATAAGTTGACAATAGTATTTAGTTAATTTTATTTTAAAGTAGTTAAGTTTAAATAATCTCAAAACTATTATGAAAATTAATTAAAATTAACTTGTTTTTGCTATTGCTCAGAATTTTCACACATTCCGGCTACTCAGGCTTGTTTGTTTTATTTTTCAGAAATTCAGGATAGTTTTTAGTTGAAACTAAAAAGAGATTAAACGATTTAGTTTTAATTTTTTTAGTTAACTTTCGTTCATTAATTAACCTCCTTTTGATTTAATTAGTTTGACTGTTAAAAAAATCGTAGCTGGATTTGGAGATAGTCAAGGCCAACGAGCGATGATTGATGATTACAGAAAATATGTAAGAGATACATTACAACTTTTTGATGAAGAGCAAGCAAATTTTTCTGACCTACCAGCATTTGTTATGGGACAATCTATGGTAAATATACTATACAAAATATACAATTGCTGCTATTTTATATTACTGAGTTTACTATAAAACTAATCAATCAATGAAAATAGATTAACTTCAATGAGCAAATTATTTTTATTTTAAATAAGTATGTTGTAGATATCTTCTTTTTATAAGTTTTCAATATAAAAATTAACAAAATTAACAACTATCGGTAAAACCGTATTGTATTAACTTAAAATTAATTAAAAATGATACATGTTTTGAAATAGTTGTTAATAACAACTTTTTAATGGCTATAGTTCAATATAGATATTAACTTTATATAATAGTAAAAAAATAACAAAATTAACAACTATCGATAAAACCGTATTGTATTAACTTAAAATAAATTAAAAATGATACATATTTTCAAAAATTTGTTAATAAAAACTTTTTAATGGCTATAGTTCAATATAGATATTAACTTTATATAATATTAAAAAATTAGCAAGTACAAAACAAAAAAAAAATCCTTAATTAAAAAAAAAAAAAAATTTTAAATAAAAAAATTACTTTCATATTAAACCAGATCTGATTAAAATCAATTTAAAGAGGTTATCTAGATATATTTTTACTATAAATATTTTACAAAAATGTGCAAATTAGTTCTAAATGTTTGTAATTTTCATTCATTATTTGTACTAAAAATTATTTGTTTCCTTAAATGTTTTTGTTTTTGGTTTTTTAATATTTCAAGATTGAATTTTTTACTCTTATAGGGCTGTTTATTTTTTTAAGTTGGGTATTAGTATAAACAAATTAATAGTTTAAAATTTTAGAATAAAAGAGATAAAAAAATTAAAAGGAATAATTTTAATTTGTCATTTTTTGTATGATTTGAATTATTATGTCAAATGTTTTGTGGGATTTTTAATATATTTTCGCTTTCTTTGCAACAGTTGAATATACGTTTTCGAAATGAATTGTAGTTTACTGTTAGTTTTTTGCCTATCTTTTAAGTAAAATTACATGAAATTAAAAAAGGGTGGGGCCATGGCGCTTGTAATAGCTAGCGAAAGAAAAAGTAAAGTGAATGGAGCAATACTACTTGCAGGAATGATGGGACCAATTGTAAATAAAGTACAGGTTACTTTAAATTATTCATAGCTTTATGTGCATAACTTTTTTCGTTTTTATTAAAACAATGCAATTTTTGAAAGTTAAGCTTTTTTTGAACAATTTTTAGTGATTATAAACTGTTCATATTTATAGCTAACATGTTTGCTCTAAATTAAAGTTTTTCTAATAAACGAAGTCAACAATTACGTAATTTATTATTTTCATTAAATTTAAGGCCATACGGAGGGGACCAATACTTTTTTAACAAAAATAAATATTGGATCCTATATGAAAACATAAAGTATAAAATATAAGTAATTTCCTAAAAACTTTTAACATAAAGCTAGTACTGTCAAAGTTAGAATACAAACGTGTTGATAAAAAGGATTAGTATAAATACCGGGTTATAAGAAGATAGATAAAAGAGAAGAACCTTACAATCATATTATGGTATTCAATCAAATGAGATAAACAGTTTATTATTGCGAACTAAAACAGAATTAAGATTGAAATAAATGAACACTACACAACATACAGAAGCTTGACTAAAACTAAAGTGATAAAAAACATTAACGAACGATATTACAAAAGTTATATTTCCAAAAATTGTCTTAAAAAAACTAAAATCGAATACATTATATCGTTTTTAAACGTACCGACTTAAAGAAAATAAAACACTAATTGCGCGAAATCGAAATTCAAATTCTTCTTTATACACATTTCAAAATGCTAGCATCTTACAGTAAGCTAGTTTACCTATTTTTCAAAAACTCGCTTAAAAAAACTTCAAAGCCTGTTTATTTTCATAGATATTTTTAGTTCTAAATTAATTATTTCTTTATATTACCAAATGAAGTATGCAATATTGGCAACTTTCCTCAAACTTTCTTTTAAATTATAATAAGTTACATACAGCCTTTAAAAGATAACAAAAACTAAAATCCTATCTTAGTTTCAATTTTAATTTTTCGTGACTAAAGTTTTGGTTGTTAATTTTGAAAAAGTTATATACTTAGTTTGTAGTCCTCCAGGGCCTGAGGTAGGAACTACCTTTAATTAGGGGAAGTCCCCTTTTTTGTGCTAAACTCTTAGCGCGTTTAGCTCTTGAGGTTTTTACTGAATTTACCTTACTCATTAGGTTTAACTTAGTAATTAATAAGTATGTAATAAACTTAATATATATAATTTCTTTAATGAAGTGAGTTTATTGAAAACGTAATGTTAATGTGAAAATTAGGAAGTAGAAATAATAAAGCAGCCAATTTATCAGTAGAATAAAACTGCGAATATAAACACAACAAGTAAAAACCAAATTCTTCAAGTCAAATGTCTTAATAATGTTCTTAAAGTGCCTGGATGTCACAAATCTTAAATACAAAATAGGTCTTAATAACACTACTAATAATACAGAGTCTTAATATATGTCGTGCTTCATGCACAACGATGGTTAAACTAAGCACAATATAATATAATAATGCAAATAAACATCAAGATCTTATAAAATGAAAATAATAAAAAAGTTCTTATAATCAATTAGTGTGCCTCTCGCACGGTCTTATGGCTTAACTGAGCGTAATAACAGACATATTTTAAGTTTTATTGTGTGTTGATTTGATAAACAATCGTCTAACGCCCCCTGGCGGTCATTTAAAAAACAACAAAATGAATATTTTGTTACATTTTCCCACCAAAAAGTCCTCAATTGAAGTCTTTTGATGGGGTCTTGCAACGTTTTTAAGTGTTTCTTACAATTATTATTGCATAATGTTTGAGTAATGTTAATTTTCAAAATGTACAAAATCGTTAGATAGTATTATTTCTAAGTTCAAGTGGTTCTTACAAGTGTTTATACAATAGTGAAAAGTATATAATACTGTCTCTCAGAAATTTTTATAAGTCTTAACTCCATCGGCGGCCGTCAGCTGCTGCTTTTTCTGCCTGCCTCTCCAATCTGACCACTTTTAGGCGCTAAGCCTGTCTGTCCGTTGAATACCTCTCTTCAGCTTGGTTCGATCTGTTTGTAACATCAGCTGTGGTGTGTAACAGCTACAAATGACTTCACACTTCAGAAACATTGCTTTGCGTCTCTTTAACTATCTGATGACGTTTTTAGTGTTTTCTCCGTTAGGCTATGCACAAGAGCAAGTATTTGCGCCTTGCGTATATAAACTTTCTTGCTTACTAGCATCGTTATGGTTTGTAAATTTTCAATCAATTTTTTTGATTAATATATAACATAATCATGGTTATCAAACAGTTTTTCTTCTCAACCATTAATAACAAAAAATCAAATACAAAAGTCTTTTTATATATACACAAGGCAAGCAATAAAAGAACATTAATAGCGATATCGATAAAAAGGTAAGCTTTTAATATTTTAAAACTGTTTGGGGTTAATTTGGAAAAAAAAGTGTTAATATATTTTTAATTTCTAATAGTTAACAGCTTTGCTCAAAAACAACGTTATTAAAATTTTAATTGTCAAAAAAAAAAGTTATAAAATTACTTATTAGAACATAATACAGTAAACCTCTTAAAGTATTGCTTAAAATAAACGAATTAATAAAAAAAACAAGTTTTAAAAACAATGTGTGAAAGCAATTCCAATTCCCTCTGTTGCAAAGTTAATAATTTTAATCTCCATGCTTATTGCAATAAAAAAACTTTTATTTTTTCTTAAATCGCAAATTTTTTCATGCTTTCCGTATAATTTTGCTACTAGTAAAGTTTAATTACCCGAGTTTAATATACGTGATTAGCCAACTGTAAAACTTTTACGTCTTCCCAGTTTACTAAGCGAAAAAATCAATGAGCTTTAAAAACTTTTAAAGTAACACTTTACGAAACAATTTTAAGAAAGTTATAGCAACAAAGTTTGAATATTGTATTAAATCATTTTAAGTTTTATAGGTCAAAAGATATTGGTTTAAGAAAGCAAGTTAATTTAGTGATTAATATAATTTTACACATGTTTTTTATTAAAAGCTGTAAAAATTGACTTAAAAATTAAAAGGCCAAAGTTTAATTAGGTAAAAGATGTATTTTTTTAAGAAAAACACACTATTGAACTTAATTTGGTTCTTTAAATAGCTTGAAAAAGCTTTTCATTTATGGTCGTAAAATTTGACCTATCTTACACTTAAAACAAATTTTAACAAGCCGTTTTACTTTTCTAACCGAGTTGCAATTTTTTTAAATCTTAGTGGAAAACTTTTTGAAAACTTTTTATCAGCTGCCATTTTTACTCGCACTTTAAGCAATAACAAACTTTTTAGTTACAACAAAATTTAAAACTGACTTCACACACTGCTTTTTTTTATGTTCCCTTTAAAAATAAACTTGATCAAATACATACATAATTCAAAATTAAAAATTCTTTAAAACCTCTCACCACAAGAAATTATAAAACTTATAACCATAAAAATTAAAATGTTTAACAAAAAAAATCTACATTGAATCTTAAAAATACATTAAATTAAAAAACATTTTAACATATCTTAATTTTATTTTAATTTGATTATGTTTTACTTAATAAGGTTGTTTTAAGATAAAATACTTAAATTATTCAAAATTGATTATTCAAAATGATAAGCAATTTCGAATTTGTTGTTTGAAAGCTTTTTACATTTAGTCACATTGAACTTATAAGGGTTGCATAAAAAAGTTTTTAAGCTACAAAAATTTTACAGTTTACAGTTAATTTGACTAATGTCAAAAAGCGTTTAAATTATCAAGTTTAATTATTTAAGCTTTTTGTTCAAACAAGACTAAAGCTTTAAAGCAACAGAAGTTATTAATTTAAATAAATCTTTGAAAAATTATTTAATTCAACATAATGTCACAACCAACAAATTTGCTGCTATATCACTTGTTTAAATTTATATAGAATATTGTTTAATTGATTTTTATGAAATTCAGTCAAACGTTCTAATGAGTGTTTCTCAAAATTTTTATCCTGTTTTTCTAAAAGTTTTTTTAATAGATTTAAAAAAATTTTAAGGTTGCTTGCCTGATAAAAAGATTATTTACAATATTTAAGCTTTTGAGACTAAAAGTGTTTTGAATCTATACTTTCTGCATAGTTGTAAAATAAATTGTTGGTATCTGAGTCATATCCAGATTCACTGTTTTCAGAAGATTCGTAGCAGCTGGAGTTTTGTTCGTACATTTCATAATGTTTATTTATTACTCTAGGATCATGCTCGTATGTGTATCTTCTTCTGTAGTTGCTTGATCTTCTCTTATACTGATGATAGTTTCTTAGTTTGCAATAACCATTACTCATATAATTGTTTTGTTGAGGCCTTTGCTGGCTATAGCTTGGCCATCTGTTTGGGGCATACTTGGACCCCCGGACAGGTTTGCCGTTCGGACCTGATACGTTTGAGGCCTCAGGCATGTTCTTTTTACCCATAACAATATCGAACTGGACAACTTCGCCTTGTGCGACTGATCTTAATAATTTATTTGGTTTTTTTTTGGTAATGGCAGTTTGATGGACAAAAGTATCAGTGTTTTGATCGTCACGATGAATAAATCCGTAGCCTTTGCGTACATTAAACCACACCACTCGGCCAGTAATTCCAGATTCTAAAGTCTTTTTAGATCTTGTTTTTTTAAGTCTAGCTGTTTTAAACGTTCTAATCGTTCTAACTAAAGGAGCTTTTCTGGTAGCGAACGAACAGTGTTTTAGAATTTTGTCATTATCTTTATGTACAGAAATGCTTTGGTTTTGAGTGTAGGTATTTATAGGATGGTTGATATTTTCAATTATGCTGTTGTATTCATTATTTGGACTAATATTTCTTTGGTTGTTAACATAATAATTTGATTTAGATCGTTCTTTACTAAATCTGTTAAAACTATACCTTACATTTTTTCCTTCATCCCTTGTTTGCCTAAAATCCATATCACAAATGTGCATCACATACCTTTTGAAATCTTCTAATCCTAGTGAAAGGCTACTTGACACCCTGTTTTTCAAATGGTTTGGTAATAGGTGCAAGTATAAAAATTTTTGCAATACCTCTTCGTTCTTCAAGTCGAGTAAACACCTACTTACTTCAGTGTTCAGGTCGTACCCACTAACAGACTTAAATTCTTTCTTTGGCAGTAAAATATGTGGCAAAACTCCATCTTTTTCCAGGAGATATTTACGTAAACTTCCAAAGTTTCTATCTTTAGGCGCTGTACACAAGTTATAGTCTGACATGTCTTTGTTTGGCCAAAAATCACGAATCACCCAGTATTTTTCTGTGTTATCAACTATGCCATGGTCGGCCATTCGTTCTTCAAAGTAAAGAAATTGTGCCTTTGCGTCATCAATATCAAATTTAAATGACTTCAGTCACTTAAGTCTACTGTCACCTAAATTGATAAACTCTGGGTATGAGCTGATTTCCTTATTGAATCTTTCTGTCTGAGTTATTGTTTGTCTTAATGTTTGGTTGTCTCTGGGACTAGTTGAATACCTTGGCGTTTCTGTGTGGCGAAAGGTTTCTCTTGCAGGCATGTACTGAGGTGACTCTATGTCAAACCTAATTCTATCCTGATTTGTCCTGAGTCTCTCTCTTTCCTGTCTAATTTGTGCTTGTAAGGCCTGTCTATCAAATTCCTGATTCTGACATCTAAGCTCTCGTAGTTCGGCTACTAAGCTAGTAAGTCCACTAGTAGTAGGATCTTCGTCCCTTACCGTATTGAAAGGCGGTAATCCTCTTCCTAACATTTGACTGTCACCTTGCTGTTCAGTCATAGTCGGTCTATCAATACTACTTGAGCTAGGATTGTTTGGCAAAGCCATCGCGTCTGGGTTAGCCTCTGTTGTATTAGAAGGTCTTGTGTCCGGTCGTGTGTCAAGGTCACCAATTGTAGTCCTCCAGGGCCTGAGGTAGGAACTACCTTTAATTAGGGGAAGTCCCCTTTTTTGTGCTAAACTCTTAGCGCGTTTAGCTCTTGAGGTTTTTACTGAATTTACCTTACTCATTAGGTTTAACTTAGTAATTAATAAGTATGTAATAAACTTAATATATATAATTTCTTTAATGAAGTGAGTTTATTGAAAACGTAATGTTAATGTGAAAATTAGGAAGTAGAAATAATAAAGCAGCCAATTTATCAGTAGAATAAAACTGCGAATATAAACACAACAAGTAAAAACCAAATTCTTCAAGTCAAATGTCTTAATAATGTTCTTAAAGTGCCTGGATGTCACAAATCTTAAATACAAAATAGGTCTTAATAACACTACTAATAATACAGAGTCTTAATATATGTCGTGCTTCATGCACAACGATGGTTAAACTAAGCACAATATAATATAATAATGCAAATAAACATCAAGATCTTATAAAATGAAAATAATAAAAAAGTTCTTATAATCAATTAGTGTGCATCTCGCACGGTCTTATGGCTTAACTGAGCGTAATAACAGACATATTTTAAGTTTTATTGTGTGTTGATTTGATAAACAATCGTCTAACGCCCCCTGGCGGTCATTTAAAAAAACAACAAAATGTATATTTTGTTACAAGTTATCTTTGAAAAATATATACAGTAACCTCTCGCATCTTTACGCACTCGTGACGTTACGCACTCTCGTTTAGTTACGCATTTTACAATTCTATAAAATTAAAAAAAACATTTAATATGTTTTAATATTGCACAAATTAGATTTATTTTAAATTTTTAATGTAAAAAATGTTTTTAAATACTAACTAACTTCACTATATCTTTAAACTTTGTAAACTTATGTTCCTTGACTAATTGATAAACATTTAGTTATACCTCAGTATATCAGAAATTTTGTTAACAATAAGAGTTTAAACTAAAATTCTGAAAGAAATATGACTGTGTTAAATAATGAAAGTATAATGAAATAATGAAAGTTTAAAACACAAACCAATAATACAGCACTCTTTCCCTATATATGAACAAACATCTAAAAAAGAAATCTTATGAAACTTCCTAGCAAAAAGTAGCAGTGATACTTAATAAATATAGAGGTTACGTTTAACACAAATGCTTAATTATAAATTGAATTTGCTAAGTAGAATAGAATATAAATGTTCAGTATCAAATAAATCAAAAATAAATAAAGATAAAAACTACTTATTATTAAAATTAGTAAAAATTTTATAAAAGTGTTATTATTTTATATAAATTTAAATCCTTTTTTTTAATATATGTATAGTTTTATCTTTTGTATACATATTTATAAATAAATTAAACAAATTTTTAAAAAGTGAGAAAGTACCCAGTCTGCTTTTAACTAAAAGAAATATCTAAAAACAGCCATTATAGTAAGTATATTTGGTACCTCTCGTATCTTTACGATCTCTCGTATCTTTACGCATTTTTTCTGTGGACACAATGTGCGTAAATAAGCGAGAGGTTACTGTATTCAAAAAAAACATTTAAATAAAAATTAACAGTTCTATGATAGAGTCAATAATTAGTTCATAATTCTTCACTCACACTGTTTCACTTTATGCTACTCTACTTCGAACTTCTCCACTATATAGGTTTGGTAGGGCCAGGGTACGGCCATCTTGATCTGGATTGAAAAACTATGACGCATCTGATTTATTTAAAATCTCTAACATTTAGAAAACATCAATTCTTAATCGCTTGTTTTTCAGCATTGTTCCAGAATTTCTTAATTGTGACGTCATATGTTAACCGCGAAAGCGTCATTTCTAGATGAAGTTGTAAAGTTCTTTTGGGACAAAAGCAGAAGGTGTTGTTAAGTGAGCTCAAGATTTATGTTTGAAGCTAAATTTTTTTCTTTCGGTGCTTTTACAAGCGTCTACACTCTACAGTTTAGATTTAACAGGATTTAAAAAACTGTTGAACAATTTTTTTAAAGGAAAAATTTCATCACAACTTTTTTCTCAAGCTTGACATTTTAAAAGTGAAAGTAAAACTAAAAATTACTATTTTTACATTTTACGTGTGAAAAAAACTGAAAAATATCTATAATCAGTTTCCTTTAAAGCTCAGCAAAATTATTTGAGTTAAAAAAATACAATTTAGTCTTTGGAACAATGTCTTGAGATTTAGTTGATCAAAAACATCAAACATGCAGTACTAACCAAAAACAAACCATTTGTTTTATCAACTAGTACTCAGGCCCAGACGTGTTCATCGAGAATGATTATTTTGCTTCTATATAATAAACACTTGCGTGTTTATAACGTATGTTTATATGCTTTTATGAAAAAATATTGCAGTCACTTAGCGACTTACTACTACACTTTAGCATCGAAGTGTTTCGATTTTTGTTGGCAATTTATAGATACTGCAAATTTAGTTTCGTAAAATTGTGCATCTTTGCATTGAAAGATCTGCACTTTAGAAATATAAAAACAAAAAAATAGTATAAATAATAATAATCGCAAAAAAACATAACTAAGCATTTATAAAACTTAATTGTCAGTATTAATATAATGAAAGAAATAAACATATCGTTTTAATAATATTTAATAGGCTACTACTACACACTTGTAACTTACTGTCTCAATTTTTACATTTAATACATAAAATTCATTATTTAGTTACATATTCAAAATTTGCAAAAAATAAATTTTCTTAGTTTTTAGTGTCATAATCAAAATTAGCTTAAAAAAAGTTTCAAGTAAATTAAATATTTTTAACATACTAACAGATTTTTCTAAATTACTCCTTATCGTTTTTTTAACTTGTTCTTATTAGAAGTTTTATAAAGCTTTGACCACCTGTGGTTTCCATTAAAAGCAATAGTGAACTTAACATTGAAAAACCTGGAGTTTTAAACAATTTTTAGAAGTATGAAAATGAAATTTAGATTAGATACAAAAATCTATCATATGTAATAATTTTTTGTGTAAAATTTAGAATTTTATTTATTATAAAACACATTTATATTACCATACAGTATCTTTTCAAAAAATTTATACTATTTACGATATTTTTTTCTTAAGTTCTATACTAATAATGAACAAAATAAGCTTGTAATTTAAAAAGCCTGAAAGAAAATAAGAAAACTTGGAAACATATTTTAAAAAACCTTTGGCAACCCTGGCTGAATAATAGAGGATATATAAGGGATAGAAGATATTGTTATGATCTGCATGTCTTTGTTTAATCAATCAACTTAGATTATTAAAGCTAATGAGGTATAAACTTTTTAACACAAACTAAAACGTGATACTGATTAAATGAAGTAAATACAGTAACCTGCCAACTAGGTACGCACTTCTTAGATACGAACTGCCAGTATGGTACGCACATTTTAGCCAAAAAACGCTGTGTTTAAAATGTTTTTCTTTTTGAAATTTAAAAACAAACCTAAAAGTGCTTGTAGAAAAGTATTATATTTTAAAATATATTATACTGTGTATTAAATTTAGATAACTTTCAACTAAACAGGGTTGTCACTTTACCTGGAATCCTGGAAAAACCTGGAATTTGACAATGTAGGCGAAAAGTTCTGGAAAAACCTGGAATTTGAGAAAATTTGAAAAAAAACCTGAAAAAACCTGGAATTTTTACAATTTTCGCATGTTCAGTCGTAAAATTTTGATTTGACGCAAAAAATCTATCATATAAATAAAAAACTTTTGTCATCATCAAAAAAATGTTTTATTAAAAAACATACTTACAGTAGCTTTACAGTATCTTTTCAATGTTTTTATACTATTTAACAAAATTTCTTACCTTTAGCTTAACTTTAAACTAAAAATAGACCTAAAAAGGTGTACTTTTTAAACCTGGAAGAAATTTGGAAAACCTGGAAAAAATTTGGAAAAAACTAGTGGCAACCCTGACTAAAGGAACAGAAAATAAGTTATAAACTTACAAGTTGTGTATCTTATAATATTTAAAACAAACACATTACAATTTTTTATTTAACGAAAATAACGAACAGTGGAATTTAAATTTCCATTTCCCTTTATTGAAACATAAGAATAAAAAAAAACTTAAAAGTTATACAAATTAAAGATAAACGAAAGTAATGAACAGTGCAATTAACATTTACATACATTTATTTCGTTAAACACAGTTATTAAAAAACAGTAATTAAAAAAAGTAATCAAGTAATATTTTTTTAACAATAAAATACAAACTTTGTTTTTATGCAGATTTTGAAATGTATATTGTTTTTAGAGATTTTTTCTACCGCTATTGTCTTTTACTTTTCCAAACTTTGTGTTAAAAACTATGTCGGATGATTGTGAAGTAAAGACTGATGAAAACGGAAAGGTAATTTTTATATTTAATCTGATTTTATTCTACGTAAGAATAAAAAAACTATTAGTATACTATGAAAATTAAATTATTTTAGTAAAGTATATTCTTAACTGGTAATTGTTACTAAACATAAATTAAAATTTTTAAAATACTTGGTTTTTGTTTTGGCTTATGTGTTATTTTGATGGCTCTTTAAAGAGCTTTACATGCCTGGTAAAACTAATTTACCTGTAGATGCTGCATCGCGCTATCTAAATTTGACCAATGAATTAAATGTCAAAGTGCTTTTAAAAGTATTCAGGTGTATTTGAGAAGGTAGAAATGTTTTATCTTTGTCAGCGTACTTTAGATATGACGCACTGTATTTTACAAGGACAAAGTAGATTAAAGGTGTTCGTCAGTTTACGATCTTGTGTTCTCAACAAGTTACATTCGTCGCACTAAGGAGAGACAAGAGTTTTCAACAGATAGTTTTCTGGGTTGGTATTACACAAAAAAATGAATCAGTTCGGGCTGAAATTGTCAAAGCTGCAACCGCAATTCACCTTATAAAAGCCCTTTTTAAAAGATATTTGCAGATTTTTTTCAGTTTGTGGTAAACAATTTTATAGTAGGTGGCGACAAAATGTTGTCTCTTGCAGAATTAGAGCGGCGCTCATCCGTTATAATGGGTTAGAAGTGGACTAATAATGGAATAGATGCTTCTCCACAATCAATTTATAGTCATTAATGGTTCATGGAGACTCACTCGAAGAAGCATAAAATTTCTAAGGTTGCACAATCGTATATCAACCAGTAGGTTTAAATCAAAGGAGTTCCTTGGCTTCTATGAATTATATCAAGCCATGATTTTTTTTGATTCTCTAAGTCTAGATAGTGTTGGTGACTATTCCAACGGTGACACTACCGGTGTACCAGTTACGAGTCAAATACAAGAAGAGCGTGTTCCTGTTTTGATGGTTCCGACTTGAAATGGTATGCCAATTGGCTTGAATCAGTTTAAGGACTATAATACGCAAGGGAGGCTTAGTAGTAAAGTACAAGGAAGGGTTTAGCATGGAGTTCTAGATAATTCAAAGTTGTTTTTAAGTGGATTCTCGCAGCATTTAAATTATGGTTTATTTTAAAGCTTTTAAAAATTATCTATGTTAGAACTATGTCCAACTGTTTTACCGATTTATTATATATTAGATAATTTGATATATTAGATAATTTGCTTGATTGCTTTCTTTGAAAATTATTTTTCCATTCTCCTATAAATATCTTAAGTATAGATTTTTTTGCTTTGAATGAATTAGGGGACTAGAGTTATTTAGCTAATTGTATCCTTTTACATCTTTTAGTTTTACAAATCGTTCAATTTATAAATAAATTAAAGAACTTAAGTAAGGAGTTATTTTGCAAAGTACGTTATTAGTTTGTCGGCTAAATCTCCTGCAAGCAGTCATTTACAAAGATACTTTAAGGATAGTTATTATTTTAGAAAATATAGCAATCTTTTGGTGAGTTCGCTTTTTTGAGCCAAATTTTTTGTGTTCTATTTTTACTATATTTACTATATTTTTACTATATTTACTAATTAATTTTACTAAATTTACTATAATTTTTACTATTTATAATTTAATTTTTAAATAGTCTTTAAATTAAAATTATCAAAATTAAACAATATTATGATTAACTAAACGAAGAGTTTTATATAATTAATACTCATTTATGAGTTAAAAGGAAGGCGCAAAGTATAATATTTAACCATAATAAACTTTTATTATTTTTAAATAGATAAATTTTTAAATTTAGTTTCAAAACTTAAGCTATAACAAATATTATAAACTATAATGTTACGAACAAACAATAAAATAAAGTGCATTAAAGTTAAAATAAAACTTAAATGCTTTATGTTCATATTAGACTGGGGAAGTTCTGGCTTTATGTGTATAAAAACATAATTTTACTAAGTTCGCATTTTCCGGGCTCTTTTTAAAGTAATCACTCAAGCGGCAGATTAGTTTATTTTTAAATCTTGGTTACTTTGACTTACTTTATAGTTTTTTTTTATTTGTTATTTAATTTTGAAAATCAATTTAATAGAAGTTTTTAAAAAATCTGATACTGGAAAAGTCTGATCTTTTTGAAAAAATAAGGTATTAAAAAAGTATATAAAAGTTTTATGTTAAACTCATGATGTTTAATCTTTGATTAGGGAGTTATTGATTTTTTTTTATTTGTAAAAAATTGCTTACGTCATACTTTGGATTGATTAGGAAAATGGATTTCAGTTAACTTTTGTAGACATAAAGAGTGCTCTATACTTAGTCAAATGCTATAAGTTGTTTAACTACAGATGGAGTTATAACATTTTTTTTATTGTAATGATATCAGTCAGTATGCATGTTTATTTAAATGAAAATATTCTTTAAAATAAACAAGTGTTTTTTTTGCTTTATCTTTGATTTGTTTTTATATAAAGTTAGAAGTTAATGAATTTTGATTAGAACCATAAGCCTAGTTTTAATTTTGATAAACACTGATTTTCTTTAATGTAGAAAAATATTAAAACCCTTAGTTTATTGTAGCAATTACATAACTCACTCTAAAATACTTATAATACAGTTCGTGATTATGATTAAGATTATATAATGAAAGCAATAAAAGTACAAAGTTAAAGTGTTTGTTGTACAAACTTAACTCAATAATTATGTAATAAATGATTTTATTTTTACGTATAACAAACAGGAATTTACCGTCAGTGAAAATGATCCGCTAAAAGTTAGAACGCTGAAATCACAAATGGTTCATGAACTTAATAAACTAGGTGAATGTTGTAAGAATTTGAGGAGTAGTTTTAAAACTCCATTCCTTGCAATTCACGGAAAAAATGATTCTGTAGTTGATATTTCAGTGTCAAAAAGCCTCTTCGAAGAGTCTCCATCTTCAGACAAAACTTTGAAGGTATAGAAATGATAAAAATCTTTATTTTTCATAAATTTTGAATATTAATTATTAAAAATATATTTTCAGAGTGAGATCTTTTGTAGAAACAATTGAAGGCTTTTGTGTTGTTTTTTATAGTAATATTTAGATTGTTCATATATCTTGTTTATTAAAAAAATACTGTTATAAGTGTAATTTAAATGCATTATTATTTCTTTACTAATAGTTTTATAAAACACGATTTCTTGTATTAAAAAAAGGAGAGTTTAATACTTAAATAGAGATTTCAAGTTGTTTTCAGTGATGTGTTTAAAGTAAATCATGTAATCTATTTTTATAAAAATGATGAAATTTATTTGTTACTAGAAATATTCAAAAAATAACGACAGTCTTTTATTTTAATTATTTTTAATATTATTCTCTGATAAATTTGATTATCTATCGTTTAAACTTTGAATAGGTATCTTATTTATGAGATAAATGTTTTTAAATCGATGACAACAGTTTTTTTTACAACTTCAATCCATATTTGATTTTGTTACAAACTTTGATAAAAAATATTTCTGTCAATAATCACGATGAGCACAATTTGTAAAGAAGTTTGTAGTAATAGCCCCTAACAAGTTTTTATTTTTTAAAAGTAAGTCTTATGTTTTACATAACTAAGCTCCTTGTTGTTTCATACCATTTTGTAAAACTAAAGTTGTTTTAAATATAAGCAAAGATATAAAAGACGCGATTTAAAAAGGCGAAATTTGACTATCTCACTATAAATACACCTCCTATTTATAATTTTTAAGCAATAATTTTTGAATTTTATAGTCCAATCTCTAATAATGTATAAACAAACAACAATCAATTATATATGTTAATAGTATTCACTAAATTAGTTATTTAGAAAAGTACGCCTCATACCAGTTATTTTTAATGTTTTAATAAGCATATATTTGTGAAAATATAGAAAGAAATAAAAAATTAGGAGGATATAGATTTTTAGAATGGTTTCATTTCAAGAAAAGTAAATATAATAAAATGATTTTCTAAGAGTTTGTATCAAAGACTTTCTACAAAACTAATTGTAATTCAAAATATAGTAGATTTTCTATTTTCACAAAGTTTATCCTACTTTATAAACTTTAAGCTTATAAATCAGACTCAATGTTGTCTTTTGTAAAAAGTTTTTATACCCATTATGAGCTTATTTTATTCAATCAGTCATTTTTGCTACGACTAAGAAAATAAGAATAATTTACAAGCTACTAAAACAAAATTAAACATAAATTTATGTTTGATTTTTACAAACTAAACAGTATTCTATCTTTATTACACTAACAAGTGTTTCCGTATGTTAACGGGTTAACACACTTCAACGGAGCTATGAAAATCAAGAAACTAGTCTTCAAGAAACTACCAATCAAGAAAATTACTTTTCATAGCTCCGTTGAAGTGTGTTAACCCCTTAACACACAGAAACATGTGTTATTGTAATAAAGAAAGAATACTGCTTAATTTGTTATCATTATATATTCCAGTGAGCTTGTTTCGCTCGTATCTTTCTTAACAAACGCTTAAATTTATATCTTTGAATAGTTATTTGCTTTTTTTTTTTTTTAATTTTTAAACTCACCATGCTTGTCTAAACTTTTTAAACCTATTAAACTAGTTTTTATACTAACTAGTTTTCGACTAGTCTATAACATTTATTTATTTTCGTTAGATTGAAATTTGAACATCATGCGTGATTGATTTGCTAAAAAAAAACTACGTTTTACAGCAACTTTAAAAGTCAGTATGTACAAAATTAAAATTTTCTTCAATGAGGTTCCTACTCATTAACAAAAAAAGACCTGAATAATAAAGTACAAGCAGGATTCATACGCGTTAGGCTAAATAAGTTTTTTAGAAAAATTAGGAAATGTCAGTTTTTGTCAGTTAAAATGCTTGAAAATTTGAGAATTTTTTTTTGTAAGTGAAAAAGTTAAGAATTTCTTAGAAAATAAGACAATGTTGGGGTTGCCACAATACCTGAAAAAACCAGGGATTTCAAACAATTTTTACATGTTAAGTAGTAAAATTTTGATTTGACACGAACAGTCTACCGTATAAATAACAATTTTTTGTCATCATCAATTTTTTTTAATAAGCTCATTTAAAAGTAGCTTTACAGTATCTTTTCAATGTTGTTATACTACTTAACACAGTTTTTAACCTTAAACTTAACTTCAAAATAAAAATAGACCCAAAGATATGTACTTTTAAAAACCTGGAAGATATTAAGAAAATCTGGAAGAAATATCTCAGAAACCAGTAGCAACCCTGCAATGTTAGCAAAATGTCAGTTTTTTGCTTTTTTAATCTTAGAAAATGTATAATAGTTTTAGAATATGTTATTTTTTTAAATATATTATTAAATTTTGAATTTTTTTCTAAGTGACCATTTGCCTTTTGTAGGCAATATGTCAATATTTGACAGAATAAATGCTTGAAATTTTGAATTTCTAAAAAAATTGTTAATCAATTTCAGTAAATTTCTGAGTTTGTAAAACAAATTATGAGTGTATATTAATAACCTTCTTGCTAGTAATGTACTTTTAACTGACTTAGAAATAAGTATATTTATCATAAATAGAGGGCACCAGTTTTGCTGTAACACAATTTATAAAAAAAAATTAAGAACTGGTAAGTTAGCACTCCGACAGTAAAAGGTTAAATATGTCTAAAGCACTCAAGTGACAATTCAAGTTCTATCTAACTTTTATAATCGTTTCTAGAGGCCATATCTAATGAAAAAATTCGGTAAAAATATGTGCCAAAATGTTCTATTATTAATAGACTACGCTATTACAATTAATCTAATAAGTTATAACAGGTTACATTGTTTTATCTGGTTAAAAGCTAAACTGTGAGCCGAACAAAAAAGGTTAGGAAAAATGTCAGTATAAATTGGTCTAGATTGTGGAACTTCAGTCTAAAATTTAAAAAAAATACTTATGAGCCCTGAATAACTTAGTACAGAAAAGTGAAGCTAATAAAAATATAGTTTATATTTTAAGTATAATGTTTTTCAAAAGCTTTTTATTTGGCATTCAAAAGACTATATTATTGATCATTAAAATTTAACCGATTAATACATAAGTTGTTTAAAGCTTGTTACATTGGCAGATATGGTAGTTGTAGGCCTCCTTCAATTACAAATAATTTTGTATTGAAACTTTTTGGCAATGTTTGTTTTATTTTTATTCAGTTTGTGTTTGTTATCAAATGCAATAATTATTTTACTTTTATCAATTTTAAAAGTGGCTTGCAAGGAACTATTCCTCTTACAACTGTCCATTACAATTTCTTTCCAATTGTTTAGGATAATGTTCAAATCATTTATGTCCCGTTTGAAAAAAATCCGATATATTAGTTGGGAGTGCCCAAGATTTTTTTCCAGCAATAAGCTCTTTGTACAAGATATATTTTTGTATGTTCTTTCTTTTATTCAACGGACATATCCAAATCACAGTGGGCTGAAAAGGTGGGTCTAGCGGTTTGTGATATATGGTATATTATCAAATTCCACCCGATTTTTTTTTATTTGCTATATTTATTAACTTATTTTATATATTAAAAAAAATATTTTTATTTATTTATTTATTTTTCACTATCACTGTTACCCCTAACCCTTACGTAAGTGGTTCTCGAATTTGACTGGGTGGATTTTGATCGGGTGGATTTTGATCACGGAGGGTGGATTTTGAACGTGTCCGATGATATATAAATGTCACAAAAGGCACTATTTATTATACATTTTAAAGTTACTTTTAGTATTACAAATGGAATAAGGCGGTTTGTTTTTGTTTAAAAGTGGTTAAAGTTTTAATTTGTAATGAAATTTTAGGACTAGAAAGAGAAAAAAAACTATTAACTACTTCAAGAGAGTCACATTTACTCCCAAAAATACCTAAAACCTAAAGAAATATGTATACTCTCTTTAAGATACATATTTTAAAATTTATTAATAATACAAAAAAAAAAACTAATGTTCGACTTGTTTACTATAGTTTTCTACGCATTAAGCGTTTCATCAGAACAATAATAAAGCTAACAGCAAGTTTTTAAAAAGAATTACTAAAATACACATAATGACGTGTCAAATAAATTAAAGTTGAATAATATTAGTTAGCTAATCTTAAAGATAACTTCTGTACAAGTTTTCTTATGTTTTGTTTTGTCTTGTATGTTCTTATTTTTAGTTTTCGTTTGTTGCTTATTTTTTTGTTATTGACCAATGTTTTTGTTCATTTAAAAACATATTTTTGTTGTGAAGACAGGGTTGATGTTTTTTTTTTTATTTAGCGATGACTCTTTTTTAGTTTTTTTAATCTCGTAGTTTTCTAGGCTACGTAAATTACTTTTTTATTTTCGGTTTTGATTTAGTTCTGCAGAGTATTGCCCATTTTAGATTATAGTCTTTATTAGCGTCTTTTAGTTCCCATATGTAGTTTAATAACTTTGTATTATGTCTTTTTAATTTATTATTAAAGCTTGCCTTATGATTACTGTATCTATTTTTGAATGTTGTGCTTGTTCAACCCACGTAAAATTTTGTTATGTTGTTTGCTTTTATTATAGCTCGGTAAATTATATTGTTTGATAGGCAGTTATTGTTTAAAGGACATTTTCTATCCTGCAGTTGCAAATTTTTTCTTGTTGTTTGAGGTTTAGGTTGTTAATACTTTGTTATTGTTATTAGGATTTTTTGTTTTGAAATTATCCATGCAGCTATAAGAAATTTTAAGTGTGTTCCTGTTAGAAATTTTGTGGTATCGGTGGTTTGTTTCAAACAGTTTTTTTACTAAGTTTAAGAATTATTTGCCTATTTTAGTGGGTACAGTTAGGGAAAAAGGTGGGTTGAAATAAATAATTTTGCTTTTTGTTGTTTTATTTACTTTCTGGTATGTTAGATTGAATTTGTGGCTGGCGGATTCGATGGCTGATTGATAACTATATTTTATACGATTATATGATTATTGGTTATTTGATAAATTGTTTAGTCTTTTGTTGATACTTATAGGTAATCGTTTTAATATTTGATTAGGGTGGTTGCTTACTCACATATAGGATATCCGAGTTCTGTTTTCTAAATGGGATGTATGTTTTGTTGGTTAGGTTTAACTATATGTCTAGGAAGTCTGTTTGAATTAGACCTGAGTCTATCGTTGTTTTGAAACCCAATTTATTAAAAAACTTATGTAGCGCTTTTGCTGTGTTTTCTACGGTTATCGGCGGTTTTGATTATATGACCGCGAGGCCATCGTCTCTACAAGTTCCAAATCATTCGTTGTTGAATATATTAATTTTTTTAAATTTTGCTTAGCATAAATGGTCCTACCATGCTCCATTGTAGGATCCCATGCAAACCTTAAAACGGTCAGTTGTGTTTATTTTTTACCATGTTTTATTTTCGTAAAATAATGTGGATACGCATGAATGTAATATTAATTTTTGGTCGTTGTCTGTGATTAGTGTGAACTTTTCAGCAAGTTTTAATAATTAATTAAGGTTGTTTTTGTCATGGATGGGTAAAATTTAGTGATAATGAATTTTATGAATCGGGTTTTAGTAATAATTTTTTTATTGAACCAGTTGACAATGCTGTCTGTGTTTTTCAACTGGTCTAGTTTTGAGCCTACCATTGTTCTTTTGTCTATTGTGTCTAGTTTAGCTTTGGTATAATTGTTGAAAGGGGACTTAGAGGGGTTCAAAACTCTACAGTTTAGTTTGTTTGAAAAATATTTTTTGTTGTCTTTGATTGTGATAAATGCGGGTTTTTGTTCTATTTTTTAATTTTGCCTTTTACGTTGTATTTATTAATAAATTGGTAAGTTTCTTCATTTAATTTTTCGATTATGCCCGGGTCTGATTTTTGTATTCTGATGTGATATTTTCTTTCAAAAGTTTATTGTAAGAGTTTTTGTCTATTTCGTAAATGTTAGTTGATTTGTCAGAAAAAATAAATAATTTGTCGGAGTATGTTATATTTTTGATGTCTTTTTTCAAAGTGTTTAATAAGTTGTTGTTGTATTTTTAAAATTTAATATTACTAATTAACCTGTACAAAGCGTTTTCAAAATTAGCTAACCTTGCGTCCGGTGGTGGTATGTTTCTTGCAGGTAAAACATTTCTTTAATGGTGTTTGTCTTCCTCTTGATGCTTCTTTTTGTCGGGTCTCTGAATCTCAAAGAAACTTGCGCGTCATCTCAGTTATTCTACGAAGTTGAACTATATAAATTCCTTGACATACTTTCTGAAATATGAAAAAAAGTATTGTTTGTGACGGGTGTTTTGAAAAATTTAACTCTTAAAAATACTTTAAATTACCTGAAAAACACGCGTCAGCTGCAGTTCTAAGGTCGCTTCTGATTGGCTAATGTTTTACTTATTTTTTTTTTAGATTTTACGTAATGAAACTTTTATTTTTTGATTTATTTTTTATCTATTTTGGTAAGATGGGTTAGGGATAAGGGTGTAGAATAAAAATGTTGGGTAAGGTGGGTTGGGGTTAAGGGTATAAATGTTCTTAATGTTCTGCTGTATTATTAATTTACCTCATTTGCATAAACTTGCATAATGTTGTGAATGAAAACATTTTCAAAAACTTATAACTGCAGCTGACCCGAAAAACACCAATGAATTTACAGAAAGTATAGCAGTTTTTGAATTTAGAAATAGTGTACTTTTCTTTTTAAATATCCAAAAACTTTAGAATATATCAATTAACATTTCACCAAAGAAAAGAAAGAAACTTTTTAAAAGTATTTTTAAATATACTTTAAGGTATTTTTTATCTTGCCGTGGACCTTAATTTTGAATTTTTGACACAAGCTTTAAGATTTTTCAAATCGTTCTAAATTTTAAAACACAAATAATTTGCTACATTTAAGCTAAGTAGATGTCAAATTTGCACGAGCGGACAAAATTTCAAGAGGGGACTAAGTTACACGAAGACAAAACTGCACAAAGACAATTTAACACGAGCAAACAATTTTGCACGGATACATTTTTGCACGGGTAGTTTTTTTTGTTAGTTTAAATTTTAATAGTTTTTTTTACCATCACTGTTACCCCTAACCCTTACCCTCGGTCGGTAACTTTTTTTTATAAATATTTTTTTACTTGTTTTTTTTTTACGTTCACTGTTAACCCTAACCTTTACCCTCGGTCAGTAGTTTATTTTTTCTATATTATTTAATTTATTTGTTTAATTTTTTTTTAAAGAATTTTTATTAGTTATTTTTGTTTTTTATTTTTACTATCACTGTTACCCCTAACCCTTACTCTCGGTCAGTACTTTTTTATGTTTGTTTTTTTACTAATTTACCTTTTAATTTTTTTTTCTGTTTTATTTTACTCTTGTGCAAAAATGACATTTCGTGCAAAGTTGTAACTCGTGCAAAATTGTCTTTGTGCAGTTTTGTCCCCTCGTGCAAGTTTGTTTTTGTGCAAAGGTATCTTTGTGCAAAATTGACCCTTCGTGCAATTTTGTCTTTGTGCAATTTGACCCGTTCCCATTTAAGCTTACGTAACAATGTGCAAGACGTAAGGTACTTATTGAAAATATTCGGTAGACAACATCTATTTAGCACAACTGTGTTTGGTATACTATTAAGATATTTTTAGCAGCTTTTTCATTGAGCACATAAAGAAAATATTTTAATCTTTACTTGTGAACGGTATATGATATCCAGGATCGCTTTCGTATATAAGTGTCTAAAGAACACAAGCGTTATACATTCTTGGCTATAAAAATAAGCGGAGAAATTTCAATACACGTGTTCCAATGGGAAGAAAAGTAGCATCTGCTCTCCCAATTCCTCTGACTATCTCTTTGCCGAGAGAAAACTTGCTTCTAGTTGTGGAACCTAAATATATAAATTGTTAAGCACTTCTGATTGGTGGTTATTAATTTTGATGTTAGCGATGCGCTTAGACAGATGGTGAATTTGAAATTTGTGCATGCATTAGCAAAGCGATCCTGTCGCAATCAGGAAGTTGCTAAAAGTTAAAGGGGAAAGATACGAGTAGTGGCGATATTTTGAACGGTGTTCTCGGCAAAATAGTCATGTTTTTTATAAACGTGAATGAGATCGAAAGTTTATTAACACAACTAAAACAAAAGATGTTTAAATGAAAACTACAACAAGCAAGCTTATGTTAAACTATAAGTGATAAATACGAGCTTAAGTTATCTCGATTAGCATTTTTGGACATTTAAAAAAAAAAAGTCCAAACTTTAGATCCAATTATTTTCCTTATCTTTAAAGCTAACTGAAATGTTTTTTTTATTATAGAAAACTCTCCTTTGCCTTTAATTAAAAAAATCTATTAGATTGGGGTTTCAATTATTGAGTAGGGGCCATTAAAAAATGTATTTTTTGGAATGTTTACTTTAATGGAAGTTTTAGCCAAAATATATTTTATTTTGTTTTATTTTAATATTTTTGCTTTGCTGTGTTCTCAAGTCGTTGTTTTCAGGTCGTTGTTTTTTCTTTCCTAATTTCTAATAATTTAACAATATATACAAATGTGCCCGATTGTAAATTTCAAAAACCTTTAATTTTCTAACGGTCGTTGTAGTTAAAAAAAAAGCTTATTTTAATACACTTAATTATGACTATTTTAAATGGTCTACGCTTCTTTTTATCTAAAATGTTTTTATGTAAGACATGACCCATGTACGTTTTACCAAAGTTATCATTAATTGAACATGAAATCCATCATATTTATTTTATGAGTTTAACTTTATGTTGTTTATGTTGTTTAACTTTAAAATCGTACATCAAAATGATGAAAGTTATGAGAAAAAACTAAAATAATTGAATGATATAAAAAGGAAATATAAATTACCAAGCAAAATGGGCCAGCAATTTGAAAAATGGGAAAAAAACAAAATCACTTCTTAATTCAAAATTGATAACAAGGAAGCCAAGATTCTCGCGTATTTACTAAACTAAACTAAATTGAAAACTTTCGTTATAAACAGAAGCTGTGCGGAAAGAGATTTAAAGGGTTCTTTGTAAAAATCAAGTTTTGATGTCTTTTAATTGAAAAACCAACCGTCAACGAAAAAACCTTTGAATTACTTCTTTTACTTTGTACTTTATTAATTTTTAGTATTTGGAAAAAAAATATATATAAAGTTTTGTTTACGAAGTATAATTAGTATTTTTATAATATTTTTATCAGTTTTATTTTAAATACTACTTAATATTTTTTTTGTCGTAAGTCTAGTCAGCTTTAAAAACTTAAAATACTTTGCGGACAACATTGGGGTATAAATTTGTTTATTGAAAACTATGTATTTGACAAATTTAAATAAGATTATAAGAGTATTTACGCATAATCAGCAAACACTTTTTAAATATTTTTATACAGTTCTATCCCACTTTTTCTTCAGAAAACCCCTATAAGACTTATTTTATAAATTAACTTCACTTTTTATTGTTATTATTATAACTTTATATTTGACATCATATTTTTACATATTTCTTTTATGATCAATTTTATGTTCAATTAATGATAATTTTAGTAAAACGTACATGGGTAATGTCTCACATAAAAATAGTTTAGATAAAAAAAAAGCGTGGACCATTTAAAATAGTCATAATTAAGTGTATTAAAATAAGTTTTTTTTTTTTTGTTACAGCGACCGTTAGAAAATTGAAGGATTTTGAAATTTACAATCGGGCATACTTGTATATATAATTAAAATATTATAAATTAGGAAAAAAAACAACGACCCTTGAGAACGCAGCAAAGTAAGAACATTAGAAAATTTTATTTTATAAATTATATTTTTCAGCTAAAACATCCGTGAGAGTAAAAATTCCAAAAAAAAAACATTTTTTTCTAATGGGCCCCAATCAAAAATTCAAACCCATATCCAATGGATTTAAAAAAAATTAAAGGCAAAGGAGAAAAAATCTTAGTTAGCTTTAAAGATAGGAAAATAATTGTATTTAAAGCTTGGACGTTTTTTAAAAGTTGCAAAAAATGCTAATCGAGCTAAGTTAACGTTCGTGTGATAAATAAAATTAAAAGAAAAATAAACGAAGATATAACTAAAACATTTTGACATTGTTTTTAACGCACTGGAATGATACCGAATTTAACACAAACACTGCACCAACTGACTTTGCCGACTACAAGAAATTGAAGTTTAATGCTGTTTTATAAGCATTGCAAATAACATAACTCCTTGTAATAAACTAGCTTATTAGCTACAATCAGGGTTGCCACAAGGTCAGGAAAATCATGAAAAGTCAGGAAAAACTAAAAAAACAAGACACATGTCAGGAAAAGTCAGGAAAAATGGGGGTTTTGAAAAAAAATCAGGAAATTTGAAAAAAAAAACGTCAGATTTTGTTAACTCAAATTAACAAAATTCCTTTTTTTTCCAAAGCCTTCAAATGGTAAAAATTAATTAAAAATTCTTTTAAGTCAGACTAAAATTGCAAATTTTTCTAAAAATTTACAAAATTACTTAATATCCAACGCTTTCATCTGGTAAAAATTGTTAATTTGAGTGCAAAAAGAAAAGAAGCTCACAAACTGTGGCTAGGTTTAGAGAAAAGGTTCTCTTCGACAAAAGTAGGAGCAGCAGATGAGAACGATTTAAGTAAAATAAGGCAAATGGTTTTAACTACCAAGAAAATAAAGCAGAAAGGGATGCAGACAAGATAAAGGAATCCATATCTTAATTAGATGAAGAGGTTGAAGTGCTAACAAAGAAACGGAGAAAATAAATTTTAGTACGTATAGTGAAAAAAACTGTGTTTGATTAGTTTTTTATTGTTTTAAGGATCAACTGTAAAAGTTCGTTATTGTTTTATGTTTTAGTTGTAAAAGTTCGTTATTGTTTTAAGGTTTTAATTGTAAAAGTTACTTATGTCTATTCGTTTATTTAGATATTTTTTTCAGACAAGTTGTGTTTATAAGTTATAAAGTACAAGTATTTTGCTTATAGAGCTGTTTTTTGCAAACACATCAATCATACATAGATGGTTCAAGTGTTGTAATGGAAGTTAGATGAATAGCAAAAAAAAACTTTTGTTTTAACCTGTATAAAAATAAGGTACAAAGCTATATATAGTTTTAAGTATTTGATCTTGTATTTTAGAATAAGTTTGAATAAATAGCTTGACTTAAAAAAGTCAGGAAAGTTTTAATAAAAAGTCAGGAAATTTTTCTTAGCTTGATCTGTGGCAACCCTGTACAATAATTTTTATCGAAAAGCTACTGAGCGTTATTTATTTGTTGTACTATTTTAAGCTGTTTTGCATATCTTTTAAGTTTTTAAAGTAATAAACGCTACCGCAGAACACTTACTTCAACGTTTTAGTTGTGATGGACTGTGTCCTGTGTAAACAGTGTGTTTTTTTTTCTTTTATAGTACATTAGCTTTTGCTTTCGGATTTAACATTTAGTTGTCTGTTGCATATGAAGTACCTTCTTCTGCTGTTCCAAAAGTGCATACACTACCTTGCTTAGTGACATTTTGAATATAAAAAAGCTCATACATATTTCCATCGTATTATACAGTGTAATGATATTAACATCTCATTTTCGTATTTTAAAGTGGAGGTTGTTAACTGTTTTACGCAGACTTTGTGACGTGCTTCCAGTATTAAAAAAACAAACATATTTTTATAAAAAAACAAACATTTTTTTATATAAGGAGTAAAACTTCCTTTGAATTAATATAAAATCAGCGCGTTTTCTTAAAAGAGTGAGTTCTAAAAACCATCGGTCACTAAACATTGTTAAACTGTGGGAAGTAACGTCGTAGAGAATCTATTCACTCAAGATATTAAATCAATAGTTGCTATCGACGCATAAGGGACTAAGAGTTCGGAAATTCACTACGATTGTTGGGTGATAGTTAGTATACATTCGAAGAAACTGTTAGTCTTGTAACTATTGTATTATTTTTTAATCGTGTTGTAGTTTTTGCATGCACTTATTTCTCTTATAATTTTGTAAATAAATTTCACAACTAAAAAAGAAATATATTTTAGCTTAAACCTACTTTATTAAAATCGTATATGTCGAAACATCATAATAAGAATAAGGATAATTATAAACCGTTATCTTTACAACAAATCACCACGCGCTCCAATAAAAAGAAAATGGACACCAGGGCAGATACAGCAGCTCACAACAGTACCCACATGCTGTTATTAAAGGACTAAACTAGACTTAATGGTTTCATGCGGTAGTAGTTGCAGAGCTTGTTGTAGATATACAACTTTTCAATCTTGCAAGTCTAAGAGCAAAGCGAAATCTGAAGATTGTCACAATACTTGATCTTCTCTTTGCTGATGATGCTGCATTCGTGGCTCACTCTGCCCAAGACCTGCTGACACTACTGAGTCAGTTTTCACAGCATGCTTGGATTTCGGCCTTACTATAAGTCAAGAAAATTATGTTTTGCCATCGATCAAAATCAATGGCAAGGATATCAAAAATGTAAAAAAAAACTTTGTATACCTTGGCTCAAATGTTGCGTCAAACGCATCATTGGACACAGAAATAAAAATTCCCATTGGTAAGGCCTCAAGAACTTTCGCTCGTTCGACTGCAAGAGTTTTGGATAACCAAAAGTTAAGCATTTGCACAAAGGCTAACCTTTATTGTTCTTGTGTATGCAGTACTCTGCTATACGGTAGTGAAACATGGACGTTGTCTAGCGTGCAGGAGAAGAAAATTAATACCTTTCACCTACGACGCCTTCGTCGCATCCTTAGAACTGCATGGCAACACAAGATCACCAACGAGGAAGTGTTGATACGTACTAACCTTACCTCATGTACTTTACTCTCAGTCAGCGCAGGCTTCTCCGGCTCGGTCACGTTCTGAGGACGGGTGCTGAGCGAATCTTAAAGTCTCTGTTGTATGGCGAGTTGGTCGTTGGCAAACGCAACCGAGGTCGTCCAAAGTTACGTTTTAAGGACGTATGCAAGCGCGACCTAAAAAGCTTGAATATAATAACTGATGAGTTAGAGTTGCTTGGAAATGACCACGCCAAAAAGGGGTGGGTGTCAGAATGACACAGCGACAAAATGACACGGTGCGTCACTTTGGCACAGCGACAAAATGACACGGTGGGTCACTCTGGCACGGTGCGTCACTTTGGAACGGAGGGTCACTTTGGCACGGCGACAAAATGACACGGTGCGTCACTTTGGCACAGCGACAAAATGACACGGTGCGTCACCTTGGCACGGTGCGTCACTTTGGCACGGAGGGTCACTTTGGAACGGCGACAAAACGACACGGTGCGTCACTTTGGCACAGAGGGTCACTTTGACACAGCGACAAAACGACACGGTGCGTCACTTTGGCACGAAGGGTCACTTTGGAACAGCGACAAAATGACACGGTGCGTCACTTTGGCACAGCGACAAAACGACACGGTGCGTCACTTTGGCACGGAGGGTCACTTTGGAACAGCGACAAAATGACACGGTGCGTCACTTTGGCACAGCGACAAAACGACACGGTGCGTCACTTTGGCACGGAGGGTCACTTTGGCACAGCGGCAAAATGACATGGTGCGTCACTTTGGCACAGCGACAAAATGACACGATACGTCACTTTGACACAGCGACAAAATGACACGGTGCATCACTGTAGCATGGATAAACAAACTTATAAGCAAAAATAAACTTTTTCAGTAATATAACTTTTAACTGTAAAACTTTGATAGTAATTAGTTGAACAAAAGATTTATTATATTTTTTTCCAAACTATTGTAGCTTGATACATTTGGAACTATATATGATACAATGCTTTAAAATTTAAGTCCAAGTATAAAAACAAAAATATTCTTAAGTTTTACTTTTTACGTTTCACAACTTTTCATATTTATGTAATGAATAAAATTTAGTACTTTTTGTTAAACGTTTAATTAATTATTATCAGGAATTGTTATAAAAAATAACTATAATTTAATACAGAGTTATTTCGTTATAAGAAAAAGTCATGCGTGTTTTAACTCTAGTTTTTGAAAATACAGAGTTTAGCTGCTTTTGTAGTATCTAGCCAGTTATATTAAATATGTTTAATATTTAACCTAGTAGTTTGTTTAAACATAAAAATTTTATTATACTGTTTTTTAAACGACAAAAGGTTATCGCTCGAAAAGTTATACCAAAAAACATTTCAGTTATCGAGTCGTAAATCACATGCTTTAACAATCTATTACGTGCAGTTAAAAATATTTTTTTTTTAATGTTTAGTCCTGAATTTCCAAATACATACAATAAAATATTCAACAAAAGTTAATAAGTTAAGATGTTTACTTAAAACTCTGTACTGAAAATGTATAATAAACTTGTCTAAAAGCAAATAATTAAAATAAACAGTCCTGGAGCCTAAATTTATGAAAAAGTTAAAAATAGTATTATGAACAGTTGAGAGAAAATTAAGAGTCTGATGCAACCATTCATGCGCATTTATAAATTTATCACTTTTAAGAAAATTAAGCACAAGAGGTTATACAACTTGAGTCCTAATAAATCAAAATTAGTTGTTCTTAAAAATAGTGTATTAAATGTTAAGTTTATCGTCAATTTAGTTAATTCTAATAAAGTTAATACTACAAGTCTTTTTAATTTTTACAAAACTTTGTAGCCTAAAATATAAAGAATTAAACTTAGAGTATGACAGATATTCTAGTATTTTTTTGCATTTAAGGAATTGAATAGCATTTATACTAGTAGTTTTAGTATTATAATAGTAAGAAAAATTGTACTTTGTTAAAGCAAGTCTACAATAGTCTATTACAAGTGTGTAATAGTGGTTTATTGAGTTTTATTTAAAGAGATGCTTGATGTAGGGAATGTTTTGCTAAAAAAAAAATATTTGCGGTTATTTGTACTTATACTTTTATCTATGCAGTTTTAGTGCTTAGGTGCACAATTTTATTTGCGAAAGAGCATTATACTTCTACTTCTAAGTGCACGATATATGTTGCAACTAACAAAGTCGCATAGAGGCGCAAAATTTCGATCTTTTAAGTCAAGTGCACAATTATTTCTTGAAGATGTTGCTACTAACGTAAATCGTCAGGAAACGCAGTATTTTAGTTCAAAATTTTAACCTCGTCAAAAGAGCGCAAGTATCACTTTTTTTAAGCATAAAATCGAAAAATAAGAACCGCATTAGAATTTAGAATTACAACAGCAGAAAAGTTGTTTTCGATAACGTCTGAGTTTTAGTTTATAAAACAAATTTTTCTCTGTGTTTACACCTACTAGTTTATTGTTTTGATGTGCTGAATGATTGATCTAAAATGTAGATTGTATTTTTTAAATCAGAATGTTGCTGAAGTTTAAAAAATATGTTTGTATGAGTTTTTATCTTTTTAGTCGTAAAATGGCAAGTCATTTTTTAATTTTTATTACTCGTATCAGGTTCTAGTACAAAACTGTGTTTAAGTTTTTTTCATTTGAAAGAAATCAAAAATAAATTCCCTTTAACTTTGGCAGTCGTATTTTGTTAAAAAAGTTGCTGCTTTTGCATCTTTGTGAACTTTGTTTGATACAAATAATTGATTGTCGCTTATTAAGCACATCTTTTAAGCACACCTTACACCTTGCTACTGCTTAAAAATAAGTATGTAGTTTATAAGTACAACGATGGACAATAGAAGGTATAAACATTACTTGTTTCACTGTATTTTATGAAGTCACAATCAAAAATTCCTGCGGTCTTTGTTTTTAAAGTTAATCAATGTGATTGTTGCTGATTCTACAAAACCGGTTAGAAGACAGGAAACCGAAAAGTTTCCTAGAAAAACAAGATCGTTGTCCATACCAATGAAGATTGAAGTTTCATAACAAATCGTTCCCTCCCTTATTAGCCACCGTGTCATTTTGTCGCTGTGCTAAAGTGACCCTCCGTGCCAAAGTGACGCACCGTGTCGTTTTGTCGCTGTGCCAAAGTGACCCTCCGTGTCAAAGTGACGCACCGTGTCGTTTTGTCGCTGTGCCAAAGTGACCCTCCGTGCCAAAGTGACGCACCGTGTCGTTTTGTCGCTGTGCCAAAGTGACCCTCCGTGCCAAAGTGACGCACCGTGTCGTTTTGTCGCTGTGCCAAAGTGACCCTCCGTGCCAAAGTGACGCACCGTGTCGTTTTGTCGCTGTGCCAAAGTGACCCTCTGTGCCGAAGTGACGCACCGTGCCAGAGTGACCCACCATGTCATTTTGTCGCTGTGCCAAAGTGACGCACCGTGTCATTTTGTCGCCGTGTCAAAGTGACTCTCTGTGCCAAAGTGACGCACCGTGCTAGAGTGACGCAGCGTATCATTTTGTCGCTGTGCCAAAGTGACGCACCGTGTCATTTTATCGCTGTGCCAAAGTGACGCACCGTGTCTATTTGACAACCGTGTCATTTTGTCGCTGTGTCATTCTGACCCGCTCCCGCCAAAAAGACTGTACAAAAAGATTGAAAGAAAGGGAAAAAGGATACTTTAAGAAACCGAAGAATGTGAAAAAATAAGAAACATAATGAATTTTAGTTGTTTTTATTTATTTATTATTTATTATCTGTTAGTTTTATTTATTGCATCACTGTTCTTTTTAATTTATTATTATCATTTATTTTTATTCTGTATGCACAATTACGCATAGCCGATCCCGGCTGATAGCGGGCCTTTTATTATTTATTAGTTGCAGAGCAAGCTTAATTGACTTGATCATTTCAGGTGGTATGTCATCAGCACCTGGTGCATTTTAATTGGATAAGTGATCAGTGGCACTACTGGGTTCTAAAATGGTTGAGTCGAAGTCTAGCTCATCCATAGTTTGAGGATACCCTATAGAATCAAAAGCTTTTTGAGACCTGGAGTTTAAGGAGGTTTCTGTAAATTTTAACACACCTTTAAGTAAATGTTTTTTTAATCCTAGTTTTGTCCTATAAAGCTTCTGTTACAGGAGAAATTGAACTTGTATACTATACAATTTTTGTTTAAATTTGGTATCGGGTCTTTCCACTCCATTTTTACTATTAGTTTAAAAACAAATATAATTCTCAGAATTCTTGGTTATACGTTGACTTTGTTGAAGTTTTAATTTCTTCTCAAAAACATGTGATATATCTCAAACATATGGTAGCTTTAAAACTCCTGGGAACTTCTCTGGTCCGTATGTTTTAAATTTGTTTAAGTTATTGTCATATGATTTTATCACTCTTTTGATTAAACCCAATGGGTATCCATTTTTTACTTGAATACCGTGAATGACTTTTATTGTCTGTACCTAAAAGTGAAGAAGTACTTTAGAACATATCTTGTAGGCTCTATGGTATAGTGTTTTGATTAAATCAGGGTTGCCACTTTACCTGGAATCCTGGAAAATCTGGAATTTGACAGTTTAGGCAAAAAAAAAAACTTGAAATTTGGGAAATTTTGAAATTAGTTTGGAAAAACCTGGAATTTTGAACAAAAATCACTAAAAAAAGCTCGAATTTTAACAATTTTACATGTTCAGTAGTAAAATTTCGATTTGACTCAAAAAATCTATTATACAAATAAAAAATTTTTGTCATCATCAATTTTTTTTTTAATTAAAAAATCTATTTAAATTAGCTTTACAGTATTTTTTCAATGTTATTATACTATTTTAACAGTTTCTTACCTTAAACTTAACTTTAAACTAAAAATAGACCCAAAAATGTGTACTTTTAAAAATCTGGAACAAATTAAAAAAACCTGGAAAATTAAAAAAAAAAACGAGTCGCAACCCTGTTAAATTTACTATTATTTTCTTACTGCAAAAAAGTTGGTAATGTAAGTATTGCCCAGTAACTGTTGTCTTCCTGAAAACATTCGTTAGGAATTTCGTTTTATGTTTTGTAATCAATATATATATATAGATGAGAAATGGTTGTTCTCTTCCAATATTTTACTGAAAGCTATCTTTTCGTGTAAAGCGTCTAACTTTCGTTTTCTGCATTAGATATAACTAAACAGTCATCAAAATACATGATGTAAGCAACGTGTAAAAACAAATCTTTAACAGTTTCAGACAAATCTTTAACATTCTAATTATCCTACAAAAATGTTTGCTAGAGTGAAAAATTAAACGAATAAAAGGTATAATCAAGTATATCCGAAAATTATGTTTGTTTCGATACCAAAATTGGAATTGAAAGATCCGATACCCAATTTAAACAAAAGTTGTATAGTATTTAAATTCAAATGCTTTTGTAAAAGGCGTTATATCGAACAAACTTTAACACACCTTTAAGTAAATGTTTATTTAATCCTAGTTTTGTCCGATAAAGCTTCTGTTACAGGAGAAATTTCAAAAATAGGATCAAATAAATTAACCTAATGTGTGTCGAAAATTGTTGAAGAAAAAAATGAAATTACGACAAAATCAATCATAAACCTGCTAAAATACCCTCAATAGCCAAACACTTAATGAATAATTAACATTTATGTTAAAGAATATTAAAAAAATAAATAAAATATTTTAATTTAAAGTTATTTTGAAATTGTTTATTAATTGACAAAAGTCAAAGTTCTTAATGCGAAAACAGAGATTAATATTTATAATACAAAAAAACTACTAATTTTCTTATTGTTTACTAAGTTTCAACGTTTAACACGTTTCATCAGAACAATATAAAGCACATAGCAAAATTTTAAAGAATCACAAAAAAACAAACACATTATGACGTTTCAAATAAAATTGAATAATTTTAATTAGCTTATCTTAAAAACTTATGTTCAAGTTAACTTATTTTTTTCTTTGTTTTTTCTTGTTTTTGGTTTTATTTTGTTGCTATTTTTTGTTATTGATTTAGTTTTTTCTGGAATGAAGATTTGCTTGTTCTTTCTGTGTATCTAATAAGCAGATGCAAGGCTTGCTCAAACAGATTCAGATTACAATTTAAATTTATTTAAAAAACGTAATATGATCGCATATTCAAAGTGTACTAAACAGATCAACAGGTCAGCAAAACTTAGTAATTTAACAAAAAATAACTCTTGCCAGTATTTATGTACAATGCCTATTAAAAGGTGTATACAAATAACATCTAACCTAAACGAAGCTAAACAATATAGAAGATCTACAAGATTCATTAAAAACAACATATTACTAGCATAAACAGGGTTGCCACTCAGTCAGGAAATCAGGAAAAATTTAAAAAAATGACAAAAGTCAGGAAAAAAAACCTTCAAATGGTAAAAATTAATTAAAAGTCCTTTCAAGTCACAAAAAATTCCAAAATTTTCCTAGAAATTTACAAAAATATTTAATTTTATTTCCAATGCCTTCATCTGGTACAAATTAGTAAAATGTCCTTTATAAAACTGCAAAAAATTTCTATTCAATAATAAATTTTAAAATTTATTAAACAAAACAATGTTTCACTCGTTTGAAGATCTTCAGTTATTTAAAATCTTATTCAAATAGAAATATTTGAATAAGTTGTATTTGAATACGATTTTAAACAACTGAAGATCTCGTCTTCAAACGAGTGAAACATTGTTTTGTTTAATCAAATTTAAAATTTATAATTGATAAATCTCCTTTTATTTTATTTAAGTTGAGAACTTTAATTGCCACCTTTAAAGTATAAAGTACGCAAAATTTTCTATTAACATATTGAACAAGTACCCTACTTGAACAAGCATATTTTGTAAGCTTTTTAATATTGATGATCTGTAGCAAAGACACTTCCATAGTGAAACTGTGATATAATCTAGTATAATTTTAGAATCAAAGTGTTTTAGTTTAAGTAAATAATTGAGTTCTTTATGACTAAGCAGTTAATTTAGTATTTTATGTAACAAGTTAATGTGTATACTTTACCTTTTTATAATTTTTCAAAGCCTGCCCTTGATCTTGGTTGTGCAGCAACCAATTTGCTTTCAAATTTGAGGAAAAAAAAACCTAGCTGAGGAACAAAATATCTTAAATTTTAATAAAGAATGTAGAGTATTTGTTATAAAACCCGTTGAAAGTCTCCGGAGCAGAATGGCTTTTGAAACTACATTTTTAAAAAATATGTCATGCCTAAATCCTCATAACCTAGACAAATTAGGAGTCACAGTTCTGGTTAAGCGTTTTGTCAATATTGTGCACTCCTTAATGAAACACTGAAGGTGATGAGAGCATCGATCAATTTAGAACTTTGATAAATTTCCAAATGAATGTGTTAAAGTTTAAAAGCTTCAAGCGAAGTCAAGATCGTTTGGACCAGTTTTATTTTGAAACATTGGGAGTTTGTACCAAATCTTCTCTCGGAAAACTGTTGCAATCATTTTTGTTTTGCACAATGGACAGGCGGAGGTGGAACGAGGGTTTAGTATTAACAAAGCTCTCCTTGAAGATAACATGAAAGAAGAAAGTATTAAATCCAGAAAAAGAATTAAAGATTACATGTATGCTTACAAACTAGAACCATATCAAGTAAACGTCTCGAAAGATATGCAGATGTCGGTAGCCACCGCAAGATCAAGGTATGTTGTATTTTTTAGAGTGTTACGTTTTAGTGTTAGAGTAATATTTTAAAATTAAAATTCGTTTAAGTATACTTTTAATATAGATTTTTTCAATCAGATATCAAGCATTTTTAAAAGAACAAAGGCAGGAAGAGATGGAGGATGAGAAGGAATCAGAGGCAGCAAAATTGGAGGTAAAAATAAATGAGTGCCAAAAGAAAAGAAATGAAGCCCACAAGTTGTGGCTTGATTTAGAGAAAAGATTCTCTTCAACAAGTGTAGGGACAGCAGATGAGAGCGATTTAAATAAAATGAGGCAAATGATTTTAATTGCCAAAAAAATGAAGCAGAATGCAGACCAGATGAAGGAAACTATATCTTCATTAGATGAAGAGGTTGAAGTACTAATAAAAAAAAACGGAGAAAACAAATTTTAGTTATACATTTAAAAAAACAGTATTTGATTAAGTTCTTTCTTGTTTTAATGTTTTAACTGTAAAAGTTCGTTATTGTTTTAAGGTTTGAGTTGTGAAAGTTCCTTATATGTCGTTTCGTTTATTTAGATACATTTATGCTAGGAAATTCTAAAAAATTGTTTTCTTTATTCTTTTAAGGTTTCAACTCTAAAAAATCGTTATTGTTTTAAGATTTTAGTTGTGAAAGTTCGTTATTAATTTAAGGTTTTAATTGTAAAAGTTCCTTATATGTCGTTTGTTTATCTAGATACATTTATGCTAGGAAATGCTAAAAAATTGTGTCTTTCTTCGGACAAGCTGTGTTTATAAGGTAATACTACAAGTATTTTGCTGATAGAGCTGTTTATTACAAACATCAATCATACACAGATGGTTTAAGTGATGTACTGGAAGTTTGATGATAGAATTAAGCAAAAAACTGTTGTTTTTAACCTGTATTAAAATTAGATTGAAAGTTTTATATAGTTTCAAGTGATAGCTTATGTATTTTAAAATAAGTTTAAATTGAGAGTTTGATTTAGAATAGTCAGGAAAATTTTGGTAAAAAGTCAGGAAAAAGTCAGGAAATTTTCTCAGCTTGATCAGTGGCAACCATGCATAAACATAGTTTTAAATCAAAAAAAATTACTAACACAACTTAATCAAAATACATCAAAGGTTCATTTTAGATGATAGCAATAGTCTGTTCTACAATTTACACAACTTAAAACAGAATACTGTTAAATACGTAAAAAATTCTTATACAAATAGAAATTCTTATGTTAAATACGTAAAAAGGAAAAAAATTGCAGTTGCCAAAGCTAAAAGAGAAAAACCTTAGAATTTGAGATATGAGCTATCTACAACGTGACAGTAATTAAAAAAAGATCTTTTTTATTTATTTAAAACGTAGTATATACATTTTCCATATTTTAGTTCAAAAAGCATTCAAAATTTTCAAAGTTTTATGACAAACACTTTTCAATTATAAAAACTATTACTAGTTAACGCTTATTTGTAATTTTTAACTTATGCAATATATGATCTGTCGAAATTCAAAAAAATTATTGGGTATAAGAAACTTAAGTTGATCACTGATAAAACTGTTTTTATAATCAAAACAATATTTTTAATTAATCTAAGAGTATCTCACCTCTTATCAAAATTTTGTTTACAAAAGATTAATTTCTTTTTGAAATTAAAAAAAACAGTCATTGTATTTAAACTTGTTGCAAACTATTTACAATAAGATATGTGTTTAATCTATTTGATGTTAGTAAAATAAAATACAATAAATTACTTTATATTTATACATGTTTTGATAAATTTTTTTTTCAGATATTTGATGACTTTCAGCATAATCTAATTAGCGAAAACAAACGAAGTGAAATGTTTGAAGTTATTACAGCTTGGATACAAAATAGGATAGAAAAATTACCTAACACATAAAAACAAATTTTATTTGTATAAGACACTTTGTATAAAAAACAACTTGTGTGATTTTTTTATTTATTTAAAAAATTTAATTATAAACAAAACTGTGTTTTTCTAAACCTGAACATTATTTATAATAAATGTAAAATAATAATACAAACATATTCAATCTTAGCTAAAAGCAAATATATTTATTAATACAACCGGTATAACATTTTATATTAAACAATATATTTAATTAAAGTATTGGTGTTTTGAAGTATTATTTGCTGATATTCGTTCTTCAATTTTAAATTTAAGTTATCAAGATACAAATATACTTGAAATTTAATTATCTAACATTGATCGAAGTTTTTAAAATCAGCTAGTTGTAATGTAACATAGTTAATAATTTTTGTAACAATGTAACTGTTTTTTATAAACAAAAACTGCATAGCTTATCATCATGCTAGGTCTTTAGCTAAGTTTTTTGTATAACTTTTATTAGCGTGTAAAATGCTATTGATAAAGTAATTTTTTTATCAAACTTATAATGATACCTAAAAGTCATTATTAACTTAAAAAATAATTAACTTTAAAACTTATTCACAAATGAAAAAAAAATCACTAATTTATAAATAAACATGTAAAAAACTGAGATAATATTCATGCTATCGTTTTTAAATTTTTTTAAACTTTTGTAAAAAATTTTTTATACAAATTTAATATTTAAAGTTTTATTAATAATAAAGCTTAAGAGGATTGTTTTAAAGTATTTCAATACAATTCTTTAAAAACTAGCTTTTTTACAATTAAGTAAAAATTTACTCATTGTTCTTAATTATATTTAATTAATAAAATTACGACATAAATAAAACAGTATATTTACAGACTAAATTGTTTATTATTTAGCAGGGGTCGGGAGGTTTTCGGGGCTTTACAGTTACCGCAGAGAAAGTTATTAAAATTTATATACTTACTTTGTAAACAGTTTTTTTTTAGTTAGTGCATAAAGTTTAACTCAATATTAATTTCAAATACTAGTTATTACTAAATTTACTTTTTTGAAAAAAACTCATTACTTTTGTAATAAACAAAAAAAATACAATTAGCATTATCGTACATTTCTCACTATTTTAAATTTATATGTTTGTTGTCAATACAAATTGATGACTAAAAAATAAAAGTAGCTTAAAAATTTTAAATTTTGCGGATTATTCTTTACTAGATAGAAAACGTTTAGCAACACACAATAAACAGCAAACCAAACGACAAAAACTACCTCCAGTACAAACAAGCAACCGAGCTTTGAAAATAACACATAATTTAAAAAATGAAAACAAGAACTAGAAAAAAAGTTGGAAAATACTACAAATGGTAAAAAATCGAAACCAAGAGCAATAACACGCAGGTTTTGCTTAAAAGAAGCGAATATTTATTAATATTTGAATCTGATTCTAATTCCATCAACAAAAGAACGGAATTAATGAACTCATGCCGACACAGAAACAATTTTTTATTAATAAAACTGGAAAGCAGACAAGACTTAAATCAAATTTTGATACTAGTAAAAAATAGGTTTTTGACTTTTTCATTGAGTTTTGTTGATTTTTGGTTTAAATAAAAAAATTTAGATAGTTCTCAGTTTAACTTAGATATATTTTTTTAAATATTTTTTAGATAATTCTTAAATTCTTTTAAATTTCAGTTGTTACATTAAATTAACACAAATTAGATTTTAAAGTTTTTAGTGACTTAGATTTTTGTTAATGTTTTGTTTATACTTGGCTTAAAGTTCCAATTTTAGATAGTTTTTAATTCCATTTAGATGAATTTCAAGGTATAAAAATTTTTAAACTTTTTTAAAAACAGCTCTTAATTCAGTTAATTTTTTTGACTCAGTATATTAAATAAATAAAATTTGTTTTAAAATTAGTACTAATTTTACCTAATTATACACTGATAAGCTTGATTTTTGAATATGTAGTATTTAATTAGTTTTAATGCATGAAATTAATTTTGTTTAGATTATAACGCATGAATAAGTTTTTAAATAACATTATAGATAAGCAACATCGTTATGTGCAGTTTACTATTTTATCTTACTAGAAGAGGGCGCAATTTTTTGTCACCAAAACCTGGTTTTAAATACAGTATTTAATTTTCACATCTTTATTTAAATAGAACATTCAAAAATATAGCACATTTTACAAGACAGTGACAAACTAGTTTTACACTTCAAAAAATCACTAACTGGCTTAAAAACAACTTAAAACAAACATAGATAAAACTAAAAGTTTACTATTTCGTCTAGTTAAAACTTTGGAAAAAAGGTTTAAGAAAATATAAACTTTGTTGTCAAAATAAGTAAAACAGTAGTAGTAAAGGTAATAATTTATAAGTATATGGGAGTTAAAATATACAATAGTTTAAACTATCAGAACACATTAAAATAGTAAAGAATAAACCAAATAAAATTGGTAACTTTTATAAAACACGGTACTTTTTGATTCAAAAATCTTAATTGATAATTTTTATTTTACTTTTTATAATTCATACAAAGTACAGACAGTAGTGGTTTGAGAAGAACTAACATAGCTAAAGTAAGTTGAACCTTCCCAAAAATTAAGGACTTAGGTGCATTCAACACAAAGAATAAAACACAAGTGTTATTAACTTAAAAATAGCAAAGTATGTCTAAAAGTTATTCAAATACGAGTTGAGTGTTTTCATGTTTAAAATTAAAAATAACATTCTACTTGTTAGTTTTAAATATCGTTTTAAAAGTATTATTAAAGTTGTATAAGAATTAACACGGTTCCTAAAATCAAATTTTATTTACCAAGATTTAGTAACAAATATAACCATAAGTCACTAGCTTATCGAGGCAGTAAGCTATGGTTAGTTCCTATTAGTTTAAAAGACTAAAGCTGTTTTGGACATTTCCAGATTGAACTTAAGAGTGATTATCAAGACATCAGTTAGTAAAATAAAGCTAATTAAAGGTAAACAAGGTTAATTTTTTTATATGTATAAGAAGTTACTGAGTACAGTAACTTTTTAGTGTTTCAATGGCATTAATTCAGTCTAGTCTGTAAAAAGTCTATTAATTAGTTTTTATTGTCCTTTTTAGTTTAATAGTGTACTAGTACATGACGTAATTAAATAGATAACGTTTAATATGTGTAAATTAACTAACAAAAATCTGTATAATTATTTTTTATAGAATATATTAAATATATATATGTTAAATTAATAAGCTTAAATTACTGATAAAATTGACAATGTTTTAACTTATTCTATTATTATTGTTTTTTTTACAAAAAAACTGTTTTAAGTGTTCTTTTTGCCCGTTTACATTTTTATTTTGGTCAGAGTAAAATTTTTAGACTTAGATATTTATTAAAGTTGTTAGAACTTATAGCTTTAAATTAAAATATTTGTTTATAAAGAACAGATTTAAAAGTTAATTCTCTATTTAACTTTTTATAATTTAAAACTAGTTTATAGTAGAGTCTTAATTTTCATTATTTTTTTTTTAGTTACTTAAATGTTGCACTTATGTTAAATTATTAATAAGTTAACCGTCGCAATTAGTTTAGTTTTTATTCTAGTTTTGATAAGTCTTATTGGGAGTTTTTCTTTTTTTAGAGTTTAAGTTTTGATTTTTTTTTGACTCATTATAGTTGTAATTTAAGCTTGTGGTGTACGAATTGATGATAGAGAGGTCTTTTCATACACCAGATCTTTAAATCAATTTTTTTTTGAAAATTTTCAATTTCTATGGTCATTTTCGATAAATTTGTAATGAACTTATAACTGTAGAATCCTTAAAACGGTGTATTTCAATATGCACAATGAAACGCCGTAAGATAAAATAATATTTTGAAACATAATTTATTTCTTTACAAATTACTGTTAATGCGTTACATTTCAAAATGTGAATCTTAAGTTTGAAAATCAAAATATAGTAAAATTAGTTATTTAGTTCGTTGTAAATATTATTCCTGTTTTTTATACATTAATTATTATATAAATCGTTTTATTCAACGCAAAAAAAATGAGACACAAAGAATATCAATATTAAGTATTTGTTTTTCTTTTTATTTCTTTTTGAACGGATGAATGTTGCAAAGGTCATTCATTACTTTTTCGAAATATCTAAGTATGGTTATAATATAAACAAAAAAAACCTGAAAGTATATTAAAGGTGTTGTACACATTTCATATTACAATTAAAAAAAGTATATATAAATAAAAGTTTATATTAAAGAACACTATCTTCTATATATTTTAAGCAAAAAAGCTGGATTAATTTTGTTTTCTAACAATAAAATGCTAATTAAAATCAAAAAATAAACTTAAAGTTGTTAAAATAAAGATATGATGTTGCTAAAATTTTAAAATGAGTTTTATTTTGTTTTTAACTTAATTCATGAAAACTTTAACTGTTGACGAAAATTTATTTTTAAATCTGGTTCGTTCTAATTTTTGAGATTGCAGTTTGTTTTAAAAACAAAACAAAAAACTGCTTAGTTTTTGTAGTTTTTTTTTAAGTTGTAGTTGAATAATTTTTTTTACTTTTTAAATGATTGAAATATTTTTAAGGTTTATAAATTAAGAATGTAGTACTAAAAATTAAAAACTACCTTAATTAAGCGTTTTTCTAGAACTAACGTTTCAAGAAAATAAATAAAAGTGATTAAAATAAACCATTTTACTTAAATACTAAAATAAATATTAATTTATTTAGTTAAAGATGAAGACACATCTTTAAAGAGAGTATAACAACTTTGAATTGGTAGAATACTTAAAAGTTATATTAGAAAAACAGCTAAGTATAGGTAGACAGAAAAGTTAAAAATAACAGTAAGAATAAGGTAATACTGTACTAGTAAACAATTTTTAAAAGCTAGTTTATAATTACCAAAATAAGTTAAAATTGAATTGTATACTCGTTTAACTTATATCTGTAATAGCTTGAACCTACAATAAGGGCTTTATTTTAATATTATGTAAACTGCATACTACTTTTTAACTGTAAAACTTATATGAAATTTATGTCAAAAAAAATACAATTATCATTATTGCTAGATTTAAATTCCTGGTAAAAACATAACAACAATAGCTACAAATTTTAAGTATTTAGCTATTTATATGCCTAATAAAAGTTAGTAAGCTGATTATTACTTTCCTATTACAGATTATAGATACTTTTTGTGTTTTTTTTTGTTGGAAACAACAACGTTCTTATTTAAACTTTATTTAAATAAAACTTGAAGTTTAAGTTTAACGTGCTCTATTTTTAACTTATTAATCTAAGCCATAATTTTTTATCTTAACCTAATTAAAAAGAGCGAAGATTTGTTGCACATTAAAACTTAGGCAATAAACTGATATTAAAAACTGTTATATTTCATCTATTCTATGTATGAATGTAGTAAACAGCCTATATTAATATTAAAAAAAAAATAAAAAAAAACTAACTAAAGCTAAATACAAAAACACAAAAAAAGTGCAAGAAATAAAAGTTATTATGTTGAACTTAAAGCATAATGATATTTTTTTCAAAGTTTGTACTAAAATTAAAGATTAAAAATTTTATCAAGAAGTTAGTAAAATATGTGTTTTGTCCATAATTTGAAATTTTTCAAGCTCATAAACTGAAACTAGTTATTGTTAGAACGATAAATAAGTTTTTTATGTAAGAAAGTAGAAGTATTCTCTGACTTCCAACAGACATAACATTTTCGAAAAAGACTCAGATGTAAATGTCAGTATGCAAGCTCAGTCTAAAAACACCTAGTTCTAGTACTTTCAGTTATATGTCGATTTGATGTATAAATCTAATGATATAACCTTTTACCTCTAACATAAATGAGCGAAACTAAAAAAATAATTATGTAGAAGAGCAACAATTGGAGTTTTCCAAAACTATTAATTTAGTTTTTTGAACATAACCACTGTTTTTTTGGATGTAAAACAGCCTTCAGTTTCCTCCCATTACAGAGTTTTCAATTCTCAGTTAGTTCAGCTATTACCTTTTTTGTTGAGATTTTTTTCAGAACAAATCATTACTTACAGCTTGAACTCTGTGCAGCTTTTGCCTGGCTTGTTTAGAATCACTTTTTTTGCAGAGATCATTTGTGTTTACTGCTTAGTCTCTGTTCAACTTTTATATGGTTTGTTAAGAATTATTTTTTTCTTGACTTATCATTTGTATTTATTGCTTGGTAAGTGTTGAGCTTTTGCTTTGTCTGATAGCAAATACTTGCAGAAGTTTTGTCTTGTTGAGAGCCACTTTTCTTAAAACAAGTAAGTTGTATTTGCTATATAGTAACGGATTGAAAATTGACTTACAAACATTTCATTGTATTTTCTAATATGTACTTTAAATACTAGACTGCACATTACGATCATCAACAACACAAAATACATATACAACACTAAAATGCACGCAGTATTTAACGACCTGGTATCTTTCTCATTAGGACTCGTGGAGCACATCTGCAACTAAGTTTAGTTTCGATCTAGAATTCAAGAAATATATACTTTAGGGCATATCTAAACTTTTTTCAGTGGGGTTACACAATTTTTTTTGTTCAATAATGAGTGTTTTGTATAGTATTTTTAATAGTACACTTTAGAAAATCACATAAGTTTCTAATAAATAGTTGTCTTAAGTTATTCAGGTACATAAAAATGTTTTAACTTAAAACATCTTGAAAATACTAGTAAAACAGAATGCAAAATCTTCATAAGTAATCCAGTTCTTAAATTTCTAGTAAAATAATCTAAATATAAACATAAGTCCTGTTTTTATTTTTGTTTTGCCTTACATTGTGAAGCTAACACGAATAACGAAATATTTTACACATAAGAAACTAATAACGAAGTACTAATCAAAATTACTTATTAACATGTCTTAACAATAGAAAAAAACATATTCAATGATATGTAAATAAACTGCTTAGTAAAGCATTTTCTGTTAAAATATTTTAACTAAAAATCAAGTTTATTCCAAAAACAATATTTTTAACATTTTTGAAAACAAACTAATAGTAGACGTGGACAACTATTTTGTAACTACGGCTTTTAAATGTAGTAAAAATAAAAACAGTAAGTGATTTGTTCAAAAGTTTCCAAAATTAAAAATAAAACCCTTCGAGTTGTAAAGTCATTAGAATGTAGTTTTTTAAAACACTTTTGATTTGCTACATGTATATGAATGAAAAGTTTCCTCTTACAAGTTGTGCAACTTTCGTTATTGTAAATTTTTTATACAGTTTATAATTATTTCAACATAAACAACTCATAAAACCACGTAAACTCTAACGTAATTGATTTAAAAATATAAACGAAACTTTACATGATATCTGAAATTTGATATAAATCTATGAACTTTTAGTAAAATATTTTAAAATAGAACCATATTCAATAAGTTAAATTAAGATTATTCTAGTTTTTTTTTTCGCCCAGGAAACAATTAATTAGTCAAAACTCGCCCCTGATATACTTGAATGCCCTGGAATATTTTGTCTAGAAAAGACATATCAACAAAGACTGGTTTTCAGATTATCCTCTATAAACAATAAGCAACAAGCTATCATTGATTATAAACATGTCTTAAGTAGCACGAGTTATAATTGGCTACATGAAGCTAAAAAAATATTATAAAATACAGTAATGAAATGCACAACAGAGTTTAAATTGAAAACTATGCTAGTATTCAAGCTGCTGCTAACAAAAGCAATACCAAATCAGTTTATTACTTAGAAAATTAGTTGGACCAGTATCAGAGTCAACACCACCTTTGAAATTTAAAATTTAAAAAGATATACACAGTACGAATAAAAAGTTAGGTAGATGAATTCAACAATTTTTTCTTCTTTATTCAACAAATAATATTATTAATGACGATGCATTTAACAATATAATAGTCTGACCATTAACCAATAATAAATGACCTCAGTAGCGAACTAAGTATAGAAGAACTTCGTAAAACTATTAAAGGGATGGTTCTTTGAAAAGCACTAGGAAGGCAGTAACGGAAAACTACCCGACTTGCTCCATCATTGCAAATTACACTGTATATTACCTCTTCTACATGAAATTTAATTCGAATCTTTAAGTGAAGGTATGGTGCCACAAGATATAGACGATTTTAAAATCGTAATTTTATAACCTTGTATGAAAACAAAGTTCTAGGTCGGATTTCCACAACCATAGAGTGATTCGTCTTATAGGAATTGATGGTAAAGAATTTGTTAGCACAACTATTTAATTTCGGAAATCTCAAGTTTTAATAGTTCTGTTGATACTGTTTATCTCTTTTATTAAATGTTTAAACACAAATTTATTTTTACCATAATAATATTCTTAATAACAAAAAATGACCATTTTATTTTCTAAATGTTTACATTATTTTTTTAGATATGGCAAAATTAAGTTTTAAAGTATAGTAGTTCTAGTAATTTTGAATTTCTTTTACATTCATAATCTTGTTAATTAGACCTAAAGAAGCATTTTTTAATACATATTACTTTTTGAGTTGTGGCCCTTTAAATATTAATAAGAATTTGATTTTTCGGGATTCGAATTTTCATCTAATTTAAGAAATTGCACGTGTGTTTATTCCTCTGCCGCAAAAGCAGACTTAAATATTATATATGTGAATTAAGGTGTAATAATTTTACCACTCATATGATTTACCTTGTATGACAGCTGTAATAGAAATGCAATGAACAGAACGTGCTTTTACTTAATGCTTTAATTGACCTAACTAAACATTTCGATATAGAAAATAAGGAATGGCTGTTTGCGGTTTTGTTGAAGATTATATGTCTTCAAAGTCTTCTTAACAAATTTAACTGTTTTCACAGAAATACAAGGGCAAGCATTTAATTTGATGATAGCGTTTCTGGTTTATTTAAAGTTAGGTTGGGTCCTCGCTCTTGCTCCAAATCTAATCAAAATTTTCCTTTAAGTTCTGTTAAATTGCGATTTTTAATAGTCAGTTATAGGAGTTAAGCTACAAATAAAACGTTATGCTCGCTTTTTCAAACTTGCACGTCTAAAAGCAAAGTGAAAGCTTAACAGAACGACAAACTCTCTTAGATGATGAGGCTGTATTTTTAGCTCACTCTGTCCGAGATCTTCATACCAAACTTGATAAAAAACACTGTTTTTAGTTTTAAAAAGTTACCGGTAGAAGGGTTTAAATTAATTAAAATAATAATTTAAATCCTACTACCAGAGATTTTTTAACACTTTACACAGTGCTTTTTACCAAGTCAGCTTTAGAAATTACTCAGTTAATTTTCATTAACATGCTAAAATTTAATCCTTATCATAAGTTTAAAAAAAGCTTAAATCTTAAGCCAAGGAACAGATACTCTAATTTAAATAAAGATCGATGGCAAAGACATCGAAAATGTAAAAAAAAAACTTTTTATAATTTGGATCAAGTATTGCATCAAACGGGTGCACCACTATTCAAACTCAGACAATTCAAATTCTTAAAAGAAAATTGAAAGGGCCACTACTAAAAAAGTATTGTATATCTGTCAAATGTAAAAAATACATATGTAGGTCCTATTAATACCTACAAGCCGTTTTTTTCTTTTTGCAAAACATTAAAAATTTTTGAGATATGGCTTATATAAAGTAAAAAAAAAAGGTACTTTTAGTAATTTTAAAATATCTTAAAAAATATTTAATATTTTGCATAAAATAAAAAAGTGGCTTGTAAATATTAATAAGATCTACATATATATTTTTTACTGGTTTCAAACTTTTATTACTTATTGAGATAAGGTCTTTTAAATTTTTTTTAAAGAACTTGAATTGTCGGAATTTGAGTTGTTCGAATTTGAACTGTCATGTAACCGCATCAAACGCATCATTGGACACAGAAATCAATCATCCAGAACGTTTGCTCTACCAACAGAAAGAGCTTGTTACCAAAATTTAAGTATTTGTACAAACTCTGTTTACAACTTTTGTTTAATTAAAGTATTTGTAAGAAGTCAAATTTAACTTCTTCCTACTATGCCTTTGCTGTAACCTTAATATTGGATGGCAACAAAGTATCACCGATAGAAGTTTTGATACGTACTGTTATCATCAAATACTTTACCCAAAGGCAGCGCACGATTCGCTGGCTTGATCATGTTCTGAGAATGGTTGAGGAGCGAATAATCTCATAGTCTCTTTTGTATGGCGATTTAGTCATTGGCAGACGCAACCGAGGTCGTAAAGTACTATGTTTTAGGACGTCTAAAAGCGCAACCTAAAGATCTTTAAAGTCAGCACTGATAAATAGGAGGAGCTTGCCAATAACTCTGACAAAAGACGATCTTCTTCTTAAAAAGATTCAAAGAGTGATAAAAAAGCAATAGTGTAAGAAACCCATGCGAACAAATAAATCAAAATGAGATATCTCTTAGAATCTCCCGTAGAAATCTTTAAATATTTATTATTTTAAATTTTTTTTTTTTTTTAACTTTATCATTTTGTTGCATCAATATGTTTGTCTCAGTTTATAGAATTGTGTATTTTGTGGATGCACGATTATTCGAATTCTGACAATTCAAACTTTATGGGTATTGAGTTATAACTTCTATTTAAATAAGATTTTATTATTAACTGATGGTCTCTTTTTTGATTGAAACATTGTATTGAAGGTTAAATCTTAAAATATTTTAAGTTATATTATTTACCTTATCAATAAGTTTTTTTACTGTTGTTTCTAAAGGTAAAAGTTTTACAATACTTAGTTATTGTTAAATATTTTTTTAAACTAATACCAAAAACAAATACATTTTACAATCGAAATCTTATTAAACTTTAATAATTTTATGAGACACACGTAAATTAACTTTTAAAACTTACTGAAATAATTACTAATATTATGTTTTTATAATTTTTTACTATCATAATGTCATTGTTTAGAATTACACAATGATTTTTGTTATTTTCAAAAAAATAAAACATTTTTTTATACCAATTGCAACTAAGTATGTAGAGGTTACTAATTTTATTTCACAAAAGTTTTCAAATCTATACTAGCTTGATTCTCAAGTTGTAAATGTTAAAGAATTTGAACTTTTTTTGGTAAGTAAAACAGTATAAAAAATAAGTTTTATATTCATATAAAAGTTTAAATCTAAATATGTTTTAATTCTTTTAACGTTTACCACTTGAGAATAAAACTAGTATAATTTTGAAAACGTTTCTTAAATAAAATATAAAATAAAATGAGTGACCTCTACATACTTAGTAGCAAATGTTATACAAATACGTTTAAAAACTTTCCTAGAATAGCAAATAACTTTTAAATAATTTGTCAAGAATTTTAATTGTCGGAATATGAACTGTCAGAAATTGAATTGTCATTTGTAATGTGAAAGCTATTCACGTTAAAGAAATATTGTTTATTGCGCCATAAATTTAAATTAATAAGTAAAACAGTTACTTCACTATAATTAAGTTATAAAGCTTTAAATATTAGAATATTCATTCAGTTTTTAGTTTGGCGCTTCTGTTATACAAATAACACATTTTAGAAAATGTGGATTTTACATATAGTATTGAGTATTTTATTTGTCGTTTTTATATTGTTGGTCCTATTAGTTTTTAAATTAATTAACTGAACAAGCAACCATATTGATACTAACTTTTTAATATAAAGTCCTTATAAAGTTAAAAATGTTTAAAGAATACTCGTTATCTAAGCCTGTTATTAAGTTGTAGTTACTATAAAGTGTTAAGGTTAAATAAATATTACAAATATAAAGTTGTTTATAACCTTCAAATTTAATAGTAAAAATTTTAACAAGTTATATTTGAATCAACTTCATGTTTATTAACTAAATAATGAATAATGTTCTTAAAGTTGTCTATAAGGTTCAAAAGAAATAATAAAATTATTAACAAATCATTAATGTAGTTATTAAGTAAATTTACTTAGTGTTTGTAAACCTATTCATAAGACTAAAAGTAAATGATAAAGTTGGTAAGTATCTACATTTGATAATATTAGATAATGAGTACGCCGGGTTGACGCTTTTGTAAGAGATTTTTTAAATATTAGATTGACCTAATATTGATAGTCAACTTTCAAATAATTTGATTTGACATGTGTTACGAAAATCAAAGGTGTCCCTACTTTGACAAGTGAGTTTAACTTGTCTACAATTTTTTTTTTTTTTTAATAAATATTTAAGCTGATTAAGTCTACACTAAACTGTTTGAACTACTTTTTTCCGGTGCATAAATTATTCAAAAAATTAACAAAACAAGTTTTATATTGTTTAACTAATTACTTTCGAGTAAGACTTATCAAAAACTGTATCTTACTAAAATAAACTAATTTAAAATAATATTTTAGTCAGAACGAGTTTAGAATATAAAATGACGTAATTATCGAGTGTAGTTTAAAAAATTTCTAAATGATGAAGCTAAACAACTTTGCTATACTATCAAAACTTCTTAGATTAAAATCAAACTAAAATTAACAAACGATGACAACTTTCTTTTAATATTTTTAAGTGTAGTTTTATTATTGTACACTTTTATCGTTGGTTCATTTTAGTTTGATTTTAATCTAACAAATTTTAATAGTTTAGCAAAATTTTTTAGCTTCAGCATTAAGTGCATTTTAGATCTAAACTCAGTTATTACGTCATTTTATATTTTCAAACTTGTTCTGACTTAACAATTTATAAAGTAATTATTTTGAGGTTTTAGATTGATTTGTTTTCCAATGTTTTTAGAAAGTGAATCTATTTAAAGATACTTTTCATACACATTAACAAATAGATTGCTTTAGCTCAGGGGTCGGCAGGCAGTTGGTGCTCGCGGGCCAAATTTCAAGTTTTCAAAATCTTCGCGGGCCACAGTTTTAGTTTTAGTGATATTTGAATAATCTTTTGGCTTTAGTTTTGGTCACACCAGAGATAGTTTTACTTTTACTATTTTTATTACTTAAAATGACTTTTAGCTACACATAGAATGCCTGTTTAATATATTAATATCTATTGGAATAGAATTTACATTGTTTAATATAATTAAGTCCTAATAAAATATGTACTTTCTTAAACACTTAATAAGTTAAACTTAATAAAATATTTTTATTATTTTACTTACAACCTAACTCTCTATAAAAACCGATGTTGAAAAACATTTATGGGTCACTTTTATACATTTTTTATATTATGAACTACCTTTTCATACTTTAAAAAGTTTTAACGTCTTTGCATCTTAGATAGTTTGCATTCTTTAGGAAATACAGTAATTAGTTTATTATTATTATTGTTATTGTTATTGTTATTGTTATTATTATTATTATTATTATTATTATTATTATTATTATTATTATTATTATTATTATTATTATTATTATTATTATTATTGTTATTGTTATTGTTATTGTTATTGTTATTATTATTATTATTATTATTGTTATTGTTATTGTTATTGTTATTGTTATTGTTATTGTTATTGTTATTGTTATTGCTATTGTTATTATTATTATTATTATTATTATTATTATTATTATTATTATTATTATTATTATTATTATTATTATTATTATTATTATTATTATTATTATTATTATTATTATTATTATTATTATTATTATTATTATTATTATTATTATTATTATTATTATTATTATTATTATTATTATTATTATTATTATTATTATTATTATTATTATTATTATTATTATTATTATTATTATTATTATTATTATTATTATTATTATTATTATTATTATTATTATTATTTTTATTGTTATTATTATTATTATTATTATTATTATTATTATTATTATTATTATTATTATTATTATTATTATTATTATTATTATTATTATTATTATTATTATTATTATTATTATTATTATTATTGTTATTATTGTTATTATTGTTATTATTGTTATTATTGTTATTATTGTTATTATTGTTATTATTGTTATTATTGTTATTATTGTTATGATTGTTATTATTGTTATTATTGTTATTATTGTTATTATTGTTATTATTGTTATTATTGTTATTATTGTTATTATTGTTATTATTGTTATTATTGTTATTATTGTTATTATTATTGTTATTATTGTTATTATTGTTATTATTGTTATTATTGTTATTATTGTTATTATTGTTATTATTGTTATTATTGTTATTATTGTTATTATTGTTATTATTGTTATTATTGTTATTATTGTTATTATTGTTATTATTGTTATTATTGTTATTATTGTTATTATTGTTATTATTGTTATTATTGTTATTATTGTTATTATTGTTATTATTGTTATTATTGTTATTATTGTTATTATTGTTATTATTGTTATTATTGTTATTATTGTTATTATTGTTATTATTGTTATTATTGTTATTATTGTTATTATTGTTATTATTGTTATTATTGTTATTATTGTTATTATTGTTATTATTGTTATTATTGTTATTATTGTTATTATTGTTATTATTGTTATTATTGTTATTATTGTTATTATTGTTATTATTGTTATTATTGTTATTATTGTTATTATTGTTATTATTGTTATTATTGTTATTATTGTTATTATTGTTATTATTGTTATTATTGTTATTATTGTTATTATTGTTATTATTATTATTATTATTATTATTATTATTATTATTATTATTATTATTATTATTATTATTATTATTATTATTATTATTATTATTATTATTATTATTATTATTATTATTATTATTATTATTATTATTATTATTATTATTATTATTATTTTTATTATTGTTATTATTGTTATTATTGTTATTATTGTTATTATTGTTATTATTGTTATTATTGTTATTATTGTTATTATTGTTATTATTGTTATTATTGTTATTATTGTTATTATTGTTATTATTGTTATTATTGTTATTATTGTTATTATTGTTATTATTGTTATTATTGTTATTATTGTTATTATTGTTATTATTGTTATTATTGTTATTATTGTTATTATTGTTATTATTGTTATTATTGTTATTATTGTTATTATTGTTATTATTGTTATTATTGTTATTATTGTTATTATTGTTATTATTGTTATTATTGTTATTATTGTTATTATTGTTATTATTGTTATTATTGTTATTATTGTTATTATTGTTATTATTGTTATTATTGTTATTATTGTTATTATTGTTATTATTGTTATTATTGTTATTATTGTTATTATTGTTATTATTGTTATTATTGTTATTATTGTTATTATTGTTATTATTGTTATTATTGTTATTATTGTTATTATTGTTATTATTGTTATTATTGTTATTATTGTTATTATTGTTATTATTGTTATTATTGTTATTATTGTTATTATTGTTATTATTGTTATTATTGTTATTATTGTTATTATTGTTATTATTGTTATTATTGTTATTATTGTTATTATTGTTATTATTGTTATTATTGTTATTATTGTTATTATTGTTATTATTGTTATTATTGTTATTATTGTTATTATTGTTATTATTGTTATTATTGTTATTATTGTTATTATTGTTATTATTGTTATTATTGTTATTATTGTTATTATTGTTATTATTGTTATTATTGTTATTATTGTTATTATTGTTATTATTGTTATTATTGTTATTATTGTTATTATTGTTATTATTGTTATTATTGTTATTATTGTTATTATTGTTATTATTGTTATTATTGTTATTATTGTTATTATTGTTATTATTGTTATTATTGTTATTATTGTTATTATTGTTATTATTGTTATTATTGTTATTATTGTTATTATTATTATTATTATTATTATTATTATTATTATTATTATTATTATTATTATTATTATTATTATTATTATTATTATTATTATTATTATTATTATTATTATTATTATTATTATTATTATTATTATTATTATTATTATTATTATTATTATTATTATTATTATTATTATTATTATTATTATTATTATTATTATTATTATTATTATTATTATTATTATTATTATTATTATTATTATTATTATTATTATTTTTCTTTCGCGGGCCACATTCCATTCAAAGAAATAACGTGCTCACTGGCCGTAGACTTACCCTTTGCAGGCCGCAGTTTGCCTACCCCTGCTTTAGCTAATATAATAACTATTTTCACTACTAAATTAAAAATTGCTAAAAAAGATCAAAACCTATAAAATTAATTTAGAAAAGTTTACTTACATACTTTTTTTTTCAATTTTACTTCACGTAGTTCATTGATTTCGTATCGTTGATATCTTTTTACTTTTGAAACTAAACTGTAAAGTATGTACCAAATTTAAATTTTTCTTACATTTAATAAAGATATACTTACTTCAAAAAAAAAGTTGTTAAGTATGCTTTAAGCTATGGTACAAAAATTTTTAGAGTATATTTCATTAAAGTATCCACAGTAAAAGGTTGAATAAAAATAATAAGCTTACTCGTAATTACTTTTAACACTTTCGATTCCTACTACAGAGCTCATTTTTGAATAGTAGTTTTTATGGTTTCCTGGTAGTAATACTCTCAAACAATTGTAAACTTCTATTTGACTAACTTTTCCCATTTTAGCTAACAATCTCGTAGTCAATATAGTCTGTAAAATTTTCTTCTTAGTGTAAATAAACAAACAAATAAGTAAATAAGTCAGATAAAAAACACTTGTTAATATATTTTTTATCAAGTGCTTAAACTAGGATTATAAGGATAATAAAAAAAAAAACAATCACTTTTATTTTTAGATTTAACTCTTTAACTATTTAATTGCCCAGTAACTTTTATGTCCCCTTACTAGTTACTGCTTATTGCCCCCTGATAGTCTAATTAACCCGGATCGGATGATATCACACACTTTGGGAAATTTTAGTTTAGACAAATATTTTACTAAAAGAAAAGTTTTATTTTTCAAAAGTTAAATAAATTTTACTTAACTACCATAGATTAAATGTCCAAAACTTTTAATTATTATTGTTATATTGTACTGTTTCAGTTACAAAAATAATTTAAGTTTTTTAAATTGGTTTTATCTGCGAATAATGTAACTGTATTTTGAAAACATTTATAAACTCACAATAGTTAATGTGATATTCTTTCACAGTAATGTTCGATTGTTATTTATAATTAAGAAAGTCACAATAAAATGTTTGACTGTGCCGTAGACTGATTTAATAAAAAAAAGGTTTATTTAAGGCCAGAAATTATATTTGTGTAAGTAAGAATATCTATAAGTAGTTAAATTAGATTTTCGTAAAATTAAAAACTAGCCTTTTGAAAAAAAAAATGGAATAAGTCTTTACTCTACCACAGGAGTTGGCAGGCATTTAGTGGTCGCGGACCAAATTTAAAATATGAATATCTTCGTGATTCGCAGTTATAGTTTTAATTTTTCATAAAAGACCCCGAATTTGCAGCGTAAGTTAAAAATTTCCATTAAATTGTGTCTAAAATCATTTTTTTATTTTTATTTCAAACCCTAAAGTATATAGTGTATTTTTTTTTCGCGGGCCTTCTTCTTCTTATATTAAAGATATGCTCAGGGACCACAGTTTGCCGACCCCTGCTCTAACTCATTCTGTTTATAAACTTAACAACTACATTTTTCTCACATTTTCATGAAGTTTTTTGAGTTTTTTGTGATGAAGCTCTAGATGTAATTCAGTTAGCCTTTTAAACGACTGACTTTTTTGTGTAACTATTTTCTTATGAGTTTCCAAAATGTTTTGACTATAACAAAATAGTTTTTCAGTATTGAAAACTTCTTTTTCTTTTGATTCAGACTATAGTCACATTAAAAAGTTAAAACTTTTAATTAAAACTAAAGACTTATGTTAAAAAAAACATATTGTTATTTGTCGTAACCAAAAAATATTGCTCAATTCACTGTAAAGTAAAGAGCTTACTTAAATTGTACAATAAAAGTGTTAATTAACTATTCTATATTTTTTTGTTTGAGAAATTTGAAAATATTTTCTTAAAATTAATTAGTTGAAAAGTTATTAATTCGACTAATAAAAAATTGCTTAAAATATCCTAAATGTAAAGTTTTTTTATTATACAAAAATTACTTTTTTTATTAGCACTTTTCGTACAAAAATGATATAAACACTCTAAAAATAATTTTGTGTTTTAAAGTTGTATAATAGGTATCGAAGCTTAAATGTAAATGTTAATTAATCGATTTCAGTATGGATTACTAACAATTTGATGCAAAAAAAAAGTATGTATAAAAAACGATAAAAACTTTACCAGTTTAACTTTTTTTATTTCTTTTGATAAAAAAGTACTTAACTTCAGTTCATTTTCTTTCTTAACTTTTTCAATCTCCTTATTTACTTGGTTATTCTAAAACGGAAATTATAATAAACGATAAAAATCTTTCATAAAAAGTATAAGTTAAGTGAAAGTTTAAACTAACAATTCTAGAATACTCCTTTAACAAAGCTGTAAATTTTAATGTGTTTATGATTTTACTTTCCATTAATGATCTTAATATTTCAAACATTACTTTCTCTAAAGCTGTTTGTTCGTTTTTGATGCTGATTAACTAATAAAAAATAACAAATGTTATGTGTTATTTAATATTTAAAATAAAATCAAGTACTTTAAAAATTTTTGGTTTTATTTCATTAAATATGAATTCTATGTTTGGAAATTGAACATTTTTGTTGTACTGATGATGAAATGAATCAAAAGAAGCAAGTTGAAAAATTTCTTGTTTTATATCAACTTGATCAAACAACTCATCTTCATTTATATCTTCAAAATGAGGTATTTCTTGGAGAAATTTTAGTTTTTGCTTTTGTGCATCTAGTAGATTACTCGTTTTTTTCTTTAAAAAATACTCAGTCTGTCTATTAAAACAAAATTTTTATATACTGCTTTGTGTGTAGTCTATTAAATTTTTTTTAAATAAAGTGTTTTTTATACTTAGTTGACTTTTCTGTCAATCTTTAATTAACAGTAAGTAAAGAAATAAATATATACAATTTTAGAATTATTAATTTGACGCAAAACATTATAGTGACCTTGTAACTTTTATAGCTTTAATTAATTGGATGATTCACTCAATTTTAATATTCACTAAAAAGTTGGTTGAGAAATATAAGAAAAGTGTTATATTTAAATACTTTAAAATATGCTTTATTTGAATTTGGTTATCTAAAGCTAATTACAATGTTTTAAGCAAAAATAGTAATTCATACTTAAACTAGAGCAGTGGTCTTCACGGTGGGCATAAAACTTTTATTGGAATGCACTAAACTTTTAGGGTGCATGGAGGTGTGCACAAGTTTATTTATTTATTTAATCATTGACTTCAAGCGATATGATTCAAAACAGAGCTAGATTTAGCCCGAACACAGTAGGTTAAAGTCACGGGGACTAGACTGCACGAGAACAAAATTGCACGAGTGCACAAAATTGAACAAAGACAAATTTGCACGAGCGTACAAAACTGCACGAGGGAACAAAATTACACGAAGACAACTTTGCACGACAGTAAAAACAAACAGAAAAAATTAAAAATTAAACAAAGCAAAAAATAAAAACAAAAAGATAAAATAGTAAGCAACAAAATCAAAACAAATTTAGTGACCGAGGGTAAGGGGTAACAGTATTAGTAAAAGAAAAAAAAATTCAACCCGTGCAAAAATGTCTCCGTGCAAAATTATCAAAATTATTCGTGCAAATTTGACAGCTACCCAAAATTAATAATTGTAAATATTTTTAAAACTCTCTAAGCAGTTTCATTTTCATTACAAATATTACTTAAACAGAAGTTATCTGACTCCGACTAATATTTAAAAAAAATATTTTCTTTATATTTAACGTCAGGTAAATTTTTACCGGTTATTACAAAACAAAAACTACAGAAATATTTGTTTCATGTTATAATTAACATATTTTATAGTACAAAAAAGCATTAAGTCATAGTAACGAAAAAAAAAAAATGTTAATTTGTAAAATAAGTCTTATAGGGGTTTTCCGAAGAAAAAAAAGGATAGAACTGTATAAAAATCTTTAAAAAAACGTTTGCTGATTATGCGTAAATACTTTTATTATCTAATTTAAATTTATCAAATCTATAGTTTTCATTAAACAAATTTATACTCCCATGTTGTCCGCAAAGTATTTTAATTTTTCAAAGCTGACTAGATTTATGACAAAAAATATTAAGTAGTATTTAAAATAAAACACATAAACATATTAAATATACTTCGTAAAGGAAACTTTAAATTATTATTTTTACCAAAAATTAATAAAGTAAAAAGTAAAAGAAGTTTTTCGTTGACGGTTGGTTTTTTAATTTAAAGCCATCAAAACTTGATTTATATAAAAAACCCTTTAAATCTCTTTCCGCAGAGCTTCTGTCTATAACGAAAGTTTTCAATTTAGTTTAGTTTAGTAAATACGCGAGAATCTTGGCTTCCTTGTTATCAATTTTGAATTAAAAATTGATTTTGTTTTTTTCAATTTTTCAAATTACTAGCCCATTTTGCTTGGAAATTTTTTTTTCCTTTTTATATCATTCAATTATTTTAGTTTTTTTCTCATAACTTTCATCATTTTGATGTACGATTTTAGAGTAATAACATAAAGTTAAACTCATAAAATAAGGATGAGGGATTTCATGTTCAATTAATGATAACTTTAATAAAACGTACATGGGTAATGTCTTACATAAAAACAGTTTAGATAAAAAGAAGCGTGGACCATTTAAATTAGTCATAATTAAGTAGAAATAATAGAACAAAGTATTAAAAATTATTTTTTTCTACAGTGATCGTTATAAAATTGAAGGTTTTTGAAATTTACAATCGGGCATATTTGTATATATTATTAAAATATTAGAAACTAGGAAAAAAAAAACAACGACCCTTGAGAACACACCAAATTAAAAATATTATTTTTTTTTTGGCTAAAACATCTGTTAAAGTAAAAATTCCAAAAAAATAATTTTTCTAAGGGGCTACACTCAAAAATTCAAACCCAAATTCAATAGATTTTTTAAAACTAAAAGCAAAGGAACGTTCTCTATTACAAAAAAAAATAGTTAGCTTTAAAGATAAGAAAAAAAAAAGGATCTAAAGTTTGGACATTTTTTAAAAATTGCAAAAAATGCTAATCAAGCTAAGTTAATGCTCGTGTCGTGATCTTTCTGTTTTCTGCAAATGTTATTTAGCTGACCACCAGATACTTATCCTGAATACAGAAATTTGGTTTTTGTCACGAGAAAAAGTTTTCAAAATTTTTGTTTCGTTGAAAGACACAGCCAGTGATTTATTAGTTGAGAGTAAATGTTAAGGTGCTAATTTATTAAAAAAATTAAAGGGGCTTGTTTGAGTCAATTACCTGTCTTGCATTTTTATAGAAGTCAAGGCCATAAGTATAATAATTCTTTTTTTACAACTTACTCTTGTTTGATATTTTATTACGCTCAAAAGGTTTGGTCTGAGGACCTGGTGTAGAAAAAACCTTTCGGTTATCGAGCCATACACCAGAACAGTTTAACGTCATGCCCAGGATTTATTGAGGTACAAATTCTTTTTACAGGTTTATAATATTTAAAGTAACTTTTATTATATAACAGGTTTAAGTTTAATGTACTGTACAGTGGGCTGGCAAGCGGTAGTTGACTTTTTTGGTTACTAGAAAATCAGACCAAGTGTTATGCATAGTTGAGTAGAACTGGCTGTCCTCTTTTCAAAACTAGTTTTGTTTCTATTCTCTTCAAGTATATTAAAAGTTTTGTAGGTTTTTATGCGGCATTTTTTTTTCTAAATTTCTGTTCAAAATTCACCTGAAATACTTCTTAACTTTACTTCAAAATTAAAGCTTGTAATAACCCCATAAAAACACATAAAACACTTATATATGCTTATTACGTTTATGTCTAACATAGTATAGTTCCAAGTAATAAGTGACACTATTTTTTTTAAAACTTAAAATTATCAAACAACTTTTTTGGACTTTAAAATGCTTATTTTTCGAAAAAAGGAGATATTTTTAGGAAATTTTAGGGAAGACTGAAGATCATAAAACCTATAAAGAGATCTCCCTTATTCTCAGGCTAGAACACATATAATAGAAAAGTGGAAAACAAGATTTCGAATTCTTGGAAACGGCACAAACATTGTTTAAAAGTTTTTGTAAGCAATACTTTGATACTTTTTAATCTATTTTGAAAAAGAATCTCAACTTTTTCAATCAAAAAAATTTCTAAAACATTCAATTCTTACGTAAGTTATTTTATTTTTCGATTTAAACTAAATCATATTTAAAAAAAATTATCAAGATAGTTTTTTTAAGTATTCCGAGAAAAATTTTTGTTGCATTTTACAAGCAAATCTTTGACAAAAAAAAAATTATTTGTACCGAAAAAAGGCAAACATGGGTTGAATTTAAACTTACAAAATTTCAGAAATATTTGATGCAGAAAAGTAACAAAACTTGTTTTAAAAACAAGCAATCACGTTCTATCAAACTATTTTAACATTTGGTATCATTTTTCATTCATCAAAATAATTTTTTGAGTTTAATGGTTTTTTACCCCCCGTTTCAGTCCACTAATTTTCGGAGGAGAAAAGAAAACTATTAAAACGTAAAAAAAATATCTTCCTTTATATTTCTTGAAAAAAAAAATTAAGTTTTAGGAAATATTCCATCCAATATTAAGGCAAATATGTAATAAAAACTTTTTAATTTTTAACTAAAGTATAACTTTTTCAAAAAAGCTTGTTTTCTTGTAATAAAATTAAAGTTTTCAATTTTTCAAGTTTATTCAATACTATATTGCGATAAAAATTTCCTAAAAATTTGTGGTGTTTAACTTAAAAGGCTTTTGATGAGATAGATTTTTTTTTAGTTCACTGTTTTCTTTTGCTCTTTTCCTGTAAGAAACTTATTGTACTCTCCGACTTTTACAAGCTACATATAAAATTTAGGCTGAGTATTAAAAAGCTGTGAAGAGTAACTTTACAAGTTAGTTAAAACTCAATAAAAAAGATAAAGTAGTAAAAAAGTGATTTACATATTTCCTTTCCTTAAAGCATTAAATGACGTTGGATTATAATAAAAACAACTAAAATTGTTTACATGTTAATACTACTTACTAGTGGCATACTAATTCAAGTGTTTGAAGTACACACAATTTTTAAAACAGTTTCATACGCACAGATTATACTTAGCTTGAAGACCACTGGTTTAGAACTCAATAATTAAGAATAGTTAAAGCGATGTATTGTAGATAATGCAGTTTTTAAAACACTTTCAAATCTCATTTTGTAATTAGTTTCGTAAATAATATCTCTCTTGTATACATTTTTTATAAATACTTATTTGTTTATCATTTTAAAACAAAAAGTAAAATATTTAATGCTGATTAAAAACTACAAATTACGTTTTTATTGTTTTTTTACTAAATATAATGTTGTATAAACTTTAAATACATTAATTGTTAGCCGACAAAGTAGTGTCTTTTTCTGTAAGTATACCTGGTATTTATAGAAAACAGAGTGGAAAGTTTACACAGAAAAAAATTGTACTTCATTCGTGAACTCTCATTACAAAACTTTTTTTGTATGATTTTGATTAATCTCATTTGATTTTGATGTAAATTTAAGACAAAAGGTACTATTTCACAGTGTTTTATTCTACTACCATACATTTTTTTCGGTTTGTATTCTTCTATACTTCTTAATTGATCATTTAACCATAATTCGTTTAATTCTGTAATGTTTTTTGTTACTTTAGAAAGTTTTTAATTTAATTTAAGCTACTGGTTATCAAAAACTGATGATTAGTATAAAATTTTTGATAGCTTGAATCCACTGTTCCGCAGTTCATTTTAGTAAATGTTAGAATAATACAAATACTGATTAAATAGGGAACTGGTCACAAATGCACGGAGCGTAACTTTTGCACAAGTTTTAACCGTTCTAAATAAGAATTTATATAGTTTGAAACATTTTTTTTTAAAACGTTGTTTAAAAAAAAAAAGTTTGCTAATTCATTTAAAATTTGGAAATTTTGATTAAACTTTGATAAGTTTGTGCAAAAGCGAATCTCCGTGCAACTCTGATACTTACCCGATAAAACATTATATATACTGATAAAAATTAAAACTTTTTAATTAGAATATATTTCCTAAGTTTAAAGTTTAACAAAAAAAACTTTTTAAACCTTTTTATCACACCGAATATTATAATTGATCAATTAGCAAAGGTTTGAATCACTGTTTTAAGTTTGTTTGAATAAATTGAATTTTCGATTAAGTTTACAATAAATACTTTTTTGTATACACTTTGAAAAAACTTATTAATAAGCAACTAAAGCTGTTCAACAAGTAGGTTATGGTTCAGTAAACATTATTCACTTTTTATTTAAGTAGTGAAGTGCACATTTTTGGTAAACTTTTACAAACTTATTTGTTTTAAACAATCTTTTAAACCATATTTTAAAAAAGATTAAGTAGAGCTTTGTTCTTAAAACTAAATTTTTTTAGTTTATATAATTTAACTAAAAAAAAATCATAACTAATAATGAAGAGAATATACATACGACTATCTTCGATTAATGATATGATAGTTTTTTCTTTTACTGAATTAATTTCCTTTTCAATTTTTGTAGAATAACTTTTGTTTAATGTTTCAATTTCGGTCATAATTTTTTCGTCAAAATCTTTCTGTTGTAAAAAACAGTTTTTTTTGATTATGATCCATTGTAGTAGTAAAAATTTTGTTTGATATATACTTTTTAACTTTGTTTTGCACAACATGAAAACTAATAAATTAAAACTATTATTGAACTATCAACTCAATTATTTTAATAGAAAAAATTCAAATAAACTTATAAATGTATTAATAAATAAGATCCACAAATATGCTGTTGTTAATTTTAGTTGTAAGTTGTTAAACAAAAACGATAAAAAAGATGCTAATTAAACTTTTGTTTAATTACCTAGGTCAGGGGTCGGCAGGCAGTTGGTGGTCGCGGGCCAAATTTCAAGTTTCCAAAGTCTTCGCGGGCCGCAGTTTTAGTTTTAGTGACATTTGAATAATATTTTGGTTTTAGTTTTATTCACAATTAAAGAAAGGTTTTACTTTTTTTCACCTTATTATTTTAAATGACTTTTAGCTATACATGGAATGCCTATTTAAATTAGTATCTATTATAATAGAATTTACATTGACTAATATACTTTAGTGTTAATAAACTATGTACTTTTATAAGCACTTAATAAGTTAAACTTAATACTTTTGTATTTTTACTTACAACCTAACTATCTATAAAAACCTAACTTTAAAGACAATTTATTGTTACTTTTATACATTTGTTATATTATCAACCCTTTTTTCATATTTCTAAGAATTTTTACTTCAAAAAAAGTTTTTGCGTCATAAATAATTTACACTCATTAAAAAATTTATTGATTAGTTAACTTAATAAAATTTACACCTGTTTGTATTCCAGAAAGCTAAAACAAACTCTTTAACATAATTTATTCTCGATAAATTTTAATAAAATATCTTATTAGTAATTAGTATTTTACATGGTTGCCACTTAAAAATCAAAAATGTCTGAGTTGTATCAAACCAGCCTAAGTTTATTAAAAGTTTAAAAAGCTAAAAAATAGTTGTTAATCAAGCTTAAGTACCTAGTTAAAATATCATCATTATCAAAAAGTACACAAAATGTAAGAAAACAAGAAAAAATTACAATTAGTAAACTACACTACAGTCATAAAAATTATTCTGAGAATTGAAAGATTTCTTAAAAGTGTTTGAAATAAAAGTTTCACACACACCTGAGTTTTCAACTTTTAAAATAGCCTGTTTGTGTAGCAACCCAGTTAAAATAAAGTTCACAACATAAAGAAATAACAAAGGTAATATTAATAGTATATAAATTACATGCCAAAAATATGTAAGTCAGCTGGAATGGAAAATTAAGATTCTTAAACAAATTTAACAAAAGTATAAAATTCTATTGAGTCATTAGCGAAGTAGAAAAACTTATTTTTTATTAAGCATTTTAGCAATTCTTTATCTGAAATAAGAATATTGCATTTAAAAATAGTAATTGTAAAATATGAGACGAGCTACAAGAATAAAAAAACGTTAGTTAGGAGTTATTGCGAGAAACGATAAGAAAAAAAACACCTAAGTCAGTTCTCCAACAAAACACATGATTATCTTCAGTAAATACAGAATGAGCAGAAAAATTGTAAAAGCAAGGTATAAAGTAGCAAAACTTATTACTTTAAATGAGATGCTTTTTATAATTGAAAACTTTTCTAAAGAATTTATGTTGGCGGTAATGAAAAGCTTTTGTTTATTTCTTCAATGACAACGAGAAGTCATGTTTAGGAAATTAAGGTTATAGCCGCATAAATCAAATTAGTATTTAATCAATCTGTTAACATGAGACTACTTATAAAAAAAACTATTGCTCATCTGAGAATTTTTATTAGAGATGTTTTTACTAACTTTGACATTTTAGTAGAGTTTCTTGGTTTAGTTTCAAAGCGATGCACAACAAATGGTGAAATTTTACAAGTAAAGGTGCAATGCACCAAAACAAAGTTTTTGGAACTACAATTCCTTATTTTATTTTTAGTATAAAGTTTAATTAAAGTTGAATAAAATGTCTTAACAAATATATCAATATTAGAAAATACTGTTAAGCTACTTTTATATATTTTATGATAGAAAAATATTTATTTGGTAAGTTTTTTGTGTCAAATCGAAATTTTATTTCTTTACATGTAAAAATTGTTTGAAATTCCAGGTTTTTCAAAAATTCTTAAATTAAAGTTTTTTTTCAGAATTATTAAGCATAAATTTTCAAATTCAAAACTTTTCCTAGATTCAAGTTTTTTGGCTGATTGTTCACACTTAAATGTACACAACAATATAAATATTATTATGAATTTTATTAGCTGCAAGACTTAAAATTTAACATTCATTATAGCTCAAACTAACACTGTTGATTGAGCAAAACATACATCATAAGTTTAATCTGCACTTTTTCAAGCAAAGAAGCCAGCCTGAGTCAACAAAAACATTCCTGATATTTTTGTATACAAAAAGCAATTATAGCCAAAAACTTAAAAAGTGATTTAGTTGACCTGAGATTTAAAGTCTTCAAATAGTGATAGTCTGAGTGTTTGGCAATTTTTAGTTGTTTATTTGCTTGAACTTGAACTATTTTGATAACAATGTACAAACTTAATAAACTTACCATCCCTAAATCTAGTTTATGTTAAATAGGTAGCTTCAAAAAACAGCAGTTGTGTGTATTGATATGCAAGGCATAAAAATTAACTAAGTTTGACAAAAAAAAATGTTTGAAAAATAAAAATGTATACCTAAAAAAATATATATTGTTTTAAATGTGTGTGTACAATTTAGATATTACATGTACAAAAACAATGTTAAAAAATTACGCATAAACCAAACTTTAACTAACTAAAGTATTAAATAAAAAGTGGTTTAAAATATGAGCATCTTTTTAAGTTGGTGTGCATAGAAATTAATTTAAAGTGCAAAGAAAACTTTTAAAGAATTAAAATGTGTCAAAACTAAAATCAAATAAACCTTATATCTTATTACTATGTTATGCTAAATGTTTTTACCCTAAAATGTAACACTTACAAATAAAAATCTATAAAGGAAATTTTAAAGGAAATTTAGGTATAAAAAATATGTAAAAGAATATCTAAGCTATAAAGAAATTACACTTTAGTTAATTACTGTGCATTACTTTTGTACAAAATGGAAAACATTTGCATTTAGTTTGTTTAATAGATAGGTATTACATATCTAACTTACTAAATCCAAGCACTCTTTACATCTTTTTTTTCAGATAATTACTTGCTGTTGTAAAAAAGAAGTTATTATGAAACTGAGAAGAATATCCTTTTAGAATGCTAATCTGTCTTTTCCACATTTTTAAACTAAAGCAGTAATTACTTCTAATTATTTTTAAATATTATAAAGAGACTTAAAACCAAACTAATCAAATTAAATTACCGAAAAAATTTAACTTGAAATATATTTTTGCTCAGCGGGCCACATTTACATACTCGCGGGCCACAAAATTTTCTTTCGCGGGCCGCATTCCATTCAAAAAATTAACATGCTCGCGGGCCGCAGATTTACCCTTCGCGGGCCGCAATTGGCCCGCGGGCCGCAGTTTGCCGACCCCTGACCTAGGTGCACGAGATAAACTCTCGAATTTTAAGTCGCAAGTCACACTTAAATCAAATTTATAATGAGTCAAAAACAACATAAATTAACAGTTTTAGTTAATCGGACTATTTTGAAGTTTTGTCTAAATATTGTAAACTTTTTAAGTGTTTTTATTAAAGGATTTAAGATATATACTTTATCAACGGTTTAAAAAAAATATTTCTGAATATCTTAATGTAGTTACTAAGAGTTATACTTGTTGAACTTTTACAGATCGTAAATAGAAATAATCTATAAATGTTAGTAAAAACTGTGAACTTAGTTTGTAATCAGAAAGTAAACGGTTTAAGGGTATACTACAGATTTTAAAAGTATAAAATAGTTTAAAATTTATATATTTTTTACTTATATAGTTATTTGTCTTCTGTTCAAAATTTTATTAACAATACAATGTTTGACTCGCTTGAATCTAATCAAACGAGATCATCAGTCGAATAAAATCCGTAAGTTTTTTTTACATAAACATGCAAGAAGACATTAGGCTAAACTTGGAATAAAAAACTAAAGCAAAAAAACAATTAAAACTTATAGTTTAAACCTATCAATTTAGGAAAATCATAATGCTATCAGGTTAGCTTATGTTAATTTTTGATAAATTTAAGCTACTTAAAAATACTATAAATTTAAAAACTTAAACAAACAAATAAATATACTTACATTTAGCAGGTTTGTAAAATTTGTGAACAATAAAAAGAAAACAATACTTGCGACTAAAGCATTAGACTGGATATACTGTTTAAAAAGTTATTAAAAAATATTAACTATCGTTTTCGACGTTATTACAAAATCATGCTTATAAAATACTATGGCGTTATGAATTTGAAATTGGTTTTAATATTTGCTTGTACAAGTTAAAATAGCGATTTATTTATCAAATGTGGAACAGACTACCTCAGGATATAGTATCTTGTGAGGGGGTTGAACATTTTCGTTTAAAGCTAAAAAGATTTTATTTAAATTCAATAAATACCAGTAAAATTCACTAATTTTTCACTATAAACGAAAGAAAAAAAAATTTTTTTTCCTACGCCTCCCCCCTACAGACTATTAGTTTACTTTCAGTTATTTTGTAATTATGAATTTTGTTTTATAATCGATGATTTTAGAAAAACTTCTTTATTGTGTGTACTAAGTAATATATAAGTTTGAATTGTTTGAATTGAATTTTTTTAATATAGTTCATTTGTGTATCATATTGTGTTTAACTTGTGTTTTCATTTAAATTATGTTTTTGTATATATATATAATTTACCTTAAAGTGTTAAATATAAAATTATTTTCTTTTTCTTTTTGTGTGTCCTGTTTAAGTGGCTCAGGTTTTGATGCCTGAGTCCAACATTGCACAATAAACAATATAATAATAATAATAATAATAATAATAATAATAATAAATGTTCACTAGTTCGCTATGTCCATTTTCTCATTGGTACATGTCATGCAGATTCTCTGCTGATTCTTTATTTGCCCGATGTGATGTAAAATTTTCGTAATTAAACAAAAGGAACGAACTAATATGTTCATGTGTACATTTTGAAAAGCTTTACTTTAAAACTTAGGAACATTTGATAAATACATCGCTATTTTAACTTGTACATGCAAATATTAAAACCAATTTCAAATTCATAACGCCATAGTATTTTATAAGCATGATTTTATAATAACGTCGAAACAGGATAGTTAACAATTTTTTTTAATAACTTTTTAAACAGTATATCCAGTCTAATGCTTTAGTTGCAAGTATTGTTTTTTTTATTGTTGACAAATTTTACAAACCTGCTAAATGTTAGTATATTTATTTGTTTAAGTTTTTAAAAATATAATATTATTAAGTAGTTTACATTTATCAAAAAGTAACATAAACTAACCTGATAACATTATGATTTTCCTAAATTGATAGGTTTAAACTATAAGTTTTATTTGGTTTTTTGTTTTAGTTTTTTATTCCAAGTTTAGCCTAATGTCTTCTTGCATGTTTATGTAAAAAAAAATTACAAATTTTATTCAGCTGATGAACTCGTTTGGTTAAGTTTAAGCGAGTAAAACATTGTACTGTTAATAAAATTAAACATTTTGAATTGATCAGTCTCCTTATTCTTAAGCTGAGAACTTTTACTGTTATCTATAAAGTAAAAAGTACACAGTTATTTGTCTTAGCAAAAATATATTGCTCAATTTACTGAAATGTAAAGAGCTTAATTAAATAAAGATGTGCAAATTGAATGTTTTATTTACAACAAGGTTTTGGTGACAAAAAAAATGCGACCTCTTCAAGTAAAATAAAATAGTAAACTGCACATAACAATGTTGTTCTATAATGTAATTAAAAAACTTATTCATGCATTATAATCTAAACAAAAAACTAAAAAGCTACATATTCGAAAATAAAAGCTTATCAGTGTATATTTAGGTAAAATTAGTACTGATTTTATAACGGATTGAATTTAATTAATATAATAATTCAAAAAAAAAAAAACCAAGTGAATTAAGAGCTTTTTAAAAAAAAAGTTTAAAGGTGTTAATACTTCGAAATTTATCTAAATGGAACTGAAAACTATCTGAAATTGGAATTTTAATTCAAGTATCAACAAAACATTAACAAAGCTCAAAGTCACTCAAAGTCAAATTTGAAAATTCAAAAAAAAAATCGAAGAACTTATCTAAGTTGAATTAAGAACTATCAAAAAAAACTTAATTTAAAACAAATATCAACAAAACTCGATGAAAAATTCAAAAATTTATTTTGTACTAGTATTATAATCTGGTTTCCAGTTTATTAATAAAAGTTAGTTTCTGTGTCTGCATGAGTTCATTAATTTCGTTCTTTTGTTGATGCAATTTGTACCAGATTCAAGTATTAATAAAGCTTCTTTTAAGCACAACCTGCATGTTATTGTTCCTGATTTAGATTTTTCCTCTTGTAGTATTTTCCAAATTAATTTTTAGTTCTTGTTTTCATTCTGTTATTTGTGTGTTAATTTTGAAAGTTCAGTTGCTCGTTTGTACTGGAGGTAGTTTTTGTCGTTTGGTTTGCTGTTTACTGTTGTATTGTGTGTTGCTACACGTTTTTTTAGGTGCACAGTGGGCTGAAAACGGGGATCAAGCGGCCATTGACATAAAACTGTCATAAAAAGCACTATAATACAATTTAAAGTTACACTTAGTGTTACAATAAGAATAATGTTTGTTTTTATTTAAAAAGTAGTTAGTGTTTTAATTTCTAATGAAACTTTAAAGAAAGAAACTTAAAAAAAAAAGAAAATAATAATTGGCTACCTCAAGAGAGTTACATTTACTCCCATTTTAGTTTAAATATGAATGAATTTTCAATATCAAGCCGGGTGAAACTATACTTTAAATACACTTTATTTTTGATTTAAGGCTGGTCTTTGTATATTAAATTTTTTTATATTAATAACGTTACATTTGTACTAATTTATCAAAAGAAAAAAACCGTAAACATTTTGAACAATAAAAACATTTATTCGTTGCAAAACAGTGCAAAAACAAAATAGTTTAGCCTGTGATTTAAAAAAAGTACTTTAAATTTACTAGAAAATATAAGTCAAACAGTAAGTTCTTAAAACTTCTTTGAAATTAAGTTTCTAAAATAAATAAAACACTCTATTCAGTAGCACAAAGCATATGTAACAACGTTTCCCTTTCTGAACTACATGATGAAATTTTTTCATCTAGCTGCAAACAACTTATTTCAAACAACTTCAATAACTATTTTCTCGACTATATTTCTATCCGTGCTATGTAGTTTTTTATTGTTTTTTTGGATAGTTTTGTATTCTTTGAATAGCTTATCAAGATCTCCTTTAATTTTAGATTTGCTAGATTTTGAAAGTTCAAGCTTGTCTATCACTTCATCAGCAACAGCGTCAAAGTTAGGCTTAGTTTGAAATGGTGGTTTGTGGTTTTTGAACAGTTCGTATATTTCGATGTTAGTTAAACTATCCATATTACTGCTAGGTTTAAATAAGTTTTAGTGATAAATCTACAAAAAATATATTAGTTTTAATCAGATGCAATACTCTGGCTATCTTGTATCATAAATAAAAACACTACTTTTACAAAAACTACTATAATAACTTCAATAACAGTACTACAAAACCTTAAATAAACTATTTCAATAACTAAAACATATGCTAAGCTACCATGTTTTGACCAATACTAACTGTTCTCATCATTCTTGGAGCTTAAATGATCTGTAAACAAAAGTAAGTGAATCTATACACATTAAGAACCTTCTAGAACATGCAAAATGGTCTTTTTTGTCATAGTGAAAAACCAGGGATAGGATATTATATCAATTTTTTTAACATAAATATTGCTTGTAAAAACCTAAAAAATAGTTATATTACACATAATAGATTTGTCTGTAAATTTGTATATAGATTCCTTGTCATTTTTACTAAATTATTTAAAAAAAATTATGTTGGTTCGAAGGTGGCAAATTGAGAAAATTAACCCTAAAGAATACCCTAAATTGCCAGAAATCATCAATGAATTTTCGGCGAGAATAGAAGATTTTTAAAATGAGAAATAATATACTTTTACATTTAAATATTCAAAGAATTTTGACTTTTTTCAATTAACACTAAACCAAAAAATTGAAAAAATTTTAAAAAAAGTATTTGTATAAAAGCTTTTAAGGTGTTTTTTAACAGTAGATGTAGACCTTAATTTTGACAAAAATTTAAGCATTTTTCGAGACTTTTTTAAACTTAAAAAAAGCAAACTTTGGCTACATTTAAGCTTACATAACTTTTAGTATACTTTAAGCAGAACAGAAACAAACCCAGTTTTTAAAAGACGAAACCCCGCTCTAAACAATTAAATAAAAATCTTGCTTTAACTGTTTAGTCGCGAAAATAGTCAATGGCCACTTGCCAGCCCACTGTGAGGTGATTGGCACTTAGTCAAATGTATATGTTTGATAAATTGGCTGTTTTAGTTGTTGCCTGGTGAATTACATTTTCTACCCTACATTCTCCTCCTTCCAGGGTGCATATTTGTTTCTTTCTGCAGTTACATGATTCATCTTTGTTTATTTTATTGTTGTTTATTAGTTTTTCAGTAGTTCAGTTAATTTTTTTTGACTTATTGTACTTATTAAATTCAATCCGTTTTAAAATCAATACTAATATTACCTAAATATACACTGATAAGCTTGAATTTTCGAACATGTACCATTTTAGATTTTTGTTTACATTTTCATGCATCAACAAGTTTTTGAATAAAATTATAAAGATAAGCAACATTGTTATGTGCAGTTTACTATTTTTTTTACTTGAAGAGATCGTATTTTTTTTTCTCACCGAAACCTTGTTGTTAATAAACTATTTAATTTGCACATCGATGTTTCTTACTTAAAAATCTTTGCAAACAAGTTCATAAGTTACAAATATATTTTTTAAGTTCTTTGTCCAATTTCATTAAAAGATTGATTTACAAAAATATTTGTGTCACTTAAGGTGTTATAGATTTAAGATAGTGTTTTCAGGTTAAAAAAAAACAACGATAAAAAAACCTCAGCTTTAATGAAGCTTGAAACCATAGTTTTAAGGTTTTGTGGTTCGTAAGATTTGTCTTCTTTTTCTTTAGATTTAGCTTTTAGCGAATTTTTTATATCATATTGTTTTAGTTTTCTTTTGTTACTTAATACTATAAAATCAAATTTTTTTTCGACGACAATTTTTTCTTTATAATCGTTCATATGTTTTAACACTTTTTTTACTAGCTCTTGATGTTTTTGCTCATCAATATATGAGCGCCTAAAATTTTTTTAATCTAACAGTAGGAATGAAAATAAAGTAATTTAGTTTCACTAATAAAAATTTTTGTTTGGTATTAAAACATTTTTTTGTTCAAAAGACTAGTGATTTGCAATAAAGATAAAAAACTACTTTGTGCTAGCACTTGATTAGTTGTAAAAGTGAATTTTTATTCTTCGTTTAACTTAAACTCTAAGAAAACTTAAAATCGTATCTGATAAAACAGTTATCAAAAAACGTTTTAATTTTAAACTTAAAACAAACTTTTTAGTCGTTGTTACAAGACTAATTATGTTAGCAATTTCATCATTCCATTTTAATTTTTCAGTTTCTCGTAAAAATGATAATTTTTCAAATCTTTTCATTCGTTTTTTCGCAATACTATTTAAATCTTCAATTACTTTTGAAAGTACTTTTGATTTATCTTTTTCAAGCTTATACAAACTGTAACAAAATAATATGCTCTTTGTATTAAGCTTTTCATATGGAGTTTTCAAAAGTCGTTCCAAATGTTGTTGGGTTCTATTAAAATGATGAACATCGACTTCGTAAGAAATTAAAGTTGATATGAACTCGAAGTCTATTTCTAACGTTTGCTTCCAAGATTCAACAATTGGTAAGATTTCTTCTTGTGTCTTTTATATAAAAATAAACTTTAATAATAAAAACAGGTAAAGTCATTCAAATAATGCTACATTTGTTACTTACTTAAAAAATTATACATTACTTTTTAGTTTTGTAAATTACTTATTCTTTTATATTTAGTTCAACTAAAGTTTTGCAAAATAATTATCGATTACATAAAAAATTGTTAGTCTTTAAATAAAAGTTTGTAATTTGTTTTCGTAAATTTACAAGCAATTTTACCAAATAGTACTACTAGAGTGTAACTAATAGACTTTTAGTAGCGATTTAATTCAAACAAATAGACGCTCTGATGTTTTCCTAGTATAAAAATTATGTACTTTTAATGCTAATATTTTAAGTTCAAAATGAAAAACTCTTTATGCAATAGTAATAAATTTTTTTAAATCTAATTGGAATTTTATCCTTGTTGTCTTTATCTTACTTAACTTAAACAACTTCACTGTTTGAATATTTTATTTTTTAACTTCAAAAAAGTCTCAAAAACTATTTATTTTTTATTTGTAGATAGTTTCAAATAGAAAATTAAAACAACATAAAAAAATGCATAACACTAATTATTAGATTAATAAAAAAAAGAGTATTTAAAATAAATTTATGTAAACGTCTTATGTTTTATACTAACTGCAGTTTCATATTTTATTTTTGCTTGAAAAGGTTGCAATCTCTTGCCACCGAAACCGGTCGCGAATAAAGTATAAAATTTGCATAAATCTATTTATGTAAATGTCTTATAAAAAACTTTTAAACATAATACTTAATAGAAGTATTTCTATTTATAAATTTAAAACTAATTTCAAAAACAGAAATTTAACGAGTTCTTTTTCAATTTTCAAAGTTATTAAGTGTAATTTGATAACTATGTTAACCTTTTTATCAAATACTTCTGCTGCTTTTTTAGTTTTATCTATTTCGTTCAGAATGTTTTGAAATAATTCTTCAAATGAAAAAAGTTGTTCCTGAAGTTATTTATTTTTTCTTATTTAAAACTAAAATATTTGTTTTAATTTTAGGGTAAATAAGTAATGATTACAAAGAAGTTTAAACAAGCATATTTTCATAAAACTAAACTTTTTCGTGTCTTATAAACATAAATTATAAACTAACGATGTAAAAATATTTAAAAATATTCTACTTCTACTAAAAAGTTAAGTAGACTGTATAAAAACATGTAGCTGATTTATTAAAGCACAAGTTATCTTTAAAAATTATATCATAAATTGATTTGATTGGCTGGTTCTAAACAGATTGAATCAAAGGGAAATTTAAAATATAGTATATAAAAAACCCTAAAAGCAGTCCTAAAGTTCAATCCAAAAAATGGTTAATACAACTAATAACAACTGTTAATCATAAAAATTTGAGACAAGAATTCGTTTGCAGTTTATTTTGTTTTTTGTGAACTTAAAATTTTTCAATCTACACTTTTCAAAAGTTCATGTAGATAACTAAACAGATTTTTGTAAAATAATAAACTTAATAAAATTGTAAGATTATGAGTCATTATAGGTAAATAAAATTTTGTGTACTATGCGATGCTATAAAAAAGTTGTTTAACAAAATTTAAAGTGTAAAGCTTAAGTACATACTAGAAATTGAAAGCATTAATAGCAGTTATAATAACAGGTAACAGACTTATTTAAACTTTTAAAAAAATAAAATTAAACAACAAAAACAAAACTTAGTAGCGAATATACAATAATTTAAACAAAATAGAATCATAGAAAAAAATTTGTTAGCATAAATTTGGCTTATTAGTTTTTGTAAATAAAGATTGTAAAACAATTAAATGATACACATTACGTCCTTTACAAACAATTGAAAACATATTATCATTATAGTTTTTTGCGCATTCTAAGTTATTTAACAAATGTTCGCCATTTGCCGATTGACTTTTTATTGGCTTGTTTGTCCCATAGATCATCCAGTTTCTTAAGGCGTTGGTCACATGTTGGTCCCTTCTTATGTAGAATCGTTGCGAAGTTCTGCCAATATACTCACTATTACAGTAGCATTTGTACTTATAAATTATGTTGCATTTTTCTGGATCAGGAGTGAGATCTTTAACAATCCCGTGAAGGGGTATTCTGGTGGAATGAGTTATTCTTAAACTTACTACCCAAAAAGTGTTATCTACGGTTTCTCTAATTTGGATTTCCAATGAAAATTTATTTCATTTAGTTTCATGTTAATATATGTAGAAACTGTGCAAAACTGGCGACTTGTTCAAAAGTGACGCTTTGTGCAACAATAAATCCGTACGAAAATGACGACGTGCAAAAAAAAAAAAATGTTGCAAAAGTGACGAATACCTGGTGTTGGAATTAATTGGGTGGGAACTGATCGGATCGGAACTGATTCGAGTTGCAATTGATAGAGCTGGAACTGATCGGGTGGGAGTTGACCCGGGTAAAAATTGATTTGGGTGGGAATTGATCGGATGGAAATTGTGCGGGGGGGATTTGTGCGCGGATGGGAATTGTTAGTATACCAACTTTATTATGTATGCTGGTTTTCAAATACATTGTTAAAAATAGTTACATCATGCAGATTCAAATGTAAAAATATGTTTAAAGATCTAAACTAGTATAAACTTATACTTTACTTATTTCAAGTTGTTTTTCAGTGGAAATTTTAGAATGAAAACATTAAAAAGTGTGAAATCTTACTTGAAAATTAACTCAAAAGTTCATTACAACAAACGACAAAAAAAAGAATACTAAAAAGATGCTACTTATGTTGTTTATAGTTACCAAAAATTTATAAACAACGAGATTTTTACAACTTAAAACTATGAAATAGCGTGCTTTAAGTAACCTTATTGTTGTCGTTTTTTGTAATGTACTTTTTTAATTAGTTTTAAGTAAAATTTCTACAGTCTTAAACGTTTTAGTTCTAACAACTCTATCTTTAAAACAACTTCAAATCATAAAATATAACTTAATTCTAATTAAAACCTTTAAACATAGATGTTTAGACTTGACTCTTTATAACGTAACTGTTTTTAGATAGATATTTAAAAAACATTAAAAATAACTAAAATTTATACAAGGGGTCGGCAATACGTAGCCGGCTGTCCAACTGCGGCCCTCGAAGAGTAAATCTGTGGCCCGCGAGCATGTTCTTATTTTTAATTGGATGCGGCCCGCCAGCATGTTGATCTTGCACATTAAAATTTTTTTTTAAGTTAATTTTTGTTAAAGATCAGTATTTTGACTTATGTTATTTTATGTCCTGGATAAAAACTATTCTACTCTTCTTACTATTTAAACTTAAAAAGTTAAAAAACAGACTGTCTATTTATAAGTATTTGTTCACAGTAGAAACATCAGAGTTTTTTGACATCTTTAATTGTTAATTATTAAAAACTATGAGATACTGTTCTATTTTTGGTTATTGGGTTTTGTATATTTTAATATCTTCTAGCCGAATAGTAAAGTACATTTGTAATCACAGTAATGATAATGGTATAAAAAGAACTATCAAAAAGAGATTGATAAAGAAAATTGAAAAAAAAAAGGACTAAAGTTACTTTTAAGCTTGTTTGTTCCGGTGCTAGTTAAATTACCTAGCATAAAAAAATTAGTTTAATAGACAGATAGTGAGTTCATTAAGACAAAAATCGCAATTTTAACTTTTAATAATAACCCCTATCTATATATTTAAAACTCATACTTAATCATATTTCAGACTGATTAAAACTGAAGCTAAATAATTTTAAATGTGTGATTAAAACAAAAACTGCGAACCCATAAAGATGATTCATGTTCTAAATTTGGTAATTTTGGTCCGCAAGTACCTCTAGCCTGCCAACCCCTGATTTATGCCATGCTTCTTAATATTCAAAATTATAATTAATCTTTTGCTAATAGTGAAGTTTAAGTAATTTTAGTGAAGCAAGTTCACTGGAATAAATAATAACAATTTTTCACACTACTCTTCCGTAAGTAGTTTATGTTTTGATTTATTATTTTTGTTTTTACTTTACTTTGTTACAAATATTATACAGTTTTACAACAGTTGGATTTAACCTCATATATCGTATCGATTTCAGAATATTTTTAAATTTCAATCCGGGTACTTGGATCCGGAATGTCACTAATTTAAGCAACAAAAACTATATAATAATAAAATAAACTTAAAAACAGGACGATTTGAAATTGTGGCAAAGAGCCGCGAGCTCTGTTCATAAACTTAGTTGTTTTTCACTTTTGGAATACGCAATGGCTATTCTTTTTAAAGTGCATATTGTGCACGTTTTCTGGTTTTTGTTTTTGATTTCATAGTGTTTTGTGCATGATTGACTATCAGAGATCAAAAAAAAAATTCTAAGGGGTCCCACTTAAAAAGTCAAACCCCAATCCAATAAATTGTTTTTTAATTTAAAGGCAAAGAAACGTTCTCTAGAAAAAAAAATCTTAGTCAGCTTTAAAGATAAAAAAAAATAATTGGATCTTTGATAGTTTTTTGTTTGATAAATCTTTTAATAATTGGTAGAGAACTTTAAATTGTTTGATTTAAAACAAATATAACATTAAATATTAATAAAAAAACTTGAAAGCTTGAGAGTTTGATAGGATCTGGCCGAATCCTAATATCAAAATAATATCCAGATCCGGCTGGATAATAATTTTATGATTCCGGTAGATTACTTTAAATTATATTTTGTTTTATAACATTTTATTTGTTTTGTTTTAGCTTAACTCAATTTGATTTAGTATAATTTTGTCTTACATGTTTATAGTTAAAACATTGCTAAAGCATTTTAAAAATAGTTGTTTTAAATTAACACATACCTTTCACTTAAATATTAATTACCAACACGTCTATTATGATTTATTATTACTAACTAGTACCAACTATAAATAAATCTATATATATATAAATGTTTATGATCATTGTTTATTTATATGTACCTTTATTTATAATGATCTGCTTTTAACATTGAAACTTAGTCATACCAAACAAACTCCACTAAACATCAATATTGTTGCTACTGCTCACTGTTTTGTGTATGACCACTTTATAATTTATCTAGTTAGAGATTGGGTTTAACTATTTAGCTATTTTTTTTTAATTTTTATAGTCCGAAAAAATAAACAGTTCCGCAAAATATTTATGTCGAACAAATCTGGCTTGTTATGTACAAAATGCTGCCAAATCTGGCCCTTGACTAAAGAAGTTGACTATCCCTAATATAAAAGATTGAATAAAATATATATATAACTTGTGTAGTATAAAAACATATAAATTTTAAATTAAAACACAAACAAAAATAATTGGTATACTGTTAAAAGGAAGGAAGCAAGGTTCCTACGAATAAATAATAGTTTTATTTATCTAATTAAAGTAAATATATCTCAATAAAGTACAACTATAAAATTCACCTTTGCATTGTTCATTAAACATTTTTTAACTTCTATTCCAACGAGAAAAAAAAACTATTAATATTTGTAAAACTTAGTTATACATAAATTAAAACTTGTAAAAGTATTAATACTGTGGGCTTGCTTTTGCTTGATAGTTTATATAAGCCTTTTCAGGGAACTTTTGTAAGAAGCTAAGTGTGGTTGTTTTCTTAAATAATTTTTTTTATTAAACGAGTATATACAATAATCTTTCAAATAATTGGATCAAGATCCGGCCAGATAAGGTAAGATGATTTAGACTTAGTAGCTAGTTTTTTTTTTTGAATAGTTACTTTTCTATAATTTTAACTGATAACAGCCAACTATACAGATAGAATGTAAAACAAGTTGTTTAAATAGTGGCCATTCTCCGTCCATAGAACTTATTATTATACTTATTTTAACAAAAAGTTATGAACTCATTAGTACAATTAGCTTTTAAATGGACTAAAAAAAATACTGGCAAATAACCTAACAAAATTATTGTTTAGTATTCTGACGAGCGTTGCTTGTCAAATCTTTAGAAGTAAATGATCCCCTACGCTATTTCTAATAATAAACAAACTATGTAAACTGTTTAAATCAAAACATTACAAATGCATACTGTTTTACAGTTTTCAAAAATCAAATAAAAAATAGTTTAAGCTGGTAGCACACCTTTTTTATTAACTGTGTTTAAAATTTTATTTTTATTGCAAAAACTTACTTCAATTAATGGTAGTATTTGTTTTTCTTCATCAAAGTTTTCTACACTCTGTAAATAATTAAGAATTAATTTGAAAAAATTTTATAGCTTGAATAAAATGAAATAATGAATAAATACATCATTCAACTTACATTTTCTTCATTTTCATTTTCAAGTAAGTATTCTTTATACAGCTCATTTGTTTTTGCATTTAAAACTGATAATATACTAAAAAAGGTTTTATATAAGTCAAGTTCAATTTGCATTTTTATCTGTTCAAATGTTTTAAGTTGTTATAAAGTAAAGCACATATAAAATAAAATGCACATACCAATAAAAAAATATGAAAATAATAAAACAGTTAAGTTGTTAAAAGATTAGAAATAGAACTTTTACTTAAGCAAATAAAAGTAATCCAATAGGATTATCTAAATTAAAGATAATCGTGTTTTTTAAGTTATTTCATTCGTATTTTTAGCGATAATTAAGTTTTAAATAGCTTTTAAATTATTTGCTCTTGATTTAGGTAGATAATAGGTAACTAAAGATCAAAAATGAATTTATAAAAAATAATAACTATACTTTGAAATTTGTACTAAATTTTAATTAAAACTTACATGTTTAGGATGTACGTCCTCGTATAATAAGAGCTCTAACGCTTTAACATCTTTTTTTGAAGTCTTAGCTTTATCACGGGCAACCTTAGTAGTCTTTATATTTTTGTTTTTCACAGTTTCCACATTCTAAAATAGATTTTTTGTTAATTAACTAATAATATAAAAGAAACTAATACATAAACTTTCTGTAATTTATCATGATAATTTTTTTTATTTTTGGTAGGTCTTCTTTTTCTCCAATATATTATAGACAAAACACCTAGTAGTGCTCCAACAACTAGACAGCCTAATACAATTCCGACTATACATCTGTTTTTAGTTTAATAAATATATATTTAATTACTTAACTTTTTTATTGTTTTTCAAAAGAAAAAAATTATATAGTTTAGAATTTAGGATAGTGTACAAGAAAACATCAGATGTTATTATTTTAATAGTTTAATTAGTGTTCTCTAAAACTTTAAAGTTTGATTGTTTTTTTTCAATAATTCTTTATGTAAAAATTAGAACTGATGCAAAAAATTAAAGAAATTTAAAAATTTTTTACTTAATTCTAAATAAAACCTTATTTTTTAAAATTTATTGAAAAAATAATTTGTAATAATTTAAACTGTCAAAAATTACCTGAAAAATAGTTATAAATTTAAAGAATATAAAAATAAATTCTTAAAGTCTTAGATACTTATACTAAATAATGTTTGAAGGTATTAAAGGTTCTTAAAACACTATAAATAGTACTCCTAATTCAATTTATTATTTAAGAATACGACACTGAAGTTCAACTACTGTTACAAATAAATTGTGGTATACATAAACTTCACTACAAACTAAACATACATTAGTTTTTTGTTATCTAACTAAACTTAAGGCTACGGTATTCACTAATAGATCATCATGCATATAGTTTCAAAAATTTGAATTATTATTAGAATTAGTATTAAAATTATTATTTTATAACAAACATTGTTGTTTATATTTTAAATTTCTAAAAGCTCCACTAATAATGGCTCTAATTTATAAATAGTAGTCAAAGAGACAACAAGATCGATATCGAATTGCATCTATGCTACAATAAAATATGTACATTAGTGGGTAGCTGTCTAATTTTCACGACCGTACAAAATTGAACGAAGATACTTTTGCACGGAGGTTCACTTTTGCACGAGCAGACAATTTTGTACGGAGACATTTTTGAACGTGTAAATGTCTTTTTTTACTATCACTGTTACCCCTAACCCTTACCCTCGATCGGTAAGTTTTTTTTTTTGTATTTTGTTATAATTTTTTACTTTAAATTTTGTTTTTTTATTGTATACTATCACTATTATCCTAACCTTTGGTCGGTAGTTTTTATCTTTTTTTTATTTTACTTTCACTATAACCCCTGACCCTTACTCACGATCAGTATTTTTTTTTTTTGTTAATTAAATAAAAAATTCTGTATTTTTACTTTCGTCCAAAAATATAACTCTTGAAAAGTTGACCCTTGGTGCAAAATCATTTTCGTGCAACATTGTTCCCTGGTGCAGTTTTGTGCCCTCATGCAAATTTGGCTTCGTGCAATTTTGTGTAATCGTACAATTTTGTTTTCGTGCAATTTAGACCAGTTCCCACATTAGGGTGCATCTGTTACCCCTCAAAAATGGAAATTTTGGAATTTTGCTAAGAATATTTTTTCGATGCGGCAAATCACATAAATAGACAGCAGAAAAAAATAGCTTCCTAGCTAAAAGCCTATTAGAGCAGAACACTTTTGAAATTTTGCTTTATGTAGGTATATTTGAAAAAGGTTGATTTTTTTGTTAAGATAATTAATGAATTTATTCTTTCAAAAATTTATTTTACAAACTAACTTTCGGTCAAAGACCTCGTCAGTGCTTAATTAAGTCTAAAAAAGATATGTGACAGTCATGGAAAATAGCATTTAAACAATTAAATTAAAATAGAATCAAATTTTTACTTAAGAAACTAATTAAATCAAATTTTAAGACTGAGATTTGGGTAAATTTTAAATTTTAGTTAAGTTTTAAAATCAATATACAAACAATAATGATAATAATAAAAGCTATATGTAGCTTTCTTTTTTCTTCTAGTTAATTTACAGAGCAAACATTGCTTAAGCAAAAGTGTTATTATTAAAGTGAGCTTAAAATTGAGTTGAATTTAGTGTAGCTTATTTTAATAGTGACGTAACTATTAAAAACTTAAACAATCCTGTGCTTTTATTCTTAATAAAAATTTGAAATCCCGCTCAAATCAGTGTTCGTGCGCGTCAGGCTAAGTCAGGCTAAATCAGTTTGTTAATTTAAAAATTTGAGAAATATTTTTAAGATCAAATTGAGATGAGAATTTATTTCTAAATAAAGATTAAATGACTAATGACAAAATCAGTCAGTAGTTGTAAAAATAAATGTTTAAAACCTTTTGTTGAATCTCTAAAAAAAGTTTAAGAATCTTCATTTATTGTTTATATACTTCACAATTATGAAAATTCATAAAAAAATACAGTTTAAACGTTACAGATTAGTTCAACAACTTAGCTGTTTGTTTGAATTTGTTTACATCAGCTATGTTTTTCAGAGCTTAGTTGGTTGAACTTTTTTAGTTTCTAATTTAAAGGCTTTATACCAAATACTTTTTAGATTAAAATTCTTAGCAGTTTATTTATATATTTTACTGTTTGTTTAAAGTTATTACAGATATACACAACACTTAAACTTAGCTTTAAGATATAAGTACTAAGTTTTGTGGGAGTACAAATTTTAGGTACAATTCATTTTTCTTTACAAGAACAAAATATAAAGTTTTTTTTTTAATTTAAGTGTAAGCTTTTTAAATCTGATATGACATCAACAATCACTTAATTAATTTAGAGTTTAGAATTTACTATTATGTATCAATTTAAAGTATTAATCAAAATATTATAATATACATTTTTTACTTATTTTAATACTCTGTAAGCGTTTCATTTTAAATTTTATTAAAACACGACAATGCACGTCGTTTTATTATAAATCTTCTGGTTGTCATGTTTTTACTTAGTGCTTAAAAAATTGAACACTTGTGTTTAGTAATATATATTAAAACTTTACTATAGTAATACATTAGATATAACACTTATTTTAAAAGTTATCACTGAATTTGTTATGTTAAGAACATAGGGGGTAAATCACCTTTTTCACAATTTAGTCTTATTTTATTAAGTTGTAAATAAGCTATGAGTTGCTTTTTGCAGATTTTTAAAACTCAAAATATTATCGAGATAAAGCTGGTTGAAGCCGGAGACTACAATAGTACTAATCAAGACCCCCCATTACTTAAAATGACTTCTAAAGGGGATTTTCCTTACTTTGAAAAAATGTCAGGCTAAATAGGTCTCAGTCAGGCTAAAAAAAAAAAAAATTCGCGCACGAACCCTGTCAAATGCTTTATGTAAAAACTTTTAGTTAAAACAAATTCTTACCTAAAAATAAAACAAGTTAAATTATAATTCTGAGTTTGAATTCGTAGCAAAGTTTAAATTTTAGTTAAGTTTAAATTTTAGTTAAGTTTAAAAATCAAAGAACAACACAAATAATAAATAATAGAAAAAAAAATCTGTACGTAGCTTTCTATTTTCTTCTAGTTGACTTTCAAAGTAAATATTGCTTAAATGAATGAGCTTAAGTTAAGATGAATTTTAATCAAGCTAAATTTTATTTTTACTTGAATATTGTAGATTTAAGTAATTTTGTGCTTGTGATAGTTACAAAAATTTGAAATTTTGCTTGAATAATTAAAAAAAAAAACCTTTTAACTTTAAGAAAATAATAGCTACAAAAATTAGAAAGCATGCATAAAACCTGTATTACGGGTAGCTTAAGTTTTGAAGTGGAGTTTTCGGAAGTGCGGGCAGGAATAAAAGAGTTCGTACCGTTTGTTTAGATTATCCCTTCTGTCTGCTTAAGTGATCGCGACCTTTTCTAATATGCAAGTACTGCAAATGCTTTGTGGGTTTTTTGCTTTGCCAATGTGGTGGATAATTTCCCAATCTATTTTGTATTCAATGTTCTTATTTTTAAGCTTCCATATATACTTCGATATTTCTGTTCCGTTCTCTTTGTAGTTTTTAAAGTCACTAATATGGTTGTACCATCTTTTTTTGAAAGTTCCACCCGTTGAGCCCAAATAGTTTTTTGTTTCGTTTTCTGATCTGATTGTCGCTTTATATACCACATTTTCAACTAAGCATTTATTCTTAAGGGGACATTTGTTTTTTGTTCGACAGTGGCAAAGTGTTTCGTTTTGTTCATCGTTTCTTGTTTTTAAGTATTTTCGATTGTAATTTTGGATTAGTTTCAAAATGCTCATGCAGCTATATGAGATTTTACAATTATTTCTGTTAATTATTTTGTTTAACTTGTGGTCTTCTTTAATATGTTTATCTATTAGTTGCTACAAAATGGATTGGGAAATTATCCACAATATTGGCAAAGCCAAAAACCCACAAAGCATTTGCAGTACTTGCATATTAGAAAAGGTCGCGATCACTTAAGCAGACAGAAGGGATAACCTAAACAAACGGTACGAGCTCTTTTATTCCTGCCCGCACTACCGAAAACTCCACTTCAAAACTTAAGCTACCCGTAATACAGGTTTTATGCATGCTTTCTAATTTTTGTAGCTATTATTTTCTTAAAGTTAAAAGGTTTTTTTTTTTTATTGTTCAAGCAAAATTTCAAATTTTTGTAACTATCACAAGCACAAAATTACTTAAATCTACAATATTCAATAAAAATAAAATTTAGCTTGATTAAAATTCATCTTAACTTAAGCTCATTCATTTAAGCAATATTTACTTTGAAAATCAACTATAAGAAAATAGAAAGCTACATACAGATTTTTTTTTCTATTATTATTATTTGTGTTGTTCTTTGATTTTTAAACTTAACCAAAATTTAAACTTTGCCACAAATTCAAACTCAGTATTATAATTTAACTTGTTTTATTTTTAGGTAAGAATTTGTTTTAACTAAAAGTTTTTATATAAAACATTTGAGCGGGATTTCAAATTTTCATAACGATTAAATCACAAGATTCTTTAAGTTTTTAATAGTTACGTCACTATTAAAATAAGCTACACTAAATTCAACTCAATTTTAAGCTCACTTTATTAATAACACTTTTGCTTAAGCAATGTTTGCTCTGTAAATTAACTAGAAGAAAAAAGAAAGCTACATATAGCTTTTATTATTATCATTATTGTTTGTATATTGATTTTAAAATTTAACTAAAATTTAAAATTCACCTAAATCTCAGTCTTAACATTAAAATTTGATTTAATTAGTTTATTAAGTAAAAATTTGGTTTTATTTTAATTTAATTGTTTAAATGCTATTGTCCATGACTGTCACATATCTTTTTTAGATTTATTTAAGCACTGACGAGGTCTTTGACCGAAAGTTAGTTTGTAAAATAAATTTATGAAAGAATAAATTCATTATTTCTCCTCCAGCAGTTGAGATCTCTCTATTTGTTTTCTTAAAACCAAAACATATAATTAAGATAATTAATTTTAAAACATATTTATACGTATTTAAATTTTTTTTTTCAACATCTATTCAGATATTTATCGCTTTAAAATACATTAAATACAAATATACGTTGAGAGTTGAATATTTTTATGAAAATCGAAAGGAAAACAACTCACAATATTTAGTTCCTTGAACTATTCATAATTCTAAGGTTTGGTACTTGCTTCCTATCCATCCTTGATAGTTTGTAGATTGTATTGATACGTTTCTTTATTTCTAGTTGAAATTACAAAATCACTGGACAATTTAATATCTCATTCGGGAGCGTCATTGACTACACTTATGTAATTTATTATTTCTTTTGTGTGTAAATAATCTTTGTCACTAGTCCATTGTTACGGCGGTTTAATAAAAAAAGAATGACTGCATTATGTCATTTAAAAAAAACATGGAATTACTTCCAACAAAGTCTGCTAAATCTCGCTTCTCATTAGATCGAACAGTACAAATAGGTAACACATTGTTTTCTTTCAAAATGTTTGATGTCTATTCAGATTTATTTGATAATTTAAATACCAGCAACTTTAGCTTTGCCTGATTAACTAGTATATCGTCATCAAAAAGAAACTCAAAGGAACTAGTTATTCAACAAGATACCAGGGATGGTTTTTTATTGCACTTAAGACATAGGTTGCACATAACTTATCAGTACTTTTTTTATTTTTAAAATTAATTAATAGATCCAAGTCGTTGCCAGGAGCTACTGATGCTACAGTACAATTGATCCAACAGGGAAGGTAGCAGTTTATGCTAAAAATAAACATAACGTTTCAGTTTTTGAAACAAAAGGTGTCTAAAATTGTTTTTAATGAGTTCTGTTGTGAAAGCAAAACTACTTAAACAGCTTAAATGACCTTTCTCTTCCATCTAGCTCTAGAAATAACTTCAGGACGTTAAGGAGTGAAACCTTAAAGAGCTGCAGTTCAATGTAAATTAACGCTATTTTGACAACCTCTTTATAATCATCACGCAATCAAGACAATTAAAAACTTTGATATTTTTGACGAATTTCAGAAGTAACTTCTAAGTTCAATAATTTCAATCAAAGTGATGCAAGATATTTTGACAATAGTTCTTAAAATTTTTGAAGTTTTTTATCTTTAGTGTTTTTAATTGTTCCATGGCTAAAGAACTGAAAACTTTATTTAGTAGAATCACTAGCACATGATGCCTGCAAGCTAGCCAAAACATTGGCTTACCAATTTTTTTTTTAATGTTATACAAGCACGTTTGTATTTCCCTGTATTAGAATTAGTTGTGTCGAAAGCCATACCATCAATGCTGTTTAACAGTTCCATTATTGAAGGAGACCAAACACCTTATTACAAACTGTTAAGCCGTAAATATTTTTCAAGTTCATTCCTAATGAAGGAATTTCTAGAAGCTTATGTTGTTTTCCTGAGACAGAAACAGACAAGCGGTTGCCACTCTTTGAGCAAAAAGTTGTGAGGGACCTTTTAAACAGTCCTAAGTAATTCTGAATTTTTTTAAATACCTACAAAAATTAAACTAACTTTTCAAAGTTACTAAAAATCAAAACTTTTAATAAAACTCGGGTCATTCTGAGTTTTAAAATAACTTAAAACTAGCATGAGTTATCATAAAATTTGCGCAAATTTCAACTGTCCTGAGTTATCCTGAGTATTCTTAGTGTGTAGAAACCTTCTACTGGAGTATTTCATGAACTAACTAACTTAAAATAAGTTAACTTGTTTTTTGATGAAGCCATTTTTGTTAGTATACTTTAGTAGGTCGTTTTTTAAGAAACCATTATTACGTCTACTCTTTCATATTCTAATAGGTCATTTTTTAAGAAACCATTATGATTATTACCTCTATTCTTTCATATTTCAATAGGTCAATTTTGTTAAAAATCGATATTCAACCAAACAAAATGCACTGCACACAAGGAGGTTGCAACTTTTTACTTTACAAAAGTTAAATTTCATACATATTATAGGAGGAGACAAATTTTAAATAAAGTAGTTTTTTGCTCTTTTAGTTTATTTCTACTTTAATAAACCAATGAAATTGCAAACATTGGTAGTTCATATTAGAATTTTTTTTTAAATTACTTTAATCAGAAACTTTTAGCTTGGATAAAATTCTACCAAATAAAGCTAACTTGAAAAAAAAGACTCTCGTTTATCTATTTTTATAAAATTACGATATAGAGCATAATTTTCAAAAGTGTTCTGCTCTAAGAGGCTTATAGCTAGAAAGTTTTGTTTTTTGTGCTGTCTATTTATGTGATTTGCCACATACAAAAAAAAACAAGCTTTGCAAAAATGCAAGATCGGGGAAACAGATTTACCCTAATGTACATCAAGTGAAAAAATATAGTTACTATTTTTTATCTAAATTATGCCTTTGTAACAGTTAAGAATATCTAACCCTGAGCAAACAGCTTTGCAATCATCCATTTTTAACGACTTAAGTGCTAATTCTGGAACAACTTAGTTAGTTTCAAAAATTATGAACAAAAAATTGCTAAAGTAAAAAGTATCTGTAGTAATCTAAAATATACTAATGAATCATTAAAATTAATTAAAAGTTATTTGTTAAATTAAAACTAAGGAAAACGAACTGTTAGTTTTAAACACAACTTATACTGTTATTTTAAAATAAAATTGTTTTTAAGTTAAATGAACTGTGTACAGTCATTTTAAAATTAGAAATTGAGACTTAAAAAAGGTTTTATTAACATAACTAGTTGTAAGTTGAAAAATATAAACTTTTATTCCTAAAATGCTACAAAACTGGTTTTAATTGATGCTGTACCAACATAAATAAAATCTTTTAATTTAGTACTAAACACCTTTTATGTGTGCAGTTCTTTAATGTTTTCTTAAAGCACGTTTACCTTGTGAATGGCATTAAAGTTGTCAATAGTGATTAAGCAAACATATTTCATGACATGTTTTGTTCTGTTTGTTACAATTACTTATTTTTAATTTCTATTAACAACACATTCAATATAAACTACCTTTTAAAGTCTTAAAAGTAACTTAAATTATGTTTTTTACTACTCATTCGTGTAAGTTTTGATAATTTATTAAAAAAGTTTTGAAATCAAATTTTTTTTAAATAGAGCAAAAAATGTTGTCAAATATAGTTTTGTTTTTAATAGGTTTTTTGATAAGCTAACTAGCTTTGCTATAAAAAATTAAACTATTTTATTTTATATGGTTTTTATTTTAAACATAATCAATAGTTTTCTAACAGCCTTCTATAATACTACTATACAACTGTTTGTTTGTAAATTTCAAAAAAGTTTAATATTGTGTGTTTTTTTAGGAGTTAATGTACTTAAGTTTAAACATCTAAGTATTACTTTCGTAAAAACACGATTTAAATAAAAAAACATTAAATATCAATGCTAAAAGTAAAGAAGGTTAATTAAAAAACTATCATTTAATTTGGGAAATTTTAATTAATAAATTAAATTTATAAAATACTTTACTTTTTTTTTGTACACAAATACTTTATATTTGCATAAATATTTTTTTTTATTAAAGTTTTGAAATGTTTATTTTAAACACAAACTACAACAAGTACACATCATAAAAGTGATATTCTTACATAACCCACGCACAATTCCTAGCCGTACGATTTGAAAAAATTGTTTGTTAAACAGCGTATAATTAAGTGTAGATATTTGGACCTGATAAAATAAAAATGATGAACATCAAAGTAGAAATAGAAAAATTAGTCAAAAACAAATTAGATTAAATTAAACAATTTTTTCCCTGAATCGTCCGTAATTTTATAATACTAATCATAAAAATGCATATTTTATCCTACTTAAAATAGTTTTCAATTAGCTTTTAGTTGTATTTAGTTTTATTTTAATTTGATGTCAGACTTATTTTAATTTAAGTTCAAGTTTGGTTTTACATTGATACGTAATTAATGTTTAAACAAGTAAAATTTACATTTAATACAATTTTAGTTTAACTTTTTTAATAAATGTATTTAGATAAACTTCGTCAATTTAATTTTATCAAGTTTTTGAAAAAATTCAGCCTTGCAAAAGTGACGACTGGTGCAAAAAATGGCTCTATTAAAAAAATTATGTCATGCAATCATAACGCTTTGTGCAAACTGCAATCTTAAAAAAAGTGATAGTTCATAGAAAAATGGCACATATGCAAAATTAACACTATGCAAAAAAAACTATCTATGCAAATTTGATACTGCGTAAAATAGACGTGCTAAATTGAATGGGTGGGAATTATGCGCGGGTTGGAACAGAGCGGTTCCCCATGCAGGTATAAAAAAATATCATTAAAAGTCCTTTTACTTGTAAACATTGAAACATGCTAAAAAATATAACACAGTTTACCACGAGGGTTACTTTGGCTATAGCATTTTTTGAAATTTTAAAAAAATGTTTAAACTTTAAATCCAATTATTTTCCTTATCTTTAAAAAGCTTTTTTTTTTCTAGAGAACGCTCCTTTGCTTTTAATTTAAAAAATATCCATTGAATTGGGGTTTAAATTTAGTAGTGGGTCCTCTTTAAAAATTTAACGTTTAAAAAAAAAAAATTACTGATTTAATAATTCGAGGGATTTCTGGCTCAAGTGCTATGAATTTAGGTAAAATTTGCATAGGTCATATAATAGAAAAATAAATTGGAAAAATTAATATCTCTTTTATATAAAACTTGCTTAAATAGGAACATTGAAAATAAAAAAAATCATTTAAAAATATCATATATTTGCAGTAAAACAACGAAAAATTTGAATATTTTGGAAAATTTTATTTGGGGATTAAAAAAAAAATCATTATAAAAAACTTAGTTTAATAAGTAAGTTAAAAAAAATCTTATTTTATTTTTGGAGAAAAGTTAATATAAGTAAAATAATTTTAAAAACCTTAAAATTTTTTAAGGGGCCCCACTACTAAATTCAAACCCCTATCCAATGAAGATTTTTTTAATTAAAGGCAAAGGAACATAAAATATCTAAGCTACCTTTAAAAATAAGAAAAATAGTTGGATCTAAAGTTTGGAATTTTTTTAAAAAGTGAAAAAAAAAAGCTATTCCAACTAAAGTAACCCTCGTCAGTTTACCTTTATCCTAGTTTATAGTGTTATAAGTGTTATAAGAGTTTTTTTATGCAACACTGTTACAACCTTGCGGTATTATAAGACACTAAATGACTAAAACTATGTAATACGAATATGATGCTTAATGGAACAGTATAACAGTGGAGAAAACATATAAAATAACAGATTGAAATCAATATAAAAATACTAACAACTACATCAAATTTAAAGTAAACATATTATATATAATATGGGAGCCGCTCATTTCTAACCCGCGATCATTTCTAACCCGATAATTTCTAACCCGATCACTCTAACCTAATCAATTCTAACCTGATCATTTCTAACCCGATAATTTCTAACCCGATCGTTTTAAACTAAATCAGTAAATCTGTTTTTATTTTTAGATTTTTTTAATCAGAATTAATTTTTAAAACTTAAAAAAAAATATTTTTGTAAATTCAAGTTTTCTGTCTTGAACAAAACTTAGTATTTATACTTTTCGACTTAAAATATTTTTTCGATAATTGTTTCATTTCAACTTATTATTCTTACAATTTTTTCTTTATTTTGACTTTTTTCTTACTATCAATCTGGTTATATCGATCCTTTTTTTGAATGTTTAAAACTTATCAAACGAAAATCATTTTAAGATAAGGAGAAATCAGGGTCTTTTTGCTTAACAATATACATCTTAATCTAAGTTCACTGACGAATGAAAACACCTGAATTAAAGAATAAAAAATTTAGAACTTTTTTTAATATGCCAGCAAACTATGAACCACTAAATGGTCTATAAATGTTTTTTTTAGTTTCCTTAACATTAAAAAAATGTTTTACTTTGCATTTTATTTATTTTTACTTTTTACAGAGACTTTGTTATTTGTCAGTGAATTCAGATTTTCTTAGTTTTATTTTGACTAAGTAAGAAAACCCTAAATAAAGACAAAAACTGAAAAAACCAAAACTTACCAACATCCAAATAAATATTAAGTTTATATAAATACAAAAACACTGACTATTGTAGTTAGTTTACTAAAAACTATTGCAAACAAAATTAGTAAAAAATCATATGATTTTTTTTTGAGATATGCTACGCAGACTAGGAAAAGTCAAAATATACCACTTTTACTATGGGCTCATTAACGACCAAATAAACACAAAATCAAAAAAAAAAACGTTAAATATTTTAGCTGTATCATTTTTATTTTAAGTTCTATAAAAAATATACTTTAAAAACAAAGAAACTGTGTTAAAATTTTTAAGTGAAGAAAAATGTCTTAAATTTTCCTTTATGTTTAAATGATTGTCGTATTTAATAAACTATTTGAAAACTTTTGAAAAATCTTCTTTGTAGGGTACTTAAAGTAAGCTTTTATAACTCTATTTAAATTAAATCTTTTTCTCAATTACGCAGCTAGAATATTTTTAACGTTAAACGTAAAAAGTTATTTATAAGTTAAACATTTACAAATGTAATAACCAGATACAAAGATCTTATTTCTAACAATTTTTTTCTTTATTTAAATTCAAAAAAAAAATCCAATGCTTTACACTTAATTCTGTGAACAGAAAGTAATCAATTAAAAAAATTTTTCACTAGGTTAAAATTTTGTTTTGTAACTGTAGCAGTCTTTTTGATGGTTTATTTAAATTTTTTTTTAAAGTTTTTTTTTTCTAGCTATTAGCTTATAATAATTTAACAAAGGAAAATAGTGAAAAACTAAAAGCTAGTGTTGAAGTATTAAAATAAACCAAGTATATTCTAATTGCTAATATAATTGAATTAAGAAAAAACGAAAAACAGTTGTATTAATAGTCTAAAACTCCTTATATAATAATAATTTTTTTAACAATAATAAATCAAGTTAGAAAATAAAATTTAGTTTAAGAAACTTTTAAATGAAAGAGTAGAAGTCATTCAAAATACAGACCTCAAATTTATACTCTTTTAAAACCAAAAAATTCATTTTAGAATTTAAAACTTTAATGGTTATCAAAATTTTACAATCAGATAATAATTATATAAGTTATATACAGATTAAACAAATAATAACAAAAACCTGTCAAATAAAGGTCTTTTAAACAAATATTTTAATTTTATCACTATGCTATAAAAACTTTTAGTGTAATGTAAAACGACGAATATGAACTACAAAATTAACCAGGTCAAAATAAAACTATTAACAACTTTAAAACATAAACCATTTAATAAACATAGTAGACTTCCGCTTAAGTTCGCACTTTGAAAAAAATTAAAAAGTGCAAACTAAAGAATTATTACCATATTTTGTTTTACAAAATGACAAATTTCAATATGTTATATGTAATAATGTTATGAATAAACATGAAATCCACTAAAACATAAAACAAACTTTCATTAAACTAAAACAGATCTATATAAGCTAACAAATACTATATATATTTTGTTTTATTAATATTTGGTTAGTAATAGACTTTACTTTAGTTATATAAGAAAATATAAATTTGCTCTTTGTATTTGGGTAAAAAGTGCGAACTCAAGAGGAAGTCCACCGTAATTAATATTTATTAGGCATTATGCAAACCTGTTGTAGAACAAATAGCTTAATAAAGTTGTTATTTAAAAGATATTTATTTTATGATAAAAAGACTACTTAAATACAATACAAACCAGGTTAAATGAGAAGTTTTCAAAGGATCAAATCAAATTAAAAAACTTTCATAAAATAATGTCTGCTACTGAGGTCTAATATAATGTGAAGGATGAGGTTCATGACTGCTTGCAAGTTTTTCTAATTTGATTCTTAATCAGTAAAATAGAGCCTTAAGTCACCTACTTTATAAATATCTAAATTAGATCTTTTGCTCAAGATGTTGATAACTGAACTAAAAGCTTTCTCAACAACATAGCTAGAAGGAAAAGCTATAAACAACAATCTAAATTCCTCTTAAATGATTGGATACTTTTGCCTTAGTTTTTGTTGAGTCCAAAAGCTTTCATATCGTTCTTTGGAAGAAGTTACTTTAAGTTTAAGGTAAGTTTGTAAGTCTGAGAATGTTTCCTGTATGTCGTTTATTTTAAAAGTATCTGCTGCCTCGAAGGGATCCATATTTTTATCTATATGATAGCTTTTTTGTGTCAAATCCAAATTTTACTGCTTAATATGTTAAAATCGTTAAAAATTCCAGATTTTTTCCAGGTATTTTCTTTGCCGAACTTGTCAAGTTCCAGGTTTTTCCAGGTTTCTAGGTAAATTGGCAGCCCTGTATAGTTTTATTTCTTAGTCTAACTTTATGACTTTTCAAAAAACAACTGGATATATCATGAGGTGATAGTTAATAAAAAATAACATTAATTTTTACAAACCATTTATGATCCCAAATAACATATATGTCAGGTTATAAAATAGTGAGAGGGATTTCAATCATCTATGATATATGTAATTGTTAAACAAGGAAATATATGAATGAAAATATAGTATTTACTTGAAAGTAGGAGTCATAAGCACTTGATTTTTTTCTATTTTTTACATTAATAAAGTAAACTTTTTTGTTTAAGTTTTACCTCAGGGTCAAATAATTAATAGCAAGCTAAAATTAGCAAAATAGCAAGAAAAAAAGTAAAAATCTCATGACAGCCCAAAATTTTAAAATCGCCCCCTTACTAATTATCGCCCCCCAAATTACTAAAATCGCCCCCAGGGGGGCGATATCGCCCACTTTGGGAAACCCTGGTCTAGAAGCTTAAATGGGTGGCTGTAACTTTTGCACGGAGAATTTTTTGCACAAGCGTCACTTTAGCATGATGGAACACTTTTGTACAGAGGATAACTTTTGCACGAAAATACTTTTTCACAGGTTGAAAAAGATTTAAAAATTTTTTTATAAACTTTTTATTTACCTGCTTTTTTTTTTTTTTGATTAATAATTTTTATTAGGTATATACAATTTATTTTTGATCACTGTTACCCCTGTAACACTTCAACAGTATTTTTCTCAGTCGAAAGCGGTTCTTTCTTTCTTTTCTCTCAAACTATTCAAACCACTTAAATTCAGTAACGCGCTTGTTTTGGTGAGTTAGTTTTTAGTGTGTTAGTGATAACGTTATTGCTTGCAACTTGCAAGTGTTGTGTTCACATCGTACACTTGTACGATGGCGACTGATTTTTATATGAACTTTTGAATTGAAGTAGTTTATTTGTACAGTTTGTTGTATTGGTTATCGCATTTTCTATTCATCTTAATACAGCTTTTTGTTTCTAAGACTCGATTTCTTTATATACTATTAGTTTAAGCATTTTAACAATCTTACTACTTAATTAGGCTAAGCTTAAATGGTAGTCTAAGTTAATTCGCGTTTCATAAGTCGACTTAGCTAAATAACTTAGCTAAGTCATTTCTAAATATTTAAGTAACCGTCACCGATATTGTTATAACGCGTTAAGTCACTTTATATACAGGTTCGCGTAACTAAGTAACAACTCTACATCGGTAGATCGGCAAATGATGACCCTAAAAATTTGAGCACGTACCTTAATTAAGTCCGTAACTTCTTCTTTTTTAATTTCTACGTTTTGTAGATGGTGACCCAAAATTAGTTTAAAGTTTTATTAAGACTTTAAACATGTCTACTAGTATTATGTACATAGACTATTCTAGGCCTAGTAGCAGCTAACTCGTTAGGAACTGGAAGGAGCTTATACAAAATAAACATAATTTATTAACTTCTGATTGTCTCGAGTATCATCGTCCCGAACCAGTAGCCTACAGAAAACTTAATTGTAATCACAGCCAGTTTAACGTCTTAGAAAGAGACCCATTGGATTGGTTACTACAAAGTCTAAATACTAACATCTATCAACTTGTATTATGGGAAGAGCGCGTAGCTAACCGCTTAATGTCTATCGAATGCGGTCGGGATCCGATCTACTTAACAGACCATATAGCTCACCAATGGGGTGGATATAGGATATAAGTAATCGAGTTAGAACTCAATAGTCTCAAAAAGATTATAACAGCCTGTATCGAAGCCAGAAATTTTAACCTGAAAATTTATTTGTCAAGAGCTGAGATTAGCAAAAGACAAAAAAGGCGCGATATACTCGAAAAAACACAGTACGAAAAAATTGTATGGTTCGAGTATCAAAGATTTAGCAATACACAGTACCACGCCATAGTAACTGAAACCTTGAGGGAGCTAGAAGTTATAGAATTTATTTTGAAATTTCTTTCCTTCATTAAGTCTTAACGAAGAATTCTCGCATATAGAATCCGTAATTAACACATTCCAAAATTTTTGTAGGTACAACGGTATCGACGAATTATACTATAGTGAGAGAATAAAATTCGTCTTATTTTCTAATACATTACCTTCTAAGGAGATGTGTTTATTTTTCAGTACAACTACAATTAAGCACAGAAATCTCGCTAACTTATTGTTATTTTTACGTAACATCAACAAAAGAATTCGTGAAAAACTTAAGCGCGAATCTTTGCAAGAATTACGCAAATTAAAAGCCGAATTAGCCGAACTCAATCGCAAAATAGCTGCTAGAGAATCAAAACAAAACGCATTCGTGCTGTCGCCATACCGAATTATGACGTCACGAGTACAGCGTCACGTAATGCAACAAAAATACCTGATTAAAATCAACGTTCTGAGCAACCACGGCAAGCATCACCAGGGCCAGAGTCTACGACTAGCGCCAAAGATCCGAGCCATCTTAGTCAGCACCACATCGGGCAGTCCCAACGGTCAGCGCAATCGCAGCCAGAATCACCAGGGCCAGAGTCAACGGCCGGTTCAGAAACGTCTTCTGTCAAACCGAAAAACGCACGAGAATTATCCTCGTCTACGACCGGAAGCACAGCTGCAACTACAAACACTTTTTCCGGCATTAATTCGTCCAGCAAAGAAACAAACTCACGAAAGTTGCCCTTTTCTCTAAACAAAAGCACAGCAGCGACTACAAGCACTTTTTCAGCATTACTTCGTCCAGCAAAGAAACAAACTCACGAAAGTTGCCCTTTTCTCTAAACAAAAGCACAGCAGCGATGTTAAACAACGACGAAACTAAAATAAATGTTAGGCCCGATCGCGAATTCTTAAGAAAAAAAAACACATTTCTTACTTAAAACGCAAAACGATTGCAAATAAGAAAAAAAATTTAAAAAATAGCTTAGAGCAGATTTTTAAAACAAACCACGAATTATTTTGGTTTATATTGTAGTCCTACAGGGCCTGAGGTAGGAACTACCTTTAATTGGGGGAAGTCCCCTTTTTTTGTGCTAAACACTTAGCGCGTTTAGCTCTTGAGGTTTTTACTGAATTTACCTTACTCATTAGGTTTAACTTAGTAATTAATAAGTATGTAATAAACTTAATATATATAATTTCTTTAATGAAGTGAGTTTATTAAAAACGTGATGTTAATGTGAAAATTAGGAAGTAGAAATGATAAAGCAGCTAATAAACGTTTTCAAGTGTTTCTTACAATTGTTATTGCATAATTTTAGAGTATTAATTTTCAAAATGTACAAAATCGTTAGATAGTATTATTTTTAAGTTTAAGTGGTTCTTACAAGTGCTTATACAATAGTGAAAAGTAGATAATACTGTCTGTCAAAAATTTTAATAAGTGTTCACTCCATCGGCGGCCGTCAGCTGCTGCGTTTTCTGCCTGCCTCTCCAATCTGACCACTTTTAGGCGCTAAGCCTGTCTGTCCGTTGTATACCTCTCTTCAACTCGGTTCGATCTGTCTGTAACATCAGAAGTTTTGTGTAACCGCTACAAATGACTTTACACTTCAGAAACATTGCTTTGCGTCTCTTTAACTATCTGATGACGTATTTGGTGTTTTCTCCGTTTGGCTGTGCACAAGAGCAAGTATTTGCGTCTTGCGTATATAAACTGTCTGGCTTACTAGCATCGTTATGAGACGGTTTGTACATTTTTAATCAATTTTTTTGATTAATATATAACATAATCATGTGTATCCAACAGATTTTCTTGCTCAGCCATTAAATACAAAAAATCAAATACAAAAGTCTTTTTATATATACACAAGGCAAGCAATAAAAGAACATTAATAGCGATATCGATAAAAAGGTTCGCTTTTAATATTTCAAAAGTCGTTTGGGGTTAGTTCGGAAAAAAAAGTGTTAATAATTTTTTTATATCTAATAGCTAGTAGCTTTGTTCAAAAACAACGTTATTAAAATTTTAATTGTCTAAAAAAATTAAGTTTTCAAAGCTATTAAGGTCTTTTTATTAGAACATAATTCAGTTAACCTCTTAAACTTATTGCTTGAAACAAACGAATTAATAAAAAACAAGTTTTAAAAACAATGTGTGAAAGCAATCAAAATTCAAATTGTGGCAAAGTTAATAATTTTAATCTCTATGCATAATGCAAAACAAACAACATTATTTTTTCTTAAATCGCAAATGCTTTCCGTAAAAATTTGCTATAAGTTAAGTTTAATTACCCGAGTTTAAAATTAGTGATTAGCCAATTGTAAAACTTTTACGTCTTCCCAGTTTGCTAAGCGAAAAAATCAATTAGCTTTAAAAACTTTTAAAGTAAAACTTTACGAAACAATTTTAAGCAAGTTATAGCAACAAAGTTTGAATATTGTATTAAATCATTTTAAGTTTTATAGGTCAAAAAGATATTGGTTTAAGAGAACAAGTTAATTTAGTGATTAATATAATTTTACACATGTTTTTTATTAAAAGCTGTAAAAATTGACTTAAAAATTAAAAGGCCAAAGTTTAATTAGGTAAAAGATGTACTTTTTTAAGAAAAACACACTATTGAACTGAATTTGGTTCTTTAAACAGCTTGAAAAAGCTTTTCATTTATGGTCGTAAAATTTGACCTACCTTACACTTAAAACACATTTTAACAAGCCGTTTTACTTTTCTAACCGAGTTGCAATTTTTTTAAATCTTAGTGGAAAACTTTTTAAAAACTTTTTATCAGCTGCCATTATTACTCGAACTTTAAGCAATAATAAACTTTTTAGTTACAACAAAACTCAAAACTGACTTCACACACTGTTTTTTTTTCACGCTCTTTTCGAAAATAAACTTGATGAAATACATACATAATTCAAAACTAAAAAATCTTTAAAACCTCTCACCACAAGAAATTATAAAACTTATAACCATAAAAAATTAAAATGTTTAACAAAAAAATCTTAAGATCTACATAGAATCTTAAAAATAGATTAAATTAAAAAACATTTTAATAAATCTTAATTTTATTTTAAAGTGATTATGTTTTTCTTAATAAGGTTGTTTTTAAAAAGAAATACTTAAAATATTCAAAATTGATTATTCAAAATAATAAACAATTTCGAATTTGTTGTTTGAAAGCTTTTTACATTTAGTCACATTGAACCTATAAAGGTTTCGTAAAAAAGTTTTTAAGCTACAGAAATTTTACAGTTTACAGTTAAGTTGACTAATGTCTAAAAACATTTAAATTATCAAGTTTAACTATTTAAGCTTTTTGTTCAAACAAGACTAAAGCTTTAAAGCAACAGAAGTTATTAATTTAAACAAATCTTTGAAAAATTATTTGATACAACATAATGTCACAACCAACAAATTTGCTGCTATATCACTTGTTTAAATTTATATAGAATATTGTTTAATTGATTTTAATGAAATTCAGTCAAACGTTCTAATGAGTGTTTCTTGAAATTTTTATCCTGTTTTTCTAAAAGTTTTTTAATAGATTTAAAAAGATTTCAAGGTTGCTTGCCTGATAAAAAACATTAATTACAATATTTAAACTTTTGAGACTAATAGTGTTTGGAATCTATACTTTCTGCATAGTTGTAAAATAAATTGTTGGTATCTGAGTCATATCCAGATTCACTGTTTTCAGAAGATTCGTAGCAGCCGGAGTTTTGTTCGTACATTTCATAATATTTATCTGTTACTCTAGGATCATGCTCGTATGTGTATCTTCTTCTGTAGTTGCTTGGTCTTCTCTTATACTGATGATAGTTTCTTAGCTTGCAATAACCATTACTTATATAATTGTTTTGTTGAGGCCTTTGCTGGCTATAGCTTGGCCATCTGTTTCGGGCATACTTGGACCCCTGGACTGGTTACCTGATACATTTGAGGCCTCTGGCATATTTTTAATACCTATAACAATATCGAATTGAACAACTTCGCCTTGTGCGACTGATCTTAATAATTTGTTAGGGTTGTTTTTGGTAATGGCAGTTTGATGGACAAAAATATCAGTGTTTTGATCGTCACGATGAATAAATCCGTAGCCTTTGCAAACATTAAACCAAACCACTCGGCCAGTAATTCCAGATTCTAAAGTCTTTTTAGATCTTGTTTTTTTAAGTCTAGCTGTTTTAAACGTTGTAATCGTTCTAACTAAAGGAGCTTTTCTGGTAGCGAACGAACAGTGTTTTACAATTTTGTCATTATCTTCACGTACAGAAATGCTTTGGTTTTGAGTGTAGGTATTTATAGAATGGTTGTTATTTTTAATTATGCTGTTGTATTCATTATTTGGATCAATATTTCTTTGATTGTTAACATAGTAATTTGATTTAGATCGTTCTTTACTAAATCTGTTAAAACTATAACTTACATTTTTTTCTTCATCCCTCGTTTGCCTAAAATCCATATCACAAATGTGCATCACATACCTTTTGAAATCTGCTAATCCTAGTGAAAGGCTACTGGACACCCTGTTTTTCAAATGGTTTGGTAATAGGTGCAAGTATAAAAATTTTTGCAATACCTCTTCGTTTTTCAAGTCGAGTAAACACCTACTTACTTCAGTGTTCAGGTCGTACCCACTAACAGACTTAAATTCTTTCTTTGGCAGTAAAACATGTGGCAAAACTCCATCTTTTTCCAGGAGATATTTACGTAAACTTCCCAAGTTTCTATCTTTAGGCGCTGTACACAAATTATAGTCTGACATGTCTTTGTTTGGCCAAAATTCACGAATCACCCAGTATTTTTCAGCATTTTCATTGATGCCATTTGGTCAACTAAGCGTTCTTCGAAATAAATAAGTTGTGCCTTTGAATCATCAATATCAAATTTAAATGACTTCAGGTCTACCGTCTCCATAGTCAATTGGTTTTGAGTATGAGTTATAATCAATGTTGTAATTTTCCGTTTGAAACATTCTGTGTCGCAAGGTGTTGTGGTCTTTTGGACTGGTTGCACACTTTAGCGTTTCTGAGTAACGAGATGGTTTTCTAAAATAAATATGTTGTGGTGATATTTGGTCAGCCATCTCGGTACTATTGGAATTTCTTAAATTTAAAGAATTTAGTATAGCTACTTCAGCAGCATCAGAAGGTTGCAAACTCATATTAAACACAGGGTCACAATTTGTAGTCCTCCAGGGCCTGAGGTAGGAACTACCTTTAATTGGGGGAAGTCCCCTTTTTTGTGCTAAACGCTTAGCTTGTTTAGCTCTTAAGGATTTTACTAAATTTACCTTACTCATTAGGTTTAACTTAGTAATTAATAAGTATGTAATAAAGTTAATATAAATAATATTTTTAATAAAGTGAGTTTATTGAATATGTGATTTTAGTGTGAATGAAAGTAGAATTAAAAGTGATAAAGCAGCTAATAAATCAGTTGAATAAAACTGCAAATATAAACACAATAAATAAACACAAAGTTCTACAAATAGAAATGTTCTTAAAGTGTTTAAAATCTTAAATACTAAAATAGTTCTTACTAATAAAAGTACTTATAATACAGAGTCTTAATATATTTCGTGCTTCATGCACAACGATGGCTAAACTAAGCACAATATAATACGATAACGCAAATAAGCATCAAGATCTTATAGAACGAAAATATAAAAGTTCTTATAATTAATTCGTGTGCGTCTCGCACGGTCTTATGGCTTAACTGAGCGTAATAACAGACATATTTTAAGTTTTATTGTGTGTTGATTTGATAAACAATCGTCTAACGCCCCTGGCGGTTGTACCGCTTACGCGGTAATTGTCTCTTTTTTACTTTCTTCTTTTTTCTCAAGCGAGTATAAATTAAACAGTCTCGAGTAATTTAGAGTTCTTTTAGTTTCTACTGCATTGCAGCGGACGGAACTCAGTGAAGCTTTTCGCTGCACTTAAGTTTTAATGGTTTCAATCTTGTTGTCAGTTGATTTCGATTTTAGAATACTTTTTGAGTTTGGTTTAAACATTTAGTTTTTAGTTTCTTTTATTCGAGTATTGTCGTCTTTTAAAAGAATTGATAATTTGGTTTATTAGTGTAATGTTGTGCAGTATTTTATCATCTTTTCGTTTGGCAAATTCATTGTAAATATAATCATTATCACAGATTCGAACTAAGTTTAAATTAGTATAAGTACAGTAGACTACCGCTTAAGTACGCAAATTGAACCCGACCAAAAAGTGCGTACTTAGCACGGGTAGTGCGTACTTTTTGACGACATAGTATAATATGAAATTTAGTTGTTTGTTTTCTTTCTTACAGCAGCCACCAAATAATTAAGCCAAATAAACAAGTCTTTTTGTTTTAAACAAAACATTTAATATCATTTAATACGAATTCTAATCTGCAAATTTTTTAATAGATTTTAAAATGATTTATTTTTTCTATAAAAAGTTTCTACATAATTAATACATACATTTAATATAGAAAGTCAAAGGCAGTCAATGAATAAACGTAGTTTTGTTTTTATAGCTGAGATTTTTATTAAACATTTAATTTAGAAAGTGTAATACATTTATCATATTTTTGCATAAGCTAAGAAAAGTTTGATTTTTTTATTTTGAAAGAAAAACGCTTCAGGATGGTTTTTGTAAGAAAGTTTATATCAGTAGAAACATTTATAGTGTAAGTGCACAATGATAAGATGCTGATTAATTTTTTTTAACTTTAGTTTTTTGTTGTTGTTTCGTTTTATATGTTAATTTTGACTTTATAAAATTTGTAAGTAGTTTTATATTATGTCACATTAAAATTAGCCTTTCTTTTGCAGATATTCTGAAAGTTTTTGAAAAAAAAAAGATTTTTTATGTCTTTCTGGATAAGTGCGTACTTAAGGCGGGGTGCGTACCAAAAAAAGTGCGTACTTAAGCGGTAGTCTACTGTAACTGATTTATTAAACCTTTAGTAAATAGTAAGTAATTCATATTAGTTTATTTAAGTCGACTATAATTTAAGCGTTATCTTGGGGCATCTACTATACAAGTTAGAGCACACGTTGCGTTATAAATCAGGCCAATAATAGTTGTATAAGTAGAACCTCTTCGGTTAGCGACATGATGACCCGGACGTCCAGTTATTTATAGCTGGAATTGAACACAGATACCTTCATTAAAATTTCTACGTTTTTTTAGATGGGGACAGAGTGGAATAAACCTGATTTAATAATAGTATAAATTTGAGAAACTTTATGGCATTTATTTAACCTAGTAAACAGGTTGGTAAAATTTATAAAAATGAGTTTGAAATTTCTAGTTGGAAAAACAACTAAGTAGTTCGAGTTTGTGATATATTTGAGTTGTTTTTTTCTAATGGTAATTAGTTTTATTGTGTTTAATTTTATGTTAAAGTGGTTTGGGAAAGGCTAATCGACATGTGTTAGAACAAAAATGTATTTGTGGTGTATGATATTATCGCAATTAATCGTTGAAGCGTTTTTTAAAGTTAATTTTAAAACTTGTACGAACAAGTTGAAACAAAAGTTAGTATTGTTTTCAAGTTGTTCCGCCGTCTCGTCATATTATTTAAATATAGTTTAATCGTTTTAAACATTTTGTTAAAAGAGAAATGTTCGCTAAAAATTAAAATGAAATTAAAGGCTTCTAATAATAAAACATTCGTATAACATAAAGAGTTTTAAACGTCTATAAAAGTTAGCAACTGTAAAGTTTAATTGTTTTGTTTTCAAACAATCGGTTTAATTTGAACTATAACGGGTAATAAACTTTTTAAACTGCATGTAAAAAACATTGTTGTTTTTTTCGTTCGTCCTTGTAAAAATATTTGTATGAGGTTATTAAAACTTGTTTTCGAGTGCATAATCGGTTATTGAAGTGAAATTTCTTAAATTTATTAAACTTAATTTAATTTTGTATTTAGCAACAATTTCATGTTCAAACTTTAAACTATAATATTTAAAGTTTTTTTACAATGACCTTGTTAATTGCTTGTAACAAACTTTATTGGCATGTTTTTTGTTGTTTTAAATCTAACCGTACTTACAAAAAATAATTTTTAACGAGGTCATTCGAGCTATTAAATGTCTTACCCGGTATTTAAAATCTGAAAATAAAAAACAATTTTGTTTAAAATTTGTTAGAATATTAAAGTTTTCAAAATCAGTACAAGTTCACTGGCTATATTTTTACGAAAAGAAGTTTAAACTTTTGAGACGCATGTGAACGCTTGTTTTGTCAACTAATTCGTGTAAAATGTTTTTTATTTTAAGGCTTGTAGAGAATTACTGTGTATTGATTGGAGCCAAAAATGTTTCTCAATTACTTTGAAACTTAACAAACGTTAAAGTTAAAATATAAATAGACTAATTGATTAATGTAATGTTGTTGCTAACTAGTAGCATATAAGTTTGTAAATTGATTTTTTTATTTTTTAATGTTTTAACTTGTTTTTAAAATTGATATCAAGTAGTGACGTACATTCTAATTGCACTTTCGCACGAACGGCTCGAGAAACGAATCGGCGAGGAGCGGTACGAAGAGACCGAGTTTTATGTACAAGGAGAGGAACGAGGAGATGAACGAGGGGATGTACAGAGAGACGGATCAGAGGAATCCGTAGCGCCTACAGACCGCTGGGTGAGGCAAGGAGACGGATTCCGTAGCGCCAACAGACCGCTGGGTGAGGCAAGGAGACGGATTCCGTAGCGCCAACAGACCGCTGGGTGAGGCAAGGAGACGGATTCCGTAGCGCCAACAGACCGCTAAGGTGAGGCGAGGAGACGGAATCCGTAGCGCTAACAGACCGCTAAGGTGAGGCGAGGAGACGGAATCCGTAGCGCCAACAGACCGTTAGGTGAGGCGAGGAGACGGATCAGCATAAACCGGTCAAACGACGTGGAGATGTACAAGGGCGGAGCGAGTTCCAGCAGCGAAGAAATTTTTTAAACTTTCTACATTTGTCTGTCATTTTGAAAACTGTATCATACTTTTATTAATTTTGTGTATTTTAAATTAATGCTTTTTAAACTAAGGAGATAAAAGTCGGCGGTCGTTTTTCGTTAATTTTTCTATATAGGGAGTTTTAAGCATTCTTACAAGTGTTAATGAATAAAAATTAATGTTTTTTTTTTCGGAAAACCAAGAATAAATTCTTAAAGTACGAAGGTAAGAGGAGAAAATGTACCGCTTACGCGGTAATTGTCTCTTTTTTACTTTCTTCTTTTTTCTCAAGCGAGTATAAATTAAACAGTCTCGAGTAATTTAGAGTTCTTTTAGTTTCTACTGCATTGCAGCGGACGGAACTCAGTGCAGCTTTTCGCTGCACTTAAGTTTTAATGGTTTCAATCTTGTTGTCAGTTGAGTTCGATTTTAGAATACTTTTTGAGTTTGGTTTAAACATTTAGTTTTTAGTTTCTTTTATTCGAGTATTGTCGTCTTTTAAAAGAATTGATAATTTGGTTTATTAGTGTAATGTTGTGCAGTATTTTATCATCTTTTCGTTTGGCAAATTCATTGTAAATATAATCATTATCACAGATTCGAACTAAGTTTAAATTAGTATAAGTAACTGATTTATTAAACCTTTAGTAAATAGTAAGTAATTCATATTAGTTTATTTAAGTCGACTATAATTTAAGCATTATCTTGGGGCATCTACTATACAAGTTAGAGCGCACGTTGCGTTATAAATCAGGCCAATAATAGTTGTATAAGTAGAACCTCTTCGGTTAGCGACACGGTCATTTAAAAAACAACAAAACGCATATTTTGTTACAATATTTCACAAATGACGTAATAAAGCCAAAAAAACGTTAAGCAATAACAAACCACGAATTAATTTGGCTTATATTTTACAAATGGCGTTTTAAAACCGAAAAATCTTTAAACTATATGGAAGCACGCACTTAAAACTAATCGCGAATTATTTTGGTTTATTTTTCATCGATGGCGCTTTAAACACTAAAATAGAAAAACTTGTTAGTCAGAAAATAAACCGTTGTGAAACTTTGAGTTTCTGTTCAAACGCGATTTTTCACCGCTGGAAAACTAAACTAAGATGTTATTGAAACTTTACAGTTAATTAACTATTACAGCAGAAAGTTAAGACCAACAAAAGAGTAATTTGTTTTTATCTAATTATAGCAGACAACTAGTCTAGGAAGCTTTCTAAACAAAGCTTATTACGAAATCGAGTCGTAAGAAATTGAAGGAGTATTTTTTTAGAGTGTTAAACTTCAACTTAAATTATATGTCGAGCTCTTAATAATATAAAAAATTGCCTTAATTTGTTAAACTTAATTTCAGTTTCTCTTTTAGCTACAATTTTATGTTCAAACTTTAAACTATAATTTACAGTTGTACTACAATAACCTTAGTAATTGATGGTAACAAACTTTATTACCATGTTTTTTTGTTGTTATACACTTCAGCGTACTTATAAAAAAAAACATCTTTAATAAGGTCATTCGAGCTATTAAAATCTTATTAAGTATTTAAACGCTAACAAACAACTTTATATTTAACTTTTCTAGAATATTAAAGCTTTAAAAATCAGTACAAAGTTCACTAGCTATATATTTTTAAGAAAACAAGTTTAAAATTTTGAAATGCATGTAATTGCTTGTTTTGTCAACTAACTCGTGTTAAATGTGAAATGTTTTTAATACGCTAAAAGTTTGTAGAAAATAATTCGTTTAAACGGAAGTTATAAATTTTTAAAGTCTATTATAAACATACTTGTGACACTTTAAAAAACTTGAAAAGTGTCTTCTTTATAATTTTACTTGTAATTGAATTAATTCAAGTAGTTGCTTACACTCTTTTTGCACTTTCGCAAGAAAACGGTTCGAGAATCGAAAGTCATCAAAGAGTCAGCGAAGGAGACGCAGAGATCTGATGTACCATCAGCGTACGGTGCCCGAGGTGGAGAACAGATGAGGAGACCAAGCATGTACGAGGAGCGTGTACGGGAAACAACGGGGAGCGAGTACTATCAGTGATGAATTTCTAAAAATTATTTTAGTTTTTTTGTCATTTGGTAAAATGTTCAAAATTTTTACTAATTCTGCACGTCATCTACGGATTTTAAAGCATTTTCAAAGTAAAGTAATATTTTTTAACCAAACAAGATATAAGTCGACGACAGTTGGCGGTCATTTTTTATTTATGCTTCTATGTTAGAGATTGTTTAGTGTTTTTTACAAATTCAAAACAAATTAAAGACAATATTTTTCTCAACCCTAAGTGTAAATTCCAAAATAACGAAATAAGTGGAGTGAATGTAACACTTCAACAGTGTTTTTCTCAGTCGAAAGCGGTTCTTTCTTTCTTTTCTCTCAAACTATTCAAACCACTTAAATTCAGTAACGCGCTTGTTTTGGTGAGTTAGTTTTTAGTGTGTTAGTGATAACGTTATTGCTTGCAAGTGTTGTGTTCACATCGCACACTTGTACGATGGCGACTGATTTTTATATGAACTTTTGAATTGAAGCAGTTTATTTGTACAGTTTGTTGTATTGGTTATCGTTATCGCGTTTTCTATTCATCGTAATACAGCTTTTTGTTTCTAAGACTCGATTTCTTTATATACTATTAGTTTAAGCATTTTAACAATCTTACCACTTAATTAGGCTAAGCTTAAATGGTAGTCTAAGTTAATTTGCGTTTCATAAGTCGACTTAGCTAAATCACTTAGCTAAGTCATTTCTAAACATTTAAGTAACCGTCACCGATATTGTTATAATGCGTTAAGTCAATTAATATCCAGGTTCGCGTAACTAAGTAACAACTCTACATCGGTAGATCGGCAAACCCCTAACCCTTACCCTCGGTTGTTAACTTTTTTTTTCTATTTTTATCTTTTATTAGTTTATTTAATTTAGTTTTTTTATAATTTTTATTTTTTTTCCTTTTACTATCACTGTTACCCCTAACCGTTACCCTCAGTCGGTAACTTTATAATTATTTCTTTTGTTAATTAATGTTTTTTTTTTCTTGTTTTTTTTCTACATTTTTCTAATTTTTTATTTACATATTTATTTTCCTCTCGTTCAAAGATTACCCTTTGTGCAAAAGTAACGCCGTGCAAAAGTGTCATCTTTTGCTAAAGTGACGCTCGTGCAAAAGAGTCGCCTTGCAAAATTGTCCGCTCGTGCAAAAGTGACCCGTTCCCTCACAATTTTGTTTAGTTTTTGTTTGTTTTGTTTTTTATTTAAAATAAGGCTAAAACTATGCTTGTAACAATAAAATACATTTATAAGTCACTAAAAAAATTGAATTGCTTTAGTATGTAATACTTTTTATAAATATCCGTATTTTTTCTCCTTTGATAAAGTAGAGACTTCTAGTTAATAGTATTAGTTATAGCAAAATCGGTAGCCACATGTGTGTATAGTTTTAAATATAGATGAAAGTTTCATCAACTTATGACACAAATTCCTGACGTTAATAAAAATAATGTCTTACAATTAAGACAAAAAAGTTATAAGGCTTTTCTTCCAGGAATGACATTGTAAAAATCAAGTGTCTCTAAATTTATTACAAATATCTGGTTTTAAAATTTTGACAGAAACTTGTCAAAAAAAACCTTAACAAATTTGACAATAAAAAGGAAAATATAATTTGTTCTTTCTGAATTTTCTTGATTTTGCTTTTAGAAGAATATGTCTTTGTTTATATTTTACAATTTTAAAACACACTTTAAGCGCTTTTTTTAAAAGTAAAACATTTAGTTTTTGTAAAATTTTCTTTATTTATTTAGTATTGTTTTTACTTGTTTATAAACTTATTTTTTGTTTGGTTTTAGCTTACAAGGCAACCCCTTTTTTTAAACATATACGTCTGTTTTAAAAACAATTAAAGTTATTCTTACCCTATAGACCAGCGGTTCTTAACTTTGGGTAAATTTCTTTTAGGGGGTAAATTTTCTTTATTACAAGTTATATAAATTAATGATTTTAAATAGTTTTTTTAGTTTATAAGTTAGTGTTCAACTTTAGTCTTTTTTTTTTAAATTAAACGCTCTATAAGTTTTAGGATTTTTATATTTAATAAGCTCAAAGTTCAAGAATCAATTTTTTTCTCAAAATTAAGCACTATTTTGTAAATTTAGGGTAAATTTGGTAATTGCCTTCTAAAAAGGGGTAAATTTGGTTATAACCTTCCAAAATGGGGTAAAACATGAAAAAAGGTTAAAAACCGCTGCTATAAACTATTTCTTTACATTTATAAAATTTTCATGCACTTTTTTTTAGTTATAGTAGAGTTTCTAAAAATATCCTACACCACTAGGATTTCAACTCGTAACTTTCTAATTTTCATCTGTACTCAATCAAGCATTTGTAGAAAATTTTTAATTAGACTTTGAAAGTAGATTTTTCGACAAAATTAACTGATATTTTTTATTTTAAAAATACTCTGGAAGACAAGTTTTTACTCATCATTAAAAAAAATTAAAAAGAATTTGTTAAAGTCAGAGAATTTTATCATGAGTTGATGAAATTATAACTGTATTGAATACCAATTGGATGCACATTACTCAAATTGGCATACAACTTGTACGAAATTCGATATTAGATAAAAATAAATCTGTAAAAATTTATTATAATAGTTTATATAATCTCACATTGAAACTAATAATATCAAATAAGACGTTTTTTTAGTCTGATGATTGAACTTCGTCATACTTTTTTTCCGAAACCAATAATCTGACGCTTCAGTACAAAGTACTTTATTAATTTTGGTTTGACTCATACAACGATTCATCGTAAATAAATCTGCCTAATTAGTTCTATAAGGACAAAACCAGGTCGCAGAATGTAACATAGATTGTTTTTTGCAACAAGGGTCAACTTTGCACGAGTTACATTTTTGCACGAGAGAAAAAAAACCAGATAAAATAAAAACTAAATTAATAAAAAATTAAAAAGAAAAAAAGTTACTGACTGAGGGTAAGGGTTAGGGGTAATAGTGGTAGTAAGAAATAATAAACAAATAAAATTACTATCAAAAAAAAAATATTAAAAAAAAAGGTACCGACCAAGGGTAAGGATTAGGGGTAACAGTGATAGTAAAATAAAAAGTTAAAATTAAAAATATATATAAGTTATACCTACCAAGTTTAAGGGTTAGTGGTAACAGTGATAGTAAAAAAAACTAAGTTAAAAAAAAAAATTCACCCGTGCAAAAATGTCTTTGTGCAAAAGTATCTTCGTGCAAATTTATCTTCGTGCAATTTTTTTCCTTCGTGCAAATTTGACAGCTACCCTATAAATTTATATAACTTCTAGTACAAAACTTGTAGAGTTTTCTTGATAGTATTTTGTGCAATCATAAATTTTTTTTTTTAAATTAGACCTTCAAAACACAAGTGCCTTATTTTTACAAATATTTAAACTAATACTTTGAATATTTAAGTTTGCTAGATAAAATAGCTGATTTGTTTACGAAAAGTTAGTATTTTTCCCTGTTAAAAACTCATTTATAATAAATACCAAGGAGTAGTAACCTCTTTGAGTTCCTTCTGTTCTTAATTCTTATGAAATTTGTGCATTACATTTTTTAAAAGTTCGTTGAAGTAGGTACACAAAACTTTCTGTGTCCCTCGGTAAGGATCTTACCAAGTATCCATATCTGAAAGAAACAAATTTAGCAGGGTAATTAAAAGCTTGAAGGATACAACTGATACGCTTAATATTTTCTTTTTTTTTCTTTTTATTTTAGGGGGAACGTCTGCTCCAGTGCGCGTTGCCCCTGGTAGTTAGTATTAAGTAGTTACTATTTGCATATAGTTCAGTTTGATAATTTGAGTAAAATGAGCGCGCCGAATAGGTGTTTTTATAAGCGGATCGTAGAAAGAGGCACTAGTAGGCACCCCGCAGCTGCTGGGGTTGCGTTGCGGGTCAGCAGGCCCGCCGAGCGGACAGTAAAACTCTTGTATTTAAAAATAAATAACTTTTTTTTTTAGTTTTGTTCTAGAATTATTTTTTATTAAACTACAACCATTTATTTTATTTTTGTTCTTGTTTCAAATTTACAACTTGAAAAAATATACTAACCTAGAATTGGTATCTTCTAACACTATCTACAAGTTTAAGAAACGTTAGATGTTTATTTTTTTAACTTATTAGTTCCTGTCTCTGTTTCATATTTTCTTTTGTCTTAAAATAACTAACCAACACTTAATATACGAAACATGTTAGCAAAATTAACAAATACAAGTTAGTTAAAAGTTGTTTAGTATTGTCTAGTAAATTTTAATTTGTATTGTTTATCATCAAGGTTTTAGCCAGTAGTTAATGTCTACTTAAACTATTTTATAAGCTGAAAGACTTTTTTTCATTTCTGTATATACGAATGAACTCGGTAAAAAGACACTACTTATAAAATAGTTTTTTTTTTAATGTATTTTAAAAGTAAATAAATGACTAAAGGAATATTAATACTTAAATATTAGTTTTATTAGTACTTATTTACATTATAAAAAACAACTGTTTTAGCATTTGAGTAGGTACTTACAATATATATAAATTATTTTTTGATATCTACTATGGAAAGTACTCTGTTATAAAACAAATGCTAAATTGTGTTACCCCACTTGAATAAACCTAAACACGTCCTTAGAGTAGTACAAAATAACATGTTTCAAGGTGTGTTTTGTTTTTGTCCATAAGTTACTTTTTTGAGTATGAAATATTACAAAAGTTCTGTATAACTTTAGTTAAATAAAATTTTTAAATACAAAGACATTTTAGTTAAATGTAGGACCAAATATTTTTTGTCATGTGCGAAGTTATAAAATGTTAGTCGTCAGCTTTCTATACTAGATAATTTAGTATGTAAAAATAACTTTTCGTGTACTGTGCACCATTGCACAGCTTTTAAAACTCTTGGAATCACTGCATTGTAGTACTATGAAATGTTCTCTACTTATCAAGCCAATAAGTTGTAGATATTTTAGTTTCATACTTTGTAAAATTTATGATTATTTTTTTAAAGATTAATAAGTAAAATTTTTATTTATTAGTTAAACGCACAGTATAAAAATAATATTTTAATTTTTATAATTCAATTATATATATAAGAAACTTTTTACTTATTTCAAAAGGTTTTTAATAGAAAGCTTACTTTTTTTGAGAGAATTAGTAAGTTACAACTCAAACGTATCAAGTTTATCTCCATTTCAACAGTTTAGCTTAAAATACACCGTTTAGTAATTAACTTACAAAGTAAAAGCAGTTATTTACTTTTTATTTTATTTTGTTACAGTATACAATGTTAAATATTAGATTTCGTGAAAAAAATGTAGCTTTATGTTTATAAAAAGTATTTATACACTGTTTTTATTTAATCTACTTTTTAATAGGGTTTAACTAGAAGCTTTGGTAAAAAACACATAACCTTCATGCTATGAATAACGAAACACTCGTTAAATTTTCTAATTTTAATAAAAATATTTTGATTTAGATGTAGCAAGTTTGTTCGATTTTTAATAGAATTGTTATTTTGTTGTATTTAAAAAACTATGCAAGTTTTAATTAGTTCTTTTTTTGGATGTGGTTAAAAGTAAAAACATTCTTGTAAAAAAAAAATCAACCGAAAAAACTGTTAAGTAAGCATTAGCATGTTTAAACATCTTTCATTTTTGAATTTTTTTACATATGCTTTAAAAAAATTGTTTTTTTACACAAGAATAAAACCAGTTTATGAATATTTAATTTAAAACAAAAGTTTATAGAGAAGAGAAAAAAAGTTTTCTATTCGTTCATAAAGCTTCGGATTCTAATCAATAAAGTAGTTTTATAGTTTTTATTGTTTTAAAACGTTCTAAAATAAAAGTTTACGACTATATTTTTTTTTTCAAAAATGACAGGAAAGAAAAAAAAGTTTAGCATAGAAATTCCAAGAAAAATATGAGTTAGTTATGGTAAACATATAAGAACAAGCAATTTAATATACTTATGTCATAAGTAAAATATAAGTGTTCAAAATATTGTACATTAAACAAATTTTAGTTCTAAAACTTAAGTTATCTACTACAGAATATCAAAACTATGCATGCTTTTTTAAACTTGTAATAAGGTATATATATATATATATCATTAGTTATATCCTTACTGTTTAAAATTACGCCTCATACTTATTCCCTAAAGACTTAAACTAGATGTTAACGATATAAATTGACAGACTTGTGCTAAATTATTAAGAAAATGATAAGTTATAAGTTATTGATAGATAAACTACATATTTAAATAAAGTGTATAGTTTTCTAATCATAAATACATACAAATAATTATTTTTATGATTGAACTATAAATCAACGTTATTTTGTAAAGTATTTTTTTTGAAAAGAACTAAAATATACTAACATTTAAGAAATAGATTAGTATTATGCATAATAGATATAAAACAACAATGAAATACACAAAACTTCACTATGTATTCAAAATTGATGTATTAACTTACTAAAAGTGAATAAACTGTTCTAAATCAAGAGTTAAAGAATATTTTTTAGTTGCTAACTTTAGTTATCTCTAGATTTTTTTTAATAATAAAAAAAGATTAATGTTTTATAAATAACTTTATAAAAAAAACACAATACTTTTTATTTTGAAAAGTACAAAAATCGACCTTTAATAATTTTTCAATGTGTATTCACTTTCATGTAAGATTTTTATGCTTATAACGAAAAGTTTTAAATTGGTGTAGTATTTATTAAACAAAGTTAGATTTTTTTTAATTGTGTGCAAGTCTTATACCGTTTAATAGGTAGAATTAAACATTTTTATCTTTATAAGCATCTATAATATCTTGTTTTATTTAAACTTATTTCAAGTGCTCGATACTTTATACTTTTGTTTTAAAACGTTTTAAATTTGTAGATTGTTATCTATTATATTTTTTAATAGAAAACTAATTTAAATAAAAACATAGTTCTATTTAACAAAAAAGGTTTTCAAATTTCATTACTTTACTTACTAAAAACTGTTATCTAATTCAACTTTGAAAAACGAAATTAATTAAATAGTAAAACATAAATAGTTTACATTAACTATAAACATATGTATAAGCAGTTTTCAACGAGAATGTGCTACTTAATATTTTATACATTTATATATTTACCAAGAAAGTATAGAGTATTGAATTTGCTTGTAAGATTAATTAAAAATCTATTTGAGGTCAAAAAATACTTAAAAAGTTTGTGAAAGTATATCTTCGTTTAGTATGGCATAAAATCTATAAACCAAATTATAATTGAAAAGCTGCGACAGAAGTTAGTATATCACTAGAAGTCTTCAAGCATATAAGAAAATAATTATAAACAAAAACCATAAAACATTACTTGCTACAAATAAATAATAGTTATAGAAGATATATAAGAAGCAGTCAAAATCACACTTTATAATTATTCTTCTTCTAAAGCAAAAATAACAAATAATCTTTTTGAATGAAACCTTGCTATAAACCTCATAAACAGAAGCATATAAAAAATCTATATTATTATACAAATGTTAATTATAGAAGCTACCACCCTTATTGAATTATATGTTGCTTTAGAACAAGTCAAGATACTGCAAAAGCATAGTGTCTGTCGTTGCAGATCTAAAAAGCGAAAACAAATTAACAAAGATACCTATAAAATATTTACTAACGACCCAAAGCATTTTTCACTATCAATAAAAATTGTCTTAAACACTTTTTAAAGATTAAACCTCTTGGTTTTTCTTCGAATTTCTTGAACCTAATGGTTGAGCTTTATAAAAAAAAATAAGATTAGGTCAGCAAATTAATTATTTGTAATTATTTTCTATCCAAAGTGAATGAAGTTAGTAAAGTGGTGAAAAGTTTTTTTAGTTGTGTTGTTTATAACAATTTTTTGAATTCTAATATTAGAACAAACTTTAAACTATTTAAACTGGAAGGGCAGCGTATAAAATTTGTTATTGTGCAAAAGGAATAAATCGACTAAGTTATTAACTTTTATTAATAAGTGATGAATTTTAAAGTTTAGTTTAGAGCAGCAATTCTTATTCTGGGGTAATCCCTGGTTTTAGGGGGTAAATTTTCTTAACACAAGTTATGAAAGTTATTGTTTATGAATTGTATTTTTAATTTATAAGTTAGTATTTAATTGTTTTATTTTTAAGTTATATAATTTTTTTAAATTCTACAATTTTTTTTTATTTTATAAACTTAAAGCTCAAAAACTATTTTTATTTCTCAACATTATACACTATTTTTTATAATTGGAGTAAATTAGGTAATTACCTTTCAACAAGGGGTAAAATTGGTAATAACCTTCAAAAAAGGGGAAAAAACAAGGAAAAAAAATTAAGAACCGCTGGTTTAGATAATATCAGAATAAATTATTATTATAGTACGCATATAAGGCTCGATTTATTTAGCATCAATAAATGTTTAAAAGTGTACAAATAGTTTAATTTAGAAATATTGTGTACTTTTTACTTAAAGATGACAATCAAAGTTCTCAACTTAAATAAATGAAATTGTAATAAAATGAAACATTGTATTGTTAATAAAGTTAAAAATTTATAATTGAATTTAAAAGTATAATAAAAACTAGTTGTCGATTAACTTCAGTTTCCTTTCCTATAATGGAAAAAGCAAAATAATTTTTCAAACTGTATTAATAAAAAACAACAAACAAAATTATCTCAATTACTGTCTTAATTTTCGTAATTAAAATGAAATAAAATATTTCTAAATTACATAAAGTGAGCTCGTTAGTTATATAACAAATTAAGGTATTTTTTACACAAGCACTTGCCTGCATTATAGTTTTGCTTTTATAGTTTTTGATAAAAACTATTAATTTATATATCATCGTTTTTTGGTAAGCTTCTATAAAATAAACGTGTAAATCTAAGACTTATTTTATGATTTTAACTACTAACTAATATTTTTTTTTTATGTGTTGAATATAACAAAAAAAATATATAATTTACGTTTTAAACAGTTAAAATTATTTTTACAGGTAACATTTATCAAAATTTATGCCATTTTTAGAAAATAAAACTGTTGATATTGTGCACGAAAATACAAATCTTGGATTATTACCGTTATTTAATAAAAACAAATCATTAATTGTAATTGATTGGCGTAAGGAAACTAGTGTGTGGACTTTATGGCAGATGGACCAAGATGAAACATTATTGATGTTTTCAGTTAAAGATGTTGAAACAAACAAATATCTTTTTATGAGAACGAGTAAGAGAATAGGAAGAACACTACTTTCACTTAAAAAAGCGGAACCACCGTGTAAAATTTATAAACCTTTTGACAGACGCCTGTTTAAGCTAGTAAGCGACATAAACAAACAAAACTATCTGCTACAACATGTAAAGAGTAAAAGGTTTGTTGTGTTAAAAGATGGAAGAAAACTACCTAAGTTAACAAAACATCAAAGAAAGGCTCATGAATGGAAAATTGAGTGAATAGATTCTAAAAACAAATAAATCAATTGTAATACTTTTAAATAAAGCTGCGTTATGATTCTTAATTTTTTTATTCTCATAATTTAATATCAAGTAATTGCTGGTGAGTTTTTGAATATTTTCAAAATTTAACTAGTATAAATTTGCTCTGATATAGTAAAAAACTTATATCTACGCTTAAACTAATCAAAGTTTCTTAAATAAGTTAAATAATGATGTGTTGTTAGTTTTTCATTAAAATTTTGTTCTTGTTATCTTTGAAACATGGTTAGCTTATCTAGTTTTCAACGTTTTTTAGCAATTGAAATGTATTTCTAGTTATAATAGCAAAATTAAAGCCTAAACTTATTTAAAACAAAACTAACAACTAAAGTTTTAATTATTAGTTTAATTCTTTGTAACAGGATTCTATAAAGAGTGTTTAAATGTTTACCTCAAATTACTTACTAGACATCTAATTTTTTTCCAAAAAATTAAAAAAAAAAAAAATGATAGTTAGTTTCTCTCTTACTGGTTTGTTTGCGACTTAAGTTTAACATAAAACTATCAAAATATGAAAACATGAGTAATGAACTTATAAATACTTAAGTTATTATTGTAAAATGTTTAATTTGATAAAATAAATCAATTATTTTACTGTTCGGCTGGTTTTACCTTCGGCTATATAACGAGATCTTTTTAAAACTACCTAGGATGTTTTGTGGTAAACTTGAAACTGCAAAAATACTTTAAAAACTCAGCCTGATTTTTGCTAATGAAGTCTTTAAATAATATTGTATTAATATATGTAAATTCAGAGATACTAATTTTATAACTATGGATTATAATAACCAAATATTTTTATGATAAAAATTAAAATACTTTTTAATTCTTAAATCAAACTTACTAAAACCTAGTCCTTTATCAGCTAATAAAATATTTAAACATATTTTTTTAATACATCACTATAAAAGTTGAAAGTAAATTAACTGTTAGAAGTTAAAATCCTTAGAGATTATTTCTAACAAAAACAAGTTAAAAAACCTAGTAGACTAATTAACTTCAAAAATTGAATTTTCGACTCTACAGGAAGAAGGTCAAAACTATATTCACAAAATGCACTGTTTTTTATTTTATTAAGTTTTATGATTGTTACTATCTATTACTATTATTACCTTTTTAATTTGTTGTTTTATTCGTATTTTACTAATATCTAGTTTTTAGTTTTTTTATAAAAAATTGTTTATTCTTGAACCAATATCATAGAATAGGATAGATTTAGCTTGATCAGTGGTTACAAAATGTTTGTATTTTTCCTTGTAAAAAATCAATTGTAAGTTTATTATTACCATGGTGCACTAATCTCTCTGAGCTCTTTTTGCTCTTACTTCTTATGGAGTTAATTATATGAAATTTTTTTACGAAGTTTATGCATTAAAACAGGAAAACAATGCTTTCTGCGTAGCGGATAAACTAACTTTTCGAATACTAATGTAATGGGAATCGCGAACTGTCCCTGGTTTGTACATAAGTGTTTACACTTATTTAAGATTAAGCATCGAGAAACACGTTTGAAATTTGAATTTGAAAAGTTAATACGACGATTGCATAACAAACAAATTTCTTTATTAATCCTGCAGTTTAGCTTTAGCAACGCAGTATTAAACAATGACGTGGAACTTGTTGAATATCTGTTGGAGCTCTTCTATATTTGGTGATTGGTGCTTTCTTGTAGACTGCAGCGAGGTAGCAGATAAGTAATTAACTATTATTGATTTATATTATTTTCTTGTGTTTGAAGAAACAACTATCTGCTCAAAACTAACGAATTGATCAAAACCAGCAATTATTTAATGCAAAGCATTTCAAGGTGTGCTAAATTTAATTCTTTATAACTAAAACTTGAAAAATAGCTACAAATAGTTTTTTTGTAATTATAATTACTTGTTTAAACTAGCTCCTTTAAAATAGAGTTAAATTAATTTTTTTGGTTAATTTTAAAATACTTTTTTCAACACAACAAATGTTTTTACATTATCAGAGGTAGCGTAATAGAGTATAAATCTTCAAAAACCAAAAAAAATGTTAAAAAACTAAAACATTTTTTTTTTAATGCAAACTAAGGTTAGTTGACTGCTTATATAGTATGAATAGCTCTATTGAGTCTGTAAAAGTTAACGTATATTAGAAAAAATGTGTACAATTATTGAGTTTATTGAACTCAATAAAGAAGTAGAAACTAAAAATATGGTCAAAGGACCTAGTGTGCAAAAAAACCTTTCGGTCATCAAGCCAAACAATATGTACGTATAAAGTGTATTTATATTAAAATAAAACATTAAATTTTGTTTACATTGATAATTCATTACAAATAAACTAGAGCTCATTGTAGTTTAAATTTGCGACTTAATCGGTTTACATTCGTTTAATAATTTTTTCACTTGTGGTTTAAAATAACAGTATTCTACTAGCTTAAAAAATAGTATTGCAAAAAGGTAAATGCTATAAAAGTGTTCAATTTAGCTTTTAATCATCAAATAAAAACTATAAAAACAGGTACGGTATTTATTAAAAAAACACAGTGCACTTAAACAGGTCTATTGTAAGCAAAAATATGTTTGTTAAAAAAAATTTAAAGTAAACTACTAAACTGCATTGATAGTTTACAAATATTTTATTCTTAGAAGTTGTTGAAATTATAAATTTTAGTAACTTAGTTTTTTTTTTTTTGAATATTTTAAAAAAGTTTGTATATATCAAAATTAAACTTAAATTAGTTTAAGTTTTTATTTTGATACCAATTTGATAAAGTAAGCTTAAGAGTTATAGTTATGGGATTAGTATAAATTGTTATTCACAGTAGACAGCAAACGCAGTAATTACACAAAAAATATTTTCATTCTGATACGTGTATGAAATAGTGCGGTCAAACTTTTCATCCCAAGCACACCTACTTGATACTCTCATGCCCTGTCTATTTTTTTGTCCCATCGTGACGTATACAATACATTTGTACCGTTTTGGCCAATGTTTACTCGTTTTTAGAACTTGTTTAACTTCATCAGATATTTGCCTGTTTTTTATATAGATATAAAAAGCAAAGGCAAATAAAAAGCAAAAATTGTTATGTTTATTTCTATGATATTTAGTGATTGTTATTTATATCAATAAGAACTTTGAGCAAGTTTTTTTAAACCTAATTTTTTACATCTATCTAACTTGAATACTTTCAAAAAAATTATTTCATGAAGTTTTAGACTATGCGCTTTTATTTTTTCAAAACTATTAAACACATTCAAGTTTTATAAATAATAATTAACTTATTTAATTATGCTGTATAAATGGTTTTGTTCTAAATATACAAAAGACAGGGGCCGATAACTTCTACCCATGATCATTTCTAACCGGATCACTTCTAACCTGACATTTCTAACCCGATTACTTCTAACCCGATCATTTATATCCCAATCACTTCTAACCCGATTGTTTATAACCCGATCATTTTAAACTTAATTAGTAAAAATGTGTTCATATTTAGAATTTTTAATGAGGTTTTGTTTTAAAAATAAACTAAACTTTACAAGATTGTTCCTGTACTGAAGTTTAAGTTTATTTGGTGCTTAATAAAAGTTATTGTTTATACAGTTCTACTTAAAATTTACTTTTAATATTGATTTAATTTTAACTTATTATAGTATTAAGAAAATTTTCATTATTATGACAGTTTTCTTTATAACAATCTGCTTAAATCAAACTTTTTTTTATTATTATATAACATTACTAAATGAAAATCGTTCTAAAACAAGGGTAATTTTAGAATTATTTTCTTGACAAAAAAATTCACTACGCAACAGTTTTTTGTCATTTGTTTTTAAAGTATATTTTTTACAAAAATTAATAGCTAAATGATACAGCTAAAACAAATTGTGCTTATTTTGAGTTCGGGTTTATTTGGTCGGTGCTAGAGCCCTTTTAGTAAAAGTGTTAGTTGTTCTGAGTAGCATATCTCGAAAAACTCTTTTTTTTTTACTTAGAGTTTTATAATATTTTTCAGTGAATTAACTTTAATAGTCAGTGTCTTTGTTTTTTATATAAACTTGATAACTTTTAGGATATTGGCCATTCTTGGTTTTTTCACTTTTTGTATTTAATACAGTCTTCTCGCCTAGTCGTATTCACTCAACTGTTTGACACATTTTTAAAAATCTGTTCTGTAGGATTCTTAAAAATAGCTGTTATAAATATGTTTAAGTTAGATATTTTTTTCATTTACGTAGCTAGAATACTTTTAATATTATACGTAAAAAAATTTTTTTTGAGTTAAACATATACAAATGTAATATTAAGATACAAAGATTTTTATATTACAGTCTATAAGACAGAATGTAAGTCTAGCGCAAATTTTATATAATTTTTGACTAATCTATTATTACTTTATAGTCGGTTAGTTTCCATATTTAGCTTGAAAACTTGCCATAATTGTTTTAAAAATTACACAGACCTATTTAGATAATGGAATTAAAACAAACATTAGGTAAAGTAGAATACTTTTGTATAATTAATAAAAAAAAAACACAACTTTTAGTAATGACCTTTTTAAATAAAATTTATAAAACAGTTATGTCCTTTAACAGCCGCAAAATCATGAAATGTCCACTGACCGTCTAGCTTTAATTTCATTAATAAATTTCTACCTAGACCTAGAGCAAAAAAAATTATAACACTTAAATGAACTTGTTTATCAACACAACAAGTCTGAGGATGGTCAAATCTCGTCTAATTAATCTTCTTTATAATTTTAAGTTAAGTTTATATAGTATATGAAAAGTATTATCATTTATTTCACTTTTGTTTTTGTTTTAAGTATATTTAAATTAAGACTTAAGTAGGTTTATATATTTTTTTTATTTACTTTACTAAAACAAATAAAAACAACGTCAGCACAAACAAAGTAACAAAAAAAATGATTTAAAGAAAAAAAACTTATAGTAAAATTAAGTATAAATACGAGCAAAGGCGCGTAAAAACTGTTTTTCATAAGTTATATGTAATTGTGAAAAACAAATACGTCAACTTAAGTACTATATTAAGTCGTAATAATTAAAACATTTTAAACATCATACAAACTTAAGTAAAAACTTTAAAGAAGATTAGCTAGACGAGATTTGATAAATCTCGGACTTGATATATTAATAAAAAAGTCTGTTTAAGTGGTTATATATAAACAATTATTCTTCAAATAAAACAAAAGTATTCAAGTTCGCTAATAATGCTTGTTTAAATTATATTATATAAACAGGACTTTACAAGTTGCAGAACAATTTGTGCAAGTTTTTAAGCTTAAAGTGAAAACCTACCGACTATAAAATACTAATAGATTAGTCAACAACTAAACAAAGCTTCCGCTAGACGTACAACATGAAGTTTATGGACTGTAGTATGAAGATATTTATATCGGAATATTAACATTTTTAAAGGTTTTTAATTTACACTTGCATTCAAAACATATTCTAGTTAATTAAATGACAAGATTATGTGTAACTTAAATATAGTTATAACAGCTTACTTTAAGAACTTAACAAAGCAGACAAAACAGATTGATATGAAAAAATAAATAAAACTAAGAAAACATAAAAAAAAAGTTAAAATAAAATGATTATTAAAAATTTGTTTTAGTTAAAACTATATAAACATTAAGTTTTAATCAAGATAAAATAAACTATACTTTAGCATAAGAACAATTTATTTTAGATAACTTTGTTTTTGAAATAAATAATCAATAAAACAAATCTAAAAAACAAACTAACTTTTACTGATCGGGTTTGAAACGATCGGATCAGATATGAATAGGTAAAATATGATCAGGTCAGATATTATCGGTTTAGAAATGATCGGGTTAGAAATAATCAGGTTAGAAGTGATCGGGTTAGAAGTGATCGGGTTAAAAACTGTCGGGTCAGAAACGATCGGGTTAGAAATGTTCGGCTTAGAAGTGATTGGGTTAGAAATGATCGGGTTAGAAATAATCGCGAGTTAGAAATGATAGTAAGCCACAAAAGACATCTATCAAAACCAGAAGATAAGCATTAAGTTCACAACTATCAACTTGTTTTAAAACATCTACTAGAAAAATGTTTTTGAATATAACTACTTATTATAAAAAATTATCTTAGGATGTAGAAAAAATGAAGTTGTCACCACAATTTATAAATTTTTTTCTTATAAAATGTTGTAATTTTACCTTAAGGCTTTAATTTTAAAACAGTTTAAATATATAAACTGCTTTTAATAACAGTTGCTTGTCTGTAGGTAAATAAAAATGCTAAATATAACTTTAACTATTCAAAAATATAAATTTAAGCATTTGTTAACAAAAGATCCTAGCGAAACAATTGCACTTGAATATATAATAATAACAAATTATACAGTATCCTTTCTTTATTGCACTAAACAAAGAAAGGATACTGCTATTATCAAATATAAATTTAATCTTTAATCAACAAGGTTGTCATTTAAAGTAAACTAAGTTTTATTTTTAAACTGCTTGAAATTTATTTTATGTTACTGGACAATACACTTATTCAATTGTTTTAATATATTTTTTTTAGTTTAGCAATGAAATATGTAAACCAATATCTAAAACATTGCTTTTCAAGGCTTAATTGATAACTATTTTTAATCAAATCTAGTATATTTACAACTTAATTTTTAAATAGCTACTAATAAACCTTAATTTGTTAACTATCTGAAAAAAATATAACAAAAACCAAAAAAATATTGTATTTAAATAAAATATATACTGGGTTTTAAATAATATATTAGTTATTTTTTATGAAATAAAATGGTTATTGAAATTAAAAACTTACATAGTTTGTTGTTTCGGTGCACCTGTCGTCTTCCAAATTCTTACGTTTCTAGAAAATTTCTCTTCTACATAGTTTTGAATGATTTTAACTAACTCATGAACTTTAGGTGTCTCTTGAGGCTCTAAGCGGTATGTTGGCTCTTTTTTTAGTGTTTTTTCTTTATCCTTTTCCCACTAAAAATTTATAAAATTAAATGATTTACAAAAGTAAAAAATGATATGGTATGTCTTTTTTGTTAAAAGTATTATTTTCTAAATCATTTAAAGCAGTTAGTTAAAATTTCACTACTTAAAAAAAACAACAAGCTTATAAATTGTAAAGTTTTGTAACCTACCAAAAGTTAACAGACATAAGTTTTTTTTTCTAATATAAACTTCTTTGTACACTGTAAAGAATGTTTTAATACTACCTTAATAAAAAATAGAAACAGTTGACACTTACTTTAATAAGTAAAACTTTAATAAGTATATAACTAGAAAAATAAATGTTTAAGTCTTAATAACTGTTTTTTAGGTACTCTATTTACTTAGTTTTTTTTTTAATTATTAATAACTATGTATTTGTATATGAGATAGTAAACGTACGACTTACCCAAGAAAACCCACCAGTCCTACTTCGTTGCCTTTCCAGAACTCTGTTGTGCCATCTTCTTGTTATCTTTTTCCATAACAACACGTCTTTCATGCTCATTCCAACCCTGCTTGTATTTGCAGACTCTAAAAAGCTACCTCTACTTTTTCTTGAATGAGCGAAGCTGACAACAGATGAAGCTTTAATACTCGCTCCATTTGAAACTGACCTTGACAGTTTTCTTTCCATTTTATATTTATTTTTCGGCTTAATTTATATTCCTTTAGTTTTTATTGCAGTTTTAAATATATAATATAAAGTATTTTTATTGTTCTAGTAGTAATGTTTTGGCTTTAATCAGAAAATACGAAATGTTTTATGGTTATCAAAAATAGCTCTCAACTAAATTACACGACCATCAACAACAACCTATCTGACGTTGTGCGACCTAATTTCAGTTTAATCATGCGATAAGTTCATAGTCAAGCGGTTAAGTTTAGTTTATGCCGATTGGTAAAAAAGATTAACTTATAAAAAAGTATTTTGTTTAGCAATTGTTTTTTAATTTTTTTTTACAACAACCACAGAATATGCTAGCTTTTTTTTGAATTTTATTTTAAATAGTTTCCATAATAGTAGCCGGCTAGCGGCCGAATCCGTCTATATATGGCGTGCTCATAAACAACAGCACAAAAAAAAGATAACAGACATTTAGTTTGATAAAATTATTATTTATTAAAATATATTTTTTCAAATATACTTACCAATTTTTGTCTAATTATTTTTTTAAGTTTTAAAGCAACTAAAACAATTTTATTGTGGTTTCTTTGTCCTCTAGGGCCTGCTAGAGAATAATTGTTTCTCTCTATATTTACTTAGTTGCTTACTGATAAGATTTGTCTAAATGTTGCGATTATCAGTTAGCTTTTACCATTTATTAAATTGAACAATTAGACTCTTCAGGTCGTACTTGTAAATGTTTATGTAAAGTAGTTTTAGCCGACAAACAATACGTTTGGCAATAACTAACTTGCTGCTTAGCAAAGCTTTTGGAATTATTGTTGGAAGGTATTAATTTCATTCTCTTGCACAATTGGTAGGGTCCAAATTACTCTGTTATGAACACAGGAACTATACGCAAGTGAAATTGTGCGGATAAATAGATTGTAATAATTATCTTAGTTTTATTCAAATAATGTAGAAAACATTTTTATATAAATATTAAAAATTTTTCATAAAAACAAAACCCAAAAATAATGTTTTGTTTTTGGTATCTGTTTTATTGATGTAGTTTTGACCCTAATATAAATAAATTTACAGTTTTTGACATTATTATGACCCTTACGACACCAAAATAAATTAAGTAAACCAAAAACTATACAACTTAACAAAACATTTATTGCTGCAGAGAAGAAACTTAGCTATGCTTGTCTAAAAGCAAGTAATATGTATTATCTATATTTTAAATGAGTAATTTTCTACATATTTTTGTACCAAGTTATTAACTGTCTCTGATAGAAAAGTATTTCAGACTAGCTTGTAGCATACAGACTTATATTAAATGATAACAAGACTAGGTATGATGTTTCATTAATTAAATAACTTATAAATGTAAACTTTGATATAAAGATGGTTAAAATAATTATAAAACTAGTAACTAGAAGACGGATACTGTGTTTCGGTACGATTTTCTACTTTACATTAATTAATATTTGTATAAATAAAAAATTAGTTATATGACTTTATAAAAATAGAATGACCTATACATTTGGTTTCTTATCACAATTGTAAATAGTTTTAAACAAAACAATATAATAGTTTCATCTACTACTGTAAATAGATTTCTCACTCTTAGCTCAACGAACGTAAACTAAATAAAATATTTTATTGTATTGTTTGGATCTTTTTAAATACGTTATAAATAATAGATTTCAGACCAAATTAAACTGTTTGCAATTATCTAGCTTAAATTTTTCTTTCTACAGAAAATAATAAGCATGTAAAGTTAAAAATTAGACAAAGATTTATATTCCGTCCCAGAAAATGGTTATAAGTTATTTGGTTTTACAATCCATAATAATCTATTTTTGATAGCACAAAATTTTAAAAAATAGTTAATGTTTTGTATACAGCAAAAATACAAAGGTATTTTTAAGAGGAAATCTCTATGTTTAACCTTTAATTCACAATACACAAATGATGTTAGATATGGTTTGTTGTATTTTGCAAACAAATAAATATTGTTACAATAAAGTCGATGCACTTATCATTAAAACACTTAGATGTACTAATTATTAAACATATGATTAAAGAGTAAGAAACCTAAAATTAGATTAGAAAAAAAACAAAGTAAAAAAAAAATTGTTAGATAGCATATTTTTGTATAAACAAAAATAAAAATTGTACCAGTTAATTTTAACTGTTAGTTTAAAATTATAATTAAAATACAAAATCATTTTACAAAATGTTCTCAAAGAATTTTTGACAAGGGTTTAATCGTAAAAATATACACAAATCACTTGGTTATCAGGGTAGTAAACTGTTGACTGAAATACCTAATGAATCAAAGACCAATGCCAAATTAAAAGGTTTTAAAATTAATAAAGTATATTGCATGAGATTATCATTCTCATTTGACTTGGGAGTACACTGTTAATAACTTTGTATCTAAGGTAAAACTTTACTGAGTTTGTTGATTGTAACTAACCTAGTATTGATCCAATATAGATTGAAGCAACTAATACCACGTTTTTATTGTATATTAGACAAATAGTATACAGTTTATTGAACGTCAAAAAAGATGCTCAAAGTATTAGGTCCTAGGACCTGGTGCACAAAGAACCTTTCGATTATCGTGTCGTACACCACGGTTTTCTTTTAACGTCTTGTCTAGGACATAATATTTTTTTAATTAAACTTTTATTTTGCTTATGTATGCAAAACTGTTTTATAAAACTTTTTTCAAAAAAAATGAATAACAAAATCATATAGATAAATACTTATAATTTGTAGAGTATATATCAGGGCGTAGCGTGGGGAGAGTCACTGGTGCACGCATGCCTCCTAAAAAAAAGAAGGAAAGAAGAAAAAAAGTATAGAATTTATTATCTTTATTTAAACATTTAATTTACCCGCTTAATTTGTTTTTGTTAGCACAGAATGCTACGTTTTGAAATAAATAAGTGGTTTTTTGAACAATAACTTAAAAGTCTTTATATAGTAAAATTATTTAATTTGAAGTGTTTAAAATGAGGTTTTTTTATGGCTTAAAACAAAAGTTTTAAGTTAGAGATTTTTTTCAAATGAGTAAATTTTTTGCATCCCTTAACAGAAATACCACACTACTCCACTGGTATATAGGATCTTTAATAGTGTATTTTTCATAGAAAAATTGATAAACTATACTGCTAAAATGTTATTTGACGTTTTTTTACATAATGTTTTCGTTATAAATCAATTTATAAGTATATAAATAACTACAGTAGTAAATATCTAATAGCTCAGAATAAATAAAAAAAGTATTCTATTCTATGGAAGCACACATTTTTAGTATTTTTAAAACTTATGTATATTTAGAAATTTAGAGCAAGTTTATACGCCTGAACTTATTATCTATGCAAAAGTTTGCCTTCATTTTATATACGAATTTTTTAATTTAAAGTTTTTATTAACTATGTTTCTTTTTTTTTTACTATGTTTTAAAAATTAAAAAACTTAATAAAGCTCAAAATAATTAAAGTAAATAAGTGACGCGTAGGTAAAATACATTGTGGTCATCTTTACCCTAGCTCTTTTGACTGTATGTTTGAGCGTCAATTTTTTTATAGTGTTAAGTAAACTGTAACTAAGCGTTTTGATATGAAAAGGAGCTATATCCATTTTAAAAGTGAAAGAAAAAAGTTGTATTTATAAAGCTTGACTCTTATTGTTTGAACTTTTTACTTTAACAACTACAATAAATGGCTTTGAAACGGAGAATAGTACTTCTTAATTAATTACATATTTGTTACTTTGTAATCAAATATTTTTTATCTTGAAAAAAAAAATAAATATTAGTATAACAACAAAAAACATTTTTTATAATATTAAATTATATTTAAAGTTTGATAAAAAGATTATTAAATATTAATTAATCTTTGTTATATAAGTTTTAATTCTACTTGTAAGTTTGATAAAACTAAGTCAAAAAGTTAGTTACAAGTCAAGTTAGAAATATTTAAAACATTTTTTTTTTGTTTGTTTTTTTGCTAAAACTAAATAAACTGTTGTATAAAATTTTACTACTTTAAAGAATTGTTTATTTTGTATATACCTCAAGTCTTAAACATAAAACTAAAATAAAAGAAATCAAACATAAACACTAAAATAATAATATTATTTATTTACTTAATCAATTTTCTTTTATAGTCTTGTATCGTTGTAATAATTATGAAAAGTCTTAGACTAAAATTCTATTATTTAAAAAAAACGCTTACTTACATCTACAACACTAAAACAAACATAAAACTGTTTAAAAATTGATAAACAAATATAGTCTGTTGTTTAAACTTCTATAAAAATGTCAATTACACGTAATTTGAAGTACTTTTTGACAAATTGAAGTGTAAAGAATAGTATTTTCAGCTAGCTTTTAATTATAAATATTGACAAATCAAAACAGTATTTTAGTCTATAAAATATTTGTTACAGCTTCGTCAAATCGTCATGTGATATTTTTTAATTAAAAAAAAAATGTTAAAAGTTTGTAATACTAAATAAAAAACTAATTGTTAATTATAATTTAGTTTTATTCGAAGTCTTAACTTCTTAACTAAATTTTAATGATTGCTTTTGAGCGAGTTACATATCAAGTACTTTTAATTTTCTCAAAACTTAAACTTTTCTTTGTTGAAAATAAAAAAACGAAAAAGCAGAACAATAAAAACTCAAATAAAACCTTTAAATCGAGTTTATATGCAACATTTAAGTTATAAATTACAAAATAAATATTTAAATAAAGTTTACAAAATCTTGACCTATCCCTAAAAGCATACAGAAAACATACTGCTTTAAATTATGTTTAGTTTAGTAATTATCGCAATAATACTTCAAAGTTAATGTAACACCGAAAAATAAATTTATGACTTATCAACAAAAGCTACTCAAATGCAAGGAAGTTAAGTATAGTACCCTCGCTAAACTTTTCTGTGAGTTATACAATAACCTATAAAAAAAGGAAGAAACTACTTATAGTAATAGTTATTGAATTTTTCAATAGTTTTATTTGTTTACAAAAAACGTATATTTTCAATAAATAAGCACGTTTATTCTAGCGTTAGTCTTTCTTCTTTATAGTAAAAAATAAGTCTTTCGTAATAGTTAACTTGTCTGATTTACTACTTTTATTTTAAACCTAAGTTAACACAAAACACATGTTTAATAATAAAACATTTAATATAATTTTTCTTTAATAGCAAAACACAAAACACAATTGTCTCCCATGATAAGGTACGAAATATGTTCCGCTTAAGCAACAAAACTTTCTAACAAAAAAAATTCATTGCTTTGTTGGTTTTGAACCTACGTAAAAAGTTTTTATTGTATGCAAAAAGATGTTTCACTGATATGATAGCTGGAGTTGTATTTAAGAGCTGGCGATTGACAAGCAGTTTACAAACCGCTAAACAAACAACTTTTTCATATTGTAGCAAGCATGATGCTGAAGTAGTTTTCTTAAAATCACAATGGATTTAGATAATTAGAAGCTGCTTATATATACTATAAGCAAAAACGGTCAAATAAAATGCTTAATACTTAGATCTTAGTTTGAATAAATATTTTTATTAAAGTTATATATATGTTTTTAGTTCTTATGTTACTGAACAAGTTTTTAAATAAACTTTTAAACACAAAGTTAAGTTAATTTTCGTTTAGTTTTCTTTTCTTTCATTTCGTTTAAATGTTTTTTTTACTACTAAACATTTAGATATTTAAATGAATAAAATATTATGTGTAGTAGCTCGTAAGAAACTTTACAAGCATGTGGTGTGCGACTTGATAACCGAAAGGTTCCTTTGTACACCAGGTCCTTAGACCAAACCTTTTGAGCGTTTTTTTTATCGTTCAATTAACAATATATATATATATACATATATTAAATAAAAATAATTGTTATACAATAAACATTTGTTTGAGATTTGATGATTTTTTTTATCTAGCAGACACATAACAGTATTTAATTTAATTTTTCATTTTATTTTTTAACAATTGCCATTTTAAATTATTAAAAGTCTACATAGTTTCGTTTAAACACTTATACAGCTATGAAAAAAAGTTTTACCTGCGTACTTAAAATAAAATGTTACCACATTTTACAAAACTTAACTTAATTTACACATTCTAGAAGAATCATGTAATGTGAGAAAAAATTTAATTTACAAGGTAAATCTTTTGACAACTAATTTTTTTTTCTAGTGAGTATAACTACAAATGCTAAATATCTAACTTAAGTACAAAACTTTCTGCACACCCAGCTATTAAATAACATAAGTAGTTGACTACAAACATTTAATACTAGTAAATAAACTCTCAGACAACTAAAACTGTTTGAAACTACGTTTTAAAATCAAATTAAAAATGATCAAAGCATTAAGTAATACTGAGTGCTTTAAATGTACCTCTTTTTTAGAGCTAACCTGAAGATCAATTGCTTTAACAAGCTTAAGACTTTTTTAAATATTTTCAGTAAACATAGTTTTTTTTCTATAAGCATGTTAGTTATTTACAATTTTTAATGCCTATTTTTTGATACTAATAACTACAGTAACCTCTCGCTTATTTACGCACATTTTGTCCACAGAAAAGTGCGTAAACATACGAGAGATCGTAAAGATACGAGAAGTACCAAATATATTTACTATAATGGCTGTTTTTTGATATAAATAGTTATATACTAATAGTTAAAAGCAGACTGAAGACTTTCCCACTTTTAACAATTTGTTTACTTTATTTATAAATATGAAAATAAAAGATTTATAGATAAGATGAGGTATAACTAAATGTTTATCAATTAGTAAAGGAACATAAGCTTACAAAGTCTAAAGATATAGAGAGGTGAGGTAGCATTTTAAAACATATTTTAAATTAAAAATATACAATGAACCTAATTTGTGCTATATTAACAAAATTAAAACTTTTATTTATTGAAATTTTTAGAATTCCAAAATACGTAACTAAACGAGAGTGCGTAACTTCACGAGTGCGTAAAGGTATGAGAGGTTACTGTATATTAATCTCTTTTTGAATAAATAAGCATTTAAGTGTATTTTTGATGTTATGTATCGACTTAGGTTTAAAAAAATTAATATTGAAGCTTGTGCATTTTTTTTAGTGATGTACCGGACCCACAATTTCGGGTCCGGCCGGACCCGGATCCGGACTTTTTTTTCAAGTTAGAATCCGGCCGGAACCGGACCCGGACTTTTTTTTCAAGTTAGAATCCGGCCGGAACCGGACCCGGACTTTTTTTTCAAATTAGAATCCGGCCGGAACCGGACCCGGACTTTTTTTTCAAATTAATATCCGGCTTGAACCGGATCCGGACTTTTTTTTCAAATTAGAATCCGGCCGGATCCGGATATCAGACAAAAATGGCGATATCCGGCCGGACCCGGATAGTAAGTCCGGTACATCACTAGTATTAACTAGCCTGAGTCAGAATGAGGTTTTTAAAAACTAAAAAAAAGAACTTAAATCTAATAATAAGAAGAACAGCTAGCCACAAGGTTTACAAATTTAGGTGTTATTTACAATTGAAAATCTGAATTTAAAGTTCTTGAACAAAATACACTAGAAAATTATCAAATATTGAAAACTGGATCAGCTCAAACTCATTCAAAATTTAAAAGAAAACTAGCCTGAGTTTTTATGAAAAACTAAACTAGCCTGAGGCAGTCCAAGATTTTCTAAAATCCCCAAAAATTTACTAACTAACAGGGTTGCCACTGTTTAAGTCAATAAAACTAGCTAGAGTGAGTATAAACAAGCCTGAGTCAGAATGAGGTTTTTAAAAACTGAAAAAATTACTTTAATCTAATAATCAGTAGAACAGCCAGCAAAGGTTGACAACTTGGTAGTAAAGTTGTGGACTGATTGTGGTACACTTAATTTATTAGTACTACCCATCATAATTAAATCCTACCTTATTTAATTAATATCTAACAAATACTTAATTCTAACTGAGACTACTTTCTATAATCAGACACGACAGTTTTGTGTGATGAATCTTTTAGATAAAACACAACAAGAAATACTAGCATATACAAAATTATTAATTACTTAGGTAACACTTTAAAAACTGGAAGCTATTTAAATCTATATCAATAGACTTCAAACAATAAACTAAAAATTAAATAAAACTCTTAGTAAAGAAGAAACTATAATATTTTTAATAAACTATTAAAATATAAGCCTGGCTTAAATGTTTAAACAATTAAACACCACTTGAAATATTCACTTTTAAAACAAAACACTACTTACAATAAGCCTTCACAAAAAAGTTCAAGATATTTTGTTGCTTTAAGCTGCACACCAAACTAACTAACTGCTTACATATAAACTGCCTATCATGTTCTGATGTTTTGTTGCATCAGTATTTAGTTTGAAACATTTCGTCATATGATTTTCATTGGCTCGTACATTCAACAGTATTAACTCTAAATATTCTCTGAGCTCAACTTTAAACAATAAATAATGCAAGTATTCATTCCAAAGTTTTAAATTTTACAACATATGTAAAGAGTTGCATTCCTGAAATGTTTATTTCATAGTTTAAATGTAAACAAATGTAAATTAGTCACGTGTACAAAATGAGCCAATCACTGTAGGTGTTGATTTTAACTGACTAAATGACTCTTTTTACTAACTAGATCCGGGTCCGGCCGGATCTCTGTTAGGATCCGGCCGGACCCGGATCCGGACTTTTTTTTCAAATTAGAATCCGGCCGGAACCGGATCCGGACTTTTTTTTCAAATTAGTATCCGGCCGGAACCGGATCCGGACTTTTTTTCAAATTAGAGTCCGGCCGGATCCGGATATCAGACAAAAATGGCAATATCCGGCCGGACCCGGACCCGGATAGTGAGTCCGGTACATCACTAATTTTTTTTTACTTTGAAAGTTATGTAAAAGTAACTAACATTTTAACTCATAAGTTTAATATTTGGAACAAAAAAAGTTTAAAAAACTTTCTAAAACTAATAACTCTAACTGTGTAATAGAAAATTTCTATGAACACTGTTATTGTAATTACTATTATTAGTATTTTGATTGTATTTCTTTAAAAAAGGATTTTTCAAAACATGTAATATCGCTCCTAAAGTGGTGCTTTTGGCTATCAAAGGTCGTTAATTAGTTAGGCGTCAAAGCAGTAGATGAGTATTAAAAAGTGCGGTATCTAATAAATAGGGGCGATTGTTGTTTAAATTTCTACAAAGGGATCGTTTATGGAAGTGAGTTCTTGAAAATGGTTTATAATGATATTGCAATGATTTATTTTACAATCTGTATAAGATATAGATCATAAGATAAAAATATTTACTCGCACTTAAAAATCGCTTTAAGTTTTTTAGGTTTCATGACAGTTCAAATTCAGACAGTTCAACTTCCGACTATTCTAACTCTTAAAATAATGATTAAAGAGTTACATCCCAAAAAATAGTATACATTTAAAAAAATAAAAGCTGTTATAGGTCTAAACTACCTGATTAAAGTAACAAGAAAAAAATATTAAAAGTTGATTAAAATAGAATTTTGAAAGTTACTCAAAATTACTATACTTAAAAATTTATTCTAATTTTTTAGGAAAAAAGCATTGCGTATGTAGTTTTAATTTATTAGATTACGATGGTAAATCGTTTTCATTAAAGGAGATATGAACAATTACAGTATTACTAAAACTTAAATTGTTGCAACTTGAATAATCCGAAATTTAGTATTTATGCGCATAACTTTTTAACATAGTTTATAAAATAACATACTATAAAAAAGATTTAAACAAACTTTGAAAATATGTGTAAACTCTTAAATTTTACTAAAAAATTGTTAAATTTTCAAAAATTAAAGGAACTTGTATATATTAAATTAATATATGAAAATATATAATCTGCTACGATTAATTACAATACCAAAAAATGTTTTTATATTGTCATGCTTATTTTTTAAATAACTAAAACATTTATGAAAATTGTTTTTCTATGTTTAGAAAAATATTCAAAGTTTTATTACATAAAATAAGTGCACAAAATTAATAAAATAGTCTTAATAAAACACTCAAATAGTTGGAATTCAGTGAAACATAAAAAGGTTACATCTATTAATATATAACAAAAACTTTATTTAAGATTATGTGTTGGAATAGATTTATAGTTTTTTCTTAATTTTTTTTTCGGCATTACAAACTACAATTTTAAAATATGCATATGCAAACACTTTTTTTGTAAAAAAAGTATATAACTTCAAGTATTGTTAACATGTTCTGGGACGAAAGTATTATCTTAAACTTCTAAAAAAAATTTAGATGTCTTTATCAACACTATATCACTAGGCATGTTTTCTTACAAAACGCTTAGATTAAACAGACTTTTTTACAACTTCAAAAAAAATAACTTTAAAATGTTTAAGAAGTATTAAAGAAGTTCAAACTTAGATTAAAAAAACTAAAAGGTAATGATCAAAAAAACGAAAGCCAATATAGTTTCAACTTACTAACCACTATAACTTTATAAAAAGGTATCATCTTTATTTTAGTAACATAATTGATGAGCTTTACCGCTAGATCAACAACAACAGCATCCGAGACAATCCTACGACCGGTTTCGTCCTAATTAGGACTCATCAGGCAGGAATAGTCGCGAGAAACCGCTGTTGTGATCTAACCAAGCGGGGTTAAGTACAAAGTACTGAAGCGACCTTTTGTGGGTAAAGTTGAAACAATTGACACAGCTAAATCATTCACAGCCCAACGTCTCAGACATTGTCAGCTTATTGTGAAATTATAGTCTGCGCTCGTTTGATCAGTTTTAATCAGTAGTTATTATAGCCATCATCAACAGAGTTGAGATGTTTCGCGCCATCAATAATAATTAATGAACTTTACCGCAAGATCAACAACAACAGAATCCGAGACAATCCTATGACCGGTTTCGTCCTAACTATATCATAATCATATCCTACGAAATAGTCCTACGACCGGTAGGACGAAAACGGTCGTAGGATTGTCTCAGATGCTGTTGTTGTTGATTTTGCGGTAGAGTTCATTAATTATTATTGATGGCGCGAAACATCTCAACTCTGTTGATGATGGCTATAATATAATGACACTGAAGTAAAACAAATATCAAACCAACTACACACAAATGTGTACAGAAAACCAACAGACACAGGTCTAATTATGCAATATACTAGTATTTGTCCTAAATCTTGGAAACTCGGTTTAATAAACTTTTATCTAAACAGAGCGCTTAATATATGCTCAAATTTTACCGCTTTTAAAGATGAACTTACAAAAATTTAAAATTTATTACTCAAGAATCAGTATCCAACAAACCTTATAGAGTCCAAAATCAACAAATTTCTTGAAGCTCACAAAATCGACAATTCAACATTTAAACAAAATGAAAATATCAACACAAAAAATGAAAAGAAAACAGAAACCGAAAACTACGCTTATTTCACAACAGTTTACGTTGGAAGTTGTTCAATAAAATTCCAAAAACGAATAGCATCCATATTTCAAAAACACAACATTAGTATCAGGGGCGTCGCGTGGGGTGTTGCACTGCCGCAACTGCACCACCTTGAAATTTTCTAAGAAAAAAAATAAGTATCTATAACGTTTTCGTTATTTTTTTGAACGAAATCTCTTTTAAAACTTCAATTTTGAAAACGACCATTTTGCCCACTTCACTGCCGCAAACTCTTAGCTGACTGCCGCAAATGAACTCAAAAAAGCAAAATTTCTTCAAGAATTACCGCAAAATCAATATCTTGCGGTAAGTAAGCTAAGTTGAAAATTCCCTAAAACAGGACTTGCTTAAGTATCATCTACAAGCTATTGTAAACATAAAATAAAAACAAAGCAAGCTACTGCAAAGGATTAAACTTGAGTTTATGTACCCACATGATTTTTTAAATTTAACAGATCACTTCTATTAAAAGATTTGTCATAAATTGCATATTTTGAAAAAAAAGATAAAAACCCTAAATCACCAAAGTCTTAAAAATTTGATTTTTTATTTTAATCTGCATACTTAAACTTAACTATAACTGATTATTGTTATCATAAAGTTAATAAAATAAATAATAAAATTCAAGTTCTGAAAAAAAGAATTAAGAAGTTTATTATAAACTTCTTGTTCACTCTTACAGAAAAATATTTTAGATTTATATTAAATAAAAAATAGTAACATTGAAACAATCACATATTTAAATAAAGTAAATAGCCTTAATTAGAAACTTTGATTACTTAGAGTAGTTTAAAATTTTAGGAAAATTTAGTCTACCTCTACTTTATATAACTTTTGGTTTAATTTTTTCATAAACAAAGCAAAAATTTTAGATAGAATTGTTGAAACATGGTTGCCTTGCCTCATAATCAGGATAACTTAGAAATGTTAAAAACTCAAGATGACCCAAGATAAATTAAAACAGACCAAATTAGAAAAATATTCAGGCTGACTAAAGCAGTTTTAATTTTTACTCTGAAAATAACAAGGTTATTTAAAATTAAAAAATAAGTGTTTTACCCCTATGGCCACATGAAAACTAACTAACAAAACTTTTACTTCTATAATGGTTACATATTTATAAATTATCTTTAAAATTCTTGAAAAGTTCAACAGCCTCACAACTAAACTTAAAAAAGTTGAGCTCCTGAGAAAAATACTGTCATCAAAATGAAAAACAAATAAATATTAAATAAAGAAAAGATACCCTTAAAAAACTATTGAATTTTAAACCTCCAACAAAAACCATTAAAATTAGAAAAAAAGTTAATAAAAATGTTAATGTTTGTAAAAAAAAAAGTGCAAATTAGTGAGGAGTAAGGGGGGAGGGTGTATAGGCACTTTTTTACATGTTGTTCTTATTTTAACTTTTTCAGAAAGCTAATAGTTACTCTTTAATAAACTTGAAATTTCCAAATAAACTTTTAGTTACAACCAGTCAAAGCCAGAGAGTACAATGGTTTATTATACAAGGAGCAAACCAAAACAGCAAAAAATACAATTTTACTGAAAACCTATATTCTCCATCATTTTTAAAACAATTTTTAATTAAACTTTTTCATCCTAATTTTTTTAAACTTTATACTTTTGTTGAAGAGAAGTTTTCAATTTTTAAGTATCAATATATATTTTTATATATACAAAAAAAAAACTTTTGTTATAACTTTTTATTTCTTGGTGTTTTAAATATCTAATTTAGCATTTTTGTTTTGTTTTATAAAAGAAACATCTAAAGATTTTGAGGCCAACTTATAAAAAAAAGATATGATTTTAGTGATTTGATTTATTTGTTGTTTGAGTTTATATTATAAAAATAAAGATTCATTTGTACCTCTGACTGTGAATTACCATATCTCAAAAATTTTAAGAATTTTTTATATTGATAAAAGATGACTTGTAGTTAAATTAAAACTGTATAAAGTAATTTCAGTAAAATAATTCTAAAGTAGATGTTAAGGGCATAAAGGGGGGGTAAAACATTTTTTTAAACACTGTTTTAGTTTGTGCCTCCCATTATGAACCTTTTGTTGCCTTTGACTTTGACCGGCTATATCTTAAAACATATACTGAATTTTTAAAATCTGTAAAAAGCATCTTGTAGCTTAGTAAAAACTACATAAAATAAGATCAAATTGTTTCATCCGCCCTATGCCCTTAAAAGCAAAGCTTATCTTCAGGTGTAGCAAAAGTTCAGTTGTTTTCAAACTTGACAGTAAAAACATATTTTTATTAAAACAATTGATATTTTTTAAATTCTGCACCACCTAAAAAAAATACCACGCGACGCCACTGATTAGTATTAAACCGGCCTACACCAGCAAAAAGGTTTCTGACTACTTCAGCAACAAAAGTAAATGCTCGGAAGTATTTGACGCAAATGTTATTTATAAATATACCTGCTCTGCAGATCAGAGCATCTCTTACATTGGAGAAACATCACGGCAAATATTCCGACGAATTACAGACCACTGCGGAACAGATAAAAACAGCGCAATATTTGAACATATTTTTAATTGCTCATCCTGTCAAAACTCTGACATTGTTCAACATTTTAAAACGGTGTAAGAAAAGCGAACTTTACAGCCTGGAATCAATATTGATTGAGGAAGAGCGACCTAACTTAAATACGCAAGTAGCATTAAATGGTAAAACAAAATTATTATCAATCTATTAATAAACATACCTTTAGTTTTAATTACTGAATCTCTAATTGTTGTATTTATTTTAATTTATTCATACGTCATAATTTAAAGTTATTTTTTAAGCTACTCACTTAACAAACATTTTTTCAAATTTCATTTAAAATTTATCACTTGACAAAGAAATCTTGTATGATTTTGAAAAGCTTTGTGTAATAAAATATAAAAAACAAAATGAATAACTTATTCATATTAAGTTGCAAATGGTATATAAAGACTCAAAGAGCTTTAAGTTTTACAAAATTTTCGAAAATGAAAAATATATTTATGATAAGTTGCAAGTAGTACTTAAATACAACAAAATTCCTTCCGACAATAGAAGTAGTTAACTACTTTTACAGATTCGACAAAAATCATGCGGACACGGACTACTTAGAAAGCAAGTATATTTATTTTTTACAACAAATATAAACAAAACAATGCTACCATTTTATCGATAAAAGTATCAATTTAAGACCAATAAACTACAAACACATTTAAAATTAAATAAGTGTTTATATTCAACTTTGTTCCGGAAATTTATATATTTCTTTTAACTTTACTGTTTAATTACGGGAAAATTTTATATCTTATAAAAACCATAGTAAGAAAACTTTTGCAACATTTAGTATACCATTTGCAACATAAAATGTATTAATTTAAATTACTAACTTTCTTTTGTACTTTTAGTATTAGTTTCACATAAGTTATCGAAATAAAGCTATATTTACTTATCAAGTTAAATAAATTAATAAGTGAGGTTATTAAATAAGTTAATTTAAAATTATAAACTGAGTAACTAAACAAAACTAGGAGATTTACTAAGCAATTAACTTAAACTAGGACTATAACAATTTAAAATTACTTACTGACTATACAACTTTAAAGGTAAGTTTAAGGTATGATAACGTATGAATATAAAACATAAATAAATTTAAGATTTTTAAATGTAGTAATCAAAACTTGAGTAATAATATGTCAATTAGTAATTGATAGTAACTTTGTTTTATTATTTGACATTATTTGAGTGTTTAAACATATTTTACTTAAGTTTTGTTTATTACATGTTAAAACTTTAAACTTCATTAAATATTATATTTAGACCTTATAAAAATTATCTTATTCTAAGCATACTTTTTCAATATTTTAGGTTTATTTTATTTATGTAAGTTAAAACAAGTTTATCTTAAAATCCAAAGTTTTATTTTTAAACATTCTTTTTTTTATAGCTTAATTTTTTTTTCATCTAAAAGTAACAAAAATTTGAATTATTTACTGTAAATATTTAAACTTTAAAGCATTGTTATCGAAAGTGCGAACTGCCCCTGCTTTATAAAGAGTTTTTACAGTTATTTAAAATAAAGCATTAGGAAACATAGTTTAAAATTTGAAATGCAGTTGTTATGAACATTGCATAAAAACTAAATTTATGTATAAAGACTGGAGTTTGGCTGTAGCAACGAGCAGATAACAAATAACTTGGAAGACTATTAAATTCTTCTAGGTTTTGAAGATTGGTGTTTCTCTAAGAACTCAAGCTTGTATCAGATAAGCAGTTGACTCTATCATTTATATTGATTTCTATTGTATTTTATTAAAAAAATTACAAAAAATAAATAAACGATGGTTTAAAAATCTACAAGTTTATTGCAACATTTTGTTCAAATTAATTTCGGACAACAGTCCTTCTTCAGTGAACTTTAAACTAGCAGAACTTTAAAGTTCACTGAAGAAGAACTGTTGTCCGAAATTAATTTGAACAAAATGTTGCAATAAACTTGTAGATAATTAAACCATCGTTTATTTATTTTTTGTAACTACTGATGTATAGAAAAAAATCACTAGTAAAAACAATTGACTGTGTCCTGGACCGATTTGCGAATTATATATAAATCTTGTCTATTGAAAAAATTAATAATTTTTCAAATTATTTATCTCTTTGAACTTTTATTTATTTACAGTTTTAAAATTTTTATACCTACTTTGCTCACAAACTTTTGATTGAGCTTTTTATATTAAATTTTTGTATTATCAGTTGTTATTATTTAAGTTATTATTACATTTTCCAGTTAGTATATGTTAAATAAAATGAATAAACCACCATAAAAGAGTTTAAGACTAAAAAACAAGCGTCTTTTGAGTGATCCAGACTTAACCGGTTTTGTAGACACTGGAGTAACAGTGCCTGCGGACTTCAGCATTTCAGCTTATAATTTAATACCTTTTAAGAAAGAGATCATTATATATTTTATGTCTCTTTAATGGTAATGTTTAGAAATATTTAACCTTTTTTTTATTACAAATCAAGTTATTAAATTTTGATAAACATTTTACTATTATATTTATTTTTTCAGATATATTTGTTATGAAAGCTATCTACAATTGTAAAGTTTGATATCCGAAAAAAGATACATTTTAAAAATATCTTAATTTAATTTCTTGAAATTTTTGTTTCTCGAAAATAAGAACTATTTATGAACTTTATTCATTAACAACTTATACTACAGAAATAAAAATATTGTCTTAAAAAGTTTACAGCATAACGAATGGCTAATAGAAAAAAAACTTTTAGTAAAAAATTCTTTCCTGACAAAGTTTGTTGATGAGAAAACACAAAAAATAAACAACATTGAGTCTGATTTAATTAAATTTAGAGGTACCTCACAAAAAAATACTATATAACAGTACCCTATGTGAAAAAGGCATCGGAAAAAAATTATAGAAAAATGTTCATGAAAATGTTCAAAGATATTGGGATTAAAATACGTATTGCGTATAAAAAGGAAAAATTAGGAAAACTGTTTTCCCTCAAGTATTCAAATAATCGTGTATATGAAAGTTGTGTTGTCTATTAACTAATGTGTTGAGGCGACCTGAACAACCAGTATATTAGTGAGACTGAACAACAACTACTTGTAAGAATAAAAGAGCATGTAATTCCAACTAATAGTGCAGTGTTTAAATATATTGAGATTGTGCATCTTGTAAAAATTGTAGTAACACTTACAACTGTTTTGAAATTATTAAGATTAGTAATTCTTATAATATTTTATAATCTACAGAAGCTCTATTAATAAAAAACTTCAACCACATTTAAATAATCAATTTTATTCTGATAAAGAACTAAGAGTCACTACCATCTTTTTTAAGTAACCCTTTTGTTTTAAATTATTTTTTTTGTTTAAACAATCCATTTTGTATTAACTACTTGTGTACTTTTGAATAAGTATTACTCTGTGTATGCTGTTTAAGTTATTTTATGAGTATTTAATTTGTTTCTGACAAGAATAAGTAAATTCCGAAAGCTAGCTCTAATTGTAATAAAATTTAATAATGGAAAAATTTTTTTGTCTTGCAATACAATGGTACTTAAAACAAATTAATATGGTTGAGATTCTATTTTAAGACCAGAAAAACAACTAACTACTTAACTATTATTTTCTTGTTTAGTTATCATTTTTGAATTGTTTTGCAGTTGAATAGCTATTGTTGATAAAAATACTAAAGTTGAAAATGTTTTAATCTTTGTTTTTATTATTTCTTTTAAAAAATAACAAACATATTTAGTGTCTGTATTAATGCTTTTTTTAGCAATAAGTAATTTTATAATACTACTTATAAAATATTTTATTTATGCATATTAAATTACAAAAATTTAATCTGGAAAAAATATTTATTTTAATTTATCACGTAGTTTTTAATTGTTGCAATCTATACTTTATCTGCTTTTTTTTATAGAACTTAATAAAAATTAACATGACTTAGTTTCTACTTTTATAGTATAAATACACACAGTTGCCTAAAACATCCTTAAGCTAAGCACCGAGATATATAAAGGTTCTGTACTTTGTAAAAGAATGTGTACCTTTAATCGCTTAACAACATTAGTATCAGGCTTACTTTAGACTTTAATTGGCTAAAGCTAATTTAACAGTAAAATAGTTTTAGTTGTGCTTTACTTGGCAAGATTTTTAACCTATCAATACACTTAAGAAGTGTACCTCAATTCGTATTTTAATATAGTTTTACCACTCTATTAGGTTTTATTAAAAACTATAAGTACTTTAGGGTGCATCTTTTGCACCTCAAAAATGAAAGTTTTTGAGTAGCGCAGTAAAAAAAGTTCAGCGTTAAGAATAATATAAAAAACAACAAAAAATTAGCTTCTTTGCTCTTACCGTCAATGAGTTTTTGACCTTTGAAAATTTGATTTTTATCGATGTTTAAAAAAAATTTAATGGGTGGGGGGTTCCAAAAATTTATTTTATACATTATTTCAAATTGTTACAGTTTTGTGGTTACAATAACTTTTAGAATTTTTTGTACATTTCAAAAAATATTTCAAATAGTTATTAAGAGAATTGTTCTTCAAAAAACTCATAAATAAATAAAATTGTTGATATTTTTATTAAAAACAAAACACAAGTTGGTGATTTGTTTTCTCAGTATTTTAGTTCTAAGACTTTGATTATTCTAAGGTTTGGAACTTCCTTCCTATCCTACACGATAACTTTTAGATTATTATAAAACATGTCGTCGTTTCTTGAAGAAGTTAAGAAATCGCTGCACAATTTAACAGCTAGTTTGGCAACGTCGTAGACAACACTCATATCATTTATTATTGCTTTGACGTCTTGGTAGTATTTGTCGTTAATCCATTGTTCTGGATATTTGGTAACAAAAGAATGACTGTAGCCTAAAATTTAAAAAAAACGCATTGTCCTTGACAAGACGTTAAAAGGTATCCGTGGTGTGCGACTTGGTAACCAAAAAGTTTTTCCGTGCACCAGGTCCTAGGACCAAATATTTTGAGCGTATTTTTTTGTCGTTCAATAAACTATATATTCGATTTTCTTCAAACAAAGTCTGCTAGATCTCTCTTCACTTCTTCCTCAGTAGCCAAATCAGGCATTTTAGGTAACTTATCTTTATTTCTATAGATTGTGATCTGATCCTACGTTATCAGTACTTTTGTAACTTTTAAATGTGTTTATTAAATATAAGTAGATGTAGCTGAAGCTACAGTACAATTGATCCGAAAGGGAATGTAGCAATGGATGCAAAAATCAATAAAGCACTTGAGTTTCTTCAAATCAGTAGTTTTAATACTTGTTTAAATTAGTCTTATTTTAAAGACAAAATATTTTAAATTTTAATACGATTTTGCTTATCCATCTAGCTTTAGAAACAGCTCCTTGAAGTTATATAGTGATACCAATAGAGAGTTTAATACCAATCTAAATTAGGGCTAATTAGACGAGCTCTTTATAACCAACATGTATACAAATAAAATTTCAAAAATATTGAGTTTTTTGACTAATTTCAAAAGTAACATCTACAATAACAAATTCTCCATCAAGTTGTGGTCAGATTCTTGAAGTTTTCAAGTTAGTTCAGGAGTTTTGAACCTTCTATGTCTAGAGAGCAGAAAACTTTATCTAGAAACAGCTCTAGTACATGATATATACAAGTTAGACAAACTATTTTCTTACCAAAAATATCACAAAAGCACCTGGTTTGTGGCCTGTATTGCATGCCGTAGTGTCAACAACAATGCCGTTAATGCTGTTTACATAGTTCAATTTTTTAGAGATCCATCGTTTCCTTACAAACACTTTTGCTGTAAATATTTTTAATTTTGTTCCTAATGAAAAACTCCTAGAAGTTTATGTTCTTTTCCTACGACAGAAACAGACAAGCGTTATTCCTTAAAAATTCCATCCAATGTTTGGTTAAGTTTGTCGTTAGCACTAGAAGGTTTTTTTGAGCAGTCAATTTTTGCTTAACAGTGGAATAAATTCTTTTAGTTATATTGTTATAATGTTTTTTAATACATGCATAGCTAAAATTAACAGAATCTCTATTTCCACCACCAATATCTATTAAAACAGAAACAATTGTAGATACTCAGCCGGAGTGATATTATTTCATTTTACAGCTCCAACTAACCTCTAGTCTTTAAGAAAGTTAGCAGGTAAAAATAGTGATGTATCTTTTTTTGACAACACGCTTGTGCGATTGTTTCTTAGGAAGCTCAGCTATTGATGAAACATCCGAATCTGTATTACATGAATTACTAAGGGGTATGTCAGAAGATTCTTGACTTTTCATCACTGATGGGTAAGATGGTTTTGAGATTATCTTGGCTCTCTATTCCTCGCGTTTCATCATTCTTTTGATGTTTATTTTGTCTAAAGAGCCATAATTAGCTACTCTATCAGTTTTCATTCTTTTAAGATACTACAAGTCAGCTTCAATGATGTTTCTATATTATCGAGATGGAAAACCTTTTTCAAGTATTTTTTCGTACTCTTTTCAGGACCTCTATGACCATAAGTGCATGGTTCCTTCTAAATAGATTTCTTTGCTTATATTACCTTTCTTCAATGAATTGTGATGCTCTAACAGCTTTTTCAACTCATGTCTAAACAATGAAAAAGTTTACAGAGGAATCTCAGACTTTTCATAATGAACTGTCACTTTTTTATAAAGAATCTTAGTAGCCACAGATTTTGTAGAACATTTTTTCTTTGTCAGCATTTTTCAGCGACTAGTTCTCTCATAGTTGATTCATAACAAAGCAGTACTTTCAAAGTAATTAGTAGTCTGATACCAGTTATATTTAAGTAGAATGAACCTTGTGACGCACCATATAAACGTTGGGATTACATTACAAATCAAATTCTGACATTACAAATTTTACAAAAAAAAAATTAGAGGCCATATCACAATAATATATACATTTTTTTTTTAATTTAAAAAGCGGCTGTAGGTCTAATTAATAAAATTATGACATTAAAAAATGAAGAAAAATACATCCTTTAAAAGAGAATTTTTAAAGTTACTAAAAGTTGTTATATTATAAAACTTATTTTAGCGACATCTCAAAAAATATTTAAGATTTTTCAAAAAAAAAACAGTTTGTAGCTATTAATTATACCTACGACCGCTTTTTATGTTTTCAAAAAAATGTCTATTATTTTTTGAGTTATGGCCCTTAAAAAAATAAGAACTTGAATTGTCCGAATTTGAAATGTCATGCACCCAAATGTTGGTATGTATCCTGTTTGGAACTCATATATATCTAATATCAAGAAATTATTAAAATCATATAGAAAATATATTATAAATTATTAAATCAACTAAAACTAAAATTTATTAGCTAACTTGAAGTAAAAAACACCTATAAATATATTAAAAAAAAAGGTTATGTTAAATAAAAGACTTTAAAAAGTATGAACACTACATTGAAAATAAAACTAAATTTACTATTATAGGAAGGTTTTTAAACGTATTTATATACCATTTGCAACTTGTTATTAACAGGTTACTCATTTTATTTTATATTTTATTTCACAAAGCTTTTCAAAACTATACTAGTTTTATTGTCTAGTGGTAAATGTTAAAGGAATTTGAAAATTTTTGTTTTAGTAAACAGTTTAAAAAATTAATTTAAATAATGACGTATGAATAAGTTGAAATAAATACAAACTTTAGAGATCTAGCAAGTAAAACTAAAGTAAAGATATGTTGATCAATAAATTGTTAACATTTTTGCTTTTCCATTTAATGCTATCTGCGTATTTAACTTAGGTCGCTCTTCCTCAACCAATATTGATTCCAGGCTGTAGAGCTCGCTATGTTTACATCGTTTCAAAACTTTAAAGTTTTGAACTATGTCTGAGTTTTCAACCAAATAAAGTACATTTCCACAAAAATTCAAAATTCATTTAATTGTAAAAAAAGATTTCCTTTATCTTTTAAGTAAAAGAGAAAAAAAATCTGTTTTAATTTGCTTTTTTCTTAAGAAATCAATTGACTTATTCATCGTTAATTGTTAATAACTATAAAAAACAGATTATTAATTAAATTAAATTAGATTAAAAGCAACTTATATTTTGGATAATTTTTTGAAAAATAAGTCTAACCTATAAAAAAACAAAAATAACCCTCCTTCCCCCTCATTAAACTTGTTAAGTAAAGATAAAAGCGAAGTTTTCACGCCGTACAACATTTATTGGGTCGAAATTAAACGGGATGAAGTTGAACAGATATGAATTTGTTTGGGAATGGATAGTAAATCAAGTCTATCAAGCCAAGTTTCAAAAATAAGAACATACCTAGTGTATTACATTTATATACCAGTATCTGTTAATTTACTGTATGCAGCGCTAAATATATGCTCATTTTATTATTTTCAAAAACATATAAAAAATTTCAAATCTATTTCTTTATGATCAATATCTCTAAAAATATTTAGAGACCAAAATTTAACGAAATCATGGAAGTTTTTAAAATTTATAACTAAATATTTAACAAAAGTAAAAGGTTAATGTAAATCCGAAAAACAAGTCGGATATTTATTTTTTTTACACCTTCTACACGAGATTAAATATTTAATCAAGGCCAAATTCTCAGCTTTTACCACAAAAATCTTATTTTAATGTTCTAAAAAAAATATTTATAGCAGCAAAGTACACCACATGTAGCAGATTTTTATTTTGCGGGCCGCAGTTTGCCGACCTCTGGTGCACTGTATTCATTTCAAGGTAGAAGTTGTTTAAGTCAGTTTTGTTTTTCATAAGTACGAATACAGCGTCTACATACCTTGCGTAGAATATAAGTTTTATTTTAAATGTTTATTGTAATTGAGATTTTTTTTGTATATTAGGCTAATAAACTCCCAATTGCAACACCGTCTGTACGCTTGTAGACTTTTTCATTGTAAAGAAGTACACTTTGAGAGCATAACATTCAGTTTTTCATTAAATTTTCTTAATGATTGTGTTTCCTTTAAAAACTGACTAAGTATTTGTGTCGTAAATTGTTGTTAGTATGTCATCCGTACTTCTTTTAGTGTAGCTTGAGAATATAGAATTTTAATTTCTAAGCTAGCAAATAGTTTTTGAATATTTTATATTAGGCTTAGATGTTTTGCTTACAAATTTGTTTGATGAAAACACATTAAATTTGCCTTGCAAACAACTTTTTATTCATTTTTCAACTACTTTTCTAAAATGTACTCTGGAGTTTTAACAGCTGATAAAATTAGTCCCATTAAATAGTTATCTCTGTGATTTCAAACCACACTATATTACTCACCCGGTTAAGAATTGCTTATCATTGTCTACTTTAACCACGCTAACAACTTTGTTTTTTATCTAAAGTCTGATTTTTAACGTTATGATATCTTAACTTTTTCATAAACTCTTAATTTAGTATAGCAATTTTCCACTTGAGAACTTATAATACAGCCTAAAAGTTACTTAAGAGGAAGTGTGAACCTAAGAAGTAGCAGACTAATTTGAAAATTGCATTTTGAACTCGTTTTCGACTTAAAAGTGCTAACTTAACAATAAGTACGTACTTGATAAGTGCGTACTCAACAGTAGGGCAACTTTATTAAATTTATAACTACTTTTATCACCTGAAAACGGTATAAAGTCAATGTCGAAAAGCTTTATTTATGCTTTAAAAAATTAAATAAGTAATTTTGTAGTTTTTTGTTTCTTAGGTTTGTTATGTTTTTTAAAGAAATCTAAAATTAGTTTATTTTATGTCCGTGTAAATTTTTATAATTTTACTTACATATTTCTAAAGTTTAAATCTTTTTTTTCAAATTATGATTGAAAAATAAGCATATTTTTAAGTAATTTCATCTTATTTTTATTAAAACTTAATAAAGAAAATTTCCGATAGAATTTTCTCAGTAAAAACATATACACATTTGTTTTAAACTATTTAGTTGTTACCTTTACTAAAAAGATAAGAGAAGTAAGCAAATTTTACAGGATATTATTAAAGTATATATACTAGTACTGTTTTCATTAGACAATCCTTTTTACTTCAGCTTGTTTATTTCTGACTTATATTATTAAGTTTTAAACTTGCGATGCTTTAAAAAAAAATATTTTACCATATTACCTGCTATTAAAAAATATATTTAATGCACAAACAAAAACTGTAAAAAGTTTTTGTCTTCTTACTAGTGTTTATTATCAACTATATACATAAATTTGAAAGTTTATTCAAACAGTAAACAGTGCAAATTTGAATTTCTCTATTTGTACTGCATTGGACAACCTTTAAATTTTTGTTTAGATGAACAAAACTAATTTTAGAATATATTTTTTGAAGTTAAATTTTCTTTTCTGTATATAGATGTAGAAAAGGAGTTGTCTTTATTTCTCACTATGTTGGTATACAAAAGGTAAAATTTTCCTGAAACTTCTTCTTCAACAGCAATAACTATGTGTTTATATACCTTACTTTAAATTATATGTCTTTTAAGAGACTATCAACATTATCAAAAGTCTTCAAATGTACAATACAAGTGGCGTGTCTAGACTTTTTTCAGTGGGGTTGCACAACTTTTTGTTTAATAATAGAGTATTTTGTGTAGTAGCTTTTATTAAACACCTTTGAAAATTACATAACTGTCTAAAACTCTCAGGTACCTTAAAATATTTAAAGTTTAAACAATTTGAAGTTGCCAGTAAAACAATATGGATAATTTTAATAAGTAATCAAGTTCTACAGATTTGAGTAAAATAATTGAATAAGAACAAGTTCTGTTTTTATTGACAAAGTGAAACGTTTGCCTTACATCGTAAAGCTAACGTGAATAACGTAATGTGTTATACATAAGAATCTAAATAAAAAGTACTAATCGCAATTAGTATTAATTCGTCTTAATAACAAAAAAACAAGTTTAATGATATATAAATTACTTAGTAAAACAGTTTCAGTTAAAATATTTTAGCTAAAAATCAAGTTTAAATTGAAAACAAATTATATTTTTGAAAACAAACTATTAGCAGACGTGAGCAATTATTTACAACTTGATGAAAAACAAACTGTAAAACTACGGTTTTCCTAAAGTTTTATAAATAAAAACAGTATGGTATTTGGTCAAAAGTTTCTATAGCTAAAAGTGAAACCCTTAGAGCTGTAAAATAATTCAAAATTTATTTTTGAAACACTTTTGATTGCCTGATTTTTAAAAAAATACTTCCTTTGTTAAATTGTGCAACTTTAGTAATTATAAAATTTTTATACAGTTTGTACTTTTATTTCTATAAAAAAAACTAGTAAAACTAAGTCATTTATGAGGTTGTTTTTTAAAAAATATGAACTAAACTTTACTTGATACAAAAAATCTAACTTATAGATAGGAATCTTTAGTAAAATATTTTAAAAATAAAACCATATTTATTCGTTTTTTTTTTTACGTTTATTCCAGTTTTCTTTTCATGGGTCTAAGAAACAGTAAACCAGTCAAAACATGCCCCTTTTAATACCCGAAGCACTACACGAAATTTTAAGACTTATTAATGAACAGTGCCCCAAGTTGTAAGGCTTCCCAAAAACACATAAGTATTAAATTCAATTGAAACATATTTTATCTGTGATTAAATCACCACGTTCGAACTTATCTACCTTTTTAGTATCCGTACTTCAACAGTACTAGACAAATTCTTAAATCACACAACACCTAAATATTTCACTTTTTTGATAAAATCATAATCTTATTAAATTATATATTTTAAGTAGCTTTTCGATCTTATTGACACCAAAATTGTTTACAAACGTTTTAATATTGTTTACTAACGTTCCACTAGTAGATAATGTTTTAAATATTTGCTTATGTCAGTTTTATAATTCTGAACTACTTCCGCCTCCCTTTCCAAGAGCTATCTGTAGTATGTGTTGCGTATGACTACGAAGAATGTACAATGTAGTTTCAACGATCAAACACTTCTTTACATTTATGAAATCGCGATAGAAAGCCCTTTAGACCATATTCTGGCTAATATTTTCGTTGATTGCTATAAAAAATTATTATGCAGACAATTGAGACCACTAAAACCAAAATGAGTAGCTTACTCACTTTTGATCCACATTCTTATCCAGTTTACCTCCCCCTTCCTTACATGAGTAAATATTAAACACTTTATAAGTTTGGTTAAGCAAGATTCACTAGCTATTAGTGGAGTTCTCTGATAGCGTTTTGGTAAGTGTTGTGTTTAACAAGTACCATACACTTTATGGGGTAGCTAAAGGAGCTACAGCTCACGACGAATTAAGCAACCAATTATAGGCTTTCATTTTTCATTAGGTATATAATAAACAATGAACTTTACCGCAAGATCAACAACAACAGCATCCGAGACAATCCTACGACCGGTTTCGTCCAAAGGACGAAACCGGTCGTAGGATTGTCTCGGATGCTGTTGTTGTTGATCTTGCGGTAAAGTTCATTGTTTATTATCGATGGCATAAAACATCTCAACATTGTTGATGATGGCCGAAATAAATATTGGCTAAATTTTTCATTAGGGAAATAAATAGCTAGACCGTAAATAAAAAGTTAGTTTTCATGGCGAGAAAAAGCCTAAAGGAGAATAACCATCAACCCTTAAATATCTCCTCAATAATCCTATAAGTCAGGGTTTGCGAGATGGCTTTTAATTTTTGTTTGATATAAAAAGAGTTTTTTTTTAACTTGGGCGACTGTAAGACAAACATTTTTTTGCTAACAAGCAATTCAAATCATACAATAAAATTAAAGTTTTAATTATTACGTCATTATATACTTGCTTAATTTTAACAAAACTTTCAAACTCAATACTAATTCAGTTGTTATTTTGATTTTAACTGTTTGTTTACAAAAAACATTACTACCATTACCTGAATCTAAAGCTTGTTATATATCTTTTAAAAAACAAAGTTTTTTTTTACTAGTTTAAGGCTAATGTGAGTGTATAGTTTTTAAATGAAAATATTACTTTGGCTTTACCTAGCACAATTGATTTTATATTTTTTAGTACCTTATTCATATCTTACTTATATCTTTTAAAAACCAAAGTTTTTTACAAGTTTAAGACTAATATGAGTGTAAAGTTTTTAATTGAAAAAATTACTATGGCTTTACCTAGCACAATTGGTTTTATTTTTTTAGTACCTCTTTCATATTAAAATGTATTAAAGGTTTTCATTTCAACTTTTAGCCTAATTTTTATTTACTCTTTTGGTGCCTTTTCCTCACTTATTATATTTTTTTTCAGATCTTAGAAATACAAAATGACGAGGTCATAGACCAAAACGTTGTTTTCGTTAAATGAATCTTATAAAAGATAGATGTCCTAGTAATTAAGTTTTTTTACTCTTAGAATACAAGTATTTAGTTATTACTTAATTATGGCAAAGAAAAGGAAGTGGAATGATATTTATGAGCAGTTTGGTTTTACTTGCACTGAAGCAACTGATGGCCTGCAAAAACCGCAATACATGTTTTGTAATATTGTATTTTCAAACGCAAGTTTGAAGCCGTCTAAGTTGCGAAAACACTTTAACAACCGACATGGTGGATCAGATGTTTGAGGTCATGGTGTTGAGTTATTAAAAGCAAAAAGGATCCGCCTTGAATCACGAGGAACACTTTCAAAGTTGGGTTTTGTGTCTGCTAACAAACCACTTTTAATGGCTTCAAACATTGTGGCGTATAACGTAGCTAAATCAAAGAAGCCCCAAACAACTGCTGAAGAGGCGACAAAGCCATGTGTTTAACAAATGACAAATTTTTTTCTTTAAAAAGAAGCTTCAAAAGCTTGAATTAGTGCCGTTATCAAATAATTTTATTCAGAGTCGAGTTAGTGATTTAAGTTCGGATACTTTGGACCAATTTATTGCTAATATCAAAGCTGTTCCTTGAAAATCTCTCTCCAGTACAACTGACGAAACAACTGATGTTGAAAATTGCAGAAACTGATCGCATTAGTGAGATGTATGTATGATGGTACCATAATTAAAGAGTTCTTATTTTGTAAAAGTCTGAAGAGAACCATCAAAGCAAAAGACATCATCCAATCTGTAAATATTTTTTTGCGAAACATGACCTTGACATCCAAGTTATTGGTTCTGTGTGTACTGAAGGTGCCCTAGCTATGTTGGGAAACGAATCGGTTTTTTTTTTGCTTTCTTAAAATAGGATATTCCGCACTTGCAGGGTACTCTTTGTTTTCTTCATTGACATGCCTTAGCATCAAAAACGTTGTTCTTGAAATCAAAAAATGTGCTTGATATATCTGTGAAAGCTATTAACTGGATTAGAGGTCGTGCTCTAAATCATTGCCTTTTTAAGTCGTTGTATCAAGACTATGGTAGAGAACATTTGGTTTTACTTTTCCATACGGAGGTCCGCTGCACGACTTGAAATCACGTGGAAGAGCTTTAACGCGCTTTTTTGAATTGCGAAAAGAAGTCAAAGCTTTTTTTAAGGAATGTACATACCAAAGAAAGGGAGTCAAAATAATTTATTTAAATGCTAGCTTATTTAAGTGTCATTTTCAGCCGTATGAATAACCTGAGTGTTTCTATGCAAAGGAAAAGTATAAACATATCAAAATGTTGCAAAGTGTTAAATGCTTTCAAAGAAAAGTTACATCTCTGGTGTCGACGAGTTAAATAGGCAACTTATCAAATTTTCCATCACTCGCAGAAGTGACTGATGAAGATGAGTCTTTAATTTCAAGTGAGCGTGAAGAAGTTATGAAATAATTGGAAATACGATCCAAGTCATTTTAGAGTAGGAAAACTAGAAACTTCTGAAGAATGAACAATAAAGCCATATTATTTAAATTTTGATAATATGCCGGATAATGAATCGTTAAAAGATAAAATTATTGAATTGTGTACGAGCCGTTTTCTTAAAATGCAGTGTGAAAGCAAAACTCTAGAACAATATTGATGCTGTGCAATGAATAAGTTTCCAAGACTTTGTGAAAAAGCACTAAGTATGCTGAGCTCATCCCAGTCGCGACAACTTACTTGTGCGAGTCTGGATTTAGTACTCTTTTGTTAATCAAAAAAAAGTCAAGAAACAGCTTGAATACACAGGCAGGCATGCGAATTGCTATCAGCAACAAAGTGCCACGTTTTGAGAAAGTCTTGTGAATTAAACAGGAACACAAGAGTCATTATTTTTTAAGTGAATTTAGAATTAAATTCTTAATCTTTTCAAAATAATATTGCATAATTAGATATTTAATTTTTCGTTAAATACCTTGTGAGTGTTTGCCATACAACGTGTCATTAGGTACTTTTTCATTAAAAATATAGGATTAGTTTTTTAACTTTGATTACGTAAGTTTTTTTATTGAACGTAGACTTGATCCTTTTTTTGTTTGATTAAAAGATTTTTTAATTAGTTTAAAGATAGGGTAGGTAGAATAATAAGTGATTAGCTCAAAACTCACTTGTTTGACCTTCAGAAAACGTATATCGTTGCAGAATGGAGAGTGACTTTTCTAGTTTTTTACCTTGAAAAAATAAATGAAGCTTGATACAGTTTGTTGTATTTGTTAATTTCAAAATATTTAATTTTTGTTAATATAGACACCTACACTACAAAAAACAAATTATATACAAACCTTTATCGTTCTATTAAAAACTATTCTTAAATAAATAATTGCATGTACTGCAAGGGGTGCTAGAACAAATTAAGTTATTTTAGGGGTGCGGGGCATCAAAAAAGTTGGGAACTACTGCTATAAGTGCAGAGAATTAAATTGATACAGATTCGATTTTTTTTTTACAGTGCGAGAAATACATACCACCTCTCAGCTCTAAAGTAGCTATTCATTAGAACTCGCAAATCGAAAATATGCAAACAACGAGATGTGTATTATTGGGAAGTATCAAGTTAAAACAATACAAAGCACGGGCGACTTCAAAGTTTTAGCCGAATTTGTAGAACTACTAGTGGCAAAAATTTCAATGCTTCATATACGTACAACTTTAATTGTAAAACTTTTAAAACTAGTATAGGTGTTGGAGTATGCGTTTAAGTAAGAGTTAAAAAATTGGGTATAAAATAACTAGAAATATTAAATGTTATAGAATAAACTCACTTGAACGTACCGAAAAAAAAAAACTGCATGTATATAAAGCAGCTATAATTCGGCTAACACTTTAAGTTTAAAGCCTCCCAAAAACACAAGTAGTGTTTTTTTATTATTGTGTATACTATACATTAGGGTGCATCTGTTGCCCCGACCTTGGAACTTTGCTTAGTAAAATTTTTTGACGTTGGGAATTTACATAAATATCAGCACAAAAAGTTATCTTCTTAGCTTTAAGCCTGCTGAAGGAAATTACTTTTGAAAATTTTGCTTTATATCAGTATATTTTAAAAGGGGAAAAAGACTATTTCACTAAAAGTTTATTTTCTCCTACGTTTTTTGAGATAATTATTTAAAACGGTTAGGAAATGTTCCTTTCCATATATAGAAAACTCAGTATAAGAAAAATTAAAAATATACTTAACAATAAAAAAGTTATTTAAAAAAATAAAACTGATTTTTTTTTCCATATTTTTGCATAAGGTTTTTATTTTTTTTAACCTTTGTTGATTTAGAATCTATAACAATTAAATAAAAGGTTAAATGCTAATGATGTAGGTAATATAACACATGATGTAACAAACTCAGAAAACGTGTATCGTTGCAAGGGGTAGAGTGTGAGACTGATTTTTTTTATCGTAAAAAGAAGTCCTTAATTTTTTACTAAATAAATTACATATAGAATACTTTATTTAAAAGAGCTAATAGAATTTTATAGTGTTTATTAAATAAGTTATACTTAAGTATTTTTTTAATTCAAAAAAAAACCATTGTAGTTAAAATACTATTGTTATATAATTTTAAGCTTAGCTATTATGTTTTTTATCATGTTTTTTAAAGTAAATACTTTAAAATAAAAATTTTCATTTCTTTCAACAAAATATATACTAAATCTATAAAATTTATCAGTATAGTAAAATGTGTTACAAACAAATCAAGTACGAATTTGGCTTTTACAAACAAAGCGGGAGATTTACTTTATCGTCGGCAGGTGGTGCCTTTCTACGAGAAAAAGAAACTAACTAAATTAAAAATGATAGCACTACTTCAGAAGAATACTTTTATTCATACAATGGTATAGGTTATTTTAAAATTAAGTAGAAAGTTATACTATGTTAGAATTAAGCAATAACTTAAATTAAAGGCAAACCATACCATATACTAACAACTTTAAATAATTAATTATATTGAATATTAATGAAAACTAATAATTGCTGACAAATAGTTAGTATTTCATTTAATTTTTAAACTTTCTATAAAGTTTTAGTAAGTATTTAACAAAACTTAAAATATTTTAATTCAAACTCGTCTTTAATAAATTTTGTTATGCCTAAAACACCTTACATACAATTTAAAAATAAATCAAGTACTTTTTGTTTCAAGCATGCTAGGTTTAGTATTATTCATCTAGCTTAAGTTGTATATTAAACGAAAAACAAAATACGCTATGGTTTGGTCCCAAGGACCTGCTGTACAAAAAACCTTTCGGTGTTCTAAGTTTGTAAGTTTTGAAAATAACAGCAGAAAATAAGACTAATGATTTGCTCATAAGTATTAAAAAGTTAATGCAAGTTAAAGGAAAAGTTTTGAATTAATTAAAGAAGACTTTGCATGGAACATTATAATAGTAATTTTTTTTATCTATAAAACAATATATATATAAGTAAATTCATATTAATAAGAATTTTAATTTATATTAAGTATAAGCTTTGTTGTAAAAACACTTCAAAAAGCTAACAAAATTCATTAAAATAATTTAATGCTGCTGTTTTTTTTTTGGTTTTAACCAGTTATGTGCAAAATTAGTTTAAAATAAAATACTATTGTTTAAAAGTTGTTTTTCTTACAACTAAAAAAATATAGATGGTTTAATTGTAAAATGAATGGTACAAGTTCTTTTTACAAACATCCATCATTGGATGTGGTTGCTAGGCAACAACAACCTTGCTACTTACCAACTGAACAAGCTCAGCAGCCACCTTCTTACAACCAAACTCAACATTTTAGCGGTAATAGCTTAGAAATTAATATTAAAACGTTTCAAACTTGTGTAACAAAAGATAATAAGTATTCTAACAGTAATTATAAAAATTCAATAGGTATACATTTAGAGCTAAAAAAATCATAACTAAGCTTAGGGTTGCCACTTTGCCTGGAAAACAGGAGTTTGACAATTTAGGCAAAAAAAACCTGGATATTTAAAATTTTCACATGTTCAGTAGTAAAATTTCGATTTGACTCAAAAAATCTATCATATTAATAAAAAAAATTTGTCATTCTCAAATTATTTTTTTATTAAAAAACATATTTAAAGTAGCTTTTCAATGTATTTAGAGTATTTAAAAAATTTTCTTACCTTATATTTAACTTTAAACTAAAAGTAGATTCAAAAATGTGTACTTTAAAAAACCTGGAAAAAATTTAGAAAAAACGGGTGGTAACCCTGTAAGCTGTAGACAAAATTTGTAGTTTTTTTATATCAAAAACATTGTAGAATCAGTTAAAAGATTATATGCATACCCAACACTTTTTTATGATTGCTATTTGTTTTTATTCTCAAACTTAAATGCAACTATTTTTAAATATAAATTTTTTTAATGTTTTTACAGTTTTACTTAACAGCACTAGTGGTAATTTTTTTAATGTTAAGTAAATTTCTGTCAGTTTAAAGTTTTTTATAGATTTAGACGTGTTATATTAGGGATACTAACTAGTTAAGTGTTAAATATTTTTTACTTATGTTTTATGAAAATTTTTGAACTTTAATTTATTTATTTTTGTAAATATTAGATTTATTAATTTAGGAGAGAAATTGTATTATTGCAATGTTACGTTTTTTGAAAGTAGTAAAATTTTATTAGTCAAACAAAATTTTTACTTTAAAAAGTTTTTAATATACTTAATATGTTGTACTTTGATTTAATTAGTTTAATTTTATTTAAACACTAAAACTTTATATCTAGGATACCCGTACTCACATCAGGGTCATGCTGGATTGCAATCTAGTGTTTCTAATAACACTCAGTCAATTAACTTTGAAACCAATCACAATTCTTACTATAAAATACAATCTAATTCCCATACAACAAATCACAATGGCATAAATGTTCAAAGCAAACAAGTGCTGATGCCAGAAAACACAAAGCAAAGTCAAGTTCATTTAATTAATTCTGGAAAAAAACAAATAAAAATTGAAAACAAAAGGTCTAAAGCAGAAAAAAAGAAATCAAAGTCATATGAAAATGATAATGACGATGTAAATCCTTGTTTTCCTGAATGTTCACAGAGCTCACAAAATCGACTTTTTACCTGTCCAAAGTGCTCAAAAGTAAGTTTTGTTACTAAAGTTTTGACATTTTTCACATCTAACTTAAAAAAAAGTATTTATCATCTAATCTACAAAATAGTTTTATAAGTATCTAACACTAGGTTTATGATTCGTACTCATTTTGAAATACTAAACTTAGCTTTAAAACTAAGTATAAAAGTGGAATATTATTTTATTAACAAACAATTATCTAAAAAAGTAACAATGTATAAAAATATTTAGTTGAAAATATTTTACAATTCTCCTTTATAATATTGTTGTAAAAGAAAATATATTTCTTAAAGACATTCAAACGAGGTGACCATTTAAAACGACATCTTCTGTCAGTGCATGATAAAGAGCATCCATACCAATGTGGAGATTGCCAGAAAGGATTTCCATCAGTTGGTAAGATCCTTCATCATTCAAACGCTTCTCATGCTTGTAAAGACTCGACCAGTTTTTTTTGTGCAAGGTTTGTGCAAAACAAGAACATAAATTGACAAGCTGCAAATATATCTTCATAAGTTCATTTACTGATAAGAAGTTATTTCTAAATTTAATTATACAAATGTAATTCTCGATAATTTCAGTTTTGTTAATACAATTTTAATTTTTATGTAAATTTGAGTTTTAAGATATTATATAATATGTGTTCTTATACTAAAATCTTGTAAAACTTGACGTCGAAATTAATATAATACAAAATTTGTACTTTTATGTTCATTAAAGATGTATGTAAATTTCGCTTTATGTTTAAATAAGCTTTTGAATAGCTAACATTTTTTGCAGTTAATTAACAAATGTAGCAGCTTTGTAATTTGAGTGCCTATCTTTAAGTTAAACTAATCATCTAAATAATAAGCGATTGCTTCCTGTATGTAATGTGATAAGTAAAAAAAAATTAACTTTCAAAAAGTACTAAAACACGTTAAACTTTTTTTCTAAAAAAAAAAATCAAATGCAGTAACAATATTAAAAGTAATTTTATATTTAAATAAAAACTATAATAATGTTGATATGTTGTACATATAATCTAAAGTAAGTTACATAAAGTCTGATCGCTAAGTTTAAAGTGAACAACAAGCTTATTGTAGTTTTGATATTTTAAAGTTGTTATGAATTAAAGTAGAAAATTATTAACTTGTTGATTTGAAGGTGCCAGAAGCGTTTTGGTGACATTGGGCAGCTTGAAAAGCATGCACAAACGCATCATCTCGAAGAAGACGCCAAGTACATGTGTGAGATCAATAATTTAAGCAAAACTTTTTCGTGCAGCAAATGCAAGCGGACATCAATGCTCCGTGAAAACAACAAAAAGAAAGAACAACAGGCAAACGTTAAGACCAACTCTCAGCATGGATATAAAAACAATAGGTTACTTTTATTTAATTGTTTATTAATTTACATTATTATGAATAATGTCTATACAGAAACCAAGTAAAAGTTAAAGTTTAACACAGTTTAAATAAACATACATTTGTTTTTCTAAAATTTTATGCAACATGCTTCAGGATAAAACTTAACACTGCTTCGATAAACAAAATTACAAAAGTACACTTAAATTTAAAAATATATGCTTATTTTTTTGTTATATTTCATTCTTTAAGAGTTTTTCGTAGACTCTTACTCATTTATAATGTAAAAAATTGTATAAATCTTACTAATAGTATTTGTAAATAAATCCTTAAGTTGTACTTTAAAACTGAAAACTGCTTATATTATTGATTAAATATAACTTGTATATTGAAAAATAGTTTCGAAAATAATTTTTTGCGCGAATTATTTTATACAAGTCATTATTTAATAATCTAAAAACTTAAATATAAGAGTTGTAAAATGTAGTTTAGTTGTTATAAAAATGTTTACTATTGGCTGTTCTATAATCAGCTTAAACCTTTCTTAAAATAAAAGTATGGTAAACTTCAAACAAGTTATTATGTTTATGTGTTTTTTTTTTTTTTGTGAATTAATTTAGGTCAAATAATAAGTTTGTTAATTCGGGTCGCTAAAAAAGATTTAAACGTTAAAACCATAAAGTATATTTGTACTTGTTTGTATGCGTAGTTATTATTTTTAAACCGTATATAGATTAGTTTTCACATACTTTCAAAAATGTATAAAATATTTTTCTGTAAAAATAAATAGTTTCAAAATGTGCCTTCTAAGTTTAGAAATGTATACATGACAAATAACTTTAGGTTATACAGTTATAATTGCTTCTAATTCTAATAATGCTTCATTTGCTATTTAAATTTTGTATAGTCTATAGTTTTTGTTTATAATAATTAAAATATAAAGACTTTATAAATTACTAACCTAATTAGATTTTTTGGATGCTATTTGAAAAACTATTTTAATGAAAAAAAATTCTACACCTTGATTATAAATCCAAAATCATTTTTATATCATTGTAACAAAAAGTTAGTTTTTGCTTTTCTAAATTTATTTTTTGTTTAAATTTTTATTATACTCCTCAAAAATTAAAACAATATGATAATAACTTGTAGTAATTTTGAGTTCATAATCATTTATTTAGAGAAGAATCAATACTTTTAATGGTATTCTTTTGAGCCGTTTTCATCAGATGCTTCAAAAAATGTTTTAAAAGTTCAGCCTCGAGTCAAGCTGCCTGCATAATAGCTTAAGGCAAAACAAGCACTACGCAGCTGTATTGATTTTTAAATTAGTTTTTCAATTACTTAGAAAAAGTTGCATTATTTAAAAGCCATTAGTTTTCACTGTAAAAGATTTTTTGAAACCTATAAATATTTCATTTTAATTTAATTTAAATTTATTAATAACTAAAAATTATTAAAAACAACTTTTTTCCACTTAAAAAAAACTACAACAGTCAAGTAAAAATATCAAAAGCTTGCTAAAAAATAAATAAAGTTTGTCATTCTTAAAGCTTAAATAAAATAAGTAAAGAATATATTTTTGATGAAAATATTTAATACCAAGGCCATTGTTAAATTTACTTTATATTTGAGTAATATACTGGTGTTTATAATTATAAAAAATACTTTAAAATAAATAAAAAAAGTTTCAGAATCCTAAGCTAAAGACCTTTTTATTATTACAAAAAGCTTAATAAGAACTAAATGGCGCCATATAGCTCACTAGTAAAATTGCACACTTGAACATTGACGTCAAACTTTAATGTAGTTAACCACTAAAAATATTTGTTTAACTAAACTATTTTGATTATTTGAATTGGTTATTTTGTAAATTACTTTCTTTACTTTCAGTCCAAAATAAATGAAATATGTACTTTAATATTAAAAAAAAGGTTAAAGGTATTTTCAGATATAATAATAAATATGTTTAAAGTTTCCGTTTCTCTTTTCTTTTCCTGCCTGCATTTTATACCGTCAGACAGCCATTTCTGAACTTTACGCGCCAAAAATCAAGATAATAGAAAAACGGATTTAGGTCACGCGAGCTCGTAGAGGTTTGAGAGCGGTCTGTGTTACTTATTAATCTCTGCCATCATCGTGCTGCTGTCTGTTGCATGGCACGTGGAAATCTTATTCTTCAAGCGCAACATCGAACCTAAGCACCAGCCTTGTGTTTCTTTTCCAAATCTTCCCTATCTTTAAACGATCGGCTGGCTTTGGTGGACATAAAGGCCGGCGGGCGTGTGTGGTCGACCTTATTTGCATTTCATGGTTTCCTCTCATTTGTACATGTCGAAAGTAATCTACACGGCAACGCTTATTGGAACCGCCGCCGCCAATTTTGTCTTTCCCAAGTTTCATTCATAAACTCAGCCGCCGCAAGCTTGCAGTAAAGCTGCTGGCAATCAAAATAGAGGGAAAGCAAATTAAGGGAGTAAATGAAGTTTTGCCGGCGTGCCGTGTCAATTGACAAGTATTTAGATTTGAAGAATCTTTACTCCTCTTTTGTTTAGAGAAAACATTGAAAGCGTGCCTTAGTAATTGATCATACACGACTTTTGTAGCGTGACAAAACAGGTGAATGTGAAAACCAACTAATGATGTGCAAACACTTTTCGAAGTTGTGATTGACAACATACTTAGGTTGTACACAAAACTATTTTAAAAAGTAAATTATTTGTGGTAACACGCAAAACAGGTACAAACAAAGCACATGCTTTTTATTTACTTAAAACTTTTTTCTATGTTGAGTTTATTTCTTTCTAGCCGTTTTCCCTAAAGACATTATCTATGCAGTAAAATAGAATTAGTTCTCTTTTTGCGTCTTTCGTTTTTTCTTTTAGTAGAAATAATAAAACACTAAAACTTTAATTTGTGCTAACTACTCTAACTTCATTTTGTTTTATCATCTGTATTCAAATTCAGTTTCTTTAAACCTCTTGAGTACTTAATTGACGCAAAAAGGGTTTCCCGAGAACTGCATGTATTTGGTTTTAAGGAGGTAAAAAGAAAGCCTCTTAATGCATGAATTATTTATTAAATATTTTGTTACTGGTGCTTTTTCCTTGCAGTGGCTTTGCTGTTACTTTATAATTTCTTTGAAAGTTTTATTTGTGAGTAAAAAAACATAAGGAAAAAAGTTTAACTTGCACTTCATTCTTAAAAAGCGAAGTTAAAGCAAAGTACTAACTAAAAATTATTTTGATATATTTTTGTTGTAGAAAAAAAAAATAAGTTCTGAAGAAGTTCTGAAGTAAGTACTACAATAATATTCTGTTGATGACGAAACAATTATCGGAAGCTTGTTTTAGTTGAGTATTTTAGCCTTTTATAAATATGTTTCATTAGCTATTTTATTTGCAGTGATCAAAGCGAGTTTCAGCGAAAGTCAAAAATGAATTCTAATGAGGAAAATAGAGGTTTTTTTTTGTGTTATATTGATATATACACCGTCTTTAAATTTATAATTATCAAAATTTTTATAAGAAATCCATAATTTTTTTGTGCATTTTCGAAAAGTTTTAAGCAAATTGCTTAAAGCATAAATAATAGATCTTAAGTTTTTTTTTGCTTTGTTCAATTACAAAATATTATCCATGAGTAGTATACTAAAAAATATATATAGTTATACAAATAGATTTAAATGCAAACTTTTGAAGTAAAGTTTTTTGTTAGTTTCACTTTAAAATTATTTATACAAAAACAACTTACTTAACTTTAATTTAATTTAAGTTCTTATTGACTAAGCTTAATATTTTCTTGAGTTTTGCCGTCTAGTTTAACATAGTAGTAGTTCTTTATCTAACAATATGAGTTTTAAAACTTTGCGTTGATTGTAAGTCCAAGTTTTTTTAAGAATTTAACAAACTTTTGTGTAGAAAAAGGTATTGCTTTGTTTTAATGCTCGGTAGTAGATACTTATACTATGAAACTTAATTGTATATTTTTACATATGCTTATCGACTATTATAGATCAAATTATCTAGTTAACAATTTAATGAATTTAGTTTTATACAAAAAATGTAACTGTTTTTCTACTTTAAATTTCAGCTTACAATGGTTACAACTACGGTGTGCATCATGCTAACATGGACTGCAACGGTATACCACCAAAAGCAAATCCACATTTTATGGCTCCGCCTTTACCAGCTCATAACCATCATAACTTGCACCGCGGTTTTCCTACGATGCCCATTAATCATCAGTCTAATGCAACGCATCATTTGGGACATCCTGCGTACCAGCATCATCTAAATAATTTACCTAGTATGTATTATAATAATGGTCATATGCGACCAAACCAAATTATAAATAGACAAAGACAAATGAGACATAATTTTCAACCTCCATCTGCTGTTAACGGTACTCAAGAAACTACGCAACCTAAATATAATATTCACATTTCTGACAGTTCTAAAAGTAGTTCAAAAACTGATTTAGATGAAAATGCTGTTGATTCAAGCTTAAACCAAGAGGATGTATTTAACTCGTCAATAACGAGTTCTGTTAAAGCTAAATATATAGTAGAGACATCAATGAAAACTTCTGCTATAAGCTCACCAGAATTAAAAGAACGGGTTCGTTCGGGAATTCTTAATAGACACCAGCACCAAGCATCGCCATTACTAAAAGCCGAGCTTTTAAATAGCCCTAAGCCAGCAAATTTAAATCCTAAATCTATTTATAAAGTAGATTGTGAGAAAAAGTTAGTAAAAGAAATAGAACTAGAAACAACTCAAAATGAAAAATGTATAAATGGTAATTATTCTGTAACTGCTAACAAAAATAACAACAATAATCCATCAGGAAGGAAAAATGACGTACAAATAAACTCTCGCGGACATACTAAACATGATTTTCTAACTCAACAAAATAGTTTAGCAAATAGGCAACCTTTAACAAGTTGTTTTAACAAAAATATCTTAATTCAACAAAATATGTTTAGCGAGGAAAAATTATCTGATGTGATAGGATGTTCATTACGAATAGCTTGGGATGTGAATGATGATTATAATTTTCACTCAGAGCTACACAATGCTGACAACGAAGATATGGATACTAATGAGTGCACTGAACACTATTCCTCAAATGGAATGAGTTCTCTAAAAACTTACGGTGGCTTCTCACCGTACAATCGTCCACATACACAACTTATCTCTTACCAATCTAGTAACTATTCTAATTCCTTTAACAACACTAAAATATCTACCACTAAATTGTTTATTAATAATCAAGATGTATTAGCCACCCGACCAGTACTAAACTCATTTATACAAAGTCAAGAATCGCAAAAGGCTGCTACAAATACAAATGATAAAGGGTTTTGGTCATCTTTAAAAAAAAAAAACTTTCAAAGTAGTACAGTAGAACCGGTTAGAGTAAAGCGTAGATACAAAAAACGAAAACACGACCACTCTTTTTCCACAGATGATATTGAATTGGAAATGATACCTTGTCCTGTTTGTGGAGTTGTTTTCGAGGTTATTTTTCATTCATTAAATATAACATTAATTAACTATTTTTCAAATAGTTGTACTGATTTAGTATTTTTGAAAGATTTATAAACAAAAAATAATAATTAACTTTAAAACAATAGAAACTAGAAATGATGGGACACATAGAATCAACACATTTAGTTCATGACCCGAATAAATGCTGCATTTGTGGTAAAACGTTTGCTCAAGCTGGAAATGCCAAACGTCATGTCCGTCTCGTACACTTGCATCAAAGACCATATGAATGCAAATACTGTTACGTTAAGTTTGACAGGTACTTAAAATGATTGAAAAACTAAAAGAATTATGTATCTTTGTATATGTATAGTATATCATTCTGTTTTTATACAAAAAAAAATAAAACTAATTAAAACATTGAGCTGTAACTTTAAGTACTTATAAAAATGTTTTTGAGCAAGTTGTTAATAAATAAATTTTGAAGTAGATAATATTTCAGAAAGTAAGATCAAACAAAAAAAATAGTAAAAAAAAAGTTTTTCAAACAACTTCCATAAAAAAAAGTGTTTATGGTAATTTCATAAAAACCAAAACTATTGATAATTATTAATTATATAATTCTTACTTTTATTATAAGTTTCAGCTTTTATTTACTGTTACCCTATAAATAATATGTAAAACAGTTGCAAATTTAAGTTACACCTTTTTTTTTTAAATTTTTAATCATACAAATTTTTTAGAGTTCAAAATGTACAATAGTTTAAAAGTTTTATTTTTGAAAAGTGTGTAAGTTTTCAAAACAAAAGTAAAAATATATAGGAACTTCGAAGTTTTAAGTTATCAAAAGTTAACCCCTTGAAAAAGATAAAGATCGATTTTCGAAAATCCCAAATGTTGATTAAAATATGTTTGTAATTTCTTTTAAACTTTATTGCGCTTTTTAAATTTATTTGAACAGTTTCAGTTCTAATCTAGTATTATGTTACTTAGACTACAAACATTAACTACCTTATGATGAATTATTTAAGAAGTTTGAAGCAACGTTTATTAAAAGTTTAGGGTTTTCCTGTTTTAAACCGGTATAAACGTTAGAGAGCTTTTAAACTAAAAACTAATTAATTTAAGTATTTGATTACACATAAACATTTAAATATTTATTATCAGACAAAATTTAGTAAAGGAAAAAAGAATAAAACCTAGAAAATGTTAAAGAAAACGTCCAAGTTAAGTTCTTAATTAAAGAAATGTAAAACTCACTAAAATAAGCTTCAAACAAAAACTAAGTAAAGTTTTCCATATGCTCTCTTTTCTACGGACAGTTTTAATCGATATTACGTTGTATTTATCCTTTTATTGCTCAAACTCCGTATGTTATAGAAAAGTAAAAAGTTTTTATTAGCTTTTATAAAAAATGCATTAAGGTTTAAAAAAATTGGTGACAACATTTTGGTTTATATAAAGCAGTATAAAACTATATCATAGTTTTACAAATATGTTTTATTTTGTAAGTCAGTCTAATTTAACAAGCAAAAGTTATTTTTTTATAAATGATTACTTAACAAATTTTTAAAACATAAATAATATTAATACTCTTTTAACTAACCTAAAGCATAAATACTTTAAAAAAAACATTAGTTGAAAAATTACAATGTATAACTTATTTCTAGGCCTCAGTATTTAGACAAGCACATAGCCCAACAGCATCAAGATCGTGTACACCTTAAAAAACCTGTTAAATGCCCTGTTTGCTTACAGGACTTTATATCGGCAACCCAGCTCCGTCGTCACTTTAGTAAAAAGCACATGTCGGCTCAGATAAAGTTGAAGGATAGGACAAAATATGACGAGTATGTAATGGTGTATAAAAGCTTATGTACTAATACACCAACTAAAAAAGAGCTCGTCAACGACAGAAGCTCTATTGATTCAGTTATATTAGAAAATAGAGTAAACACTTCAATTAAACATTACTTGGTACGTTTAATAAAGAAAATTGATTTTACCTAACATTTGTAAAATATGATATGCTTGCTATTTTACTGCTATTTTATAAGTGTAATTTAAAAAATGAAGCAGATTCAAAATATAGATATTGTTTACGTTTTTAGAAACTTATTTATTTTTTAATATTTAATAAATTTTAAAAATGTATGCTTTGTGTAATAAACTTTTTTTCACGCTGCTAGAACACCATATGTTTGACGTGCCACCATGCACAGCACTAACAACATGTGCCCACAAATACAGCATATGGTTTTTATTTTCATTAAAAACTAATTTTATAATAAAAAGTGTTTGTGGTTTTACTTTATTTATAAATGAAGTGAGTTAGTTTCATATACTTTTAGATTAAGAGAAAGAGTAACTTATATAAAATATTGCTTGTTCTACTTAAATTAAAATTAAGCTTAAGTTTTAAAGTTGCTATGATATATGAAAAATTGTATTAAAAGTTAGCTGGTAGTCTGTCCTTTTTTTAGAGAAGAAGCAGACAGTAAGTGGTAATTTGAATAACAAAGTTTTGGTTACAAAAGCATTAAAAAAACTGTCTCAATTCTTAAAACAAAACACTTAAAAAGAAATTATTGAAAATAAGTATATATATATATATTTATTTTGTTAATACTGACTTGTTAGTTATATAATTTTTTGAAGTTCAAAATTGTTATTCAAAGTCAGTCAATAAAAAAATACTTAAGTTAAACTCCTACTAAAGTTGTTAAGTATAAGTTTAGTTATGGCATTAATCTCTTTAATATTTTTCAAAAAATAATGAAACCTTCTAGGAATACAGTCACAGTATAGTCATTTTTAATTTATAATTCTATATAAAGCTAAAAAAAACTATATAAAGTTGTTTCTAGGTTTTAGTATTTTTACCTTGCCTATAATTATGCTTTAAAACTATAACTATGTAAGTTTTGGAAAATTATTTCTTTAAAATGACCTAAAAATGAATATTCGATACGTAACACAATTTACAGAACTTAGTATAAGTTTATTTACAAGTGATGTGAAGATATAAGGAATAAATAGAAAAAAAATTTAGGATAACGAATGTGAGCAGCAATCATCAAAAATCAGCTTCATTAGTGGTCAAGTTGGAAAATGTCAAAACGATATAACTCCATCTAAAAATATTACTTCAACGCCGGCAAAGGAGCATCAATCATCACTTGCTGGGTCAGAACAATTAAGTATTCGTTGCCACCATCAGAACAAGCGTAAAAAAAGTTTTTTCACAGGTTTTAAGTATCGTGCTTGGGGTAACAGATTTAAATTATTGCAAAGGTCTGACCACGGCCATTTTTCTCAAAATAGAGGGTTGCTTCCATTCAAAAATTCGGTCTTAAATCGTTTTTACCGCTTGTCATACTTGATCAGCTGTCTTCGTCTATCAGGAAAACTACCTAAGCTGAAAAAGGCAAAAGCTGAATTTAAAGGCAAAGTCGGAAACAATAAAACGGTTGGATTTTGTATTTTGTGCGGTTTTCAATATTCTTCCTTTTCGCAACTACGTATTCATGTGAAAACTCGCCATGCTGTGCTTAAAACTAAAACAACTCGCAGTAAATATTTTTTCCTAAAGTAGTACTGTGCTTTTATTAACTTTGTGTAGTTTCGACTAAAATTTAGATTTTTTTTTCATTTCTAATACTATTTCCATCTTAAAAGCTTTTTTTTTTTTTTAATTTTAGCAAATTTATTAATTATCAAAAATTCAAATATATTTCTAAAATTTAAAGTAGTAAAAGATTGAAAAAAAAAACCTATAAAATGTAACTTTGTGTCTGTCACTTAACTGCAAATGCTGCGTTGCTTTTCTTCGTACGGTTTTATAACGCTGCTTCTGTTTGATGAGTTGCGGCTGAACTTCGGTAATGTCGTTATTAGACCCTCAGGGAAAAAATGTATTTCTCGATAGTGCACAAAATTTTGTACATTTATACCCTTAGTGCTGTTATTACTTTCAACTTTTTTCAGTTGCACTAGTTCATATTTCGTTTACCTTTTGTAAGAACCTCTTTGTCAAGTGGTCTACCTAAACATATAAATTTGAAAACACATTAGTCATGTCAAGATTTTTAGCCACAATCATTGTTTTTTTACTATGGTTGTTCAATGAAGCATCCAAAAAATTATGTCGAACTTTATTCGAGTAACTGAATCGATTTTCTTTACCAATTATTTTTATCATTATGCTGAAAAATCGTCATTTATCGTTTACTATTATATACGCTCGATAGCTTGTATTTTTATTTTAGAAATTATATTTTTAACAGGCTTTAAACAAAAACTACATAAGAAGCAAAATAAGTCAGTAGCTTTTATGTACCATTGGGTTTATAACAACTCTATTAGTTTTTGTTGATGCGAAACAAAGCTGTTTCTTTTTTATCGATGAACTTATACACCGTTGAATTGGGTGGCCGCTTTTAAATGAAAATGCGCGTTTTTTTTTTTTGAATAATTTTCCCTTGTACGCAAAGTTTTTTTAAGATTTTTTTCTTAGTTTTTATCAAAACTGTTTGATGCGCAACGGTTATTAATTTATGAACTTTTACTATGATAATGTAAATTTTAGGTCTTTTAATTTCCATTAGTACTACATGAAATGTTATCAGTATTAGTTAAAAAAGTTTATGAGTTTATTCGAGCTAAACTCAACCACAAAAAGTATTTACATGTATACAATTTTATAAAGATTATTTATAAATCGTTTATCCAAAGAAAGTTTATGCAACCAGCCTTATTGTGTATTTTTTAGTATGAACATTTAAAACTATACAATATACTATAGTAATTAAAATGTTATTTATTTTATAAATTTATTTAGATAAACTGTTAAGTAAGTAAACTAACTTAGTAAATTAACACAAAACTTTTTTTTTAACTTTTTCTAACAATCTGGAATAAAAGTTGTATGTTTTATTTTTAGTAGAACTGATAAATAATTTCTTTAAAGTTTAAATTTTGAATATATAGTTTTACTAAAGTTGATAACTTTTGCAGCCACTTTGTCTTGTGAAATTTTAAAGCAATTAAGTATTAAAGAAAACCATTTCATCAAGCGGTTTTTTAAGTTATCGTTCATCTAAAAATCACACTTGAGTTTCTTTGCACATTTATACACATGACGTCATAATACGGCTGACTACGTTATTTAATTTTATTGCTTTTACATTATTTTAGTCCGATTGCTAAAGCTTCTCCAAGTCAAACAAAACTTTCTCTGCGCAAAAGCTTTCGTATTTCTTTTCATTGTCCTAACGTGAATCTCTAGCACGCTACGCTTCGTTTAACACTAAAAGGCTTTTGTTTGATGAGCGTTTCCACTCTTTCTCTTTTTGTTTGTGCAGAGGAGATGTAAGCCCATGACTGAGTGCTAACAACTTTACACCAAACATTCAACCAAAATTACATTTGTGAATATTTTAATAAGTTTTCTTGCGCTCACTTTTGATATGTCATATTTAGTTTGCCTGTCACCAAGCGTCGTTTTAATTAGTTCCGATTACTTTAGAAAATAGCTTGATATTGTATAAAATTTTATTAAATTGTTATTTACTACTGCGTACTTGATTAGTAATTAATCTTTGTCTCTGTTTAAATCGTAACTACAATAAACTTTTGCATCTTATAATGTCATTGTGTATACTTGTCTAAAGTGTTTGCTTTATTAAATTAACTGTAATATTTAAGTACATATCATAAATTGTTGTAACACTTTTTGGTTGTAAATAAACCATTGTTCTTACAAATTTAGTTTCAAAACTAAATTGAAGCCTGTCTTACAATTCTAGTTATTAACTTTGATAAACATGTTAAAGCATTCAAGAAAAAAAAATAATCATAAGCTTGTAAGTTTTGCAGCGTAAAGTTCTTAAAATACAAAATTACAGGGTGATATAACTTTTCTCAATTCTATTTGGCTAAGGTAAGCCGTTATGCTTATATTTTATTAGAAAAGTAAATTTTAATGAATTTTTCATCTAAATAGTTGTTCTAGTTCTGACTATAGAAAAATGAAACTTTTTTTCTACTGGTAACTTCCAACAACTAATTTCTGTAAATCCAATTAGTTTTCTTTTTGACTTGATGAGTTTTGAAATAAAACGTAGGTATGAAGTACAATAATAAATATAAGTACAACACTATTGGAAGTATTGTACAAAAATTTATGTGAGTAATTTGTTTTAAAGTTATAAATTAATTACTATGCAACTTGAATAAGTTTTGAAATAAAACGTAGGTATGAAGTACAATAATAAATATAAGTACAACACTATAGGAAGTATTGTACAAAAATTTATGTGAGTAATTTGCTTTAAAGTTATAAATTAATTACATGCACCTTGATTTATTTTAACTTTGATTATTAAAATTTAATAAAAATTCAGTTAGACCCTCTTTATAGTAATTCTGACTTAAACTTTAGTATATAACTTTTTTCAATCTTTTTAAGTATTACTTTGTATTTTATGATAGAAATATTAGAAGAAATAAAACAATTAAGTTCTATCCTAAACACAGCTTAAATATTCACAAGTAGCTATTTACATTAACTGAAATCAAAACTTTTTTTATTATTCTAAAATATAATTATATTATAAATAATAATAACAAAGTACTTCACAATTTATTCTAAGTTTAGCCTTACAACTTAGTTTTAACTTGTTAGGTATGCGTGAGCTAAACTTCAAGATTTTCTGTGAAGGTTTAAAGCAAGTATAAGTAGTACAAAAATCCTCATATATTAGTCCAATTGTGCTTCTAAAAAACTTTATTAAAATATCTAAAGTGTTAGCTTTATGAAAATAGTATTTAAGTATAAACACTTTTTGTAATCTATCAGTTTAAAATTAGTATCCCACTGGAGCTAAAATCTGTATTATACGCTTTTGAGTAAGTATTTTATTTCACTGCAGATTTTATACAAGTTTTACATCAAAAGTTTATAAAAAATAAATAAAGTTATCTTTAACACCAAAGTTTATTTTGTTAGTTCTTGATTATTTACCTTCCTAAACTTATACGATTTAAAGATATACTTGATTAATGTTCTAAAATAAGAGTGGGCAATATCAAAATTTTAACAAAACAGAAAACATACTGGCTCTTTATTTGATTTTCACTATATAAAATGATCACTTTATTACAACTTTGGTTTTAAGATTTTTTTTCATACTAAACATTTTTTAATTTACGCGGCACGAAAAGACTTCTTTTAATAAATCTGACCTGCGACTGATAAATCTAATTTTAGTTTAATTTTAACAGATGTAAATTTTTATTTAAATGACAACGAATTTTTAGATGTATATCAATATCTTATAAAAAATAAATAGATTTTTTGTCTAGTTAAATACAAATAACTAAAATGTATAAAAACTTGCAATGCGTTGGTTTTCAAAAAAGCAGTGGCCCTAAGTATTTAAAGTTTTGTAAAACTCAATACTCAAACATTTTTTTTAGTTAATGATAGATTTTAAACAAATGTTCATACAAAAAGTTTATTGTTATTACGAAAAAGTTTCAAACTTTCTTTTTTAAATATTATTACACCAATCAACTTGAAAAAAATAAAGTTATAGTGATAACTTTTTTATAAGCTAATTTAAAGTTTTTTTTTAATTTATAAGAAACTATTAACAAACTTTTAGACTATATTCTTTGGTAAAGATATAAAAGCTTAATAAAAACCAAGTATAAAAAAAGAATACATGAAACTAGTATACTGCAACGAAGTACATTAAAAATAAAGTTTAACACACTTAATGCGACTAGTCAATAAACATGTTATATAATTTTTGGTCTTCTTGGTTTGAAAAATGTGGAATGAAATTTAAAGTGAGAATTGCATTGAAACCTTCACTTAAATCTGGTTTCTCGAGTTTTTTGCGGTATGAATAAATAACCATAGGAGTTACTTTAGCATGATCACTTCCAATCAGTTCTCGAAACCTGTTCGAATAGATGCAATTATTGCAGTACTTAACTCTTTGAAATACAATATATCAGTGAGAACCTTAAATACAATCTAAAACGAAAATTTTCCAGTCAATTAAAAAAAAAGAATGTTAAAAAAATAAAGTTTTAAAATTTTAAGGGTAAATATTAAAAAATTGATAAAATATTTGGGACTTATTACAAATTGCTTGGTGTTTTGTTAAAGATTATTGTTTAGAGTATACCAAAAAAATTTCAAACTAAACATGTTGCATTTAAAAACCATACTTATTTTAATCTTTATAGCAAGTAGTACTTTTACTTTAAATAACCTTTTTTTACTTGTAAATCTTTTATCAAACTTTAGAAAAATCACCTCGTAATATTTGAAATTTAAATAATTTATCAGCTGAAGCTAAAATCTAGACAAAATTTTGAAATATTTTTAAGGGAAAACATGATAAGTTTATAGTTTTAAATATATTAAAAACTAACTTTATTAAAAGTATTAAACATCACTTTAACATTTTTTAACCTAACCTATTATTATGAAAAACATGATTTATATCAATGTCAAAGTAAAGGCATCTGCAACGTACGTTCGCTTCCATAGCTAAGGCTAAATACCTGAAAGTATTTTAGAAACTATAGCAATTTTTAGTATTTTAGTAATTTGTATTAAAATGTATGTAATTAGTCAAAAATGTGTAAAATAAATGTTAAAAAAAGGTTAAAACTGTTTTAAAAACATCTGGACTACTATTTTACTGATAATCCTTAGCAAAAAAATCAGAAAACTTAAATAGTTCAAATTCACAATCAAAACAAAATTTTAAGCTAACAATTTTCTAATCTTAGCTTGTGGATTTGTGTTGTCAATAACACAGCTTTTACCATTCAATAAAGCAGTTTTGCATTCTTTTATGCATTTTTCTTTACTTTTGAGCACATCCTTCAAAAAATTTTTTTAAATCTATTATATCATAAAAATATATATAATATTTAAGAAAGTAAGTAACTTGGTTTATAATTTCGTATCCAGCAGGTTTAAAATAATTTTTTGCAAATGATGACTTTCCAGCTGAAAAAGAACAAAAATTAAATATACTTTAAGATCACATAACAAGTAAAAGTTAAAAAAAACTAAATAGAGTTAAAGCACTTACATGCAGGATATCCAACCATTACAACAACTTCTTGCGTGCTAAGTACTACTTCTTTAAGCTTAATATCTCCAACTATTTCTTTTATTAATGGTTGGTTTGTTTTCAGTTTTTTCTAATCATATGTTAATAAACTTTAGAGCAAAAGTTTTCAAAATATATAATAAAAATCATATAAAGACTTATTTCATAAGAAAACTATTTCAACAATTTTATAACAAATAAAGTCGAAACTTACTTTTATTATACCTATCTTTAAGTAAAATAAAATAAAAGGGTTACTATTAGTTTTCTTTATTTAATACAATTTATGGTTTTAAAAAATGTGTCACATAGTCTTATAAAACATTTTTATAAACTTTTTTTTTTAATTACAGACTTTTTTTTAATTACAGACTTTTTTTTATTGTACGCTGAATTACTTTCACAACACAAAATGTATACACAAAACGTTTCCTTACAGGATCAAAATCCGGAAGTTTGTATTTTACTTGTTTTGCTCCCAAGAAATACTCTTCTGGAGTACTGAAAGGGCATCCAATGTTCATGGCAAACAATCTTTGTTTTCAACAATTAATTAAAATCTTAAGCTAAAACGCAAACTTCGATAAATATACATGTTTATTTGTAAAATCAAGCGAAAATAACTAAAATTATATATAATACTAGAAAATATATAAAATAATAACCGATGGTATCAAAAAAGTTTTAACTAATTATAACTGAGATGCATAAGTTTCTATTATTATACAATGATCAAATCTTGTTACTTGAAATCCTTCCTTACGTGGTGAAAACGCAATTAGGTTTAAATGGAGCTTTAATAGCAATTCGTTACGTATTTTTATAACACGAACCGCCTTCTAAACGGAATACTTAAAGATGCTACACCACACAAACGTAGTAAACGTGTTTAGTTGTCATTGCGGAAATAACTACTTTTGTCTCACATATCAACGTTTCATATCAGACGAGAGTAGCATGTAACTAAATAGCTAAAAAAGCTCAAAAATCCTAGTTGTGTTGAGAACTACATTGATAGTAAAAAATTTAAACATAAGTCACTCAATAAAAAAAAGTTTATTAATTAATTTCATTTAGCGCGTCATCAGAATAAGCTTGCTAAAAACTGATAAGAATATAGTGTAAATTTAGTTATATACAGTAACCTCTCGCATCTTTACGCACTCGAGACGTTACGCACTCTCGTTTAGTTACACATTTTAGAATTCTAAAAAATTCAAAAAATAAAAACCTACTAATAGGAGCCTATTGTACTCTGTGGCTTTGACATTTATAGCTTAGGTGTCTTAACACCTCTCCTTTTATACCTTAAAAAAAATTCTTCAAATTCTTATGCCATGAAATTTCATTCCTACTCAAAAATCCATTAATATATCTTTAATACAATTTGGCAAGGGTCAAGTTAAAAAAAAGTTGTAGTAACATAATCAATTTTTATTAAATGTTTTTCTTATATTTTACATTTTTGTTCAAAAGAAGAAATCTATTACAGCACCAAATGTATATTTTTGTAAAAGGCTATAGAATTAAATTTTAATATAGACACCACGCCACTTCTTAATTGTAAACAAATGCTTAATTACAATTGAATATTCTAAGTAGAATAAAATTTAAATGTTTAGTATCAAATAAGTCACATATTAATACAGAGAAATATAAAATCTACTTATTATCAAAAATGTTCTACAAATTATTTTGTATAAGTTTAAATCCTTTTTTTTATTAATGTTTAGTTTTATCTTTTGTTTTCATATTTAAAAATGAAGTAAGCAAATTGTTAAAAGTGGAAAAGTCCCCAGTCTGCTTTTAACTAGAAGCAATATAAAAAAAACAGCCATTATAATAAGTATATTTGGTACCTCTCGTATCTTTACGCACTTTTTCTGTGGACACAATATGCGTAAATAAGCGAGAGGTTACTGTACAATAATTTTTAAATGTTTAGCTAAAAATAGTTACGTCATGAAAAGTTAGGTTTAAAAATCTGTTTACAAGGTTTAAATTATAGTAAAGTTGTACTTTGCTGATTTGAAGTTATTTTCAAGACAAAATTGTTAAAATAAAACATTTAAGAAATTAAAAGTTTAGCTTGAAACTAAATTAAAAGGTACATTACAAAAAATGACAATAATAATACTAAAAACACGCTATTTATAAAGTTTTAAATTATAGAATTTTCTTTGTTTACAAGTTTTCGGCTCGCAAGTTCTAATCAACAATGATTCTAGAATGAGAGATAGTAAGAGTTGCTCGCTCTGGATAGAATTTTGAAGCTACTATCCAGATAGTTCTCAGCACAAGTAAGATAATTGAGGAGGTGTTCATGAATAGATGATTGTTCACCTTTGGCTTAACGTCGTCATTAAAGATAAACCTTTTCAGATTTTTCGTGACACGCTGCTCTCGTCTGACGTGGTAACGTTGAGATGTTCGACTTACGTAGCTATTTCCGCAATGACATTTAAACATGTATTCTACATTACTTAAATCATGGGTAGTTAGTTTATTCATAACTCTATCTAGAGCGAGAAACACCAACCATCAGTTCTAGAATCGTTGTAAATTAGAAATGTTCTAGAAACGAAAATGTCTAAACATTGAGATATGTACAACTATATAAACAGCAGGTTTTTAGTCCTCTTATTGTTGGTGGTTGTTGTAATATTTTGACTTTTAATTCAGCTTTAATTTTCTGTAATCTTAAACATAATTTTAAATCAGTAAAGAACTAATTAATCCGAAATTCAAACCTTTCAAGTACGCATGGTTGCCACTCATCAAGCTGAGAAAAATTTCCTGACTTTTTACTAAAATTTTCCTGACTTTTCTAAATCAGTTTTACTTATACAAATTGTTGACTTAGTTTAATAAATACTACCCAAACTATTTGATATAAAATCCTTAAACTAAAAATCAATTAAAAAAGAATATACTTAAGTAACTGTAAAAAAAAGACATCAAAAAGTAAACTATATCTCTGTTGTATAGAATATTTCCTCTTATCATTTACTATAAAATTTGTAACAAATAAATATACTCTTATTTACTTGAAAAAATTAAGTTACTCTACAAAAAATACAAACAATAAGTAAATTTAATCTTGGTATAAACCTCTCTTATAACTTAATTTATAAATTTAAACAACTTTGAAAAAATTATAAATACGTAAAGTATACACATTAACTTGTTACATAAAATACTTAACTAACTGCTTAGTTATAAACAACTCAATTATTTTCTTAAACAAAAAACACTTTGATTCTAAAATTATGCTAGATAAACTTTTGTGTATATATTAGTTTTACTATTGAAGTGTCTTAGCTACAGATCATCAATACTAAAAAGCTTACAAAATCTACTTGTTCAAGTAAGGTACTTGTTCAATATGTTAATAGAATTTTTTTGCAGTTTTATAAAGGATATTTTACTAATTTATACCAAGTGAAAGCATTGGAAATAAAATTAAATATTTTTGTAAATTTCTAGGAAAATTTTGGAATTTTCTCTGACTTTAAAGGACTTTTAATTAATTTTTACCATTTGAAGGCTTTGGAAAACAAGGAATTTTGTAAATTTAAACTGACAAAATCTGACTTTTTTTTAATTTTATCAAATTTCCTGACTTTTCCTGACTTTTTTTGAAACCCCCCATTTTTTCCTGACTTTTGTCATTTTCTTTAAATTTTTCCTGACTTTTCCTGATTTCCTGACCGAGTGGCAACCCTAAGTACGGCAAATACAGCCCGCGAGCATGTTTTCATTTTAATTAGGATGCGGCCCATTGTAGGTAATACTGTCGGCCAGCAAACATGCAAGTGTAGCCCGCGAGTTAGAAACCTCGAAACTTACACAAGATATTCTAGGTTTCAAAGCGTAGAGTAAAAAAGTTTTAGGTAAATTTCACGGGAAATTCGCAATTTACACTAGATAGTTCGGGTCAGTTATGAAGAGTAAAAACTAAAACTACAACTGTGGCGGGCGAATTAGTTTTACGAAACTTAGCCCGCGAACACTAAACGCCTGACTACCTTTGCTTTACACAGACTAATTACACTTCACTCTTCATGACGCAATTATTTATACTTAAAAAAAAAATTCTACTTAACTAAAACTTTTACTATACTAATACCAGTTTTTAGCAACTTTAATCTGTTGAGTGCTAAATGGAAACATTAAATAAACTTTTGTAACTTTCAAAATGAGCAATAAATATATAATTTTTCTTGTACAACATGAACATATTTATGATAAATTTTATTTATCTAGCAGTTTTATTTTGTAATTGATTTTGTTTATCTAAAATAAGCTAACAGCTTGTTTATTGAAACTTTAAAAATAGAGCTTACATTTAGAAGCTCGATACCTATAAACAAAATAAAAATAGGTCACCAACAGTAATTAATTAAAATATTACAGCATTAATCAATTATAGTGTAATACAAACCGTAATAAAATAATAACTTTTAATTTTCTCGAATTGTCCTAATATGTTAATCGTTCTTTTTTATTTCTAGTGATTTTTTAGATGATATAAACAAAAGGCAAAACTAAAGAACATTCGGTGCATAAAGTTTTTTGGATTATTTTGAAACGAATAAAACTTATACTTTATTAATAACTTAAACCAACCCAACTAACTATGATTCTACGATAAATTTAATATAAATTCTTTATAATTTATTCAAAAATTTTACCTATCAGAGCAACTGTGGTCCTTTTTTTTTCCAGGACCCCAACCCTTTAATCTTCCAGCTGCGTCCCCAACGTAGAAAAATTCTTTAACAGGTAGACCCCCATTGCCTTCATTAACTAACCACTCGTATGCGCCTGTGTTTGGCTTTCTGCTCAATCCTTTCTTCACAATCGCTAAAACCTAATAAATTATAATTTCAATTTAAATGCTTAACAAAAATCACTACTATATTAGAACAATATAAGAATAAAATAGTAATTTTTTACTTAAAGTTCATCAATAGTTATAAAATTATATTATTGTTTGCTATACATTGTATCTAAAACGAATTATTGCTTTAAAATTTTATTTAGCTCTATAAGTTGTGAAATATTAATACTAAACTGTTTTAAAGACTAATAACAGCTATGCTACGTAATGATGAAGAATTGTAAATAGAAAACATTTGATGTTTAAAAACAATCAATGTTAAAGTAGATCGATATAAGCTTATGTTTTATTTAAGATTTACGTGAAGTAAATCTTTTTATTAACTTTTTAAATAATTCATAAACAAATTAGCCTTATTCATCGAAACTTAGTTTAGTAAAAGTAGTTGTGGTTTGTGGTTTAATCTAAAGTAGAACTTAAGTGTTTAAAACTATAACAATTTTTTTTCTATATACTTCACGACAAAAGAAAAACATAAAGCGAATATAATTTTTGCGTTTATAAGCGACTTGAGTTAGTGAAGTGTCATTGACCTTTTCTTCTGTTCTTATAAACAAAACAGTGAAAAAGTACACAAAACAGTTGTTGTTATTAGCAAGGAGACCGTCGCAGTTCCGTTTATCGCCAGTATAACAAAAGTACACAGAAACGGTTTTTTTTTTTCAAAAAAAAACAGTTTAAAGAAAATCAAACAGTTAAAATAAAAAACGCTGACCTGTATTGGCACACTTATTTTTTTCATAATAGCTTCAACTTTACTTTTGAAGTCATTTTCAGTAATGTACCCCTTGCTTATACCGTTTTGATTCGTAATAAAAACTATTTTTCTGCCTGAATAATTAAGAATTTTATTAAAAATATTCTACATATGTTAAATCAAAATTTTATCATTTAAATTAATACCTGTATCGTTCAGATGCTTTAACTTTTCTTGAACTTTAGTATGAAATAATTTCCAGTCATGCTTGTCAACAGGGAATACTTTTCCTTATTTATTTCGTTTTTTTTTTATTAAAAATTACTTAATCAAAAAAGGGCTTATTTTTTGTAGTATGTAGAGTATAAGCAATAAAAATACTTCAACAATATAGTTTTTTTAAGTTGAGATAACAAGAAATTTAAAAAAACTCTTTTACTAAAAAAAATTAAAGAAAGATAATACCTGATTTAGTAACTATAATTGTCCCATCCATATCAAATGCAGCAATCTTAGTCGAGTGTTTGAGTTTTGTACTTTTATACTCAAGTATAGAACCATTACACAATTTTGTTGATTCATATCTAGCTGGAATTTTAAAACTCGAATCAACTATAGTATTTCTAACATTAATGGCACTTAAACAAATTTTTTAACTTAACCCGTCAAGTAAATTAAATTTAAGCTAAAAAAATTTAGATAAGTCATAGCACTAAGCAAAGATTTAGTCATTAAAATTTCCCTAATTTGTACTTAAAATGATAAATATTACTTATCGATATTTTGATAGCTAGAACTTTGTAAATCAAACAAAACTATTAATTTTTATGCTTAATAAAAATTATATTTCATCTTGTTTTTTTGTAATCAGTATCTTTTTGTTAAAAAATTTTACAACACGAATAGAATATAATTAAACAAAAAATGTTATAAAATAAATCAGTATTTTTTTATATACCAGAGAAGAAAAGAAATATATATTAGACAAACTGCTTTTACCATAAACATTTTCATTGCTCGGAGTTTTTGAAACACTACCAAAAATTTTTGACTTTTGTAGTTTTTGTAGTTTTTTTGATATCTCATGTTCTTAAAATATAATTAAATGAGTTTATTATGGAAAATTAAGACTAAACTTCAACAAGAAAAAAAAAAGGATTTAAACTTTATAAATAATTTTCCGTGAATTAATTTTAAATATCCGTCAATACTTTTATAAGACTTTATTGATTTACTAGAACGATAAGATATATGTATAACTAATATTATAAATTTATGACTGAACAAAACGAGTTTTAGTCGCGATTTATTTTTGATTACCTTTGCTAGCTTCGCCAATTAGTACACTTCCTGTTTCGGAATGTTTTCTTTTTTTGCATTCTAAGAAAATGCCTATAGTTAAAGTTGGATTTAAACAATTATACTAAAATTATACTATAAATAAAATTGTATTGAAAACCGATATATAAATAATATAATTTGAACTAAATTATCAAATTTTGAATTCTCTACAAAAATTTTTTTTAATTTTAAAACATCTTATAATCTAATTCAAAACAAATGAAAATTTAGTTTTAGTTCAAATGAAACTTAATTCAAAACTTTTAGTTTATGTTTGATATTTAGACTGCTTAAATTAAAACTTTTATCTTTATTTAACTATAATTTAAAATAAAACTTTGTTTACAGAATTTGAAACAATTAAAGTTATTATTTTGGTGTTTTACGTAGTTGTCTAAATTTTAAACAATTTATATTAATTTTTGTACAGTTTAAGTTTAACAAAATTTATTAAGCTAATTCAAAACTTTTATAAATTTTGTCACTTAACTTATAGAAAAGGGTAGCTAGCTCTGCCTAGCGTTTAAAAATAATAAATTTGAAAATCTAAAGCTGATTATTGAAACATTTAAAAACACACACTTAATAGTAAATAATTTATTGTCAAAACCTTCCGAAAAAGACCTAAGAAAACAATATATAAGTAAGAACAAACTGAGATAAGTGTATATTAAATGCAAGTACTTTGAAAGATTGTAGAGTATAAAACGGTGTACATACTAATAAAATTTACAACTTGAATTTAAACTTAACCAATAGTTAGAACAAAATTACTGATTACTTAAAAAATAAAAAACTTTAAATTTAAAAACTTACTAAAGAGAAATAACGATAAGAATTTACAATAATAAATTAAACTTTTAAAACATACAACACACCCATTGTTTTAATACTACTTAATATAAAGATTTAAAAAGTCTAGTCAAATAAACAAATTTTTCTGTTAACATAAACTGGGTCTTAATCATTGTAGAGACTAAGCTTCAAGAATATGTAGCTTAAAAAAGTTCATAGCTGATGATTGCCAAATAAGTGTTGGCCAATCGCAGAAAAAAAATAATTAAGATTTTCCGATAAATATAAAACAATTTTTTTAATGATTTTAATTCAAAATTAAAAGTTATTCAAATATCTAAAGCTTTTTGTAAAATAAGCTAAATAAAAAAAAGCTAGAAAAATTTAGTTAAGTATTTTTCAAAGCTTTTATTTTAAAACTTTTTGTGAGATTTTGAAATTGAAATCAATCTTTTCGAATATATCTTACTTATATAACTTTAGATATAGACTTAATATACACTGTACTCTTTTATTCAATCTAACTTTTTGTTTCTCGTTTAACATTAAAAATAATTGTATTAAAATGTTTCTTCTACATTTGATACAACATAAAGGTAGTATATTTTTGGCAGTGGGAGTAGGTGATTTTAGTTTGGTTTTAATCTAACAAGTTTTATCAGTACAGCAAACTTCTTTAGTATAAGCATTTAGTTATTTAATCATTTTGTATTTTAAACTTTAAACTACTGTATAGTTTTATTTCAATTTCAATTCAGTTTAATTTAGTAAGATGCAACTTTTGATAAGACTTACTTCGAAAGTACTAAAATAAATTTAAGAAGAAATAAAATTTATTTCATAATATTGTTTAAATTTTAGGTTTAAAAATTTCAATCAAAAACTGGCTCCGTTTTTAATTGCAGGAAACGTTAGTCAACTCCACAAAATATAAATTTTTGAATAAAAAAACTGATAAAACCCAGTAAAAATAGTTTTCTCCGTTTAAAAAAAAAACATGTCTTATTCAGGATACAATTCAGCGAGATACAGAAAAACTTAAATTGAGTACTGTTCTGAGTTCTAATTAAATTTACTTTTAATAACTCATTAAAACACTGCCCAAAACAACTCCAATCAGCTAAAAATCTAAATAGCTTTAGCAATTTCATAATTCTAAAACTAACTTTTTCCACGATGCATATGATAGGAGCAGACGGAAAACTTAACAAGACAATGTAAACTATAAGGGATCCAAAAAATGCGATCTTGCAGTTTTTAGCTGAAAACTGTTTTATGTGTGTAATCTTAAGACGACTAAAAGAAAGTTTCACGGAGGCACTTGATGACTTTTTAAATAAAAAAAAAATAAACAAAAGGTGATAAATATTACATAAAATTAAGAAGCTCCTCCGTATAACTTTCCTTAATTTTTTTTAAACTTTGCACAATGTGTTTTTGTCATAATTGCCTTGTTATAAAACAATTTCCAGCTAAAAACACTAAGGTCACACTTTTTGGATCCCATACAGTTTGCATTTAGATTGTTTTTAGAAAATCAAAATTTATTACCGTGAAAGCTTTTTCAAACCAGCTAAAGTTTTACAAAATATGTTTTTGTGACATTCGCCAAACAAAAAAAATGCTGAAAAGTTTAAACTTTCACTTTTTATAAGCACCCTACTGAACAGTTTACATTATTGTTATTGTTTAATGAAAGCCAAAGAGGCGCTTAAAATATTTAGTCCTAGGACCTGGTGCAAAAAAAAAACATGGTTATCGAGTCGCGCACCACTTGGATACCTTATAATGTCTTGTCTATGACAGCTTATTAAAACCTTATACTTATTATTACTTATTAAAAACTAATAGCTACTTATTAAATCGTACCAAAAGTAACTGGTTAACTTAAACAAAAATCAAAGCTTGTCTAGATACTTTATATGCACAGAATTTAACCTCGAAAGGAAAGTCTCCAAAATTTATGTGAAGCAAGTTAACAATGGAAATTCTACATCGTCACATCAACCAGTTTTAAAGTATTGATTATTGCATGGTTGCCACAGATCAAGATAAATTTCCTGACTTTTTACCAAAATTTTCCTGACTTTTTAAATCACACTCTTAACTTAAACTTATTCTAGAATACATAATCAAACACTTGAAACTATATAAAGCTTTCAATCAAATTTTTATACAGATTAAACGAAATTTTTTTTACTAAATTCAATCATCAAACTTCCATTAAATCACTTGAACCATCTGTGTATGATTGATGTATTTGCAATAAACAGCTCTATCAGCAAAATACTTGTATTATTACCTTATAAACACAGCTTGTCTAAAGAAAGACACATTTTTTTTAAATTTCCTAGAATAATTGTATCTAAATAAAAGAAACGACATAAAATAACTTATACAGTTAAAACCTTAAATTATTAACCAACTTTCACAACTAAATCTTAAAACAATAACGAATTTTTACAGTTGAAACCCTAAAAAAATAAGTAACACATTTTTTTGGAATTTCCTAGCATAAATGTATCTAAATAAACGAAACGACATATAAGGAACTTTTACAATTAAAACCTTAAACTAATAACGAACTTTCACAATTAAAACCTTAAAAAATAACAAACTTTTACAATTAAAACCTTAATTATGTAAACTTTGGCATAATTAAAATATAAAAAACAATTAAATACTGATCTGAAAAATATAACAATGGTTAGTCTGAGTTTGAAAATCCAATACATAAAGTAATGGTTTTCTGTACAAATAATTCTTATCTAAAACCTTAATACGAATAATAAATTTACTCTTTACCAGTAATAAGCTATTTATCTAACTAAAAAAGTAAACTTTAGTCAGACTTAGCATAAAAGTTGTAAAACAACCTAGAAGGTAAAAATATCTAATAATAAAAAATATTTACTTAAAACATGTTTACTTATATAAATTGTTCACTACCCAAACTATTGAATATAAAATTTTTAAATTGAAAATCAATTAAAAAAGAATATACTTAAATAACTGTAAAAAAAATTAAAAAGTAAACTATATATCTGTTGTATAAAATATTTCTTCTTATCATTTAGTATAAAATTTGTAACAAATAAATATACTTATTTATTTAAAAAACTTAAGTTATTCTAAAAAAATACAAATAATAAGTAAACTTAATCTTGGCATATACCTCTTTTATAACTTATTTTATAAATTTAAGCAACTTTGAAAGAATTATTAAGAGGTAGAGTATACACATCAGCTTGTTACAATTATAAAGAACTCAATTATTTACTTAAACAAAAAACACTTTGATTTTAAAATTATGCTAGATAAACTTTTGTGTATATATCACTATGGAAGTGTCCTTGCTACAGATCATTAATACTTAAAGCCTACAAAATCTGCTTGTTCAATTAGGGTACTTGTTCAATATGTCAATATAAAAATTTTGCAGTTTTATAAAGGATATTCTACTAACTTATACCAGATGAAGGCATTGGAAATAAAATCAAATAATTTTGTAAATTTCTAGGAAAATTTTCGAACTTTTTTCTGACTTTAAAGGGTTTCTAATTAATTTTACAATTTGAAGGCTTTGGAAAATAAGGAATTTTGTAAATTTAAACTGACAAAATCTGACTTTTTTAAATTTGAGATGATACAATGCCACAAGAGAGAGGTCTACAAGGATACGTAATATTTTCTATGTATTCCAACTTATGTGGTAGTTAGTGTGCTTCAGTGCTTCATCTGCAGAAACGTATACTTATGTGCAAAAAAAACTTGCTTTATTTCAGCTTGAAAATACTCTGCTTTCTTAGCTAAAGTATTCATTTAATGCACTCCTGAGAGATAATTTCGACATGTATGTACTCTCTAGCATTTTAGTGTCGTAAAAATTAAATACATCTAAATTGTACACATTTAGCGCATTAAAGATTTAATTTGTCAAAAAGCTGCATTTCAAAATTGATTCTAATGGAAGCTGTAGCTTTTTATTCAAAAGTCAAAATCAAACAATTTTGTGTAACAAAATTTGCATAATTTATTGATGTTTCCATTTTCTACGTTAAATTTTTGATTTTGAAATCAATACAAATGTTTTTAATTAAATTTTGACTTTTTTATACTTAATTTCAAAGAAAGTTTTATGGGTTTACACAAGTGGCAACACATAAAGAGTCATAAGGGGTGTGGAGCAAAATAAAATGTCTTGTATACAGTTATCACTCATACTTTAACATTTTATTTTTAAAGAATCAACATAACTGCATATTTTCAGATTAAATTCAATAAAATTAGAGGTATTTTAAATTGCTGTTTTCCCGCTATAGGACGTTTCCCGCGTCATTTCAAATGTTTTAATTTTTTGCAGATTCGTAACTTTTTTGAGCTAGCTACGTCGCTTGTGTGCTTACCTAAAGACTTAATAATAAAAATGATAAGAAAAATCTCAAATGTTGATACGATGAGTGAAAAAGAGATAGACCTGACAATATCGGTAGGGTTAAAAAACCACTATAAAGAAATGTTGACTAAACCAAAAGAAAAACACAATAGTCATGGTTGCCACTGATCAAGCTGAGAAATATTTCCTGATTTCTCCTGACTTTTTACCAAAATTTTCCTGACTTTTCTAAATCAAACTCTTAATTTTAACTTATTCTAAAATGCATAATCTAACACTTGAAACTATATAAAACTTTCAATATAATTTTAATACAGGTTAAAAAGAACAGTCATCAAACTATCAGTACATCATTTGAACCATCGGTGTATGATTGATGTATTTGCAATAAACAGCTCTATCAGCAAAATACTTGTATTATTACCTTATAAACACAGCTAGTCTGAAAAAAGACACATTATTTAGCATTTCCTAGCATAAATGTATCTAGATAAACAAACGACATATAAGGAACTTTTACAATTAAAACCTTGAATTAATAACGAACTTTCACAACTAAAATCTTAAAACAATAACAAATGTTTACAGTTGAAACCTTAAAACAATAAAGAACACATTTTTTTAGAATTTCCTAGCATAAATGCATCTAAATAAACGAAACGACATATAAGGAACTTTTACAATTAAAACCTTAACTCAATAAGGAACTTTCACAACTAAAACTTTAAAACAATAACGAAATTTTACAGTTAAAACCTTAAAACAATAAAGAACTTAATCAAATACTGTTTTTTTAACTGTATGTACTAAAATTTATTTTCTCCGCTTTTTATTAGCACTTCAACCTCTTCATCTAATGGAGATTTGGTTTCCTTCATCTGGTCTGCATTCCGCTTCATTTTCTTGGCAGTTAAAATCATTTGTCTCATTTTATTCAAATCGCTCTCATCTGCTGGCTTTACACTTGTTGAAGAGAATCTGTTCTATAAATCAATCCACAACTTGTGGGCTTCATTTCTTTTCTTTTAGCACTCATTTATTTTTACCTCCAATTTTGCTGCCTCTGATTCCTCCTAATCCTCCATCTCTTCCTGCCTTTGTTCTTTTAAAATGCTTGATATCTGATTTAAAAAAAATCTATATTAAAAGTATACTTAAACGAATTTTAATTATAAAATATTACTCTAACACTAAAATGCTATACTCTAAAAAATACAACATACCTTGATCTTGCGGTGGGTACAGACATCTGCATATCTTTCGAGACGTTGACTTGATATGGTTCTAGTTGGTAAGCATACATGTAATCTTTAATTATTCTTGTGGATTTAGTACTTTCTTCTTTCATGTTATCTTCAAGCAGAGCTTTGTTAATACTAAACCCTTGTTCCACCTTCGCCTGTCCATTGTGCAAAACAAACAATGATTGCAACAGTTTTCCGAGATAAGATTTGATTCAAACTCCCAATATTTCAAAATAAAACTGGTCCAAACGATCTTGACTTCGCTTGAAGCTTTTAAACTTTAATACATTCATTTGGCAATTTATCAAAGTTCTAAATTGATCGATGCTCTCACCACCTTCAGTGTTGGAGCACATTTTTTGTTTCGTTAAGGAGTGCACAATATTGACAAAACGCTTAACCAGAACTGTAACTCCTAATTTGTCTAGGTCATGAGGATTTAGGCATGACATATTTTAACAAATATAGTTCCAATAGCCATTCTGCTCCGGAGACTTTCAACGGGTTTTATAACAAATACTCAACATTCTTTATTAAAATTTAAGATCTTGTGTTCCTCAACTAGGTCTTTTTTCCTCAAATTTGAAAGCAAATTGGTTGCTGCACAACCAAGATCAAGGGCAGGTTTCAAGGAAGCTTGACCATTCAATTCAATCTTGAATAACTTGGGAAGGCTGAGGTTCGAAACTATCCCGTCATTTATAAAGATACACAGCAATTTAATTACTAAGCACAAAATGTCCTCATGCATAAAGGCAACAATAGGCTGGGTATAGTGTCAAAAAAAGGTTGCATGAGAGATGCTACATAACTAAAGAAATGCATCTTCACTAAGACAAGATAATCAGCCACTGCATCCCTTACGACTCGGTAACATCTACTGTCAGGACATTTACTCTTTGGACCTAACTTCCAAACTTGAAAAAAAAAACTTAATGTTTGGTCAAATTTCGATGGCACGATCAGCCACTAATACCTCTCTTATAACTTATTTTATAAATTTAAACAACTTTGAAAAAACTATAAATACGTAAAGTATACACTTTAACTTGTTACATAAAATACTAAACTAACTGCATAATTATAAACAACTCAATTATTTTCTTAAACAAAAAACACTTTGATTCTAAAATTATGCTAGATAAACTTTTGTGTATATATCACACTATGGAAGTGTCCTTGCTACAGATCATCAATACTAAAAAGCTTACAAAATCTGCTTGTTAAAGTAGGGTACTTGTTCAATATGTTAATGGAAAATTTTTGTATTTTTATAAAGGATATTCTACTAACTTATACCAGATGAAGGCATTGGAAATAAAATTAAATAATATTGTAAATTTCTAGGAAAATTTTCGAACTTTTTTCTGACTTTAAAGGGTTTTTAATTAATTTTTACAATTTGAAGGCTTTGGAAAACAAGAAATTTTGTAAATTTAAACTGACAAAATCTGTTTTTTTTTTTAATTTTATCAAACTTTCTGACTTTTCCTGACTTTTTTTCAAAACCCCCCATTTTTTCCTGACTTTTGACTTTTTTCATTTTTTTTAATTTTCCTGACTTTTCCTGATTTCCTGACCGAGTGGCAACCCTGCAATAGAATTTGTTTCTTTTGTTGAAAAGCTAACAACTTGAGATCTTAAGTATAAGTGTAGTTTGTGCTTGAAAACAATGAGATCCACACAGTAACATTTAAGGAACCAAACTAGATTAAAACTACTGACACACTACAAAAATTAAAGTAAACTAGCATTATCGACCTCTTTAGACGGAGATAGTTGTTTAATGTTCTAAAATATATATATTAAAGGTCAGAAATTATTCATATTTAAATTAGTTGAAATTTACTTAAATCAAATTCATACAGTTATTTATTTTAACTAAAAAAATATTGCTCTATCTACTGGAATGTATAAATTATTTCTTAATAGTAATATTAATGAAAATAAATAATTTATTCTCTACCAGGTTTCGGTGGCAAAAAAAAATATACGACCTTTTGACTCATCGCATTAATTTAATTCAATTTGTTTTAAAATTAGTACTAATTTTATAAAATTATACATTAACAAGCTTGAAATTTTCGATTATGCATCACTTTAGTTTGTTTGCTTAAACTTCCATGCATGAAAATTTTTAAATAATATAATAGATAAGCGACTTTGTTAACTGCAGTTTACTATTTTATTATACTTGACAGGGTCCTTTTTTTTACCACCCAAACATGCTATTGAATAAAATATTTAATATACACTAATTTCTTTATTTAAACTAAATTCAAAAGTTTCAACAATAAAAATAAAAAAACTAATTTGTTTTAATAGAAAATATTTACTGTCATTAAAACAGAACGCAAAAATCTTCACCTTATATTTCAAAAAGTAGAAGTTGGTACAACATCTGAGTGAAAAAAGACTACAATGTATAGTAAAACCAGAAAATGTCATAACTCAAAATGACCAATAAATAACATCAAACAAATGAAAAATTTATAATTAGAAAGCACTTTAAAGATATCAATTATAATTGTACTTAAAAGAAAGAAAAAATAGAGAAGAAAAATCTTTAAATATCTCTTAACAAGCATTAAACAGACTATTTGAATCATATATGTTAAGAAAAATGGACTGATGGGATTCTGAGCTTCATAACATCTAAGCTCCACTCCCTAATAAAATATAGTTTTTGAAATTGTACATTATAAATCAGCCTTACTGTAGAGTTATGTAACTTAGCATAGTGATATACCAGTATATGGTATTTCTAAAACATTTTATTATTTTCTCTACTTTTCCATTAAAAAGAATCTAAGTTTTATTTTTTTATTATTATTACTATATGCTGCTATTAAATCAATACAATGTTTCACTTTTATAGTAAACTAAAAGAGATCTTCAGCTGATAAACAACTCTGAAAAAAAAATGATCAAAAAAAATGGAAGGATAAATCGTAAATGTAATATGTAAAACAAAAATATAGAAATCTGCTTTTAGCTCACTTTAAAGCTACATAAGCTAAGAACATCCTATTGTTTATTTTAAAATAAATTACACCATTAGATAAAATTTTATACAACAAAACAGAAATCTTTCTTAAAAAACGATGATTCAGCTCATAATGATCTTCATCAAATTCCAAATTTGCTGATGTGAGTATCAAAACAAAATGAATCAAGTTGTGTTTATAGCCATTTCAGCCTTTAAAAAATTTAAGGAGCATAGTCTTCTAATTCATCTCGTCATAAAACTGTTCAGTTGATTAGATTAAATGATGATCGGGAGCATTCAAGAATATTGTTAAAAATAATTTTCATATAAAATTCAATAAAAGTATGATCAAATATAAGCACCTAAAATGAAGAAGTCCAGTTATTTTAAAGAATGCAAGACAAACTAGGTATTATATACTTAATGCTCAATAGTGTCTGAAAATTACTTTAAGAGAGCGTATGTACCATTTGTTTTAATTAAAGATGCCTTTGTGCAGAGAAAGCACAGCTTAATAGTTTGTAACACGATTATGAAAGACCTGCTAGAATGTTTGCCTAACGTGTTTCACAACTGTAAGTAGGGGCGTCTGGAAAAGTATACTAAGCTTAATTTTTGGTAAAAATGACATTAGTAAAAAAAGCCTTAGTATGAAAAATATTTTTTTCAAGGTTATCCTACAAGTTAACTCATTCATGTAGAAAGTTTATGTATTTATATCTTTGAAATTTTGTCTAGTTTTGTGTGTTTTGGTGTAGTGGAATTCAAGATCAGATTGATCATTAGCTTGACTGAATATTTTACTTTTCCAGCTATGCTTATAACCATAACATGCCTACTATATTTAAATATAAAATTTGAAAGATTTTTTTTTAATTTAATACCCCAAAAATCATACAAAACTGTATTTGCTAAATAGTAATTAAATAAATAAATAAATACTGTAGTTAAATTTATATACAGTTTAACAGATAATCGTTAATGTAGTTTTGTAAAGAAATTTTTAACTGTTTTAAAAGTTTGTTCTTGTTATACACTACAAAAAATACGTTATAGTACAAATTTCAAAACTTAAGCTTTGTTTAGTTTACTTGAGGGTTTGATGTTGTTAATAAACAAAATTTTAAAGACAAAACATTTTTTAACCACAATTAACACTCATATTGAACAATTTTAATGATCTAACTTTCACTGAGTTAATTTATATTTTTATGTCATTTTGTATTTATTATTCTTTTGCATGAAAGTGTTTGTCCTAAATATAGATTTTGTTTATTTAAATAAAATTAATAAGCAATATTAAAAAATTGTATATCTTTTTCACATGTTTTTATATATTTATGAATCGGAAGAATCCAAGAAAACATTCACAAAAAAAATGTTGACATACTAAACCGGTTTGATTAAAAAATACATTGTAGTATTATTACTTTAAAAAATAATTATTAAAATATTGCAAAACTTAATTTGATATAAATATCTAAATATAGATCTAATCCTGCATAATAAATTAACAACTATTTCAAAAACCATAAAACCTTTGTCTATTTTAAAACAAACATAATGTGGGTATTCTTTTCCGATGATATGTAAAGTCATATCAGGTAATAACTTTGCATTATCTCCTTTTTTTAGCTCGTAATCACCAATAAAGCAAGGGTACGTTGAAAATGATTTCACTAAAACATACTCTGAATCATAGTTTGCTGTTAGCTCAAGGTGTTTTCTGTTTAAAATCAAAAACAACTTTACAAAGTTATGCTATAAAAACTAAACTTGATTTTTTAACAAATATTTAGCATAAGCACATAGTAAACTTATTTAAGCACACAATCTATCATCTATTCTTTTTTAACGTTTTAAAAGCATACAAAACAAAAAAAAACTTTTATTACTTAGTAACAATTTCATAATTTTAAAACTGTAGTAGAGTAATCGAGTACTGTGTATATTTTAATGACTTTAATTATTTTTAACTCATACAAACTTTCCAGAAAGTTTAGTCATTACTTTTACTGTTTAAGTTATCTTAAGTTTATTACTTTATTTGGGTTGATCTTCTTTTTAATTTGAAACAGACTTTTTTTTTCTTACACTATTTATTATTATATTAAACTCTAAAATATTCAAACCTTGCCCAGTTACTTCTTAGTTTTAATCGATTGCTTTTAAATTTGAAACCTTATTATTTCATTAGTAAACTTAAATAAAAAAAAGAATAGCATTATTATAAATCATTGAATATAAAAAATTGGTTCAGAACTAGGTAAAATAGTTAAATTGAGGCAAAGCAAGTTTTTTTTTAAACTTTTTTTTAATTGTCCAGTGAAACCAGGGTGGTGAGAACTTTGTTTACAGGATATAGTGGTTCATAAAAATATTAAATTACTTAGTATGTAGTTTCTGTAAAATGTTCACCTAAAATATAAAAAATTAAAGCATTTTAAGTTGAAAAGTATGCTTGTGTGTTTACATATAAGGTGTTAACTTTATTACATTATTGTAGTTATTAGATTCATAAACTGCAGTTATAAATAAAAATAGTGTATAAGATTGTTAATTATAGAACTGTTCTATCACAAAAAATAAATGTTTGAATGTTTTCAAAAAATTTCAAATACAAGTTGTTCAAAATTCTAGGATATTAGATAATTTATTTAAAATATAAAATTCTAGATTTTTTGCTAAAATATGCAAATTTGATAATTTTATAGATTTCCCTTATTTTTAGTCACTGTGGGTAAAGTAGTAGTGAAAAATTTGAACATTTTATCTTAAACAAAAATAAAATATTACATTACATATTAAACTTTATAGTACACTCAATATATATATATCTATAATATTAAAGGTTTTATACAAAGTTCTGATCGATAGTGCTCGACAAATCAAGTTGGAGCTTAATATTTATTTATTTAATTATATAAAAACTATAATTCAAACAGCTGTTTCACACATTGAAATGTAAAATTTCATGTGATCTTCAGTGAGTTGTAGTTTATTATAATAGTGAACAGAAATTTCGATTTTAGAATTTTTTATAGTAATTATGACGTAGTAATGTATAAACTGTACCATTACTACGTCATAATTACTATAAAAAATTCTAAAATCGAAATTTCTGTTCACTATTATAATAAACTACAACTCACTGAAGATCACATGAAATTTTACATTTCAATGTGTGAAACAGCTGTTTGAATTATAGTTTTTATATAATTAAATAAATAAATATATCTATAATATATATAAAATAAGGTTAATGTTTAAACGTAAACACTTTCAACTGAGCCCACTTGAAGGGCTTTTAAATAATTTATTCAAATGGCGATTTTAAATATATACATATATATAATATATCTATAATAGATCTATAATATATACATATATATATAGAAAACAAGGTGATTGTTTTAAATCAATCACTTTCTACAGAGCCCACTTGAAGGGCTTTTAAATAATTTATTGAAAAAGTACGATTTTAAAAATACTGGTACATATGTTTCATAAAGCTTCTCTTATAATGCAATAAATTTTGAAGTATTTTATAGTCACTTAACTGTTGTACTTGTGAATTTTAGTTGTTTGATTAGTTAGATGAAAGATTGATTTTTGTAGTGAATTTTTGTAATGTACAATATTACGTCATACTTTTTTTTGTTATTTTGCATAACTTTTGCATCTTTGTTAAGTACAGTGCTTTTTATTTTGAATTTAACTGGCTGGTGATTAAAGTTTTATGAAAAATTATTTATGAAAAATATTTTTTAAATTGTACTTTTTCAATAAATTATATATATATATATGTGTATATACATAGTTTATTTGAAAAATACAATTTTAAAAATTCTAGTATATATGTTTCATAAAGCTAAATGCTTTAATCATCAGTTAGTTCAATTTGCTGGCTAATTTAATTTTTGAAAAATATGTACTAGAATTATTGCATATTAAACAAAAATAAAATCGTATTTTTCAAATAAACTATTTAAAAGCCCTTCAAGTTGGGTCTGTAGAAGGTGTTCAAGTTTTGAATAGTCACCTTATTTTATATATAAATACATATATAAAAACAAATTATACAGTAATCTTCCTTTGTTGTACCAACATATGTTTCTGTGTGTTAAGGGATTAACACACTTCAACTGATCTTTTGTTAACAAAAACTTAAATTTATATTTTGAATAGTTATTTACATATATATAAATAAAAATAATGATTATATTTAATTTTTTAAATTAAACAAAAACTTTTTTTAAGACTTAGTTTATAACCCTTCATTTCAATAACGTTTTTGTTAGCTTAGAATAAAGCAAAAACTGAAACTAAAATTAAGTTTAAACAATAACCTACCTTGAGCAACGAATATCTGCTATGCGAGTTTGCTTACTTCTTCCAATTATGACTGACACATTGTTTGGTAAAGGAATTCCCTTGTGTAAACCATCATGTGATTTTAATATGTAATTGTTGTTCATAATAACAAATTTTCAATTATTTGGTAGAGTCTTTTTTAGTATAAGTTTAATTTCAAGTTTGAACTAATTTGTCATGCTCAACCTCTAATTTACAAAAAAAATGTTTCAGAAAGAATAAAATTTTAACAAACATTAAGAAATACTTTATGTAGTTAGTAAAAATAAATAATTTTAAACTATCAATTAAAATTAGATAACAATTTTTAACTATTCAACTATTTTATCTAAGTTTACTTTTGATAAAACCTAAATATTTTTTTTAATAAGCTTTCTCAATTATCTTTATAATTATACATTGAAAAAAAAATCTGTAAAAATTAACCACACATTAAATACTAAATCATTTACAGTAAAAAACACAAACAATCATTTATATATAACAACTTCTTTAACTTCTAAAAATTGTGAAGATTATTTTTACTGTTCTAAATTTTAGTTACTAAAAATTCGATCCTTAAATACTATATACTTTTTATTAAAGAAGAAATATTTACTTTTTTTTTAGTTTTTTATACTAAGTTTTCAAATAAATTGTTAATAATTTTCAGTAATTATTTTTTAACTATTAAGAACTTAAACACAAAAGTTAACTATTTCTTAGTATTTTAACAACAGGGTTGCTACATCTTGAATCAAAAAAACTATTCTGAATGATCAAAAACTGTCTTGAGTAACATTAAATTGTCTTGAGTCATCCTGAGTTTTTCTTAATCCTTTAAAAAAAGTTGAACTTTAAGAAAAGCAAAAGATTAAATATATGCATTCATTATTAAAAATATTTTTTTAGCAAAATTAAAACTAACTAAATATTAAAACAAAGTAAAATTAACCCGCAAACACGAATAGTTTAAAAGATTTTTCTAATAGTTTATAAAATTTTTCTAATATAACCTTTTCCAAACTTTCAAAAATGCATAAATTAACAAGTTCAGGGTATTTTTTCAAACTCAGCTTACTGTACAATAAACTCTATCTATTATTATCACGTCATGACTACAATAAAAGTTTTCAAATTCTAATTTTTTTTAACATTGTAATAAATTTCAGATTACTTGGGAGTATATGGAGTTTTATATCTCATATACAAAATAGTCGTCTAAACTATTGTTTTTTATATAATCAAATAAATATGCATATATATTATATATAAACTATTAAGAAAATGCGTTTTTTAAAATTGCAGAACATATATAAGACAAAAAAAGGTTGTCTTTAATCTTCAGCTGGTTCAATTTAAAATAAAAAGTATTTTGGTAAACAGAGATGCAAAAGTTATACAAAAAAACCAGCTGAAGATTAAAGACAATTTTTTTTTGTCTTTATGAAACATATGTTCAGGAGTTTTTAAAAACACATTTTCCTAATAAATTATTTAAAAGTCCTTCTAGTGGGATTTGTATAAAGTGATTAAGTTTAAATAATCACCTTATTTTCTTTGTATTGTATATACATATTTTATATGTAGACTGGTCAAATATGCATGAAGGGATACTTTTGCACAAAGAGTCACTTTTGCACAAGAGTAAAATAAATATATAAATAAGAAAAGAAAAAAAAAATTAATTAAAAATAAATTAGTATAAAACAAAAATAAAAATATAACCAACCAGGGTAAGGATTAGGGGTAATAGTGGTAATAAAATAGAAAATAAAAAAATCAAACAGTAGCTATTAAAAAACCAAGGAAAAAAAAGTAAACAATAAATTAATAACAATCTAAAAAAAAATTACCAATCAAGGGTAAGGGTTAGAGGTAACAGTGACATTAAAAATAAAAAAAAACATTAAAAAAAATAAAATAAAAATAAAAATTCAACTCGTGCAAAAGTTTCTTTGTGCAAAATTTATGTCATGCAAAAATATCTCCATACAAAAATGTCCCTTTCTGCAAAAGTTTTACTTCGTGCATATTTGACACCTACTCATTTTGTATAGAGTTTGTGGTTAAAAGCTTTACTGAAGACCATAAAATATAGTAAAGTTTATAACAGGAAGATACTAAAGATTTCCTATTCCTATATGCTAAACATGAGACAATTAATAATGGCACACGATTGTTAAAACTATAAAACATGCAGGAGTAAAGAAGGGAATGTGTGACTACAAAAAGAAGGAATGTTGGGTCAATGGAAAATGTCTGACAAAAAATTTAGTTTATAAACTAATGTACCACTTTATTTGCTAATAACCATTCTTTTCCATGAAACAATTTTATTTGAGCAGTGCAATATTTAACTAGTTTCCTTTTAAAAACAAATTAAATACTCACAAAACCAATTAATCAAACAAAATACAAGTAATTTTAAGAAACAATCAATAAAAACTAATCAAATTAATCATAAAAACTAAAAAAGATAATTAGAACAAAAATGGACTATTTAAAAACATTAAAAGTGATTCTAGATCTTTTATCAGGACCTAGTTGATGTATAAGTTGTGGTTTAATTTTTTAATCATAATTGCGACTACTGCTAACAAAATACTTCGATTTTTACAAGATTTAATTACATCAAAACAATAAAAAATATTATCAAAATTTTGGCAAACTGTACATTGTGCAATATGTGAAAATACTCCACTAATTGTTGGCCTTGTGTGTTTTTAAGTTTTCAAAATATTTAAGTTCAACCTAAGTTAGTAATAAGGCAGGAGTTTATTTTATCTCTGTCAATAAAATTAAGCATATTTGTTCACAATTTACTAGTACAGTGCACTCATGCTTAACTGTTATAACTAATCCAGTTCCTAGCTAAACTAAACAGATTAAGTGGGGAATTAAATTTAATTAATTAAGCTAAAATCAATACTATAAGAACAATGTACTAATTATAAATAAAATTCTTCTTCAATTTTTATAACATTGCTTATAACTAATGAAGCCATGTAAAAAATGAATGATTACTTAGTGTACTATTGTTTTCAACCAGAAGCTAAAAAAAAATGTGTCACAAATTGTCCTATTCATGTTTTTTGTTAAAATACCATATAGCAAATTTAAACAAACCTCAATTCTTTCTATTTTCAGCAAGAATTCAAACATAAGTTAAATTATTTACTGTGTTATTTTTTTTAACTTTATTAAAACTTTGAATTGTTTATTTTTGTCTTCTTTGATTGGTTGGTTTGTGGAAAAACTTAAACAAATTTAATAATCAAAAACTAGTGAGCAATTCATTATATGCATCGTATAATATAGGTAGGTTATTAAAAAACTTCTTTTTTTATAAATTTTATAATATTTAATTATATTTAGTATTACTATAATAATAAAAAAAAATCTATTATACTATAAACTGTATTAATCAAAGTTTAGAACTTCAAATTAAATAATTTTCAACTAACTCATACACAACTATAATTGTTTGAAGCCTTAGGTTGCTAACATGTTTTTTTTTCAAAGATCCGAACAAATCAAATTTGTTTGAATATAATAGCAACAATATGGCAAAATACTTGCTTTATTGAAACTGAGGTACGCTTTTTTGCCTTAAACTATTCTAATTATGATTAAAGTATACTATAACTAATATTAGTAGTTATTTTGTTTACTTGTATTTATGATTTAAGTTTAGATGAAACATATATTAATCTTTTTCTTAACTTTGAAGTACTTGTTTTTCAGGATGCTGTGGAACTTTTACTAGTTTAAAAAGAGAAACATACTTCTAATTAAATGAAGCAAGTACTTTGTTAATCTTTTATGTTTCAATTGTATCAACATACTATGATACAGTATAAATAAATTCTATGATAGAAGTTTGTGTATATAACTAAGATTGGTATAAAACTAGGCAAAAATGTAAAATTCAGGGAAGTCCAGTTCTTTTACAATATTTTCAATATTAAACAAAGAAATCCACAGAAGTGGAAACCCTGGTAAATAAGTAAGTCAGTGCAATTGAGTTTTTATTAATTAGATTATAGTACTATACATATACATACAAATAAACACTACTAAAAGTCTGTAAAAATTAAACTTATACAGAAAAACACCAAAATTAAACTAATATAAAGAAACATTATTAATTTTTAACAAATTTAGTGTTTGTCAAACCATAGTTGTAATTTAAAAAACACTTAATATTAGTTTTAAAAAATTTATACACCATTTGCAACTTTTTATTAACGGATTACTCGTTTTGTTTTATATTTTATTTCACAAAGCTTTTCAAAACTACACTAGTTTCATTTTCAAGTGATAAATGCTAAATGAGTTTGAAAATATTTTGGTTAATAAACAGTTTAAAAAATAAGTTTAAATTATGACATATGAACTTAATTAAGTACAAACTTTAGAGATTTAGCAAGTAAAACAAAGGTAGTATATAGTTTGTCAGTCAATTAGAAACAAAGCTGCTCAACAAAACTGCAAGGCCAAGAATGTACTGCAGATATGTTGACGACATTTTCTGCATTTTCCAAAATAAAGAACAAATAGATCAGTTTGATGATAAACTCAACAATATGCATCAAGACATGAAATTTGTAATCCAGACTTGCCAAGAAGGTAAACTACCATATCTCGATACACAGGTGACAATAAAAAACAACAAGTTTATAACATCAATATTCAGAAAACCAACAAGCACGGGCGTGCTCATGAATTTTAACTCGTGTGTACCAAACGTGGAAGAGAAATTTAGTAAAAAACCTGAATCACAGAATCAAAAATCTCGTTACAGAAGATTTACAAAATAACAAGTGGCAAAAGGTAAAAGAGCTGTTGATGAAAAACTCATTTCTGGCCAAGTTTATCGATGAACAAATACAAAAGAAAGACACCTTTGAGACAGAATTAATTGAAAATAAAGATGATAAGAAACAATTCATTACAATACCATATGTTAAAAAGACGTCAGAGAAATTCGGCAAGAACATAAAAGCAGTATTTGAAAGCATTGGGGTAAAAGTACGCATTACTTATAGATCAGAAAAAGTAGGGAAATATTTCTCTCTTAAAGATTCAATAAGTAGCTTGTATCAAAGTTGTCTTGTCTATAAATTTACGTGTCCAGGTGATCTGAACAACCAGTACATTGGTGAGACAGAAAGACAACTTTTCGTCAGAATTAAAGAAAATGTGACTCCAACCAACAGTGCGGTGTTTAAACATATTGAAAATTGTGTATTTTGTACTAATTGTAAAAATATTTATAATTGTTTCAAAGTTATTAAAACGTGCACTTCGTATAATGAATTATTACCTTCAGAAGCTCTACTAATTAAAAAATTCCAGCCAAATTTGAATAATCAGCTTGGTCCTGATAAAGGATCAAGAGTAACTATTAATGTATTTAAATAATCCATTTTGACTTAATTGTTTATAAAAATCCATTTTTGTTAATTACTTGTCGTTTTAATTAGTTGTGTTTTTTACAAATGATACAATTTCACTCAATTTATTTTGTGTTAGTTTAACTAGGGAGTGTTTAGCATTTTGATCAGGGAATTTGGACATTCCGAAAGCGCTTAAGTTTTTAATAAAGTTTATAATGAAAAAATTTGTTTGTCTTGTAGTTAAATGGTACTTAAAAGTAGTATATGTTTATTAATAAATGTTTAATAATTTTGCTTTCCAATTTAATGCTACTTGTGTATTTAACATAGGGCGCTCTTCCTCAATCAATATTGATTCAAGGCTGTAGAGTTTGCTTTGTTTACATTGTTTCAAAACTTTAAAGTTTTGAACTATGTCAGAGTTTTGACAGTGTGTGCAATTAAAAAGATGTTCAAATATTGTGCTATTTTTATCTGTTCCGCAGTGGTCTGTAATTGGTTGGAAGATTTGCCGTTCTAATTTAAACTGTTTACTAACCAATTTTTTTTCAAAATCATTTAACATTTATCACTTAAATATGAAACTATTATAGTTTTGAAAAGCTTTGTGGAATAAAAATAAAACAAGTAATCTGTTAATAATAAGTTGCAAATGGTATATAAATATGTTTAAAAACATTCCTATAATAGAGCTTAAAAAAATTATACAGAAAAACACCAAAATTAAAAGACTTATTTTAAGTAAATAATTGCTGATTTTAATTTTACTTTGCTGGCAGAGTTATAATTGGATTGTTTGTGTACTTTTTACAAAGTTGCTACTCTTTGAGGCAAGAAGCCAGCTTAGTGAATAATTACTAGCCTGAATTTTTAATAAAATTGAAACAAAAGTTATGAACCAAAAACTAAAATTTACTTCTAATCAAGCTTAAATACCTAAAAGAAAACATATGGACTTAATAAAAGCATAATTTAAAAAAAAAGTTATAAAAACTAAACTGAGATTTAGAAAAAAATATAGCCTGATTCAGCCTGAGAAATTCAAAAAAGTTCAAATTACCCTGAGTTATCTTGAAAAGCCTGAGTGCATGGTAACGCTGCTTTTAGTTGCATGTTGGTAAGTAGTCACTGGCAAAGATTTGATCTTTTTGACTTTTTCACACTTTGTGGGTTTTAATATTAAGATTTTAATCTCATTTTTGTTTGCCAATTAACAAGTCACCAATGATTATTTTATTTCATTTATGATGATAACTTTTTTGTTAATCATTAAAGGTAAAGTAACACATTATGAAAATTGCTTGCTAAACTACTAACTTAACAATTCTTGTTTTACAAAGCAAGAAGTACTGATATTTCTTATTAAAAGATTTACTATATTTAGACAAACTTATTATACATTTTGTTGTTTTTGTGGTACTTACTCTTTCATTATACTATTTATACTGCATAAATCTCTTAATAGTTTATGAATGTGTACTTTGTACATTTACTTCAATAATTTTACATAACTGCATGTATAATTTCATATAAGTTTTCTTTAAATAAAAAAAAGTTAATGCTATTAATTCTGGTCAGTTCATAGGACTTGTTTAAGATCATAGGACTTGTTTAAGATCATAGGACCTATTGTTATCATAGCTATGCATATCCATCTTAAATTTTTAGACTGTCTAAGGATCGATTAGTAAATTAATATAATAATACAGCTAATATAAGTCTAGCAATACTGTTAGATTGTATAAAATTTCAGGGTGGCCTGTTTTTAAGAAAAAAAATAGCTAGCCTGAAAGACTCAAAACTTTTCTAAATTAGTTCAAGCTAGCCTGAGTTTCTAATAAAATATTAATTAGTTATATGAGCTGAAAAGCAAAAAAAGTACTATTAAATAAGCTTAGATAACTAAAAAACAAAAATAATAACAAAAGGACTAAAAATACGATTTTAACTATATAATAAAAAACTAGCCTGAAATTAAAGAAATTTATTCAAACTAGCCTGACTATCCTAAGTGTGCAGCAACTCCTATATGTAATGAATATTGAGAATATTTCAAAACATAAGCAATTCATTTTCTTAGGCAAACAATTCTAACTTGGAGATTTTTTGTTAGCTTAGGGGATTCACCAGTAAAAAAATAAAGTCAAACAAATCGAATACTTTACTTCGGGAAATCTTTAACAACACCAGCAAAAGCTTTAGTTTTAGTCTGTTTTTGACTGTGCTTTCATTTGCAAGCTGTATCATTGATGATAGCATCTACTGTATACTTAACAAAAATGACAAAACACTTTGTAAGAAAATTTAGTTGTTTATAAAATTAAAAATAGTATGGTTTTTAAAAAGCTTAACAATAGATAACAAATAAAAACAGTATAATTTTTAAATTAATAAGAATTTTCTGCTAATTTGGAATTTAAATCAGATTAGAAAATTCAGAGCACCATTATCTATTTTTATTAATTAAATGTGTAATTATTATTAAATATTTAATATGGATTATTAAAAAAAAATTAGAATAACGAGTTGTGTCTATGCTTAATGAAATATAATTAAACTAACACTTAATAATCACTTTCGTTTTCACTATGGAAATTTGGGTGTCTAAAATTTTTACAGATTAGATTAAAGTATTAACTGTTAATTTAATTTTTAACACTATAAAAATCTCAACTTTCTTTTGATATATAATCTTTTTTTTTTTTGACCTGTGTAACTTAAACTTTAGAGATAGTAAATTATACAAAAAGTTAGAAAACTTATAGTACTTATGATGTTTTAGCTTTTTGTCAGCTTATTAGTAGTTTGTTTTAATAATAGACTGCTTATCTTTAGTTAGATGATTTGAAATAAATATTGTTTATGTTATGATTATTAAACCATAATGCAGATTTTATAGTTCAAACTTTTACTTTTTTCTCGAAAAAAATTTGTTAGCATTTATTAAAAAGTATACCATGTTAAATTTTAACACTATTATGGATTGATACTGCATTTTTTATAAAAGCTTATTTAGCTTATTTATTTGTAAATACGGCTATCACACACTCAAAATACTCAGAATGATTCAGGATAATAATAAAAAAATTCTCAGAATGACTCAATAAATAGTAATAAAAAAAACCTCAGGATAAATCAAGTCAGTTTAATTTTCTATAAAAACTCAGAATAGTTTTTATTAAAATTGAAATTTTCAGTTCAGCTTTTTTTAAGTCCTGATAATATTTTTTGTTCTGTTTGAATACTTTTTGTTTGAACTATTTTAATATTTTGATAGTTTTTAACCAATATTATTCAAAACCTTGAGTTTAATTGATTTTGAAATTTTTACTTTTCGTTTATTTATTAAAAATTTTTTAATGTATTTATGAAAACTTAAAATTACTCAGGACAGTTTAAGGTCATTTAGAATAGTTTTTTAATTTAATGAGTGGCAACACTGTGCAAAACTCCAAGTTAATTGAAATTTTAAACAGCAATTATGTTTAACTTTAATAGAGGTACTATGTTGACAGATAGTAAACAAGAAGCGATATTTTTTTTGAAGAAGTTTAAACGTTTGCAGACTTTGTCACATTGTTTGAATGTTTAATTTTTTTGATTATAAATTATAACTACCAAATTTGAAATGACCATGGATTTTAAGAGGATTTCAAATTTCCTATTATCCTTTTTAACCTCACTTCATCATGACATATGTTTTTCAATATTATGATTAGAACAAAAAAAAATGTTTATGTTTAATAGAACGCTTCTTCGTTTTTAAAAAAAAAAGTCATAATGTATTGGAGTTTTTTTTGACGCAAAGTTCTTTTGGAAAAATTTTAGCTTTTTTTTAAGTTTTTGCTTAAAATTCAAAAAATAGTTAAAAATTTTTTTTTTAATTTAGAGTTATTTTTTATTTTTAGGTTATATGTTTTTTGTTTTTTTTTAAATTTCAACTTCAAATTAAAAATCTAGGCAAAAACATGATTAATTCTTTGGTAGCGCTTATGAATACACTATTTGTTTGTCAAATTATGACTTAAGTATCGAAAGTTTCATTTTTTAGTTTGTTTTATTTTACTCTTTAAGGTTTAATCATAATGTTTTTATTTGTTTAATAGTTTAATTTAATTTCTTAACTAACAAAATTGAATGATTATTTTAATTTGTAAAGCAAAGATCTTGATTTCTTCTACCCTAACTTTATTTTGCTTAACTTCTCAACTGAAGGAATGTATTGTAAACATTTTGTTTGGCTTGTAAGTCTACTGCTGAAGGATCTTGTTTTTTTTAACTATCTACTATTCATTGAACGATAAAAAAAGCGCTCAAAAATGTTGGTCTTAGGACTAAGTAGACAAAGAAACCTTACGGTTATCGAGTCGTACACTACAGTCGAACTGTCTCTTATTAACATTTTTATTTAGCATTTTAGATACTTTATTAGTTGCTTTGGTAAATGCTTTATTGTATCTTCATGATTTTCACAGACTTAGTTGTTTTTATTGATGAAAAATTTTATTAAGCTTATATCTATTTTTAGTACCACCCTTGGGTGACGCATGAGGGGGGAACGCTTGAGCTTTTGTACCAACTATAAAAATAAAAGAAAAGAAAAAGAAACTGTACAGAACGTTTTAGTTTGAGAGTTTAAGCTTTTTGAGACACTGCTTTACATGGGTTCCTGCTTCAGCTATACCACCCAAAACTATTAAAATAATTTTATAGTAAAGCTATGAACTCAGATTTATGAATATATAAAATTTATTTAGTAAGCTTAGAAAATAAGAATTTTGTATAATTATGAAATTGTACAAAAGTTACAGATAATATATAACTGACCGTCGTTAATTTCATGCTTATTTTTAATAATAGTTCTGTTTTTGTTTATTTTTAGTAAAAACACACACTTACACACCTTATCTTCTATTCTTTCCTTATAATAATTATCCTTTACGGAACTCCGTTGAATGACCATAGATATTAAGAAAACTTCAAATGTTTACAATTTAGCCTCAATTTCTCATGGCATATCTTTCTTATCATAAATTTTAAAACGAGTTTTTTTATGTTTAGTAGAACGTTTCTTTTACTTTTAAACAAAGTAAAATTCAAAATTTATAAGGGCTTATTTTTGACGCAAAGACCCTTTGAAAAAATGGTCATTTTAGCATTATTTTTGTCTTTGTCAAAACAATACCAAATTAAAATGTTAACGTTTGATGTATTAATTTAAAGATTTTATATTATATCCATGTTAATTTTTTTTTTTCAACTTATAATTAATGATCTGGGCAACAATATATTTTTTTTTTGTTTTGGCAGCATATATGACAACACTGTTTGTTTGCCAAACTATGACTCAAATATCAAGATTTTCTTTTTTATTTTTTTTATTCTTACTAATTAAGGATTGATCAGAAAGTTAACATATTAAATTTTTCTTAGTTTGTTGTAGTTTGTCAAATACGACCCCTAAAAGTTTACCTTTTTTATGTAAAATTCACTGTTTTTCATCTGCTGAATATTCCACCAATGTGTCGCTGATTAGTCAAAAATTTGTGGCGTTAAAGAGCATTAACTCTTTTTTTATTTTTTAAAATCATTACGAAAGCAGAAACAAAAAATTTGAATAATATTAAAAAAGAAAACATATTGTTAAAAAAATATTCTAAACAACTTGACTTAAAAATAAGCTTGCGAATTTTGAATAAAATAAGAATAAATAAAATTAATATTATTTAACAATAACTTAAAAATAATATACAATTGTTTTTTTATAATTTCATCAGTTCTTTATTTATTTGTTTTTAATTGTAAACCGCTAAGTATTAATGACTTTTTTGATAAATAATAACAAAAAACCAAATTTTTAAACAATTAGTTAAAAGGAACGTACTTTTAACTAGAATATTTAATATAAACCAAAAGTGAATAAACTTTTATGTTTAAACTCAGAAAAAAATACTAAGAAAACGTAGTAAAATAAAAATATAGAATAAGACGCTATAACTTGATCAGTTTCACCTTAAACAATGACATTAAGTATATTATGTACTTAAATTAACATAAAAACCTCGTTAAAACGTCATATAAAGATCAAGTTTTTGTATGTAAACATCAAAATTTTATTAAGAAATATTAGCTTCTAATAAATATTTTTCATTTGTAAGTTAAGCTGTTTTCATGGAAAAACTTGGAAATACAAAAATTTTAGTAAAAAGTAACACAAAACGTTTATAAAACATCTTGAGTCAAGGTTTTTTCACATAAAAAACAAAAAATAGTAAAAGATTTTAATCAAGCAGGTTTTTAATATAAAATTACAATAAATAAACTTTTTTTCACGAAAATAAACACAAAGGTACATTTGTAAAGGTTTTAAAGTTATTGTAAAACAAAACTCTAAGAATAATTAAGTATTGATATAATAAATGAGTAAATTTTATGTGATCCGTAAAAATTAGACATAACGAGAGTTTAACGTTTTTTAATTGTAGGTTAAAAAATTAAGCCTATATTCCGGCATAACAGTTTAATTCGAAGTATCTACTACTTTTACTTAGTTTAAGTAAGCCAATTATCTTGTGTAAACTGTAGGTTTACTTATCTTACACAATGTATCAGCACAAATTTCAATAACCTCTTCCAACGGTACGTTAGTAAAAAGAATTTTAACATCAAATGACGCATTAAACGTATTATTAGCTTCCATTTCTTTAATTTTGTCTACGAACGTAAAGGAATCCTTTAAACAGTATGCAGAAAAATGTTTAAAAACTGGTTCTAGACTGAATTTAAAAAACTTTTCCAGTTTATGCTGTGCTGAATTTACTATAGATAAAATTGGGCCTCAAAGGAATGTTTTCTTTATGAATTTTTGGTAACCCATACAAACGTGGGGTAACTGATCCAACCGGTTTAATTACATTAAATAAAGATTCAATAACTCCCACTTGAATAATAACTGTTTCAGAAACTTAATAATTTCACTTTCCATTTTACCAATATTATTTAGTTCTTTTGCTTCGCCTAAAAGTTTAAATTTTGTTGAATCACTAATAATATCCTTAATTTCCCAATAATTAGATTTATTCATTAATACTTAACCATTTCCCTTGTCGGGTTTAGAAATAATAAAATTATTGTCATTTTTCAACTCTCGAACTATTTTCCTTATTTCAGAGAAATCCAACAAACTACTTTTTTCAGGTTTTAATTTACTATAATTGTATGCCAAGGATGATAAATTAATATTTGTAGCAGTTTCCTTATCAATAGATCTAGGTTTCAACATACATAGTTGTTTGTAAAAACACTTAAATCCCAAAAAAAATCAGTTTCTTATCTACATGTTTGGGAGGGAGCGAAAAATTAGTTCCAAGACTTAATGCAAAGCACTCTTGTTCAGTCAACGTCGTTCAGAATAGTTAAAAACATTATATCTGGTATACTACCAAAATCCACCTGCGTTCAAAATCCACCCGCGTTTAAAATCAACCCAATTTTTTTTTCTTTATTAATTTTAATTAATCTAGCTAAAGAACCAAACTTTCGCAGTATCAAATTGTTCAATTTCTTACTATTTTCTTTCATCACTTTACTATTTTGTTTAATTACAACTTCTTCCACATAATTATTAAATTTATCAAAATCTTCTAAAGACAGAACTCCCTTTAATTTACTTTAGTAATATAAGCTTGCAGATTCAAGATATTTATAGTTTCGTTCGACTTTCAAAATTTCAGAATTCAAAAATATTTTTTCCACTTTACTTTATAACTTTAATTCTGAACTATTTATTCTAAACAAAATCCATTTAGGAATCACCATTTTAATCATACACTGTTTTAAGAATTATAAAAGTATTTTTTTTCTTAATTCCTAAATTTAAACTTTTAGGCGAAGCAAAAGAACTAAATAATAATGATAAAGTGGAAAGTTAAATTATTAAGTTTCTGAAACAGTTATTATTCAAGAATAAAATTAATGAATCTTTATTTAATGTAATTAAACCGCTTAGATCAGTTACCCCACGTTTGTATGGGTTACCAAAAATTCATAAAGAAAACATTCCTTTGAGGCCCAACTTTATCTATGTTAAATACAGCACAGCAGAAATTGGCAAAGTTTTCAAACTCGAGTCTTAACCAGTTTTGAAACTTTTTTCTGCATATTGTTTAAAGGATTTCTTTACGTTCGTAGACAAAACTAAAGAAATGGAAGCTAATAATACGTTTAATGCGTCATTTGATGTTAAGATTCTTTTAACTAACGTACCGTTGGAAGAGGTTATTGAAATTTGTGTTGATACATTGTTTAAGATAAGTATACATACAGTTAGCAAAATGAATCTTAAAAACTTTTGAAACTTGCAACTTCTGGCCTTAAGTTTAGTTTTATATCCTTAATTTATTCACAACAAGACGGAATAGCCATGGGATCCCCCTGGGACCAACATTAGCTAATATATTTATGGATTTTATAAAATTAAAAGTTGTTCCTACTTTCAAAAATTATTTATTGCATCTAAAGTATGTTGATGATTGTTTTGTTTTAGTTAGAAGCGAGAAAACTATAGATGAATTGTTTATTATTTTGAATAATGCTCATGATTCTATGAGTTACATAACAGAAAAAGAAAACAATGATGAACTTGCATTTTTGGACGTACAAGTTAAACGAAAACAAAATAGATTTTTAACTTCGGTGTACAGAAAGAAAACTTTTACAGGATGTTATTTAAATTTTCAATCAAACTGTAGTTTAAAAAGGAAATTAAATCTAGTTAGAACTTTGTGTCATCGTACACACAAAATTTGTTCCCAAGAGTTGCTACTAAGTAAAATCAAACAGATCAAGTTACTATTAACCAAGAACGGTTACCCACAAGAATTAGTTAACAAAACAATTTATTTACATTTGAAAAATTTGGACAGAATAAAGACAGTAGGACCAGAAAAATGTGTAGTTGCTTTAAAAGTTCCATTCATCTATAAAAGCTCATAGATGTTAGAAAAGAAAATTAAACAATTAATAAGAAATACTTATTATGCAGCAATCCCTAGAATTTTTTTCACCTCTAAGCCACTATTAACACCAGGTGTTAAGGATCCAGTATCAAACTTAAATAAAAGTATGGTTATCTACCAATACAGCTGCTGTAGTAAAGCAATTTATATTAGATTAACGACAAGACATCTAATAAAAGAGCATGTACCAAAATGTGTAGAGAATTTTTGCTTTTCAGATAAGAAAGATGATATACCAGTCAAGGTTATAAACGCATCTAAACGTTCATCTATTGCAGAACATTTAATTAGTAATTCAACTAGTGCAAACAGTTATAATATAAATAGATTTGAAATTATTAAAAATTGTAGTAATGTTTTTGATTTGATTAAATTAGAAGCCATCTGTATTTTGCTAAGGAAACCTATTTTATGTAAACAAAAAGATTTTGACTATACTGTTTCGTTATTTTCGTAATACTTTATAAGGGTTTTTTTCATTTTATTTATGTTTAGTTTTACTGTAGATCAGTTATAACGTAAGTGAACTTATTTTATTTTTACTGATACTACTTGGTTTTGTCTTTTATTAATCTCTTGATTACTTTATGATTACTTAGTTACTATATAAGTTTGTAAAATCTTATTAATTATTAGCTTTGTACTCTACTGATGAAAATTTCTCGAAATATATTTAGTGCTTTCGAAATTGTGTGTCTTGTGTAACTTATTGTATAACTACTGGTCACTTATGTTCCAATATTAACTCTTTCCAAATTTATTGGGTTTCTGATAGTCTGTTGAGTCTTTTTTCAAATCTTTTTGAGTTTTTTTTTATGATGTTTCATGTTATTGATGTTGGAGTTTTCTTTTAGGTATGGTTTGAATGTATTGTTAGCATGTTTGAAATATTACACTCACCGTGTGTTTAAAAAACGCTATTTAACGACAACGCCATTTTGAATAATAAAACACTTAAATCTTTTTCTATAATTTATAGTAATTATCTGTTTTTTGGTATATGCCGTAGTTAAGAAATAAATAAAAAACTAACATCGACATCAGTTTGATGTTTAGTTTAAATTCTTTAATAGTTTTTTGTTTACATAAAAAAATTTTAAGAATGAATAATTTGTCAAAGTCTGTATACTGTAAGTTTTATTATTTACTGATTGATATTATAAACACAATCTGTATATATTGCTTATGCTAAAAATGAGTAACTCTCGATTTAAAAATAATGTGTTTGAATATTTTTCAAAGAAATTTAGTATTAAATTGTATACTATAAAACTGTTTTTATATTATAAATGCATGTTGTACGATTTTTGTTTTGTTAAAATTAAGTTTTTATATTTAACTTAACTATTGTTCTTTTAAAACTATAAACCTATGGCAAACTACAATTGTTCTTGAAAGAAATTGAAAAGAATTTAAAAATTTGGTATATTCTAAAAAACTACTGGCTGCCTAGTGTCTTTTTGTTTACTTTTTAAAGCTATCATTAATTTACATATTAGGGTTTCTTGACAATATTTAATCTTTAAATATATTCCTACTAATAATTTTAATGACAATTTTGTGAAGTATTGATCTGTTTCTGGATATAAAATCTTTTTTGTTTTGCTTTTCATAATATGTATTTAAATTTCTTTATTAAAACTTGTAGACTTAATTTGTGTGTGTATCATATAACTCTGTTTGCTTTATATTTTAGTTACTTATTATTTGTTATTATAAATTACTTAAGCATATTATAAACATTTTTTGACTCTTAATTTAAAAAATTTAAATATTTTTTTCAATTAAGTTTAGTTTTGAAATTTCTTTAAATAAAAAACTTTTATTTTACGTTTCAGTATTTAAGTTCCATAAATAGTAATTTAGTTTTAATTTACTTCATACAATTAAAATTTGAAAATGGCTGGCTACTTTGTTAATAAGAATAGAAAATTTAATGAAATATGAATAAAACATGATAAAGTTACTGTATAGTTGTAAGTTTTTTCATTTTTTTCTGAATTGAAACTAATTAGGGACTTCGATCAGTAGGTATTGAAACTATATTTTAACAAAAGGTATTCTATAAAATCAGTGATAGCTATTAAAACGTGGGGTAAAAGGTTAAAATGCAAAACATTTTTTAACAACAAAAGTTTTACAATTATCAAGTATTAAGTTGTACTGATTTAATTAAATATATTACTATTTTTTGTATCTAAAAATATTAAATGAGCTTAGTTAATACTGACTTTTTGTTTGCCATAATTTATTAATACATTTAATAATACTTATTGATTTGTTATTTCAACGACTTCTTTTAACCTTCCCCAGTTGTTAAAAAATAAAAGAACCAAATTGGGATGTTTAGTTTGAAGCTTAGTTTAGTCAGAGTTTTAGTTTAAGATTTAGTCTGTAGTTATAATAATCAGTTTAATTAAATATGATAAGTTTATTTATATTTAAAGTATCCTTCAAACTCAATTTTTGTTTTTGATAAAACTTATACAATAATACCATTTAATTAATGGTTTAAAGAGTGTCAAGATAAGTAAATTTTACTAAATTGAAAAATTTTTGTATAAGAATTTATACTTAATAATTATTGACACCTTTTTTTCATATTTAGGTTTAATAAGTATTAAACTACAAATTAAATGTAAATGGTGAAGCTTTCACGATGGACGTCCTAATAAATTACAGTAATGAAGTTTCCAAATACAAATGTAAAGAGCTGAGATCTAATTCATTTCAGTACCAATTTGTTAAAAGTTTCTTTTATATTATAAACTGTGAATCAACTAATTATGCAACTTCAAAAGGAACAACTCAAAATTTAAAAGTGTACAGGATAATAGAAAATAATCCAGTAAAAAAATTAAATGAAAAACGCAGTATTCTAATGTTGTTTCATGGAACAAACAAACAAAGAGAGTAAGGAATATCAAAAGAAGGTTTTAAAAACTCCGAAAAGGGGTTGTTTGGATAAGGAGTGTATATGAACGAATGTTCCTATTATTCTTGCAAATGGTCTGCTGGTAAAGCGCGATATTATACATCGTATATAGGGGTTCAATATATCTTTTTCAACGAAGTTCTTGAGTCAGAAAAGCTACAAATGTTCGAAATCGACAACTATGATTGTCGTAATTTCAATTCTAAACCCAAACATAAAAACATGTACTTAAGGCAAGTAAGCAACCAACTTAATTACAAGGTGATTACAAAGAAGATTCTCAAGAACGAAGATACAGGAGTATTTCTCACGATGTGTATAGTAAGAAAGATGAATATCTAGCAGATAAAAATACTGTTATGCCGGAATATAAGCTTAATACTTTAACTTACAATTGAAAAACGTTACACTCTCATTATGTATAACTTTTATGGATCCCATAAAATTTACTCCTTTATTATATTAATACTTAATTATTCTTTGAGTTTTGTTTTACAATAATTTTAATATCCTTTACAAATGTACTTTTGTGTTTATTTTCGTCAAAAAAGTTTATTTATTCTAAGGTTATATTAAAAACCTGCTTGATTAAAATTCTTTACTACTTTTTGTTTTTTACGTGAAAAAACCTCGACTCAATGTGTTTTATAAACTTTTTTTGTTACTTTTTAGTAAAATTTTTGCATTCCCAAGTTTTTTCCATGAAAACAGCTTAACTTACAAATGAAAAATATCTCTTAATAAAATTTTGATATTTACGTACAAAAACTTGATCTTTATATGACGTTTTAACGAGATTTTATGTTAATTTTAAGTACATAATATACTTAATGTCATTGTTTTAGGTGAAACTGATCAAGTTATAGCGTCTTATTCTATATTTTTATTTTATTACGTTTTCTTAGTTTTTTTCTGAGTTTAAACATAAAAGTTTATTCACTTTTGATTTATATAAAACTTTCTAGTTAAAAGTACGTTCCTTTTAACTAATTGTTAAAAAAAAAATTTTTTGTTATTATTTACTAAAAAAATCATTAATACTTAGTGGTTTATATTTAAAAACTAATGATATTATTAAAAAAAAATTTAAGTAATATGAATTTTATTTGTTCTTTTTTTTTTTTTAATTCGCAAGTTTATCTTTAAATTAAGTTGTTTAGAATTTTCTATTAACAATATGTTTTCTTTTTTAATACAATTCAAATTTTTTGTCCCTGCTTTCCTCACTGTTTTCCCACTATGCCCTTTAAAATATAATTTGATTGTCCTTTTGATAAGAATTTTGTGTAATTTTAAGTTAAATACTGAACTTTAATGACAGTTCATTAATAAAAGACAATTAAATAAAATGGTATTACTTATACTAAATTGTTCAATATAATTAGTTATTTTTATTTTTACATTTTTAAGCTTACGTTTAATTTTCTTTATAAGTTTTATAAGACCACTCCTACGTAGTATTTCGTAATTATGTACAAACCTTAAATCAAAGTCATATACCATAAAAAACTAAAGGAGACCTCTCCTTATTTTTATTTTAGCCTAAGTAAATATATAGAGAATATACAAAAAAGACTAAGACATTTTTAATTTTAGACACTAGACTATTTTTAAAGGTTTTTGTAAGCAGAGTTTTAAAATGTTTCTATCTTTTATTTTGTAGAAAAAATCGATTTAAAAATAAATTTTCAAGCAACTATATTTTTTTCTACCGAAAGCTCTTTTTAGAAATAAACACACAAGTATGTTAACTCGAACTGACCTCATGGCAAATTAAAATACAAGCGTTAGCTCTGATAGCTTTTGCCGATGCTTCCTTTGATTTTTATGTTTTCAATTTTTATAAATCATCTTTGTAGTTTTTTTTGTTTTAGTAAGCTTAAAACAAGAAAGTTTAATGAAAAAGTATACCACACTTAATAACTATGTAAAGTTTATTTTCCAAAATAAAACACTTTACTGTATGCATAACATTAGACGTTTTTATAAACTTTAAAAAAAATTACTATTTTTCATCGAAACTACTTGTTTGGATTAAATTCATTCTTTTACTTAACTGACTTTATTTTAGGTCAAGTATTTGGATCCGGACCCGGCCGGATTTCAATTTGAAAAAATATCAGTATCCAGTCAGACTTTAATTCTTTTTATATATCTGGATCGAGTAGATCACTATCTTATTATTTTTATAATTTTTTTTGTTTTTAGTTTATACAGTTTATTGAACGACAAAAAAAGACGCTTAAAATATTCGGTCCTAGGACTTGGTGCACGAAGAACCTTTCAGTTACCGAGTCGCAGACACGGATACCTTTTAACGTCTTGTTTATAACTATGTTGTCGTCTTTATATTTATTGCTATTCAACTACTGGTGAAAAGAGCGTAAAAAATATCTAGCTTTGCTGTAATGAATGTCTTTATATATACTGTTCAACGATGAAGGTTAATTCTAAACTTTATTGTTATTATAATTTTTTCTTTTATTTTGTTTTATATCTGTCTTTCAAGTATTGTAATAATCACAAGTTAAGTTATTATGGATTTTTTCAGAAACATAAATTATAAATTCTACCTAGATAATATTTATATCAGTTAGATTTTAAGTTCTAGCACAAAAGTACTGATAAAAATACATTATATAATTAGTTTGTTAGCGTTTTTATTGAAAATTTTATTAAAAGGCAGGAGCTGTAAGCTTATTGTAACAAACTGTAGGACTTTTAATTGCAATTTGACGTTGAACCACCGGAGAAAGTCTATCTACATCCCTATTGTTCAACGGACTAGGATCTTCTTCAATGTAAGATGTAGTTTTCATAAGAAATTTAGAGACAATTATTGCAGGAATACAACGAAAAAATATTAGCTTTGTAGCCTCCTTAAACTTTTTGACAGTCATGCAGTAAAGAAAAAAATTGAGAGATGAGTTGCACAGGGCAAGAATCATAGCTATTGAACGAAATATAAAGTCTCCTTCGCATTCGTGGGAATGAGCATCTTTGTGGTTAAGTAGAAGGAATAGCTGAGGTGCCCACAGAAGTATATACGAAGTACATACAGCAAGCATCATAACCTTTGGGAAAATAAAAATGTAAATTATTTTTTTTAAGATAGTTCACCAGTTTTATAATAGTTTAGGGAACCTAAAAAGGTTTTAGTTCTTAAATTTTTTATTAAACTTTCAGTGGACTTGAATTGGTCGAAACATTATCGTTTCATAAGTACTGAATAATCAAAATTGTTTTGGATTCATAAAATTAAAAATAACTTTTTTTTTAATGTAATTTTAAATTTTTAGTTTTTAGTTATCTGCGTAAGTAATTACAACAAAATATTTTTAAAAATATAAAACTTGAAACTATAACTCCAATTGCTGCCAGGCTGACTACCCTGTCAAGTTGTAAAGCGAATTAAACTTTTTGCATCAGTGTATAAATTAACAAACCACAGCATTTTCTTATTTCTTTAAAAAAGTATCGATTGCTTCAATTCGGATTTTATGTCAAAAAAAAATGTTGGAGAAAATTCTATTACTTGTAATAAGTAGTTTACACAAGTGCAGCTTTCCACTAATACAATAACATGTAGCAGCTAGGTATTGTGTTTTACTATCATTATTGCTAAACTTTAAAAACTGCTAAAAAAATATAATTAAGCTTACCTTTTGAAAACTATTGTAAAAGCATTTAATTATAAGTAAACAAGTTTTTGTAGCTTAATTTACAATTTAGAAAATACAGCACCTGATAAACCAAATAAGTTGAGACTATTCTAAAAATTTGAAAACTTTATATACCTAAAAGCATTTCATAGCTAAATAAAAAAAGGTTTTTATTTTAAATAGCAATTTACAATTAACAGCTATTTGTTTTTTATTACTAGTTTATATATATATATTTCATAGTTTCTTAGCTCTAAATGGTTAAAAATGAAATATTTGAAAAATTTACATTTTTATTATTGATTCATGTAATAATTTTTATGTAGTTCTATTAAAGTATAATATTTTTTATTCAATTTCTATCAAAACATCTAAATAAAACTTTTTGCTAACCACTGATCTAACAAAACTATAATGTTGTGCAAAGCTGTATTATATTGACAAAAGTAAGTACTAATAAAGTTAAACTTAATTGCTGATTACTAAAAATTTATTTACACAGCAAAAATTTAAAACATCAAACAGTTTTTTCGACAAAGATTATAACTATAGTCTATCTTTATCATTTGCAACCATTTTTTGGTTTAAAAAAAGTTAAGTTTTAAGTTGTTTTAATTTATTTAACTAAGTTTTAAAAAATTATAATTGATTATCATTTTTAAAAAGAAACTTACTGTTATTTTTTTGCTTAACCGATTAACAACTTGTGATTCCTGGCCACGTGTTTTAGTTAATGTTTTACAATGAAGTGACTGAACGATCAATGCAGAAAATATAAGTAAAAGGAGGTATGGAAGAATGATTGAGGTGACGATGTGACACAGTTTGTTAACAACTGAGGCAACATTTTTACTGAAAGTTGCTTCTAAATTGCAAACGTATAACCTGTTCATTTTGTAATTTTATTTTTTTATTATAAAATACTTCTTATAGTCATTTTGTAAAAAAAATCTTAAACTGTAATGTTGAAACCGATTAAACCTCAAAACTATCTAACAATATTTTATTTAGTTTTTACACTTTTGTAATAAAAACTAAACTTTTGGAATAACTTTTGTAATAAAAGCATACATATAACCAACAAATACATAACTTAGTCTAGTATTAACATAATAATAACGAAGTTTTTTATTAAAGTAAAATTAGATTGTATAAAAAAAAACGCTGACCTCAGAATTTTTATTTTATTTTAAAAGGAATCATAAATTTATTCTTTCAAGAATTTATTTTAAAAACTAAGTTTTGGTCAAAGACCTCGTCAGTGCTTAAATAAATATAATTCAAATAGAAATCAATAAAGTAGAAAATTGAAAACAAATGAGAGGTTTTAAACTTTGTTGATTAAACAAAAAAATTCCAAAACATAACATTATTAAGTAATTTTTTAGATTGTTTATAATTACAATATTTTTTGAGTTTAATCAACTTTATTTTGTTAGTTTGTATAACGTGATATACATTTGTAATTCTTATACAATAAACTTTTAAAGTTGTATTCCGTAAATGATTACAAAAAATATTAGTAAATACTATTTTTTATTTTGCATAAGCAATAGATTTATTTTTTATAGATAATAAGCTGGACTAAATAGCTTAATTAAACTATTATTGTTGTTTGTATTGTTTATTAAACGATAAAATAGACGCTCAAGATATTTGGTCTTAGGACCCGGTGCACAAGTTGCATACCACAGATACCTTTTGAGTTTATCTTACAAAAAGATAAAGTCTAGATTGAAAGTTTTGGCCGTAATATTTATTAATCCTTTACCACGTGCCAACGTTCAAAATGTTTTGATAAGTGACATTCTCCTTACGTTGCACTGCAAGTAGATAAATTTCCATAATACTCGAAAACCCTTGCTTTATAACAAAATATCAGTACAGTTTATGGTCGTCAACCTAAAGCTTTCCGATTAAAGTTAATTAACGATTTTAATAAAAATTAGATCAAAGTCCTTGTGTTTCAATGGTAAAGGTTGTGTGGTCAAAACTATTTTTATTATAGAAATTTATGAGATTTTTCACATGAAACATGTAAGTCAGTTTCTGTGTTGTAGCCTTTAATTGATTTAGCTTTCTAAATTAGATTAAATTTGTTTGTGACTTATTTTTAAATATTTACTTTTTTTTTAAAATACTAGTCCTTTAAATACTTTTAGGCTTATTAAACTTAATGGAATACTTTATAACTAAGTTATTTTTTATTACTGTATTTCAAAGTAATCTTTTTTGAATTAATATTTTTTTAAACAAACGGTATGTTTTAAAAATTATTTGGATTCTGTTTTTTATATTTATGTATAACAGTATAGTAAGTTAACAAGTAGTTATATAACAAATATTTATATACAAATATTAAAGTTTGGTTTAACAATTTTATTTTTAACCATGCAGAAACTAATTTTGTGATTTCGTATTTAGTTTTATAGAGTTAATTGTATAATTTTGATACTATAGGATGTACAGAGCTCAATCTAACATTAGAGAGCTTCTATATGTGGTCTTGAAAGAATGACTTTTGCCAAGCAGATAGAGTAAAATCACTAAAAATCAGAAAAGAACTAAGTGCTAAGTGTCTTCATTTTAGGTCAAACTATTTCTAACCATCAACCATTTACGTATTGTTGCGTATTTACTTATGTATTTCTTTGATATTCTAAGTTTTTGTTAAGTGTTTATTTATTAAGTATTTTTAAGTTTAGATTCTTTGTTTAAAATAACTTAATATTTTTCTAATTAAATTTAAACTTAATGTTAGTTTGTTAGTATACTAATTATAATAATTAATTAAACAGTATCTGTTTAGTATCACAATTTTTTGTTAATGGTTGATTTAATCATTTTCTCTTGCTATATAATTGTGCTTAGTGATTTACCAAGTCCAAGTATAAGGAATCGGGTCCGGTCAGATTTTAACTTGAAAAAAAAGTTCGGATTCGCATCCGGCCGAATACTAAATTTTTGGATTCGGTAGATCATTAGACTTTTTGTATCAAGTTATTATTTTATAGCTTAGGAAACTCTAGAGTAGAGTGTAAAAGTCTTTACCACTCTTTAACGTTTTATCATGTTCTAAATCACTCTGGTTATTGTATCTAACAGTTTAAAAGTTTAAAAAGTTTGTAATAATGTCTTTAATAGTTAAAACACATATACGATATAAAAACAAACTTCACAGATTTATATAAATAGGAGATAAATAAGGTAAAAAAATAAACAGTGTATATTTTCAGTAAAAAGTTTAATAATATTTTTAATTTGTGATTTTATAAGAAAAAAAGTGATAAAAATTTTAAGAGTGTTTCACTGAAATGTTTTTTTATTTGCAGTTTGAAAAAAGTCACGTTATCTTAATATTAATTATTATATTATTGTTACTAATGATTTAGTGTTATACTTTATTTTAAATAAGTGCTGCCCGAGGTCAACTTTTATATGAAAAATTTCTAGGCCTGCAACTTATAAAAGCCTTCTGACTTTTGGTTTAGAGTTTTATATCCAGTATAAAAGCTATGATAAATTGTTTTTGTTTGACTATTAAATAATATTAATTACTTACTTAAGGCGTTTAGTCTCAGCTTTTTGCATAACCGTTTTTACTTATTTATAATACATATAGTTTATCAGTAAACTATTTTTGGCTTTTTACCTACGAAAATTTAAAAAAACAAATATTCTTTTAGGTAATTATTTTTATTTCATTTTAGTGAAGTCACTCTCAGGCCACCTCAGTTCAGCTTGGAATCTTATCTGAAAAGGGAGGCTCAGGACTAATAAGGTTTTTTTCTAACCAAATGTATTAAGCTAATCTTGATGATTTATAACATATATGTTATGGATAAATATATGGTGTTTCTAGTGGGGAGGTCTTTTTTATAAAAACCAAATATAAAAAATATTTTTGTTTGGTTAATTATATTTTCTGCAACCATATAGATGTATATTATATATTGTTTATTGAATGATAAAAAAAGCGCTCAAAAAGTTTGGTCTAAGGACCTGGTGTACGAAAAAACCTTTCGATTATCGAGACGTACACCACAGTGTAAATGTTTATTTACACGAGTTTTAATGGTTATTTAATTAAGTAACGAATGACTTGTGATCAGAATTGAAGGGATTTTATATTACTTTTTTTTTAATTTATCATATTTTTGTGTCCTTTTCGGAGAGCCTGTTAGTTGGGATCTCGTTTTTAGTAAGGCTGTTTTAGCAAGGAGAGGTTTGCGAAAGAAAGTGCTACTACGATAGCAACAACTAAGTCCAAAATGACAACAATTTGCTGTTAGTCACAACAGCTGTTGATCCACGATTTCCGCTTTCCCTTCTTAGCTCAAAAAATCTTAAAGAGCTGCTAAAATTATATGTTAAGAAGCATATCTGTTGTGGGGTTAATCAAAGTGGTTATCTTTCTGTATTGCCATCACAGAAACCAAAACACAGCCCTCTGCAAATTTTGATCCGAAGATGTTTTCAACTTGCTATACTTTGTTTAAAACAGAAACAACCACAGCTACCAATGAGAAAAAGCAACAGGATTCTATTGATGAAGAGTTTGAAGCATAAATTAAGATGTTTTTGCTAAAGAAAATTTGTATGCATTTACTGAAGAGACTAAAGCCTTAAGATGATGGAACATGTCAAAAAAAAAACAACGTCTTTCCAGATTTGAAGGAAATATATTTCTGCAACCGTCATTTTCTGTGTTTTCTGAAAGATTTTTTCTGAAGCTTGTAACTTTTACGAGCAAAAGCGTAATATATAGCTTCCAAAGACCGGTGAAAAGCTTTTATTTATAAACCACAAATTTAAAAACTGAAATAGTTTTTTGTAGTATAAAAGTGTTGAGACACCTTGCTCAAGTTAATTTCTATTTCGTTTTATAATGGTAAAAGCTTAATCCTAAGTCGTATTTAAAAATTATTAATTACAATTGTAATTCCTTTCGTTCTTAGGCCTTAACTAGAGCTTTTACTATATTTCTATTTTATGAAGGTTTAATATTATTTTCAATTGTACTTTACTTTATAATTTTAAACACTTGCGAAAGTTAAGGTTCTAGTTCGTTTGTTGGAACAGAATAATTAAATCTTAAGTTGAACGTAAAATATTTTAACTTTGTTCATGATTTTTTTTATATAAATCATTTATTAAAGTCGATATTTAATTTCTTTTACTAAAGACAAATAACAAAAACACAAGTGTGTCGTTAATGTGGCTTGCATGCATATCAAAAAAGTTATACTAAGATCTTCTGAATGTAGCTTGATTTATTTTTGCTGTTTAGCAAGAAGTTTGTGTTTTGTTCGTTTTTAAAATTAATTATTCCGAGAAAGCTACTGAATTTATTTACGAACACATTAAAAATATTGTTCAATGTTTTTTACAAAATATGTAATGATAATATAATTATTATTTAGAAGTTTGTATTGTATTTACATTACAAGGAACTTAAAACTTCAAAGTATAAAATATCCGGATTCGGATTTGGCCGGATTCGAAATTTGTCGATTCGATAGATCACTACTTATGCTTCAATTTTACTTATTGTCACCTATAAGTTCTTATAAGCCTTATTGAGGCGAAACAGTGTTAACTTTGTGACATATTATTGAGTAAGATTTAATACTATACAAAGTAAATAAAAAGTAACTTTACTAACGTTGAGTTGTTTTCTTTATTGTGAACTTCAGATAGTCCAGCACTAAGAAAAACTGAAGCAATACCAAAAGAAAAAAGGTAAATTCCAAAAACCAACTTTGAAATATAAAATAGTTTAAACAGACGACGACCACTTACGAAAAATTTTGAACAGTTAAGCTCTATTTTATTTTATAAAATGAGTAAACAAAAGAAAACAATTGTCGTTAAGAATACTTTTATTATAAATAAAGATTTTAACTACTTGCAATTGAATACAAAACATATATTTTTTGAATTATTTAGTTTTTTTACAATTAGTCTTTAGATTTTAGGAAAACTGATAAAAAAGCTTTTCATACTATTTAAAATGATAATTGACCACAACACATTTTTTAAGATTAAAGAATATACTTAAAGAAAAAAATACCTTTTTAGAAAAATTTGAGTTATTATGTGTTGAGCGGTAAACTATTGGAAAGCGAACTGCGATGAATCGATCAATTGTCATAACAACCAGCAGCCAACCTGAAGCGTTGTGAAAGCCATGCATGAAAAAGCGATGCCATCTACACAAATACTTCTCATAATAATAAGCACTCGGTTCTGGATGGTACACTATTTCAACTACTACATGTCTGTCAAAATGTACTAAGTTGACGAATTGTGCTTTATTCGCACAAGAAATTTCGTGAAATTTAAAGTAGCATAAAACTGAGACATTTTCTAATTAAACATAGAACTTAAATTTTAATAGCTAAGGTTTAATCTTTTGTTCTATGAAACTTTAAAACAACAAATGAAAAACATTAAAGAAAATTTTATACTGCATTTTAAACGAGAAAGTATCAACAAAAAAGTTTCTTATGACATTCAGCTGTAAATGATTATCGTTTTTTTTAATTACTTTTGTTAAGAGAATTTTAAAAATAAAGTTAAACCCCGGTAAAAGGGATTTTAAAAGAGGCATGGTTTAACAACTGTTAAACAAACCAAATTTTGAACTACTTTTTAAAAATGAAGTATAACAGTAATGTTTTTTTGATTTAATAATTTATGTAATCCAGCTTTAGCTTATAGATAAAAAATTCAATAGATCTCTTGAAATTTTTATTTTTGAAATTTTTTGTAATAAAATCAAATAAAAATTGAATTTATACAAGCTATGTACGTAAAATGTGCAAGGTGGAAATTTAGTAAAACTATCAAAATATTTTCAAGTTCTAACGTACTAATTTTTTTAATTTTGCAACTCTTATAAAAGAAAAATAAAGAGAACAAGTTTTTTTTATATATTTTTCAGAGATATAACTATCTATACTCTATAGTAAACAACGCACAAGTAAATAAATGTGGTTTTTGAGGACAAGTTAAAGCGGAAAAGCTAGTATAAACAACTTTGTAAGACTTTTTTTCTTCTTTTTAAAAAGATTTCAATTGTTATTGGTTAAAATGTTGAAGCAAACAAATGTTATTTTATTATTTAAAAAATGTATATCGATTAATGAAACGTAAAAAAGACTAGGACTTTATTAATCTAAACGATTTTCAAGATAATTAACTTAAGATATAGCTTTTAGCAGTAATACTATTTTTGTGTACTAATTTTATTTCACACATCAATACTTAAATGTATATTGAATTTTTAGTTTGGAATAGTTTGGTAAAAAAATATACTAATAATTTTTCAAATATAGGTGTACAAACAACTCTTAGTTCTTTTGTATTTAATTTTATTTCCTAATAGAGACAATATAAGCAGTTAATTTAATTGGAAGAATAAAAGTCTCGACATAAAAATTGTAAAGAATTAGATTAATAACAAATTTTTTACTACGCTCTAATGAAGGTTTTAAAAAATAGCTTACTAAAACCTTTATTTTTAAATTTTTGAATAATTTATAGATCCATGATGCTAATTTCTTTTTAAAAATGCTCTTTTATCAAATTAAAGTTTGACTGAGGTTATATTGCAAAACGTTTTTAGAATGATTAAAGTAAAATATGATTAAAAGATTTGAACTAGTTCGATCGAATTATCTAACTTTTTAGAATTAAAAACTTAGTTCTGCCCTGTCGGCATATGTTGAAAGGTAAGGAAAGTTCTTTTAATACAAATTTCGCCTATTTTGATTGATTTAATTTAGGATGTGACAGCATAAAATTGACTAAAAATAAGAAATTTTTGTTAAAATAAAAGATAAAACAAATCATAAATCACGGTCTTAAGCAAAAATTTTTTACTTAAATCACTGTAATTTCTTAGGTTTATAAATAATTTTTTAAAGTAAGATTTTGTTGATATTTATTTTAAACTTACTTTAGTACCCCGACAAAAATTAACATGCCGAAATCAGCTGCAGCTAAAGAAATGATATAAACTGTATAAACTTTTGAAATAATTCTTTTTTTTGAATTAAGTTTTGACGTAAGAAGTTTGATTGAAAACAAGTTACCTAGAAAAACAGTTTAAATTTTGTCCTTGAATTTATTACTGTATTATATATATTGTTTATTGAACGATAAAAAAGCGCTCAAAAATTTTGGTATAAGGACTTAATGTATAAAAGACCGTTTAATTATTGAGTCGTAGACGACTTCTTTTCGCGTCGTACACTATTCGAGTACTACTATTCGAGTCGGACACTATAAAAAATACTTTTTTTAGAAACAAATAACTAATAGTTTTATTACTAAAAAACGTTCAAATATTTCCTGTTATAATGTTTTTGTTTAAACTTAGCTAGTAAATACATAGTAATTAGTTTTAATTAAGTTATTTTGTGCAACAATCCCAATGTAAAATTCAAAAAATGTATTCATAAGTTTAAGTTAACTTTAAGATAGACTTTATTACTAAGTTTCATTATACTTTCTCAAAACAAAGCTTTTGAGTGCATTTTTTACCATATACTAATAAGCTTTTAACACTTTTATAAAAAATAAAAATTTATTTGGTTTTCACAATTTTCAATTTAGTTTAGAAAACCTTTACAACAGTTCTGATTATAATCTTTACAGTTTACAAGCCACAATGTTAAATTTTTGTATAATTAATTTTCGTTAAATATTCATGTTTTCCGAGTATTTTCTATAGTTTAGTTTACTTTTTTTTAATAGAACACAATATCATAAAGACTTTCGAAATTAACTCAAAAATACTTTTGTTTAATCAATTGAATTTAAGCAAATTTGAATTTTTGGAAACTTAATTAAATTTTCATTGGCTACAATTTAAATTTAAGTAGCTGATTTGAGTTTGAAACAAAAAAAACTGTTTTACTACTTTGTGATTAACCACCTTATACTAAATTAAAATACTTAAATTAGCTTCAAATGGTTTAACATATTAAAGTATTAGTATATTTTTATATAACATAAATAGATAATTTTTATAAATATATTAGTCTAATTATTTAATAAAAGTTACTTTGCTAATGTTTTTTTTTTTAATATTTAGTGATCTACCGGATCCAAGATCCGGATCCGGCTGTTTTTTTACTTTCATTCGGATCTTAATCAAAAAATAATAACTGCAATTTTATGAAAAAAAAACGAGCTTCCTTTGATATAACTGAAAAAATTTAAATCACTTGATATTTATAGATTTTAATAATTTTGCGTACTGCTGGACCTATTTTTTATGATAAAATTTCTTATTTTGTAATAAAGTATAGTAATAATTTTGTTATGAATTAAAAGCTAAACTGTTTAAGTTCTAAATTAAGGAGGAAGTGTAATTCTTTGTTTAAAAATTTTACTGCAGTACCAACTATTTACAAAAAGGGTCATCAATTATAAAATCTTAAGTTTTAGTAAGGCTCTTAAATTTGAATATGAACAGACAGTCTTTTAACAGATTGTAGAAGTACTAAATTTAGTTAAAACATTTAACAAAATACAGTTCTTTTTTTTTTTTTGATTTATTTTAGTACCTTCGTAGTAAGGCTCATCAGAAATTGTATCTTACTAAGTTAGAATGAACAGAAATTGAAATAAAATCATACTGTAGTTTAAAGTTTTAAAGTATAAAATAACGTAATAATCGAATGTTAAAAATTAACTAAATGCTTATACTGTCTACGTTTGGTATACTAATAAAACTCGTTAGATTAAAAACAATTTAAAATAAACCAGCGATAAAATTTAAAAATAAAACTACACTTTAAAATGAAATTTAACAAGAAAATAATTACTTTAAAATTACTTAATATTATAATTTAAAAAGTCTAGTTTGGTATACGAACTTTTTCTGCTTGCATAAACTGGGCCTTAACGATTGAATATTTAAGGCTTCTAGAATATGCAGTTGAAAAGAGTTCTCCGCTCTCTTACGAAAAGAGTTCTCACAGTGGTAGTGACTACGTGGGAAAAACATCTTAAAGGTTTCATGAAAGAATCGATCAGCATGTTCCGAAAGTCTTGAAAGTTTGATGGCCGTTCGGAGAAACCAACAAAAAAATACTTCTCGGTGATTGGGCAACATTTTTTGGACAATCCTGAGTGTGCTAAAAATTATAAAAAGGAGAATTTTTCAGTTTTAGTGAGAGCGGAGAACTTTTTTCAACTGCATATTCTGGAAGCCTTAAATATTTAAACGTTAAGGCCCAGTTCATGCAAGCAGAAAAAGTTCGTATACCAAACTAGACTTTTTTAATCGTTATATTAAGTAATTTTAAAGTAAATATTTTCTTGTTAAATTTTATTTTAAAGTGTAGTTTTATTTTTAAATTTTATCGCTGGTTTATTTTAAATTGTTTTTAATCTAACGAGTTTTATTAGTATACCAAATGTAGACAGCATAAGCATTTAGTTAATTTTTAACATTCGATTATTACGTCATTTTATATTTTAAAACTTTAAACTATAGTATGATTTTATTTCAATTTCTATTTATTCTAACTAAGTAAGATACAATTTCTGATGAGCCTCACTACGAAGGTACTAAAATAGATTTAAGAAAAATGAACTGTTTTTTGTTATATTTTTTAATAAGTTATACACTTAAAAAAAGCTGTTCTAAATTTCGATTTTAAACTTTAAAGTAGTGATCTACCGGATCAAGCTGTTTTTGCTTGGATACGGATCGTGATTAAAAAAAATACGGACCATAAATTTTAAAAATCTCCGGATCCTAGTTGAGATTTGGTTGGATCCGAATCCAGTTTATTGGAAAGACTTAGCTTTCCGTGATCAGCTTCTTTTATTTTTATACTTATATTATTGTGTATTGATCAGAATTTTTTTTTGAAATATTTTCTCCTCATTCGTGCCTTTTAAATTTCTAACTAATCAATTAAAAATTTTGTTTCCGACAGTTTCAGAGCAAGTTATTTATAAGCATTTATTTAAAAGAAGAACGCACTTATGAAATTAAATGTGAAAGATTTGTGTAATAAAAAAACGAGTAGTATTAAGAATATTATTAAAATTAAGAGCTGTGAAGTTTTGTAAAAGTATTTTAGTTACTGATTTTATTAAAAAATAATAACATTAAAGTATAAACTTTCAAAATTTAATTTGGTCTGAAAATTTTTGCTTTGAAATGACTAAAAAAAAATAAAAGAAAACGTCCATCACTACGTAGTTTACAATAAATTTGATTCCAATTATATTGTTACAGCTGAAGAATGGCAATTTGTTAGCCACATTATTGACTTGCTTGAACCTTTTTACATAGTAAAGCAGTAATGAAGTATAAACAACGCATCGCTGTCAAGTGTATTTCCGCATGCAGATGTTCTGTTTTTTTCATAACTTTAAAGCGAATAGTCCACAAGTCAAAATGGCTTTACAACCTTAGCAACCTTGGCAGAATGTATAGAAGAAGCTTCAGAAAGAGGGTTGTATGCTACAAATAACAGCTCACACTTAAACCTTCATGATAAGATATTGTTATTATTCACAACAGCTGTTGATCCTTGGTATCGACTTTACTTTTTCTCTCCTAATCTCAAAGAGGAGGTTAAAAGTTTGTTGAAACTAGAAGTTGAAAAGCATAGGCATAGACTGGTCAAAGTAGTCACTTTCCTCTAGTACCGCCTAATAATCCAAAAACTTAACTGTATAAACTAAATGTTCCCAACGATTTTTTACCGTTTAATCCAGGTTTGAAACCAAAACAAGTACAGCCACTCATGAAAGCGAGCAAAAAAATTATGTTGATTAAGAGATTGAGAGAGAAATTAAGACTTTTTTATGCTGAAAAAAATATTTTAACAAAGTCAAGAAGCTGAAGTCTTATCTTGGTGGAGGTCAAACAAAAAAAGAAATCCACTTCTCGCCAGGTTTGCAAGGAAGTATCTTTCGGCACCTCCATCCTTGCTTTTTTCTGAAAAATTATTTTTTAAAGCTTGTAACTTGTACGAGCAAAAGCAAAAGCAAAATTGATTGCTTCCAAAGACTGTAACAAAACTTTTATTAATTCATCACATCTTTAAAAAGCCTGGATAGGTTTTTTAGTAGCTAAGTAGCGTGGGTTCAAGTTAATGTTAATTACAAAGTAACTTACTTTTATACAGCTAAACCTGGGTTTCCCAAACTTTTTTACAAAAGGCCCCCTTTAGATAAATCAAAAAGCTATGGCCCCTCAACTACCAGTAAAACCGCCTAAGTCCTTTTTTTTTACTCTTCAAATATCTAGTGTAAGTATAAAATTGTGGCCTTATGCCCCCCTTTTACGGCTTGTGGCCCCTAAATTTCCTAATTTTTTTCCATAATATCTAGTGTAAGTTTCAAAACTACCATTAAAAACGCCTAAGACCTTTTTTGCTCTTCATCATCAACTCCAGAATATCTAAAGTAAGTTTCAATTTACGACCTCATGGCCCCCAACTTTCTGTAATGACCCCCAAGGGGCCACTTGATCCAATTTGGTAAACCCTGATCTAAACAGTTGCTAAATAAATTAATCTTCATTTTCTTAATTCAAACTTCTGTATATAAAAGTTTGACTTCAGCTTAGCACAAAAAAATTATTAAAGTTCGATGTTTTTTAAACGTTTTAACATTTAATTGATTTTTTTCTTTTACATAATACAAGGTAAAAATTTCAAGTTCAACCGTATAAGTAGCTTAAAATCTTACCTTAAAATTTAAACTGAGATTTCTTATAAACATAATTTTTTTGTCTTGTTTATACAACATCTAATTTTTTTTTGTTTTTGTATAAAATAAAATAGTTTCTGTTAACAATTGTATCATTGCGTTTCTGTTTAAAAAATATATGATTAGACATTTTTACTTAACTATGGTATTATAACAACTAACTGTTCTAATTCTGTTCTCTAGTAACACTACATAAAGCATAAAATATTTCGGATTTGGATCAAGCCAAATCTTAAATTTAAAACAAAACCCGATTCCGGTAGATTACTATAGCACTAGCAGTTTATACCAAAGTTTTGAAAACAAACTTTTTCTTGCCTTTAGCTCAAAAAAACAATATTTGTTTTAAAATTCTCTTGTTTGGCATGTGAAAAAGTTAAAGAACTTTTATTTGTCTTTAAGTCCAGATGATACACTGTTATACAAAACATTCAGAAAAGACACATACCTTAATGACAGAAAAACTTTTAACACAGAACTAAAAAAGGTATCAGATTGGCTTATGGGAAACAAACTTAAACTAAACCTTAATAAAACCAGAAGGATGATTCTACACCAATCAAAAATAGTTTTTGGAAAAATATAGAACTTAATGTTAAAATAGGTAAAACAGTTATAACAAACACAGATAACTATAAATATTTGGGAATAATTTAAGACAGAAATTTAAAATAGATAGCACACATAGAAGCTATAAAAACAAAATTTAAAAAATATTGGGTGTATTATATAAAACCAGACTTTTCTTAAATTAAAAAACATTACATTTAGTTTTTAATTCTTTACTTATCAGCAATGTTAGTTATGGCTTGTTCTGCTGGGGAAAAGCAAATAAAAGATGCATAAATGATATTAATGTTCTTATAAACAGAGCACTTAGATGCATACATTATAAGAAATATGATGATAGTGTAAGAGAATTAAAAACTCAGAAAAATATATTAGATGTTAAAAGGCTGTATCTATATGAAATAGGTCTGTTTAAGTTTAACAATAACTTGTTACCAGATAACTTTAAAAATTACTATAAAAGTGTAAAAAATTTCCATAATTATCATACGAGGTCTTCAGAAACAATTTTTTTCCTCCCTAGATTAAACAGAAAAATAGGTCATAAATCGCTATCCTACTAAGGAAGTAAGTTATGAATTAAGCTACCATTATGTTTAAAAGATTTAAGTCATTTTGAAAAGTTCCAGGATGAACTTAAAAGTTATCTTTTAAATAGTGATTCTCAAGGTCATCAGTGATCATTCCTACTTGCTGTTCACTTTGTTTAAGGAGTTAATAGTATTTGTCATTTAATATCCAAAATTTTGTTTATTTTTTTATTTTTTTTGTTTTTTTTTTGTTCGAAAGTTGATTTGTTTGGTTACAGTAACATTGGTTTAGTCTAGGTTTCAGCATTTTCTATCTGGTTATATTTTAAGATTATTCTTTAAGATTACTACTTTAATTAAGTTCAGAATACTTAAAAACTTTTTTCTTTCTTTCTTATGCTTACATTTTTTTTTTCTTTTTCAGCATACAAATGTAAAAATAGTTATTAATGTTTTTACTTTAGCAGAAAATAAAGTATTTAAATAGTAAGCTAAGATAACTATTCCAAGCAAACTTAAGTTGATTTTTTTTAGGAAATTAAAGAAAAAAATCTTCTTTTCATGTTTGCAAATGTTGCTTGCTTTCTATTAATACAGTTTTAGACTTGGACAAGAATTCAAAAAGAAATAAAAAGAATATTTTAAAATAGAAGGAAATTTGTTGTTGTTAATATCATTATCGTTAAAATTGTTATAGTTTTTTATCTTTTTTTCTTATTAAAAGCATAAATTTTACAGTATTTATCTTCATATTTTATAAAAGTTAAGTTCAGTTATTGTAAAAATAATTTCTTTAAAATTCTTGTAAAAAAATTTACAATAGTTTTTTTTTAACTATTCAAATGTAAAATTGTTTTTACTGTTCAAGTTAAATAATTAAATATAATAAAAATTACCATTTTAACAAAAATACTTATAAAAAAAATTTCGTTAAAAAATTTCAGCGTATTACATTTTACTTTCTTTAAAGATGTTGTAACCTATAATTCAAGTATTCACACGTTTTTTATTAGTGTTGTTTGTATACTTTTAAAAGTTAATTTAAAGTGATATATATTTTTTTAATTCATAATTTACTAAACAAGATTCATATTACACTTTTAAACACAAAATTCAGTTAATTTTCGTTTAGTTTAATTATCTTTCATTTTTCTTTTCATATAACTGATTTTTTATTGCTATAGATTTAAACATTTAAATGGTAAAAAACTATGTGTAATAGCTCGTAAGAAACTTTAAAAGCATGTGGTGTACGACTCGATAACCGAAAGGTTTATTTGTACACCAGGTCCTTAAACCAAACTTTTTGAGAGCTTTTTTTTATCGTTCAATAAACAATATATTTGCATAATGTTTAAAAGATTATATTTACAAAGTTTTATGTCAGTGAAATTTGATGTTAATTTTGGAAATTACAAAAAACAGTTTTTTTTAACAATTAAAAGTGAAACTTTTCAAAAAAAAAAAGAAATTATTCAGATTTACAAAAGTTTTATTAATAAACTGTCTATGTAGTATTATATTTTTTATGATATCACTCAATAATAACAATAAATCTGTACTTTAGTTATTTACATTTTTTACAATATATACAACAAATAATTATAAATGACATGAAAGAGTTTTTAGAAAGTTTAAAATTAGGTTTTTTGTTAAACAAAATATAAATTATTAGAACATACTTAGACATATCTTTCATTGTCATGATTTAAAGTCGATCCCGAAAATCTATGTAATAACTATTTCATAGTATACTTCTTACGACTATTTAAATAAATAAGAAGTTTTATAAAATAAACTAAATTATATAAAACCATTAAGTAATTCAAGAAATTTAGAGTACGAAATAAATTGATATGTAATAACTTAATGTTTAAGCATTATTTAAGTAATTTAGCTTTGTGTATATTACTAAAATAAGTATGATATTATAATGTTTTAAATCAAAATAAAAATTATATAAAATTACTTTAAGTTAAATTTTTTAGTACAAATACTTACCTATAATACCAACAAATGATATAACAAGAAAAATAGCCATTAAGAAAGTAGCAATGCCGTTTGTTTCAATATGGCTACTACATGATACAGTTTTATTGATATTCTGCTTAATTCCTTTTGTGCTTATATTCATGTCTAAGATTAATAAAATGATTTATACGATCTAGTTTTATCGTAATGAAAAATTATCTTAAAAACCTTGCTATTACTAGCGACTTAATAGTTTTTATCAACTTTTACTTTATCAGGCACTTCTCTTTATTTTTTCGAACTAAAAAGTAGAGAAGCAATGCGGCTTAAAACTTTAAGTTTAGAAAAAGTAAAATATCGAATTTTTGGACATTAAAATCAATGATAATACATAATCAATGTTTTAAATTAGTGACACAAGCATGCATATTACAGAATGGACTGTGTCATAATAATGTAAAACAACTGTTTTTCTAAAATTCATGATAGTAAATAAATAATTTTCAAGTTAACCATAACTTTGTATTTTTTTTAGTATGTTGTGTTGTTTTACTTGTTTTGACAAATAATTTTTGTTTTTCATTTTGTTTTATAGTAAATATTTTTAGTCTCTGTGTAGCTTTGTCAAAACACGCTGCTACTTTCAACTCTTATTTAAAAAAATTTAAGCTGTATATAAATTAAATTGAACCGTTTAGTACCCTTAAAATAAGTAATAAACAAAAACTAATTAGTCATCTAAGTATTAAATTGTAGAATTGATGATAGGAACTAATAACAAACTACTTAATCAAATTTAAATTTAATTATACAATAAGATACACAAGAAACATAAATTCAATAAAACTATATATACTTCGGGCAATTCTCATCAGTAGAGTACAAAGCTAACAAGTAATAAGATAAGTAATAATCTTATTACTTGCTAGCTTTGTACTCTACTGATGAGAATTGCTCGAAATATATCTAGTTTTATTGAAATTGCGTGTCTTGTATATCTTATTAATAATTGCTGGTCACTTATATTCCAATATTTAAATGTAATTATTGTAAAACTATTAAAATACTTTTTTTTATGTAAGTGTTGTAATCATTATCGTTTTTTCAAACAATAGCTGTTTTATCATATTTAGTATGTAATTTTAATATTGATAATTTTTATTGATTTAAAATTCACAAGTTTGTTTTATTTTAAAGATAACACGTAAGTTTATAATATCAAAAACTAAAAAGTTATGAGCTGTAATACATCGTCTAGTTACATAAAATTTTATAATGTCAATGTGTTTTGTGAAAATATTTGAAACGTCTGTTTTTTAATATTAGAGGTACAAAAGTTATAAAGTCAGCAACGAATTTGATTAAATAAATATAAATATGCATGTTACTAAAAAATAGATTTGTTGTAGTGAACTACGTGTATAAAGTATAAATATAAAGACCTTTATCTTCACATCACTTAAAGCCAATTTATATTGAAATAAACAGAAATTTAATTTAGATTGACAGGTAAATTAATCTATCCTTTATCTTGAAAATACATTTAAAATTGGAGAAGTAACACGAGCAATAAACAATGATAAAAGAAACCTAGACAGAGAATATTTGTATATCCTAACTTATGATAAACACAAACACATTTTACAGCAGCGACTGCCTACTAGTAGCGCTCATAAAATATTAAAAACAAAAAATTCAATCGAGTTATGAAACATGCTTTATAACTTTTTGTTTTCTTTGCAACATACAATTTTAGTGTATTTATTTTATAAAAAAGTAATATCAGTTTTAACCTAAATCACGACATCTCTTTTCTTTATTTATAAGAGTTTAAAAAAAGTTTTTAATCATTATAGCTAACTATTAAACTTACAAAATTATTTCCAAACAACATGAGTAAATAAAATATGTTATAAAATAAGCAGTTAGAACATTAGTTTAGAATTCTTTTTTTTTTAACCTGCTTTTTATGAACATTTTGAATTACTTCCTTATAAGAAAACTTAAAAAATCAATTTGTCTTAAATAGCATACTAATAAAAACTAGTTTTTACTGTGTTTACAATTTTTAAACATAAATATACATGTTTTAAATTATTAAGATAACATTTTGACTTAATAAGGTTAACGAAAGTAACTTAAAGCAGCTTCGGCAACATAAATTCTATTTCTGACGTGTTTATTATTTTTACTGTGATTAACAAAATTAGTACTTTGTTTTTAATCTTTATATTCAATGAAATAGCTTTAATAAGTTTATTGAACGAATAAAAAAAAAGATACTCAAAAATAAAAATTAGGACTATTTGAGTGCACGAATAGACTTCTCAGTCATCGAGTCAGACATTTAATTAGTTAAAAAAAAACTGTCCAAAAATATAATCTCATTTATATTAGCTTGTTTTTATTTTTAAGAAATATTTTTAAAATAGTATTTAATATTTAGAATTAAATAAGATTTAAAAATTTTCTTCTTTGGACTATAAAACTTTAAACCTTTTAATAAATTTCTTAACAAAAAATGTAATAAAATAAGAATATATATACAATAGTAAAATGTTTAACAAAAACTAATACTTGTAATAGAATAAGCAAGGTTATTTGACATTAAAGACACGTAAAGTTTATATTGAACTCTATGTTAAAAAGAAAACTTTTGATAGAATTTTTTTTATCTAAAACTTATCAATAATTTCAGCAAATCATTTGACTTTTCTGAATCAACAAACTGTCCCGGACAAGACCTTAAACTGTGTGTGTGCAAGTTGTGTGCGACTCGATAACCGAAAGGTTTTATTGTGCACCAGGTCTTAAAACCAAATATTTAGAGCGTTTTTTTGTCGTTCAATAAACAATATTTTACTAACTTAATTTGAGAAAATTTTGTAAGTTGTAAAAGGAGTAACTTAGATTCCACTATACAGAGTAACTTGTTAAAGTTCTTATAAGATAAAGCTGTAACATTTAAAATAAACTATAATTAGAATAAAGAAATAATAATTAAATAATTTAATCGTTTTACTTAAGACTATCAGTTTTTACAAAATTTAACAAACATCTTAATCTAAGAAATTACTACAATCTAAATGATAATGTATACGCTTAAAGTAGTATAGCAATTTTCTTCGTTATAAATAATAATAATGATAACAATAATAATAATAATAATAATAATAATAATAATAATAATAATAATAATAATAATAATAATAATAATAATAATAATAATAATAATAATAATAATAATAATAATAATAATAATAATAATAATAATAATAATAATAATAATAATAATAATAATAATAATAATAATAATAATAATAATAATAATAATAATAATAATAATAATAATAATAATAATAATAATAATAATAATAATAATAATAATAATAATAATAATAATAATAATAATAATAATAATAATAATAATAATAATAATAATAATAATAATAATAATAATAATAATAATAATAATAATAATAATAATAATAATAATAATAATAATAATAATAATAATAATAATAATAATAATAATAATAATAATAATAATAATAATAATAATAATAATAATAATAATAATAATAATAATAATAATAATAATAATAATAATAATAATAATAATAATAATAATAATAATAATAATAATAATAATAATAATAATAATAATAATAATAATAATAATAATAATAATAATAATAATAATAATAATAATAATAATAATAATAATAATAATAATAATAATAATAATAATAATAATAATAATAATAATAATAATAATAATAATAATAATAATAATAATAATAATAATAATAATAATAATAATAATAATAATAATAATAATAATAATAATAATAATAATAATAATAATAATAATAATAATAATAATAATAATAATAATAATAATAATAATAATAATAATAATAATAATAATAATAATAATAATAATAATAATAATAATAATAATAATAATAATAATAATAATAATAATAATAATAATAATAATAATAATAATAATAATAATAATAATAATAATAATAATAATAATAATAATAATAATAATAATAATAATAATAATAATAATAATAATAATAATAATAATAATAATAATAATAATAATAATAATAATAATAATAATAATAATAATAATAATAATAATAATAATAATAATAATAATAATAATAATAATAATAATAATAATAATAATAATAATAATAATAATAATAATAATAATAATAATAATAATAATAATAATAATAATAATAATAATAATAATAATAATAATAATAATAATAATAATAATAATAATAATAATAATAATAATAATAATAATAATAATAATAATAATAATAATAATAATAATAATAATAATAATAATAATAATAATAATAATAATAATAATAATAATAATAATAATAATAATAATAATAATAATAATAATAATAATAATAATAATAATAATAATAATAATAATAATAATAATAATAATAATAATAATAATAATAATAATAATAATAATAATAATAATAATAATAATAATAATAATAATAATAATAATAATAATAATAATAATAATAATAATAATAATAATAATAATAATAATAATAATAATAATAATAATAATAATAATAATAATAATAATAATAATAATAATAATAATAATAATAATAATAATAATAATAATAATAATAATAATAATAATAATAATAATAATAATAATAATAATAATAATAATAATAATAATAATAATAATAATAATAATAATAATAATAATAATAATAATAATAATAATAATAATAATAATAATAATAATAATAATAATAATAATAATAATAATAATAATAATAATAATAATAATAATAATAATAATAATAATAATAATAATAATAATAATAATAATAATAATAATAATAATAATAATAATAATAATAATAATAATAATAATAATAATAATAATAATAATAATAATAATAATAATAATAATAATAATAATAATAATAATAATAATAATAATAATAATAATAATAATAATAATAATAATAATAATAATAATAATAATAATAATAATAATAATAATAATAATAATAATAATAATAATAATAATAATAATAATAATAATAATAATAATAATAATAATAATAATAATAATAATAATAATAATAATAATAATAATAATAATAATAATAATAATAATAATAATAATAATAATAATAATAATAATAATAATAATAATAATAATAATAATAATAATAATAATAATAATAATAATAATAATAATAATAATAATAATAATAATAATAATAATAATAATAATAATAAAAATAACAATAACAATAACAATAACAATAACAATAACAATAACAATAATAATAATAATAATAATAATAATAATAATAATAATAATAATAATAATAATAATAATAATAATAATAATAATAATAATAATAATAATAATAATAATAATAATAATAATAATAATAATAATAATAATAATAATAATAATAATAATAATAATAATAATAATAATAATAATAATAATAATAATATTAATAATAATAATAATAATAATAATAATAATAATAATAATAATAATAATAATAATAATAATAATAATAATAATAATAATAATAATAATAATAATAATAATAATAATAATAATAATAATAATAATAATAATAATAATAATAATAATAATAATAATAATAATAATAATAATAATAATAATAATAATAATAATAATAATAATAATAATAATAATAATAATAATAATAATAATAATAATAATAATAATAATAATAATAATAATAATAATAATAATAATAATAATAATAATAATAATAATAATAATAATAATAATAATAATAATAATAATAATAATAATAATAATAATAATAATAATAATAATAATAATAATAATAATAATAATAATAATAATAATAATAATAATAATAATAATAATAATAATAATAATAATAATAATAATAATAATAATAATAATAATAATAATAATAATAATAATAATAATAATAATAATAATAATAATAATAATAATAATAATAATAATAATAATAATAATAATAATAATAATAATAATAATAATAATAATAATAATAATAATAATAATAATAATAATAATAATAATAATAATAATAATAATAATAATAATAATAATAATAATAATAATAATAATAATAATAATAATAATAATAATAATAATAATAATAATAATAATAATAATAATAATAATAATAATAATAATAATAATAATAATAATAATAATAATAATAATAATAATAATAATAATAACAATAATAATAATAATAACAATAACAATAACAATAACAATAACAATAACAATAACAATAACAATAACAATAACAATGTAACGCCTCTGGCTAAAAATTAAATTTAGCAAAAGAGTTTTCTCTAATTAGGGGTTTTTTATTAATTTGTTAACTTTGCCGCCTTTAGTTTTAAATGATTAGATTTGAAAAAGCTCAAGCTGAACTTCCTGGTGCTAAATTGTGAGTATTGTCATTAATCTATTATTTTCTAGTTCCGTCTCTTAAATTGAAATTTCTAAATTAGTTAAATTGAAGTTAATTTTACTGTGGTTTGCATAAATTTGAATAAACTCTGCTGTTGATAAAATAAAATTGTAGTTAATTGTACTTTTGATTTTGCATAAATTTAAATAACTAAACTTTGGTGTTAATAGATCATTATATTGAAATTATCTGTAAATTGGTTATACAAAATTGAATAAATAAGCTTTGTTGTGGATAATTAGTTAAGAAGCAAGCTGCTTTTTGGTGCTCTTAATAATCTCTGAAATTTACAAACCAAATTTGATATCTAAATATCTAAAATATCTAAAATATCTAAATATCTAAAATATCTAAATTTAATTAAATAACTAGTGGGCCATACCTAACTATTATATAGTATATAGTGGGTATAGCATAATGAGTAATAGAGCCAAGCCCACCAAAAAGGATAGTATGTTCTCTAAAGAGGACATACATCATGCCTTAGACAAGGTCAACAACCCCGAAACTCGCTGTAGCCAGCGAAACATTGACAGAGGAATCAATAAAAGGGGTGTTGACCCTCACTCTTCGCGCCGTAGCCAACCTGGTCCATCAGACCAACCACACCCTACGTGCGAAAGATATGGTGACCACAACGTGAGTGAACACGCTTTAATTGAGGGTATAGAAATCAGTGCCGAGATTGACATGAACTTAGGGGAGGATCAGTCAGGAAATAACCAAAAGGGGGAAGAGCCCCAGGCAGCGATGGGCAGTTATCAACAACCTAGAGACCAGCCTAATCCAAGTGGTCTGCCAAGGCAAAGCTACCCACCCCAACAAAATTCTACACCTAGCAACTATGGGCCTCCACCAAGGGTGACAGGACCACCTAGCAATAGCTCCATTCCTCCAGCAAGAACCTCACCCTTGCCACTCCAACCTAACAGCTTAAACATGGACTGTTCCCTCCAAAACAGCAGGAGACCCCCTGTTCAAGTGCCACCTCAAGAACTGAGTGCTGAAGAGTTAGTACAGGGGATCAAAGATTTGAAGGAACAAATTCGACAAGCTAAACTTGAAGAGGAATTTCGAAAATTACAAGAAGAATTACATGGATTGAGAAGTCCAAATCCATCCACAAGGACAAATCACGACATCTCAACTCAGGGTAGACAGAATACATACATGGATCCTCAAATCCAGGTTCCCCACCAGGTTTCACACACCTCAAGGGCTCAAGACCTACCAAGGAGCCAGGTGACCAGTCGCTCTCCTCCGAACTATAGAGGACCTTCAGTAGAGCAAGGAGGGTCAGGTGTGAAAGAAAACTTCCAACCATGTGTTCGCAGTCCGTCGTACAACTGCCAACCCCAGCCAGAAGATAGTAGGACAGTAGACATAGGTGGCAGTACGCCCCGCACAACAACAAGCCAGCTGTATAAACTAATGCAAAAAAAGGGCGATCTTGTCAGTCAAATCGGATACTTAAAGCGCGATACAGAGCAGTTAAAAATAAAGCTAAAACACTTTGAGAAGATCGCCAACGATTATGACATTCGATCGGATCAAGATCTTTACAGGCTGCTTGAAACATTAGTGACCTGGAAAGAGAGAGAGAGCTACTACCACAGATATAAACCAGAGGATATGAACTACGACACGTTGAAAGAGTTCCTAATGAGTGGGCAAGAGCGAGTAAGCAACGTGCTACTGGCAAGAGCTGACAGGCACTCCATGTCAAGTAGGGAACTAGGTGATGAGATTAATCATTGGTTAGCTGAGTTCAGAAATGAAGGTGTATTAACAAAATTTCTCACAATACATTTAGCACCTCCTCGTTTAAAAAATCGTTTACGGGAGAAGCTTCACCTGAAAGACAAAGACTTTCAAAATGCTTGGAAAGTAATGCTCGACACAAATGAGCAAGAGGCAATGGGACGAGCTAGGAATATAAACTATAGCAATGCCCCGCGCTCAAATCAAAACAGACCAGCCCAAGCACAGCAGCAATGGACAGCCATTAACAACAATGAATTTATATGCAGAAACCATCAGAGATTTGGTGTAAATACCCGTTCCTGTTTTGACAGGAGATGTAGTATGCACCATCAAACCATATCTCAGCCTCATTCAAAAAACGAGATCCCAAACTCTCTGCAGTGAGAGGGAGAGTGATTGGGGCTACACTATCTCACACAAGAGCTGTCCAATTGGTAAATAAAACCGCCCCTCGACAGCAACCCCCATCTCAACCGAGACCAACCAGAAATGCCTCAAACTGCACTATAAGTCATCCAGGAAATGAAGTGTCCACACCTTCAAACAAACCAAAGATGACTTTTCATATAAAGCAAACAGCCTCACGTAGTGCAGCAGAAACACCTGATGAGAACCAAAGTTCTGAGCAACCGCAGCCAGCATCAACAGGGCCAGCGTCAACGGTCAGCGCCGCCGAAGCCAGCACCTCCACGACAAGCGCCAACGATCCGAGCTACCTTAGCCAGCACCACATCGGGCAGTCCCAACGGTCTGCGCAAATACAGCCAGCATCACCAGGGCCAGCGTCAACGGTCAGCGCCGCCGAAGCCAGCACCTCCACGACAAGCGCCAACGATCCGAGCTACCTTAGCCAGCACCACAATGGGCAGTCCCAACGGTCTGCGCAAACACAGCCAGCATCACCAGGGCCAACGTCAACGGTCAGCGCCGCCGAAGCCAGCACCTCCACGACAAGCGCCAACGATCCGAGCTACCTTAGCCAGCACCACAATGGGCAGTCCCAACGGTCTGCGCAAACACAGCCAGCATCACCAGGGCCATCGTCAACGGTCAGCGCCACCGAAGCCAGCACCTCCACGACAAGTGCCAACGATCCGAGCTACCTTAGCCAGCACCACAACGGGCAGTCCCAACGGTCAGCGCAACCGCAGCCAGAATCACAACAAAAATCTCTCGACACTACCAATCACAACAAAGATAAAAGTTTAAAAAAATGGACATTTCAACTAAATAAATTCCCTGCACCCAAACCGAAGAACCTCCCTCAGGGCCTACTATTTGTAGCGGATTCAAACACAAATGTCATTTTTTTGGTTGACAGCGGATCCGAAATTTCAATCCTACCGAAGGAATTGACTAACGGTATAGACAAATATTTTCCTAAACAAAGTAGAACCATCCAAGGGTTTGGTAACAAAACAACCCACCCTATTGGTAGCGCGGAGGTCGAACTTCAATTGGGGAATTTAAAGCCCATCAACCACTCGTTCTGGGTTACTCAAGAATCGCGCCACTTTGGCATTATTGGCATGGACCTGTTAAGAAAGAACGAACTAGCGATCCTGCCATCTACCTCTCAACTATGCAAGATGGGGTCAAACGAATCAGCTAGACTGTTCGCACCTGCTGAGTTGCCCACCCCTATAGTCGCTTCAGTCAACCACATCAATCTGGGTGGTAAGAATACGACTCCGTTAGAAGAAAAATGCAAAAGACTATTAATGGACTTCCCTGAAATTACCAGGAAGCCAACCTACCACGCGAAGCCAAAACACAACTACGAGCTCGAGATAATATTGGATAATTACAAGCCTGCCATGGTCAAAGCCAGGAGACCTGGTGGCCGACGAGCAGCCATACAAGACCACTTCAACGACCTCTTATATCGGGGAGTGGTGACTAGAGGAGAGGCTACCGAAGGGGCATCTCCAGTGACTTGCGTACAAAAGAAAGACGGTAGTATGCGCGTGTGTATCGACTATACCACGCTGAACAAAGCAACACGGCCGTTAAGCTACCCATTACCTAGAATTGACGAACTTGCCCAGATCATCCCTGGCGGTACGAGATATTTCACAAACTTGGATTTGAAAGAGGCATACTACAGCCTGCCCCTCGCAGCCAACTCCCAAAAATGTGCTGCAATTATCGTTCATAGTGGTGTTTTCATTCCCAATCGGTGCGTTTTTGGTTTGAAAAACGCACCGATGAAATTTCAGCAGGTAATGGAGGCCTTGCTGAGGGAATGCGAAGACTTCACTTATGTCTATCTTGACGACATATTGATATATTCTTACACGGAAGAGGAGCATATCTATCATGTGAGAAAAGTATTTGAAACCCTGTCAAAATACGGACTCTTCTTGAATGTAAAAAAGACTACCTTTGCTAAGTCAAAATTAGAATTTCTTGGGCACGTGATCGGCGTAGAGGGGATCAATGTACAAGCCTCAAAAGTAGCGGCCATTAAAGAGTACCCCGTACCCATTACGCGCAAAGATCTCAAGAGATTTTTGGGGATGGCGAATTACTACCATTCCTTTATTGATGGTTTAGCAGAGATCTTGGCCCCCTTAAGCGCGATATCAGGGGGACCAAAAAAGACCAACCGAACCATCTTGAAGTTAGACGATTCTCATATCAAAGCGTTTGAGGACACAAAGACAGCATTAGCTAACGCAGCCACCCTGTCGTTTGAAGACCAGGGTAAACCTCTTATGTTGTTCTCTGATGCCTCGGACACCCACACAGGGGCCTCACTGGAACAACTAAATGATAAAAATGTGATGGTACCTCTGGCTTTCTTTTCAAGGAGCATTCCGGAAAACAAACGAGCACGTTGTACATACTACAAAGAACTGACAGGTTTAGCTATGGCAATTAAGCATTTCCACAGTCGAATCTATGGGCGACAACTAATAATAAGATCTGACAACATGGCCCTCTGTAACGCATTAAAGAAGGAGTTGACAGATCAATCCCCCTACGTGCAACGTCATCTCCAAAGAATACAAGAATACAGCCCGACCGTCATCCATGTTAAAGGCACAGATAATGTGGTGGCAGACGCTCTTAGCAGACCACCGCAAGCGGCAACGATGTACATGGGTAGGTACGAAACGGATCCAGACTATGAGGAAATGTGGTACCCCGACTCTGAAGACGAAGTCTCAGAAGAAGAGTCCATGGAGATAGAGGAGGAGATAATCACACCAGAAAGGATCGACAGGAACTCCCTGGCTCTCTTGCAACAAAGTGAACCTGACTTGATTGAAACAGCCCAAACACTGAAAAAAGTAGTTGAGTTTAGCAAGCCCGAGAACATTGCTGAAATTGTAGAGGTCGGAAACAAAAGAGCAATTTTGCCTGAAAGTCTGAGATTACAGGCATTTAATGCGGCCCATCAGGTCCTACATCTAGGAGTGGAAAAATCAATTGATGCGGTAGCCAAAGACTTCTGGTGGCCAACCCTGAGGGCAGATGTGACCCGTTGGGTCAAAACCTGTCTTCAGTGTCAGGCGGTTAAAGTAATACGCCATAACAGGCCAAAGATCGGGTTCTTTCCCGAAACTACAACTAGGCTCAGTTTTGTTCATATAGATCTCATAGGACCCATGAACGTAGTCTCAAATAATTGTCGTTATGTTCTTACAATAAAGGACCGTGGAACGGGATTCCTTGTGGCGACTCCTATTCCTGATAAGAGAGCCATCACAGTGAGGAACGCATTTATGCAGAGTTGGTGTAGCTACTTCGGGACACCTCAGGTGGTTGTGAGTGATAATGGAAAAGAATTTGCAAACCAGTTGTTGTCTGATGCCTTCATCCAACTGGGAGTGGACCACCGGTTTGTACCACCGTACAGCCCTCAAAGCAACGGCTTCATCGAACGCCAGCACAGAACAATCAACCAAGCTTTGCGAGCAGAAAAAACAAAGACCAATTGGGCACTAAGGTTGCCTATGATTACGGCCACTATCAACAACACCTCCATTGAAGGCTCACCATACACTCCCTCTCAATACGCTCTAGGAATGTGTGCGAACCTATCTGGCCAGATTTTTGTTGACAAAAAGGTTGAAGATGGGAAGTTTGAGTACAATCATTCGGATACAAGGTTATTCCTCAACATTATGTCTGGTATCACTCGTAAACACCAACGACACAAAGAGAGAAAGGAATACTACGAACCCTCCCTATTCCAATGTGAGAAAGTTTGGGTGAAGCGTGCCAACAAAAAGAAATTGTCTACAGTATACCATGGGCCATACAGGGTGCTTCATGCCTCTGAACACTCAATGTTCATACAGAAAAACGGCGGGGTAGTAAAAGTGTCAATTAGAAATGTTAAGGCATATTACCCAAGAGAGGAATTGGAAGAGAGTAAATGTGATGAAATTCCCGAAAACAGATATAATTTAAGGGAAAGGAAAAAAGTGATTAACTGGGATAAAGTAATTAACTGCCAGGAAGAAAGCAGTAGCGACGAAAATTAGGAAATTACAAAACTGGTTGACAACTGCTACAATGGGGAACCGTTGGTTCTGATTGGTAAACCCCAAGATTTCTTTTTTTTTTTGTACAAGCATAGAAAGATATTTGGTACTTTTTAGATGGATACTACTTAAGGGCTTATTCAAATAAGCAACATTTGATTTTCACTGATTATTTTGTACAACACCTAGAAGCTGCTTGCATTTTTTACATTATTGTTAAATGACTTAACTTTAAGAATTTTTTTAATTTTAAAATTTATGGGGTTTTTGATTTTATATTTATTTGTACAACCATTAAAAATTGGTATCTTATAGACATGTTTTTTTTGTAATTATCTTAGCTAAAATAGGTACTGTGTGATATTGTATATAAAAATCTAAAATGTTCTATATTGCATTGTTTTTTGGTTGTCTCCTGTTTAGCACTGGGAAAGCTTGCCAAGCAAATTGTAAAAATCATGGCTCAGTAACTTTCACTCATCTAGTTTGGTGGGGTAAGTCGAACTGCCACACCCCAGAGACCTCAGAATGAACCATTCTAATAAGAACAAGCTGCCACTACGTACAGCAGAATGGTAGTGACGATGTCGATTCGTCTGGAAATGCATACATGGCAGCACATCTTCGAATCCCATGGGGGCAATGCCAACCCGTCTGCTGATGATGTCAAGCAGACCCTCAAATCCGTTGGCGTTGATGGCGATGGTGAACAACGCCAGGTCGCCAGCGATTAATTCGCGGAGAAGGACGTCAGTGGAGCCAAACTTCCCGCCAGAGTTCCGGGAGAACCGCTACAAGAAGAGCGGCCGCAGCTGGAGCAACCAGAGAAGAGGAGGAGAAGGCGAGTAAGAAGAGGCCGAGCCTCAACCTCCAGTGTAAGAGTAAGGAATCATCATCATGAACGGTAAACACTGACTTTTAAACAAGCTTTTGACTCATGATTGTAATTAGGAACTTGTAAATTTATATTTAAAAAAAGTCTTTTCTTTACAATTTCTTTAGAATTTCTTTTTTATTTTGTAAAAAAAGCATTTTTACCACACTTAAAAAGTGTCTTAAGCATTTACTACATTTAAATACTTATAGTTTTAATTTTACTTTAAAATAGCTAGTAGAGTGTTTAAATCCAGATTTTGAATTAGCTCAAAAATGTTGTTATATGCAAGTACGTTTTAGCACATAAAGTTGATGATCATAAGTATCTCTTAAAATATTATTTCTGTTTATTACATGTAAATTACAAAAAGAAAGTTATAAACTTATGTTGCATGCTTATATATCTCTAAGTTGAGTGCTTTAGTGTATAATGGTTTTCACCTGGACTATATTTAAAGTTTTTTTCAGTTTAACAAACGTTTAACACCTTAAAACTAATATTTATCTAAAAAACCTAAGTTAAAATTCTAAAAATGTTTAATAAGAGGGGAAAATGTAACGCCTCTGGCTAAAAATTAAATTTAGCAAAAGAGTTTTCTCTAATTAGGGGTTTTTTATTAATTTGTTAACTTTGCCGCCTTTAGTTTTAAATGATTAGATTTGAAAAAGCTCAAGCTGAACTTCCTGGTGCTAAATTGTGAGTATTGTCATTAATCTATTATTTTCTAGTTCCGTCTCTTAAATTGAAATTTCTAAATTAGTTAAATTGAAGTTAATTTTACTGTGGTTTGCATAAATTTGAATAAACTCTGCTGTTGATAAAATAAAATTGTAGTTAATTGTACTTTTGATTTTGCATAAATTTAAATAACTAAACTTTGGTGTTAATAGATCATTATATTGAAATTATCTGTAAATTGGTTATACAAAATTGAATAAATAAGCTTTGTTGTGGATAATTAGTTAAGAAGCAAGCTGCTTTTTGGTGCTCTTAATAATCTCTGAAATTTACAAACCAAATTTGATATCTAAATATCTAAAATATCTAAATATCTAAAATATCTAAATTTAATTAAATAACTAGTGGGCCATACCTAACTATTATATAGTATATAGTGGGTATAGCATAATGAGTAATAGAGCCAAGCCCACCAAAAAGGATAGTATGTTCTCTAAAGAGGACATACATCATGCCTTAGACAAGGTCAACAACCCCGAAACTCGCTGTAGCCAGCGAAACATTGACAGAGGAATCAATAAAAGGGGTGTTGACCCTCACTCTTCGCGCCGTAGCCAACCTGGTCCATCAGACCAACCACACCCTACGTGCGAAAGATAACAATAACAATAACAATAACAATAATAATAATAATAATAATAACAATAACAATAACAATAACAATAACAATAACAATAATAATAATAATAATAATAATAATAATAATAATAATAATAATAATAATAATAATAATAATAATAATAATAATAATAATAATAATAATAATAATAATAATAATAATAATAATAATAATAATAATAATAATAATAATAATAATAATAATAATAATAATAATAATAATAATAATAATAATAATAATAATAATAATAATAATAATAATAATAATAATAATAATAATAATAATAATAATAATAATAATAATAATAATAATAATAATAATAATAATAATAATAATAATAATAATAATAATAATAATAATAATAATAATAATAATAATAATAATAATAATAATAATAATAATAATAATAATAATAATAATAATAATAATGTTAATATTAATTTCCAATTATAAAACACCACACGCGATCAATTCCAATCTAACTTAATTTTTTGTATGTTATCAATTTTTTTTTACTTCTTTTTAACCCTAAATCCTCTCCTTTGGTCAATAAGCGGTTTTCAGATTTGATTTTGCAGTATTTTTTATTAAGTTTTACATCAAATAGTAATCGAAGTTTTTGTCTGTGATAGTGTAGTTATTATTTACAAGTTAAATATTTGAAATTTAACTTGTTTTGTCCCTGATATTATAATTATTTTATTTTAATAAATATATAAGGGAATTTAATTTTAATCTACAAAACGACTCGGCAGTGTAGTGAGCGAAATAGTCGTTTTCTAAATTGGAGTTTTAAAAGAGATTTATTGTAAAAAATAAACAATACGTTAGAAGCTTTTTTTTTCTTAAAATTTTTTAAGGTGGTGCAGAGCAACACCCCACGTGACGCCCCTGAAGTCAACTATTTTTAAAATATTTTTTATTTATTATCTTAAATTTAAAGTATTTGGTTTCAATAATTACAAACACTTAAACATGCTTACATAATTACAAGCAATTAGTCCTGGACATGACGTTAAACTGTTCTGGTGCATGACTCGATTACCAAAAGGTTTTTTATCGTGCACCAGGTCCTTGGAACAAACTTCTTGAGTATTTTTTGTCGTTCAATAAACAATATAAACATTTTTTCGACGTGAACTGCAATCAAATACTAAATAACTTAATATAAAATGTGTAAAAAATCAGAAGTTTTTCTTAAATAAGTTCTTTTTTATCAATTCTTTGTATTATATAGTTAGTTATTTGTACTTATTATATCTTTTCATTTCTAAGCTGTGTATTTGTAGTTTCAATTAAATGCTCTCATAAGTGTTTTTTCTAATATCATTGACTTTTAATTAAAACCATTTCTTGCTAACAAACTAATTTACAATGTTTTCTGGAATTACTAACTTAAATGCATTTAATAAAAAAACTTTTGTTAATAAATAATTTCTGCATTTGTTGTTTTTGGTTAAAAGACAAGTCATTTGAAAAAAAAAAATCCTAGACAATACGTTAAAAGGTATCCGTGGTGTACGTCTCGATAACCGAAAGGTTCTTTGTGCACCAAGTCCCACGACCAAACACTTTGAGCGTTTTTTTGTCGTTAAACAAACTAAACTAGCAAGAACTTAGTTATTTAATTAATTTACTATATGGTTCATTTAACTTCTACATTTATTTACCTTTTTATCTATACAACTTAAGTGATTAACTAGTAAATTTTGTATGAACTTGAACGCCTATGAAAAAAAAAAATTTACAAATAACTATGTATAAAATAAACTTTTTTCAACCTAAGGATTTGAGGTACAAAATGATATAACAACTTTTATGTTAGATTTTAAAAAAAAGCTATGTAGTCATGAAGTTGTACAAAAAATACAGCTAAATGTATATATATGATCGTAGTTAATTGTCATGCTAATATTTTTTCAAATTTATAACTTGGTATTCAAAGTTTTTGTAATATTAGTTGCTGCAAGCTCAATCTGTGTCAGCTGTATCTTAAACAGATACAGATTTTCAATATAAAAAGCTTTTGAACAGCTTCATGCTGGAGCTGCATTAAAATGCAGCATAATGTTAATTGAAATTGCAGACGATGGTTTTATATGATATGTGTTTGATTAAATAATGAACCACCAAAAGAGTTTAGATGCATGATGTGTGATATTTTTTTACTGATTAAATGTTTTATTTTTAGTCGTTTTGTTTCTGATATGTACGTTGTACGATAAAGTTTAAATGGAAAAATAATTATAGTTTTTATGGGAACGGTCAGAAAAGCACGGCGTCACTTAAGCACATAGTGACACTTTAGCACGGGCTAAAGTTTTACGACAGTGTGATTTTTTAAAACGTTGTGACTTGTGACACTTAAGTACAGAGTGTCACTTTAGTATGGAATTACTTTAGCACGGAGTGACACTTCAGCGCGGACTGTCACTTTAGCACGGAATTTGTTTGCAATTTTTTTTTTATTATTCTTATAAAACTAAAGTGACGACCCGTGCTAAAGTTACGCTGTGCTTTTCTGACACCCTAAGCAATTAACATTAAATTTTAAAAAATAGTTCAAAAAATATTTTATTTTTGCAGTAACCACGCACAAAAAAAACGAAAATCATGTAAATTTGGAATTTTTTCTGAAGAATCGATTTAGGCATATCTTAAAAAAAATGTTTTTGAAAAAAATTAATAAGGTCGTAGAACTTAGTTAAATAAGTATGCTAAACGGAGAAAAAGTATGCTTTAATTTTCGGAGAAAAAAGTTGCTGCAAAGTAATAAAATGCAAAAAAAAACGTTGAATTTTTAAAGGGGCCCCAGTATAAGCCCCCCACTACAAAAGTCAAACACCAATTCGATAGAAATTATTGTGAAAAGCAAAGAAAAAGAACTTTCTTTACAATAAAAAAAGTTTCAAGTTAGCATCAAAGAAATCAAAAATAATTGGTTTTAAAGTTTGGTAAAAAAAAAGTTTACAAAAATAGCTATTCGAGCCAAAGTAACCCTCGTTGTTAAAATATGATAAACCGTTTGTAGATTGACGACTTCAAATTTTTCAGTTGCAGCTGACTGACAGGGACACGTTCAAAATCAATCCGCGATCAAACTATTTGAGAACCGCTTACCGAACGAGGGTAAGGGTTAGGGGTAACAGTGATAGTTGAAAATAAATAAAAAATTGATAATTTTTTTTTTAATATATAAAATATATTTATTAGTAAATAAAGAAAATTAAAAAAAAAAATTGGATGGATTTTGAACGCGGTTGGATTTTGATAGTATACCCAAAAAATCTTCCCTGAGTGACCAGAAACTTACCTGAGTATTTTTCAAATCCTTAAAATTTTTATTGTTTATTAAAAAATTACAATATTAATTCCAAGAATATTGAAGAACTAGCCTCAAGGCTAAAAAAATCTAAACAAGCATCTAAAAACGAATAAAATTAACTATTTCTAACAAAATATTGAAACTGGGTTAACTAAATCTCATTCTGGATCTAGAATTTTTTTTTCTTAGATTTTTTAAAAAATCTTAAAATTTCCTTGAAAACCCTGCCAAACATATTAAAAACTAATGAAATAATAAATTTATGATAATTAAAATTAAAAATTTATGAAAAAAAGCTTTTTTTTTATGAAGAAGCAATTTTTTAGCTCAGACTCCTTGTGGTCTGATGATTGAATTGGTATGCCCAAAGCTTTATTAAAGATCATCTTTTGAACTGCTTCTTTGAAACACAAACACAAGAAGAGACTGATGCAGTCACTTAATACTAAACTCCTACTTCATGGACGTCAAAAGTCCTGGATGTAACAAGAACAAAATATACTTTTGCTAAAAAATAACTTAATTTTAATTACATTTGGAAGTTTGAAGCAATTAGTAAAATAATATGTTGTGTTTTTACTTAGTTAAGATATGAGTTTTTGTGACTGAAAAAATCTCACTATTATGATCAAAGTTAAATAAATACAAAAATATAAACACAAAAAAAATCATTAAGTAAACTTATAAAATTCCTTTCCCTTCAAAGGGTAGGTTTTCTATTTAAAACACAGATAGCCTCAATTTTATTAAGTCATAAATGTTACTATATTTTTTAGATATTTTTAATCTGTCCTATTTGAATTTTTTAGCACAACTTTAATTATTCACTAAATTACACCAATGGCAGATCTGTTACTGCTTTCATAATTTTAACAGATTTGTTTTTTATTATTACATGACCTAAGGAACTTATTAACACATAAGAAAAAAACATGTTCCTTGACCCTTATCTTAAGCTGCCTTGTTGTTAGATTGATATAACTTTGGTTATCCTTAATTTTGTGTGGGCATACTTTGATTAAATTTTGTCATAAAACTAATAAAATTGAAGTATTAAAGCTTTTATCAAACATGGATATCTGCTGGATTTCGCCTTTAAGTGTCCTTTGTTGAGGATTATAAGTACAGTAAATGCACCTGTAGCTAGGTTAATCTTTTAAGATAAGATTTAAATTAAAAAAAATTCAACCTTTTATGAATTTAAACATTTGTAAATTATAATTCTAATTGCTAAGAAAATCAAAACATATTTTTTAGAGCTCAAATATTAGTAAAAACTTTAAATTTTTTAGCTTACACTATTTAAATTACTTTTACTTTTTCAACAACCTTAAGCTGCTTCCAACTAATTTCTAGGAAATGAAACTAGTTTAACAGACTAAAAAAACTAGTTTAATAGTTTTTAATTTAAATTAAAAATAGTATAACTTTAATATTTAGATTATTTTGTCAAGAACTTCTTTAGTTTATAATGTTTATATAAAATAATTTTAGTAAATAAATAAAATTACAGTTGTAGTGTTTTTAAATTAAAGTGGCTAAAAGAAAATTATCCCAACCAAAAAGTACAAGGACATTTATTGAATCTAAATTTTCAAACAACTATTTACCAATGTCTAAAGTATCCCATCAGAAAAACAAAAAAACTGGACACAAAGTTCTTTCCAAAAGTAAGAAAGTTGAAATAAGAAATAGTTGAACAAAAAGATAAAATTATTTATTATCTAACTACTACTATATAGTATACCAATAAATTATATTGAAAAAAAGTTTTATAATTAAGGAAAAAACAGTTTTTAGTTCAGTAAAAATTTTGTTACAATTAAAATATTTAAAATAAAAAACTTAAAGGTAGTTATTATAACCTTGCATGATGTCACACCAGTATCAGGATTGCCAAAAAACCTTCAAACCTGGAAAAACCTGGAATTTTTAACAACTTATTATGTTAAGTAGTAAAATTTCAATTTGAATCAAAACATCTATCAAATATCTTTTGTCATCATCAATATTCTTTTATTTAAAAACACATTTAAAGTAGCTCTTATTTAATACAGTTTCTTACCTTAAACAGGGTTTGTGCGTGCAGGCTAAATCAGTTTTTTTGAAAAAAGTTTAAAAACGTCAGGCTAAATTAGTTTTTTCATGTAAAAATTTGAGAATCTCAGTTTTTCTCAGTTCAAATGCTTGAAAACTTTTGATTAAAAAAAATGAGAAATCTTTTTAAGATCAAATTGAAATGTGAATTTATTTCTAAATAAAGATCTAATTATTAAAGACAAAATCAGTCAGTATTTGTAAAAATAAATGCTTAACACTTTTTGTTGAATCTCTAAAATTTTTTTAAGAATTTTCATTATTTTGTTTTGAGTAGATTATTTACGTCATAATTATGAAAATTCATAAAACAAATACAGTATAAACATTACAGTTTGGTTTAACAACCTAACTGTTTGTTTGAGTTCGTTTACATCAGCTATGGTTTTCAGAGCTTAGTTGGTTGAACTGTTTTAATTTCTAATTTAAAGGCTTTATACTAAATACTTTTTAGATTAAAACTCTTAGCAGTTTATTCATGTATTTTACTGTTTGTTTATAGTTATAAGAGATAATCACAACACTAAAACTTAGCTTTAAGATAAAAGTACAAAGTTTTGTGGGAGTACAAATTTTAGGTACAATTCATTTTTCTTTACAAGAACAAAACATTAAAGGTTTTTTTTTAAATTTCAGTGTAAGCTTTTCAAATCTAAAACGACGTCAATATTACTGTATTTATTTAGATTTTACAATTTATAATTATGTATCAGTTTTAAGTATTATTCAAAATACTATAATAAACACTTGTTACTTATTTTAATACTTGTGTAAGTGTTTCATTTTAAATTTTAATAAAACACACAATCCACGTCGTTTTATTATAAATCTTCTGGTTAGAATGTTTTTACTTAAACTATTGCGTTTAGTAGTATATATTAAATTTTTCCACTAGTAATAGATTAGATATAACACTTGTTTTAAAACTTATCACTTAATTTGTTATGTTAAGGGCATAGGGGGGTCAATCACCTTTTTCACAATTTAGTCTTGTTTTATTGAGTTGTAACTAAGCTATGAGTTGCTTTTTGCAGATTTTTAAAGCTCAAAATATTTTTGAGATAAAGCTGGCTGAAGTCAGAGACTACAATAGTACTAATCAAGACCCCCCGATACCTAAAATGACTTCTAAAGGGGATTTTCCTTACTTTGAAAAAATGTCAGGCTAAATTGGTCTCAGTCAGGCTAAATGAAAAAATTTTGCGCACGAACCCTGCTTAAACTTAACTTTAAACTGAAAATAGACCCAAAATTGTGTACTTTTGAAAACCTGGAGGAAATTTTCCAAACACTTTTGGCAACCCTGCAGTTTTGAGCTGAAATTATATAGTTAGTTTTATGTTCTTATTTATATTTGATGTCTTTTTTAACCACATTTTTAGGCTAAAAATTATCTTTTTTTCTAAAAAGAAATTAAGTTGTAAACAAGAACCTGTTTTAACCTTTAGGTATCTTTGTTAAATTATAAAGAGTATAAATATATAAAACTAAATTGCAAAAAAAGGTGTAACTCACTTTATAGTCTTTAACAATTATTTAGTTTACAATTTAATACAAAACCATATGTTCATAATTATACAAAAAATTAGGATCTTTAACTCAATGTCAAAATGTAGTAAGAACAAACTTAACACATAAAACTTTAAGTGATATAATCCCTTTATATTTTTTTAATAAAAGCAATTACATATTTAAGTTGTGTTAGTTTATGATAAATATATTTAATTCTGTTTATGCATATACATAGCTTATTAAAAACAAAGTATATTTTTAGACAAAACATATTAGACTAATAGCATTGATTTTTAACCTAAAATTATGGTTAAAAAAGACATAAAATATTAAGGTCATAGGGGGGGGTCAAACTTTTTTTTTTTTAACCAAAATTAACTTTGGCTTTTATATGAAAGCTTTAAATACAAACTACAAGTCAGTTTTTATTAGTGATGTACCAGACCACAATTTTGGGTCCGGCCGGACCCGGGTCCGGACTTTTTTTCAATTTAGGATACAGCTGGAACCGGATCCGCACTTTTTTTTTTTAATTAGAATCCGGCCGGAACTGGATCTGGACTTTTTTTTATATCAAGATCCGGCCAGATCCGAATATCAGACAAAAATGGCAATATCCGGCCTGACCCGGATAGTGAGTCCGGTACATCACTAGTTTTCACATAAAAAGTAGAGCTTACATTTGTAGTTTCAAAATTTCATTTCTATAAAAGCTAAAAGAAAACAATAAATAACTTTAAATTTAGTACAAGGAAAATTGATAGAAAGATAAAGTACATCACAGAAACAATATCTGGTAGCTAAGATTAGAATCTATTAATAAAGATCAACTTGTAAAAATCAAGGAGGACCCCCCTATAGCCTTACCAATCTAAAATCAATTAAAATCAAGTTTTTCAACAAAATTAACTAGAAAATCACAAAATATTGAAAACTTGATCAGCTTAAACTCATTCAACATCTAAAAGAAAACTAGCCTGAGTTTTTCAAAAATTCTTTAAACTAGCCTTACAATTTGGTAGTAAAGTTTTTAATTTTACAACATAGGTAAAGAGTTGCATTTCTAAAATTTTTATTTCATACTTTAAATGTAAACAAACATAAATTAGTCACGAGTTCAAAATGAGCCAATCACGGTAGGTGTTTAATTTTAGCTGACGAAAATGACTCTTTTTGATTTACAAAGGGTTTGTTTTTGAAAAAATACTTATCTGTTTGCTCTTTTTTACTAACCAGATCCGAATAGGCCGGAACCGGATAGGACTTTTTTTTCATATCAAGATCCGGCCGGATCTGGATATCAGACAAAAATAGCAATATCCTGCCGGACCCGGATAGTGAGTCCGGTACATCACTAGTTTTTATAGAATTCAAAAATATCATTTAATTTTTGAGATATTTAATTTTTTGTTATAATTTTCCAATATAAACGTATGGACCGCAAATTTTTTGGGGTCAATTTTCTCCAAAATTTTAAAATTTACTAAAAATCTATCTCCTCCTTCATTTTTCAAGCAATCTTCTTAAAATAAGGTAAGGTTCCTTATAATAAAAGGAAAAATGTTAATTTAGAATTTTAGTAATTTAAAAAAATAAAAATTTTATCACAAATATTAAAAAAAAGTTGTTTTTTTTTCAAAAAAATTCTGTTAAAAAAAAAATAATAATTCCAAAGTAACTTTTTTTGTTATGGTATAAAGATTAGAATGTGAAAGTTTGAAGAAGATTGCTGGAAAAATGTAGGAGGAGATAGATTTTAAATGAAATAGTCTTTTTTTGCTGTTTTAGTTTTTCCTTCCCATAGGGAACCTATTATGCGGCCCAATTTTGACTGATCATATCTCAAAAAATAATTCAAATTTTTAAAAACGGTAAAAAGCATCTGAAACTTAGAAAAAACTGTATAAAATAAGATCAACTTGTAAAAAACATGGTTTACCCCCCTCACCTATGGCCTTAATAAGATTATAAAGCTAACTATATAACTTGAGCTCAGTATTGGTACAACATCATGCCAGGTAGTTACTGAATTTTATACTTTTACATAATTTTAGAAATATTACTTTAAAAGTTATTTGAAACTTTGTGAGATTTTTTTATTAAAAATACCAACTGTAAATATAACTTGCTTAATTTTTATAACTTACAATCATGAAGAGTGCATAAAAGTTAATTTTAAGGCCATAGGGGGGGTCCACTTTGTTTTTTACAACTTGATCTTATTTTGTAGAATTTAAGGGCATAGGGGGGGGGGGGGGGTAAACACCCTTTTTTGGTTTTTTATCTTATTTTATATAGTTTTTACTAAGCTACAAGATGCTTTTTACAGATTTAAAAAATTCAAAATAATTTTTGAGATATAGCCGGTCAAAGTCGGAGGCAACAATAGGATCCTTATGGGAGGCGCAAACTAAAACGGCAAAAATAGACTATTTCACTAAAAATCTATCTTCTCCTACATTTTTTGAGATAACTACTTCAAACTGTCAGGAAATGTTCCTTGATATATTTAGAAAATTCTGTCGGAAGGAATTTTGAAAAAAATAAAAAATAAAAATTTTATATAAAAAATAAACAAAAAACAGTTTTTTTTTTGTTTTTTTGTTATAAAATTTTTATTTTTTAATTTTTTCAAACTCTGTTCCGACAGAATTTTCTAAATACTGCAAGGAACATTTCCTGAAAGTTTGAGGTAGTTATCTCAAAAAACCTAGGAGGAGATAGATTTTTAGTAATTTCTAGTTATTTGCCGTTTTAGTTTGCGCCTCCCATAAGGATCCTATTGTTGCCTCCGACTTTGACCGGCTATATCTCAAAAATTAATTTGAATTTGTTAAATCTGTAAAAAGCATCTTGTAGCTTAGTAAAAACTATATAAAATAAGATCAAAAACTAAAAAAGGGTGTTTACCCCCCCCCCCTATGCCCTTAATCTGAGCTATCAGACACTTTTAACCGCTTAAAAAAACTCAAAGTAACTTTTTAGATTTAAGCGATCAAAGAAAGGGCGTTCAGTAGGTTCCTTATGGAAGGCGAAAACTAAAAATGCAAAAAAAAGACTATTTCACTAAAAATCTATCTCCTCCTTCATTTTTTGAGTAATCTTTCTCAAATTTTTACAGAATGTGTATCATTAAACTTTAAAGAGATCTATTGTAGGATTTTTTTTAATTTTGAGTAAAAAAAAAAATTATTGTCAAAAAACTACCCTTTTTTTTAGTTTTTTGTGGATAAAATTTTTATTTTTCAAAATTCCAAAAATTCCAACATTAGGATTCTTCAAAATATTAAAAGGAACAATTCCTGAAAATTTGAAGTCTCTAGGTCAAAAAATGAAGGAGGAGATAGATTTTTAGTGAGTTTTAAAATTTCCGAGAAAATTGACCCTGAAAAATTTGCGGTCCATACTTTTGTATCGGAAACTTTTTACAAAAAATAAAATATCTCAAAAGTTAAATGATATTTTTAAATTCTATAAAAACAGGCTTGTAGTTTGTATTTAAAGCTTTCATATAAAAGCCAAAGTTATTTTTTGTAAAAAAAAAAGTCGGACCCCCCCTATGGCCTTAATCAGCTTAAGTACAGTAAAATTAAATGTTATAAAATATTTCAATTTGAATTTTTATTATAAGTCTTACTAATAAATAAAAATCTAGTTGCCAAAAAGAAACCAATAAGTCTCAACAATAACAAAAAGAAGCCTAATTTCCTACTAGTTTCTAAAGTTGCTACAAAGAATCCTCATTTTGACACCTCGCCTCCAACAGTAAATAATAAGTGTAAAGAGAAAAAATCCATAAAAAATATTAATGGAGGTAATACTGTTTACTAGTTTTTTTTTTCTGTCTTTTATAAGCTAATAAAAAAATTATTACTTAAAACTTTTTTAAATACAATTTCAAGCTCTTTTAAAAACAATCAACAAAAAACATCGGCAAAAGTCTGCAGAACAGAAGTCCGGACTTTCGTTTGCCGTGAGACAAGCTCAAATTTAACAAAAGGGTTGATCATACCAATTTGATCATCAGACCACAAGTTTTGGTAGACTGAGACCGGTCTCAGTCTACTGAAACTTGTTGTCTGATGATCGAATTGGCATGATCAACCCTCTTTTAAAACCAAATGTTAATATTTTTATTTAAACAAAAAATTTTAAACTAATTAAAAATTTTTTTTATTAAACATCAGTAAATTAATTTATGTTCAATATTATAAATAAAATAGCTGAAAACCTTTAAATTAAATTTGTAAAAAAAATACTGTTTAGAAATGACTCAACATATTTTAGTACACATTTTGTTTGTGTTAAGATTTCAAGCTTAATTTTGATTAAATATGGTATTCCATTTATTAATACTTTTTTGATAATTTTAATTTTGAAATCTAATTAGTGATGTACTGAACTCACAATTTCAGGTCTGGCCAAACCCGGATCCAGACTTTTTTTCAAATTAGAACCCTTCCAGAACCGGATCCGGACTTTTTTTTCAATTTAGGATACGGCTGGAACCGGATCCGGACTCTTTCTTCAAATTAGAATCTGGCCGGAACCGGATCCTGACCTTTTTTTCATATCAAGATTTGTCCGGATCCGGATATCTGACAAAAATGGCAATATCCGGCCGGATCTGGACCAGGATAGTGAGTCCGGTACATCACTATTTTTCACATAAAAAGTAGAGCTTACATTTATAGTTTCAAAACTTCATTTCTATAAAAGCTAACAAAAAACTATGAATAACTTTAAATTTAGTATAAGGAAAATTGATAGAAAGATAAAGTACATCACAGAAACAATATCTGGTAGCTAAGATTAAAATCTTTTAAATATGATCAACTTGTAAAAATCAAGGAGGACCCCCCCTATAGCCTTACCAATCTAAAATCAATTAAAATCAAGTTCTTCAACAAAATTAACTAGAAAATCACAAAATATTGAAAACTTGATCAGCTTAAACTCATTGAACATCTAAAAGAAAACTAGCCTGAGTTTTTCAAAAATTCTTTAAACTAGCCTTACAATTTGGTAGTAAAGTTTTTAATTTTACAACATAGGTAAAGAGTTGCATTTCTAAAATTTTTATTTCATACTTTAAATGTAAACAAACATAAATTAGTCACGAGTTCAAAATGAGCCAATCACGGTAGGTGTTTAATTTTAACTGACGAAAATGACTCTTTTTGATTTACAAAGGGTTTGTTTTTAAAAAAATACTTATCTGTATGCATTTTTTTACTAACCAGATCCGAATAGGCCAGAACCGGATTCGGACTTTTTTTTCAAATTAGAATCCGGCCGGATCCAGACTTTCTTTTTAAATTAGAATCCGGCCGGATCCGGATATCAGACAAAAATGGCAATATCCGGCCGGATCCAGACCCGGATAGTGAGTCCAGTACATCTCTAATTCTAATACAGTACAGCAGTGCTTCTGAACCTTTTTCTAGTGGCGGAACCCTTTTTCAAAGTTCAACTTTTCCGCGGAACCCCTAATTTAATTTTACATAAAAAGTTTAATATAATATTTCCTGCAAAAAACAAAAGAATTTCAGTGAAAAATTATTTTTTAGCAAAACTATATCATTGTAAGAAATTATATCAATTGTAATAGTATTAAGTCAAGTCAAACTAAAAGTGCGCCAGAGGCAATAGGTCTTTTTTAATACTATATATACAAAAACGAAAACAAACACGATTAATTGCAACGCCATAAAAATCTTTCCTTGCTTAATAAAAACAAAATGAGAGCTACAAACAATAACGAAATGAACATGAACCTAATCGAACTCACAGATTACTGTAATAAACGGGTAAGATGCCTAACAAAAATTAATAAAAAACATTTAATGCGAAACTTGAACTTGTCTCTTAGCAACAAGCATGTCAATGCGCGGCTGGATTTTGGATAGACTGAGACGAAGACAGGCAGATAAGGTTTAAGTCAGCATATAGTTTCTTTGTTTCGTTTTAATGTTTGTAGAAAATCAATGAATGCTATAATTATATATGTTTTCCATTTTATGTGTTCCATTTATTTTGAAGTTTTATGATTTATGTTTTTTTCACTTTCAAATTTCTATTTTTAAATTTCGAAAGGCTTCGCGGAACCCCTGAGAGGGTGTCGCGGAACCCTAGGGTTCCGCGGAACCCCATTTCAGAAGCACTGCAGTACAGTATATAAGTTTGACTTATTTATTTTAATAATTTAATTTGTATGTAAGCTGAAGACAGCAAGTCCTTCTCAAAAGTTAGTAAGTATTAAGAAATTGTTTTAATTTGTATATTTAATAATTCATTTTTTATTTATTTTACAAGTAGTTCATTTTTATTTGAGTTATTTATAGCTTTTATTTTATTAACATCTTGAGCTTTATGAAGGTATTTTATTCATAATTGAATAACTGCATTGTTAATATCGAATAATAATTGAATAACTGCATGAAGATAGTAAATTTTTAGCATTAGTAAGTCAGTCTAAAAAGTTTAGACATTGAATAAGTAATGCTTTTTTGGCAATCATTGTAAAAGCCAAAGTTTATTTTAATTGCAACACTTTCACAAGTAGACTAAACAGATTGTATTCTATTTGGTAAACAACTTGATTTTTTTTAGATGCTGTCATGTAGATATAGTTATAATTCCTGTTTGAGATTAAGATATAGTGTTAAGTATTTTCAGCGTAAATTGTCAGTCTATTAGTACAGTAAAGACATTAATAGGGCTTTGTTATTTATAACTTAATAAAAATGCTGTTAATTTAACGAGTTATACAGAAAAAAACTTTATTTTAATAAAAGCTTACACTATATTACAAGTAGAAATATAAATGTTCAAAAATCATTAGATACCAAATATGTTTGCTAATAAAAGGTCAGTACGAAATAAATTGTAGAAATAGAACAAACACACTTAAAAAAATTCTCAATTTATTGAAAGTTAACCAATTTAATTATTTAAAGATTTTATATAGTAAATAACAGTACAGTTTATTTAGTATGGGTATATAAACTTAATATAGAGAAGTGTTGTTATTTTTCAATAAATTTAATACTTACCAAATTTCTGTTGAATGACCACCTTGTTTGGGTTTTCCCAGAGAACCTGCTTTTCATAAACAAAAGGTTGAATTAAATTTGTTTAAAATGAAACAGAAGCTCATTGTGACTAACTACAAACCAGGTTATAATAAAATCAAAAACTTTTTTTAATTATTTTTTGAAAATGTTTCTCCTTAAGTCTTTAATATTAATTTGAATTGTTGTAATTTCAATTGGCATAAAACTCTAATAAACATTTGCGCATACATTCTGCAAAGTCTCTTAAAGTTTGTTGTCTAGTCCTAGTGCATAGGAGGGGGTCAAACACTTTTAAAACAAATTTTTGGTTTTGTAATGAAAGCTAAAAGTATGTATGTATTAATTTAAAAATAGGAATATCTATTTTAAAAAGAGATAACCCCAATGACCTTAAGCGAATTACATCATGTATTTCTTCTTATAATTAACTGCTATTATCTTTGATGTATGAAATAATTCTTTAAGGATTTAAACTCTTTTAACTCAAAATGTTTTCAACAGAAAAATCTGTTGAGTACGAACTAAGCAAAAGTATTACGGACACATTCCCTATTTGTGAAAATCTAATTTTGAACGGAATAATAACTGTTGGAAAATCAGCTGAAAAAGTCTGCCACAAGCTAAGAAGAATGGAAATCAGGTGTTAATTTTTTTTACCTTATGAATCCGTGCTTCCATACAAGTGTATATATATATATATATTGTAATATACTGTAAGCTTTTATCGAGATAAAGTTTTTTTTCTATATAATTTGTTTAATTAACAACAATTTTATTAATTTAAAAATATCAAAGCCCTATTAAAGCCATAGGGGGGGGGGGGGGGTCCAACATTTTTTTTTACAAAAATTAAGTTTGGCTTTTATATGAAAGCTTTTAGTACAAACTACAAGCCAGTTTTTATAGAGTTCAAAAATATAATTTTACTTTTGAGACATTTAATTTTTTATTAAAATTTTCCAATATAAACGTATGGACCGCAAATTTTTTGGGGTCAATTTTTTTGGAAATTTAAAAATTTACCAAAAATCTATTTCCTCCTTCATTTTTCAAGCAATCTTCTTCAAATTTTCAGGAAAGGTTCCTTATAATAAAAGGAAAAAACGTTACTTTAGAATTTTAGTAATTCAAAAGTATTAAAAGTTAATCACAAAAATTAAAAAAAATATTGTTTTTTTTCAAAAAAAAAAAAATTTTACAAATTTTTTTATTAATTCCAAAGTAACAATTCTTTTTATTGTATAAAGATGAGACTGTGAAAGTTTGAAGAAGATTGGTTGAAAAATGTCGGAGGAGATAGATTTTAAATGAAATAGTCTTTTTTCGCTGTTTTAGTTTTCGCTTTCCATAGGGAACCTATTATGCGGCCCGACTTTGACTGGTTATATCTCAAAATATAATTTGAATTTTTTAAAACGATAAAAAGCATCTTAAAGCTTAGGAAAAACTCTATAAAATAAGATGAACTTGTAAAAAACATAGTTTACCCCCCTATGACCTTAATGTTTTTACTGTACTAATAAACTGACAATTTACGATGAAAATACTTAACACTATATTTTAATCTCAAACAGGAATTATAACTATATCTACATGACAAGTTCTAAAAAAAAATCAAGTCATTTACCAAATAGAATACAATCTGTTTAGTCTACTTGTGAATGTGTTGCAGTTAAAATAAACTTTGGCTTTTACAATGATTGCCAAAAAAGCATTACTTATTCAATGTCTAAACTATTTAGACTGACTTACTAATGCTAAAATTTTTAATTCAATCCTCGCTTTCTATAAAATTAAGCTAATGACATTTAAAAGTTTTGCTTTTATTTGTATTTTTTTAAGTTAAACAAAAAGAGGTATTTTAAATTTTTTCAAGACTTAGTTTTGTTAGGTAAATTTTTATCAAAGTTATAAGTTGTTTTAAATAGTTATTGATAATAATAAAAAATATTAACAATCAAAGTTGTGAAGTTTGATTGATTTCTTAGGAAATAAGCAAACAAATACAATGAAAAATAAAATTTTTCTTCTTAGAAAATATAGGATATTTTTTTTGTTATTTAATGAATTTCGACTTCTTTGTGAGCAAATTTGGTTGTATTTTATTGGTTGAATGTCGAATTGAACAAAATGGCTTAAAAATGAACTAAAACAGATAGACCAATTAAAAAATTAGTTACTTAAGTCTAGATTTCATTTCGTTTAAATTAAATTTTACATACAGTAATATCATTACAATGTACAAAAAATCTTCAAGCCTTTACAAATTAGTTTTATTTACAGTTTTGAGTTACTACGTTATAATATAATTTTTCACTATTTTTACTTAGTTACATAAATGTGTTTTAGTTCTATTACTTTGTTAAGGGTTCTAAAAACTTTCCTTATTTCTGACTTTTAGCACTTCTTATCCTCCTCAAATACTTGTGGATTGTCTTGAAACATGTTTTTATTTCTTAAAGAAGTTGCAAAGTTGCTGTAAAATTTAACACCTTGTTTGGCAACGTTGTTGACAATACTTATATAATTTACTATTACTTTTACGTCTGGGTAATCTTTGTCATTGTAATGATATTAACATCTCATTTTCGTATTTAAAAAGCGAATGTTGTGGAGTGTTTTGCGCAGATATTTGTGACGTGCTTCTAGTATTAAAAAAACAAACATATTTTTATAAAAAACAAACATTTTTATTATTTTAAGGAGTTAATTTCATTCCGACGCGTATATATCGGCGTTTGTCTTTCAAATACGCGTTAAAGTCAGTTGCAAAGTTAATCCGCGGTATGATCTAGTTACGATTAAGTTAAACGTTTTACTTCAATTATCGAGAATCAAGAAAACGTCTACATCGCGGAGTTGATGTTAGTATTTATGTAACTTTACGATTGTTGATACTTTTTATAGATTTTATTTGTGTCGTGATTTAATAGTTTCTTTCTTCAGAAATAAGAATTATTATTGAAAATAAATTAAATTGCATTTATTCAAAGTGGGTTTTATTCATAACTTAGGAATAAGTTTGTAACTATATTAAACTAGCTCGAAAGTAAAGTCCTATTTGGTTAAATCATTAACCCATTGTTCGAGAGGTTTGGTAAATAAAGTGAAAACTAGTGTGAAAACGACCTCATCAATTTGTTTTTAATAAACTTATCAATGAATGTTTGTGATATATTTATTAGTTTTTTTAAGAGAAAAAATTCTAAATACAGTAACCTCTCGCTTATTTACGCACATTGTGTCCACAGAAAAATGCGTAAAGATACAAGAGATCGTAAAGATATGAGAGGTATCAAATATACTTACTATAGTCACTGTTTTTTGATATTGCTTTAAGTTAAAAGCAGACTGAGGACTTTCCAACTTCTAACAGTTTGTTTATTTAGTTTATAAATATGAAAACAAAAGATAAAACTGTACATATATATAAAAAAAAAAGGATTTAAAATTATTTAAATTAATAATACTTATAAAAGAATTTTACTAATTTTTATAAGAAATATATTTTAACTTTATCTTTATTTAAATGTGACTTATTTGATACTTAACATTTATATTCTATTCTACTTAGCAAATTCAATTTTTAATTAAGCATTTGTTTACAATTAAGAAATGGTGTGGTGTCTATATTAAAATTTCTGTTGCTTTATCCTATATAAGGCAAGAGTGCTGTATTATTTATTTGTGTTTTAAACTCTCATTATTTCATTATACTTTCATTATTTAAGATAGTCATATTTTTTTCAGAATTTTAATTTAATCTCTTATTGTTAACATAATTGATTTTGTTACTGAGGTAGAACTAAATGTTTATCAATTAGTCAAGGAACATAAGTTTACCAAGTCTAAAGATATAGAGAGGTGAGATAGCATTTAAAAACATATTTTAAAATGAAAATATACAATAAACCTAATTTGTGCAGTATTAAAATAAACTAAATTTTTAATTATATAATTTTTTAGAGTTCTAAAATGCGTAACTAAACGAGAGTGCGTAACGTATAGAGTGCGTAGAGATGCGAGAGGTTACTGTACCTGTTTAAAATATATATTTAGAAATGTACAACATATTCAGAATTTAATTATAACTTCAAAATGTAAAGAAAGTGAAAAATGTATAAATTAAGATTTTAGCCCATGTTGACCTTTAAAAAATATCGATTAAACAAACATTTTAAACTGTCATTAGGTTAATTTTGGTAATAGCTAGGAAGCTATTTTTTGTCTAGTTTTTTATAGGTTTTGCAACTTTAAACATTTTCAACATGCTACTGAAACCATTCATGCTAATGCATGAACCCTCATAAAGGTACTAAAGCATCTTACTTGTTGTATAGTTTATCTGTTTCAAATTTTAACATAAAAACAACATCTAATTTAGTATAAACTTATTTTTTTTTTTTTGATTATAAGTATCCTAAAAAAGTAAGTATATTAAGTTTTGTAGGTATTTTAAAGTATTTCATTTTATTAAAGTTAGCGTACTTTTAGCATATATTAAAACTGAATAAGTTTTTTGACAAATATTTGTCTTAATAAAACTTGAATATTTCAAGGTGAATGTCCTTTTTATCACATAAATGTCATTTGTAGTTTACATAATTACTTATAACTTTTAAAACAAAGGACAGTCCAGGAAGTACAACTAGGCTTAAAGAAGAAATTTGACAGTCAATTCTCAAACGCAGGTTCGCTACTTTAAATGTTAAATGCTGATAGTTAGTTTGTGAATTTAAATAACTAGTTTTATATCGTAACTTTTTATTAAAAAAGTTTATTGAACATATTTGTGTGTAAAAAATTTAAAACAACGCATGGCATTATTATACAACTGTAAGATTTTTTAGTGTAATTTTGACTCCATTTTATTAGTAAAACATTTGTTCAACTGATGATAAAAATGAGGAGGGTTGTCACACGTTCTTGATAACTCTGGATACTTTATTTAATAGATCTCAGGATGACCCAGGATAACTGAGGCTAGTTTGAACTTAAAAAAAACTCAGGCTAAATTTAGAATTTTTTGAAAGCCCAGGCCAGTGTTTCTAAACCTGAAATGAGATTTAGTTGATCCAGTATCAGTTTTAGATTAAAAAGAGCTTATTTAAAATACTTTTAGCCTTGCGGCTAGCTCTTTATTTATAAAAAATAAAATTGTAGTTTTTATTTTGAATCTGAAATTAATATTTATCATGATTTTATTTTATATCAATAAGAAAATATTTCAAGATATTAAAGTTTAACAACATAGTTATCTTAAGTTGTACTAATACTTTAAATTTGATATACAAATAAAATATTTCTTAAATTAGTGTATCTCATTATTTTAATAAATATATATATATATACAATATGGTGCTTATAATATTAGAAAACTTGAAATTTTCATCTCAAAAAGTCCTTAGACGTGGCAATTATCACAAAAACACATTGTGCAAAATTTTGATTTAGATAAAGTTTCATGAAAGCATTTCTTAACTTGTTGAAAAAAAAACTTGAAATTCAAGAAACTTACAAAAAATGATAAAATACATAAAATCAAGAGTTGTCTCTGTAAAGATTTCTTTAAGTTGTTTTAAATAGTGCACAATGTGTTTTGGGATAATTGCCACATGTAAAAAAATTCCAGCTTAAAACTCTAAGCTTAATTTTTTTGGTCCTGTATATTCAGTTTGAATTGTGGTTGTTTTCAGAAGATCACAATTCGCTAAGATGAAAGTTTCTTCTATTCATCTAAATTTTTGCACAGGGTGTTTTTGTGATATTTGACACGAAACTCAAATGTCCCGTTTTTGTAAATACCCTAATATACAGCCTTTCTTAAAAAAAAAAGAAAAATATTAATTATAAGTAGTTTGTGCCGGAGGTGCCAAACTTTTAAAAAGGGTTAAAACTCATGATGACTCAGGCTAGTTTAAGGTCATTATAAATATTTTTTGGTCGTTCAGAACAGTTTTTTACTCAAAAAGAGTGGAGACCCTGAATGAAGTATAATGTTGTCTGGTAAATAATAAACTATTTTTTTCAACATATAGGGGGCTTAAAAACTTTACAAATTAAACTTCCAAAATATGGAGCTAAAGTAAGTTTTCAATTATCACTAAAATCATTTTTATCCTTTTACACTAGTGGTTTGTGCTACGCAATAGTTTATAAGTATTTTTACTTATATTTTTCCAATTTTTTATGAAATTAAAGATGTCCTGATTAATGCCCAACTTAAACCTTTGAGATTTTATTTTACGTTGTCTTAAACACAGTGACAACTAAACTAATAAATGATGCTACTTTTTTCTTTGATTGTAGTAATAACTTTGTAGATTCCTGTAAAGTGTAAAGGGTTTATTAATGTACTCCATTTACTCAGGATAATTCAGGCTAGTTTGAACTTTTTTGAAAAACTAAGGCTGACTCAGACTAGTTTGGATATTGTTTCTTAATCACAGAGTAGTTTTTTTTTGTTGATTTTGTTTTTATTTTCTTTATTTTTTGGTATCATTATTGTATCTAAGCTTGATTAAAAGTTTTTTTCAGTTTTTGTATGATGTAAATTATCTTTAAAATATTTTCTCACAATTGGGCCAACTCAGACTTGCTTGATGTAATTAAAGCTAGTTTATGTTCCATTATGCTGGATGTTTTGCTGTCCGCTCGACAGGCTTACTGACGCCAGCGGAGGTGGCACTACTTGAGAGTCTACTGCAACTCTAGCAGGCTGTCGGCTAGTGCCTTTTTCCATAAATATCTTACAAAAGGGTTTAACCCAGTGTGCTCTTTTTACTTGAGAATTATTTGTAATAGACATTATAATCAAACTAAGAATCTAACTATAACTTTTTAGCAAAATTAGATTATAAATATTCCTTCAACTCTAATAACTTTGTGATCTACCTTATTAGCAAACTTAGACTAAAAATACTCTTAATCTAAAATCTTTGTAATCAAGCTTATTATAAATGTTGTTTAAACTTTAATAGCTTTAGAAATTTTATATTATGAATTAGTTATGAACTATAGGGTTGCTTGTTTATTTGTTTAATATATAACAGCTTGTTTACTTATTTAATATGTATCATCAAAAACGAAATAAAACAATAAAGAATAAATTCAAAAGATTTACAGAATAATTAGTTTCCTACTTTCTAACAAAGCTCCAAATAATACTTCAAGAAAGGTGGACAAAACAATAAAACTCAAACTGAATACTTATTTTTGTTTCGAAATTATATACCTTTTCTTAGTTTGACGTTACTATTAAGTTTGTTTATTAAAAAAAATGGCGCATAACCTAAAGTGTTCTTTAACATTGATGGCTGACATGTTATATTGCCTTTAAGATGGCAACCATGCATACATGTTTTTTTATACAACCTTACTTACTTGCTGAAATTTTTCATTGCAAACCTTTGTTTATCATTACAACTATTAAAACTAAGTTTATCTTAACATAAAGTTTTAGGTTACTTTAAAGCAAATTCTCGCACATGTTTAACTAAAGTAACCTTCTGCCAATGTTTGCACATTGGGTCCACAGCAAAAATGTGTAATTAAAAAAGAGGACGTAATTAAACGAGAGGTAGCAAATGTTACTACTATATTGACTGTTTTCTGTTTGGAAACAGTTTGGAAAATATCCCAATTTTAATCACTTGTTTACTTCACTATTTTTCATTCAAGTTGTACATATGAGTGATGATTAAGACCATCAATCTCAACGCACAGTTGTGTTCTTCCAAAGCTGTAGCTGGTCTTGGAGAACATTACGAATTATTGAAAGCCACGTGCCAAAAATTTTAAGCTTGCGGTGCAAAGCAAGTGTAACATAAAAACGATTTAAGCTGAAAAAATTGTCACATTAAATTTAATGATATATTTATAAGAAAAAAAAAGATGTGAGTAATGTATTTATTTAATACCATTGCCATATTTTACTGAAAAATTTCTTATGAACTTTTATTTAAATGGTAATAAGTACGTAGTGAAGATCACTCTATTATATTGTTTGTGTTGTGAACTTTTATTATTGTTAGTTTATTTAATAAATTTTTTGGGGTCCAAAAATTAGATAAAAAATATCGACAAGTACTTTAAATTTTTATTGAAGAAGGAATTTTTTTGATACATGCTTTTCAACTACTATTGTGTGTAACTCAGCTATAGAATATAATATCAACATTTATAAAAGCTTGATAATGGATACGTCATAATGAGTTTAGATTAAAAATGTGAAATAAATATTGTTTAGAAAAGAAATTGGGAATTTAAGTAAACAAGACTTTTTTAAGCATATGTAAGTAAATAGAAACTTAATTTGGTAAAACAAAATTACAATAAAGTATATACATACAAGTTTCAAAGTTATATAAACGTAAATAATTTATAAACAGGCTATTATAGCGTTTGAAGTAAAATATAGCTAACGAAATTTAGTAAATGTACTTACTTAAAAGGAATAAAGCTGTAGTATTAAAATATTAAAGTTTCAGGACAATTACATTAAAAAGTACTTACGCAATTGAAAAAAAAACAGTTTTAAATTAAACTAAAAAAAAAAAAACTATAACAACTATACAAGTTAGTATTGTAAAAAAACTTTTGTTTAGAAAGCGTAGGCTCAAGGCTTTTATAAAAAAAATTCTAAAAGATATATGTTACGTCCTTTATGTAATGTTGTAAATTTATTATCATTATAATGTTTGGAGCATTCTTGACAGTTTATTAAATGATCTCGAATTGCCGAAGAACTTTTGGTAGGTTTATTACCTCTATTGGCCATCCAGTTTCTGGGGATTTTGATTCATGCTGGGCCCTTCTCAAATGGAATCTCTGAGAAGCTCTCTCGATGTATTCACTGTCACAGTGACACTTAAATTGAAAGATTACATTATTATTTTCAGGATCGGAAGTATTATCTTTATGTATTCCATCTAAAGGTTTTCTAGTGAAGTGACTAATTCGAAGATTATCTGCTCCTAATGTACTATTGATTGTGTGTTTCACTTAATATCCTAGGAAATTAGTTTCATTACCTAAGTAGGGAAGTCTTATGTACACAAGGCACTTTTTTGGGCCTTGTTTTGTAGAATTAGTTAGTATTATAATTGTCTTGTCAACCGTTCTCTTGATAGTATACTCTGGGTAACCTAACGATCCTAATATACTACTAATATGTTCAATTTCTTCATTTAATTTGACTTTTGAGCTGGTCAAGGGGTTACTGTATATATATTTTTTATTGATTTGTTTTGTTTTTATTAACTTAGAGTTCTGATTCTTTTTAGTTAATAGTAACTCATGTCATTTGAACTTTAAAAATAGAAAAACCTCAAAAATACTTAAACTGTTTCTCAAAAGTTGTCAATTAACTAAAAATTAAAGTGTTTTCATTTAAAATCTGTTTAATTATTACCATAAACACACATTCACCATAACTTCTTAGGCTAGTTTGAACTTAATTAAAAATCTTAGGCTAGTTATTTCGACTTTTTTTTTACCTGGTTTTAATTAAGATCTTTTGTTAGTATTTTAAGTATTTAAGCTTGATAAACAGGTTTTTTTTTATCTGGATTATATTATTATTTTTTAGATTTTTTCACAAACAAATTTCAGGTTAGCTTGATGCAGCTCAGGCTTTTTTTTTCTCAAATAGTGACAACCATCTATATATCTTGAAAAATTAAACAACATTACTTTCTAATCCAGATGATATAAAAAAAAATTGAAACGACATTGAGCGTTTCTAAAATTGATTTATAAAACAATAAAAAATGATTTAAATATGGAGCTAAAAATGATGCGGTAATCTGCTTGAAAGTAACTAAAGTTTTGTATTACCAGATAAGACTTTTATAAATCTTTATATTTAAGCCATGAGGGGAGGGTCCAACATAATTTTTATCAAAATTAACTTTGGTTCTGTATGAAATCTAAAATTATACACTATAGATGCTTAAATTTCATAGAATACTTTTCATAGAATATAAAACAATTTATAATTTTTTGAGAGTTGTTAAACAGTCCCATAATAAGTTTGCGATACAAATCTATATAAAAGATATTTTTCATCGCTGATTTTCTCAGAGTTTTGAAAAAATTACTAATCATCTATCTTCTTAAATTTTTAATTCACTAACCTCAAGTTTTCAGGAAATATTACTTTCAATAATAGACAAAATCCTATTTTAACGATTCAAAAGTATAAAAATAAAAAAGTTTGATTACCAAGTTATAAAAAAATATTATTTTGTAAATTTTTTAATGATAAACAATTTTTTTACCTTAAATCAGAAAATTCTTTCAATAGGATTGTTTATTAAAAGTTAAGATTAAACTGAAAAAGTTTGAGAACGATTGCTTAAAAACTGTATGCTAAAATAGAATTATTTTTTGATGTTTATATTTTAGTTTTACTTAAATAATTTCGAAAAAACTTAAATAAAAGTAGTATTTTCAATAATTTAACTGTTAAGTATTAGACTTTTTAGTTAAAATTAATATTAACTAATTTCCACTTTAAGCACAACGTTTTTTGGGTGAAAAGTGCGAAGTCAAGAGGAAGAATACTGTACATTTAAGTTCTAACATTTGTTTAATTAATTGGTTTAAAGTAAATTGAAGTTAAAAGTAAAAGCTTTTATATGTTGCAGCCAGTGATAATTTTTACATGTGATATTTGTGATATTTTCAAGTCACCAAGGTTGTTTGAAATTAAACCTGGAACAAACGTAAATAGCAGTTTTTTAATTTTTAATTATTACTAAACTTTATTTTATCTTGTCTCTGCTTTATTTTCTGAGGCATTGCGTAATTTTAGACAAAATTTAATTTTAAAACTAAGTCATAATCAATAATGATATTAAAGATATATATAGTACTAATTTTTAAAGTTCAGTGTACCATAAGTTATAAATGTTTAAAAATTAATTTTGTAATCATTTAAAGTTAGGTATATTTTTTACAGCCTGTGATATAATTAGTAAAAGCTTAAATTCGCCTTCTTCAGTTTGTTCTGATAAACCTAAAGATGGTTTGAAGCTAAAAGAAAACTATGTAAGTTGTTTACAATTTATATTATTAATTTATATATTTTAATTTATTTAATAGGTCATAACTAAAATTAATAGTTCAACTAATCTTTAGATTATTGAGCAATTATATGTTAAGCTTTTTTTAGTGTTTAATAAAGTATTTTTAAACGTAAATCTTAAGTTTTTATCTCAGTAAACACTTTTTACAACAGTGATTAATACTTTACACACCTTTACAAATAAAACAAGTATATATGTTTTAAACTTTATTACAATCAAGTTCTATTTTATTCACTAAAAGTTCATAAGCTATAAAAGTTTAATTATTAATTGTTTGCGTTTGTTACAATAAATAAATTTAATTTCTCAATCTTAGAATGATAATTTACTTACTCTAATTGTCTCTAAAGTTTATAATTAACTTGTTTGACAAGTTTGTACAAAAGGTTTAATTTTGTATTGTTTCATTAATTGCGTTTATTAAATAAGGCAGTGATTTTTTCCGAAGTTTTAGTGATATTTGTAACTTTCTTGATGCTACTATACACTAAAATAAATATTTTTATATTAATTTATTTTTTATTTTTTTTTCTGTTATTTTTTACTCTCGTGCAAAATTGTCTTCGTGCAATTTTGACCTGTTCTCAAAATATAATATATAGAATTAGAATCATGTTATTTTTTATACTTTATTGGTCGGCTTATTTCTGTCAGTCTAGTAATATTTATTTTTTAAGTTTTCTTTTTAGGATTTTTTATTCAAAAATAAGTGTTTCATAAAGTTTGATTTAAGAGTTATGTCTTATTACAACATTTTTACAAAGGCGTCTATCGTTTTTGATTGATAAAAATATTTAGGCTAGTAGAAAGCTTAGAGAAAGCGTTACACCTTTTGAATTGAAAACTAACAAAAAAGGTTGTTTTTTATAAATTTATTAATTTTAAGAAGCACTTAAAAAATTTCTAGTCATTTTACTTGAATAATTCTATTTTAAAATTTAAATATTTCTTATTATACAAGTTCTATCGAAGTTATAGTATAGTATACTTGTAAATGTACAATTTAATATATAAGTCAAAAAGATTCTATTTACTGAACACAATTTTATAAGCAGTTATTATTTGTTAGCAGGTATTACATTTTCTAACTTCTTTGAAGCTGATATAGTTTCAGAAAAAGCAACTAATTATTATCAGGTATGATTTTATTAGCATAGTACTGTTTCTTTTGATAGAGTATTAATTTACAAGCTGGGTAAATAGAGTTGACAAACTGCTGCCTGCAAAGCAAAATATGCGGCCAGTGATGTTCTTTTCAGCTAAATAAATAAACTAATTTGAAACAAAAGAAATTAATTTAATAAAGGGTCCTAAAAATGTATGCAATTGTAAACATAATTATTGTAAATTTGAACTTTTTTATAATTTAAATAAATTTCAACATGTAAAAAAATTCACAAATATCATTCTGTTGTCCTGTTATCTCATGTTCCCAAACTGTTGTCCATTTTTAGGGCTGCCACAAAGTCGGGAAAAGTTAGGACATTAAATAAAAACTTGCTAATTGTTAACAAAGTCTTAAATCACTAAAAACTGCATTTTGATAATGTTATTTTCTTGAAAAAAAATTGCTTTTGCAGTTCATCTTTTTTTCAGAATCTAAATTTTTTTGCCCTATTGAATGTGAATTTACAAATATTTCGAAGGAATTGTTCCATGATGTGTAACATCGCTTCGGGTTGTTAGCAGTGTCTTGAACAGAACAAACAACAATTTTAGAGGGAACGGGTCACTTTTAAACGAGCGTCACTTTTTCACGAGTAGACACTTTTGCACGGCGATTCTTTTGCTCTCAGGGTCACTTTTGCATGTCTTCAGTTTTGCACGAAGGTTCACTTTTGCACAAAGTACACACTTAAGGTATGCATCTGTTTAAAGTGCGCATCCGCGTTAAGTACGCACCCGCGTTAGTTACGCGAAAAGTACGCACTAAATGTCAAGATAAACGAAACAGAAAACATTATGATGTACTTTACTCGGGTGTGTACTCAACGTGGGGGTGCATATTTTACGTGGGTGGTAGCTTAACGCAGGTGCGTACCTCTTTAAGTGCATACTTTGTGCAAAAGTGACGCCATGCACAAGTGACCCTGCGTGCAAAAGAGTCGCCGTGCAAAAGTGACACCCAACCGTTTTAGAACATGCGATAACAGGACAATACAATGATATTTGTAAATTCTTTTACATATTGAAATTTGTTCGAGTTATAATAAACTCTAAATTTAAATTATTTATAGTATGTATACAATTTTTTGGACACCCTTAATTACAATTAGGCTCTTGTTTAATAGTTAAAATTGTTTATTTTTACAAATTTTTTTTAAAACAAGGTTTTTACTTAATTACTACAATTATTTTGAATAGATAGGGTTCCAAAACACCTTTTACTGTACACTAAGGCCCGCAACCATTTTTTAGAAAAGTTAACCTTATAAAAAGCTGTCAACCCCAAGTTTAAATTTTAGTGATGCTATAGAATTAGTATAATTATTTGAGTTCTGACTTAGTTTTAATGATTTTTTGTTATAAATACTATATTTTGTTTATACTTAGCTGATAAAAGAGCTCATTAGTATTATTTAAAAAACGAGATTAGTTGCATGTAAGATACAATCTTTTAAAAAGAAAAAAATATAGATTGAACTTGAATAAAATTTGTAACTAGAAGTTAACACAGAGTCTTAAAATCCAAAAAGAAATTAACATAGTAAAGCTGGTTTTTATATATAAATATAAAGTATCTTTTTATCGAGCTGAATTTTATATATATTTAGAATTATTAAAATATAAAGAGCTTATTTGTTTATAAGCCTTGCTTGTGTTTGAAAGAGCAACCTTAGATTATTAGTTGTAAAATAATTAGTTAATATTTTTTCAAGTTTCAAGTTGCGTCAAAAAAAAGCAACGAATCAAATGAAGAGACAATGTTAAGTTGGCATTCTACAAGTCGATCCACTTTATGTATGTTTTAATGCTATTTTTGTTACAGAAAGTTCATGATAACATACTTATATCGATGAAAGTTAGGTTTAACTTGAAACAACAACCAGAGCTTTACTAATTTCTTATAATCAGGGTGGCCACTAAACCCGGTATTCGAAAAATTTTGAAAAAGAAACTGAAAAAACTTGGAATTTTAAACAAATTTTACACGTCAAGTAGTATAATTTTAGTTTGATATAAACAATCTATCATATAGATATAAAATTCTATTCAACGATTGTTACTTTAGCTTACCTTGTTTCTCCTAAAGGGATAAATATTTTAAGTGTAAGTTTTTCATGCAGATAAAAAGCAAGTCATCATCAAATTTTTTATTAAAGAAAACATTTAAAGTAGCTTAACAGTATCTTTTCGATGTTGTTATAATATTTAACCTTAAACTTAACTTTAAACTAAAAATAGACCAAAAATGTATACTTTCAAATACCTGGAAGAAATTCATAAAACCTGAATAAAATTTTTCAAAAACCAGTGGCCACCCTGTATAATAGATCTAAAGCATAATTTATTGTACTAAAGTTAGTACTAATATTTTGTTATTATATGTTAACATTTTTGTAACTTCACTAATTATAAACCGTTCTTTTTATACAATAAACAAAAGATGCAAGGTTTTTTAATTTTAAAAATGCTTAAAATCATAAATATCATGAATAAATAATAAATGCAACTCATTTTCAGTTTACTCATAATACAGAAGTTACATAAATTTAAAATAGTTACAAAAATCTTACTTAATCCAAAAAAATTACGCACCGAAACTTCTTAAGTTTTGCCTTTTGTTTATATCATCTAAAAATCATAAGAAATAACAATGAACGGTTGACATATTAGGACAATTTGAGAATTTTAATCGGTATTATGTTATTACGGTTTATATCACAATATAATTAATTAATACTGTCATATTTTAACGAATAACAGTTTGTGACACAGTTTTTTTAAATATAAGTAGCAAACTTCTAAACGTAAGCTCTATTTTTAAAGTTTCAATAAACAAGCTATTAGCTTATTTTGGATAGATAATATCAATTACAAAATAAAACTGTTAGATAAACAAATTTATCATAAATATGTTGTTAATGTACTAGAAAAATTGTATATGAATACTCATTTTGTAAGTTAAAAAAGTGTATTTAATGTTTTCATAAAGCAGTCAACAGAATAAAATTGCTAATCAGAATAGTAAAACATTTAGCTAACTATAATCTTTTTGAAAATGTAAATAGTTGCGTCATAAAGAGTCAAAAGTAAATAGTCTGTGTAAAGCAGTCAAGCGTTTAGTGTCGTGGGCCAAATTTCGAAAAATACTTTGCCTGTTACAGTTATAGTTTTAGTTTTTACTCTTCATAGCTGACCCGAATTATCTAGTGTAAGTTTCGAATTTCCTGTGAAATGTACAATAAGACTTTTTTTTACTCTACACTTTGAAACCCAGAATATCTAGTGTAAGTTTCAAAGTTTCTTATTCGCGTGCTACACTTGCAAGTTTGCTGACCGCACGTATTACCTATAATGGGCCGCATCCCAATCAAAATGAAAATGTGCTTGCGGGCTGCAGTTTGCCGAACTCAGGTGAAAGATTTAAATTTTGGATTAAGTAATTTGTTACTTATTTAAAGTTATGTTTAAGATAAGAAAACATTTCAGATTTCCGAAAATTAAAGCTGGATTTAAAGGTAAAACATTTCAAAAACAAATAACAATCAGAGGTCTAAAAACCTGCTGTTTATATAGTTGTACGTATCTCATTGTTTAGAAATTTTTGACTCACGAGTTCTAACGAACAACGATTATAGAACTTGATTATAGAAGTGGTAGGTGTATCTCGCTCTAGATAGAGTTTTCGGGACGGTTCAAAATTGCACGAAGATACTTTTGTACCAAAGGTCAATTTTGCTCAAATTACATTTTTGCACGAGAGTAAAGAAAAACAAAACTTGAAGATAATTAGATAGAAAAAAAGCTACCGACCAAGGTTGAGGGTTAGGGGTAACAGTGATAGTGAAAAATAAATAAGTGAAAATAACAAAAAATAAAAAAGTATTTAAAAAAGAAGAAAATAAAAAATATATTATAAAATGAAAAAAAAACACCGTACCGAGAGAGGGTTAGGGGTGAGAGTGATGGTAAAAAAAAATCAAGAAATTTAAAAGAAAATAAGTTACCGACTGAGGTTAAGGGTAACAGTGAGAGTAAAAAAAAAAAGATAATAAATCTGAAAAATAATATTAATTAAAAGATTAAAAAATTCAACCCGTGAAAAATGTCTTTTCGTACAAAAGTGTCTTCGTGTAAAATTGACCCTTCGTGCAATTTTATCCCCTCGTGCAAGTTTGACAGCTACCAAGAGTTTTTAATCTACATTCCATGTAGTTCTCAGCCCAACTAAGATTGTTGAGGAGGTGTTCATGTATGGATAGTTGTTCACCTTTAGGCTTTTCGTCGCAATTTAAATTAAACCTTTTTAGCTTTTTCTTAAGTTGCTGCTCTAGCCTGACATGAAAACATTGTGGCGGTTTTTTTATGTGTACTATTTTATGGGTAGAATTGCTTGCAATCAATTTGCCCATAATTTGATGTGGTGTCATTAAAATTATCGGTAGTATTAAGATGTTGCTGCAATTAAGTTGCTGCAATTAAATGAAAAATAAAACAGTGTCTAGGCCTTATTTAAGTATTATGGATAGTTTTTGTAGTTAAGATTTAATAAACAAATAAATAAAAAACAACTTAAATACAAAAAAACTAGTTGTTTGATTTATACGTACATTTATTTAAATTATAATTTGTAAACTAAAAAAGTAGTGGCTAGACTTGTTAATTTTTTATTTTAGATTTAATAAAGAAAATAAACAAAAACTTGTATACACCAGGGTTGTCACTTTACCTGGAAACCTTGAAAAACCTGGGATTCGACAATTTAGGCAAAAATAACCTAGAAAAACCTGGAATTTCAAAAATTTTGAAAAAAAAACATGGAAAAACCTGGAAATTTGATCATAAAACCTGGAAAAACCTGGAATTTTTAATAATTTTATCATTATCATTAGTAAATTTCGATTTGACACAAAAAAATTATCATATAAATAAGATTTCTTTGTCATCATCAAAAATTTTTTTATTAAAAAACACAATTAAAGTAACTTCACAGTATCTTTTCAATGTTTTTATACTACTTAATGCAGTTTCTTATATAGAAATTAACCTAAAACTAAAAATAAATCTAAAAATGTGTACTTTTAAAAACCTGGAAGAAATTTGGAAAACCTTAAAAATTTGTAAAAAACGAGTGGCAACCCTGATACACTTGAACCAATTGGTTATTTATAAGTTTTATTTTTTAATTTATTCTAGTAAACTTATAGAAGTAGTGGCTTTGCCTTATGTGTACTATTGTATGGGCACTATTTTATGTGTTGAATTGCTTCAATCAATTCTGCCCATAATTTTATGTGATTTCATTTAAATTATGGGTAGTATTGAGATGTTGCTGCAATTAAATGAAAAATAAAACAGTGTCTAAGCCTTATATAAATATTACGGGTAGTTTTTGTAATTAAGATTTTATAAACAAAAAATAAAAAAACGACTTAAATACAAATAAACTTATTGTTTTATTTATATGTACATTTATTTAAACTATATTTTGTTAAAATTTAATAATTAAAAATTTTGTTCAAATTATAAAACAGTGCCCATAAAGTAGTGCATATAATGCAAAGCCACTATTTCTATAAGTTAACTAAATATAAATTACATATATACAATTATAAATCAAACAATTGGTTTATGTGTGTTCAAGTTTGATTTTTTTTTGTTTATAACATCTTAAATACAAAAACTATCCAAAATATTTATAATATGCCAAGCCATTACTTTTGTTAGTTTAGAAAATGTAAATTTATGATAATACTTATAAATCAAACAGTTAGTTTAAGTCTATACAAGTTTTTTTTTCTTTATTAAATCTTAAATAAAAAAATATTTATAATCTTTTAATAAGTCTAGCCACTAATTTTGTTAGTTTACAAAATATATTTTAAATAAATGTATAAATAAATCAAACAATTAGTTTTTTAGTATTTAAGTTTTTTTTTTATTTTTTTGTTTATAAAATTTTAACTACAAAAACTATCCATAATATTTTTATAAGACCTAGACACTGTTTTATTTTTCATTTAATTGCAACAACATCTCAATACTACCCACAATTTAAATGAAATCACATCAAATTATGGTCAGAATTGTTGAAGCAATTCTATACATAAAATAGTGCCCATAAAATAGTACACATAAGGCTAAGCCACTACTTCTATAAATTTACTAAGGATAAATTAAAAAATAAAACTTATAAATAAACAATTGGTTTAAGTGTATACAAGTTTTTGTTTATTTTTCTTAATTAAATCTTAAATAAAAAAATTGTTCTTAATCTTTTAATAAGTCTAGCCACTACTTTTTTAGTTAACAAAATATAATTTAAATAAATGTAATATAAATCAAACAATTAGTTTTTTGTATTTAAGTTGTTTTTTTATTTTTTATGTTTATAAAATCTTAACTACAAAAATTATCCATAATATTTATATAAGGCCTAGACACTGTTTTATTTTTCATTTAATTGCAACAATATCTCAATACTACCCATAATTTAAATGAAATCTCATCAAATTATGGGCAGATTTCATTGCAGCAATTCTACCCTTAAAATAGTACCCATAAAAAGTCCTACCGTTAAAACATTGAGATGTACGACCTACGTGGTTATTCCGCATCGAGATTCTCGCATAATAGCGTGTTTTTAGTGTTCGTGTTGTTTTCGGTTTTTATAATGTTTTATTTTTCAATTCAGTATTAAGTAAACTTTCTACAATCTTAAATATTTTCATTCTATTAACTCTATTTTGAACATAACTTTAAACCACTAAAGTATAAGTTAATCCAATATTAAAGCTTTATACAGGCTATTTACGTTTGACGTAACTGATTTAGCTAAATATTTAAGAATCTCTGTACTTAACTAAAATTTATGCTATCCTTTTGTCAGTTTTGCAATTATACTCTGAGGAAAGCTATAAAAAATTTAAAAATAAACCTTCTGAACATTAAAAATATACAAATTAAGTATGTAAATTTTTTTACGAAAATCAGTACCAACACAAAACTTTTTATTAATTTTACCAATTAAAACATTTGAAGTCGAAATAAATTTTAAACAATACACAAAAAACACTCAGTGCAAGAATCCAGATATATATCACCCTATTTTCATCAGTGGATAAATAGCAATAACTATAAGATAAATTTAACTTATTTAGTAACAATAGTAATAATCATGAATAAATATTAATTACAAACAAAGTCAATTGCACAAAACTAATCAAAATACTAATAATTTAAAGAGTACTAAAATTTTTACAAATTTAATTGTTCTACTAATATTATGTTTGATATTATCATATTTTTCTCCTATTATTTCTTAAGGCCTCCTATTTGAAGCTTATAGATTTTTTTATGATGTTAGGTAATTCAAGTTTATATAAATTTAAGTTAATTTATTCTACGTATTTAATAGTCAATTTTTCTCAAGCTCTAAATAACCAAGAAGAATGTTTTGAAATTGACAATAGTACTGATCGAAGAAAAAGTATTAATTTTACTGCATGCTTTCTAAATTCTCATGTAAGTTTATTTACCTTGAATAGTTATTTAATTTTTCTCGAAGTTTTAGTAGAATTTTTAAAATTATTTGTTATGTATTTGTTTGAACATGAATAAAGTTCAAGAAATTTTTATTTATTACAACAAAGTAATTATAGATTTATTACAACAAAATATAAAAATACATTTATTACTATGAAAGTGTAATGTGAAATTATGTATAGCTATTTGTTTTATTGTTGTTTGCCAAAAATTACGTGAAACAATTTAAAGTACTGTAACTTTATTTTAAATTAAGATGTCAATCAACTTATTGAATATAGATAAATTTGTTTTATAGTTTTTAAATTATGGTTTCTAACTTTACTCGAAAGATAAGTTTATATAATTAAAACCAGTGGTCTTTAAGCTATTGAAAATCTGTGCCCACTAAACTCCGAAAAAAAATTCTGTGCACCTTAAGTTTTAATTTATTTAGCCGCTAGTGGTAAGAACACGTAAACACTTTTGTTTGATTTTATTGGAAAACTACTTATTTTTATAAATTAAGAATTGATTTGAACTTAGTTTGTTTTTGCTTCTAAAATTTCTACAAATTTAATTTTAACGTAATAAACTCTTAATCAATTATTTCTCTTACATATGAGTTTTTTTTAATTTATTTATATTATTTTACAATATTTTCTTTATGTTACACGTCTTACATAAACTAATTAAAAATAGCATCTCTATTCTCTACAATACCTACTAAAATTCACTACTCTTAGTATGCCTTAATAACAAACAGCTTTGTAGTTAAAAATTAAGTTAATGATTTTTAATTTCAAGACTATTGTCTTTGTAAAACATAAGTGTTGAAACAAAAAAAAAAAACGGCACAAATAAAGCATCTAAAAATATTAAATACATTTAAAAGCACCATACCTCCTGGTGATTTTTCTACAAAACTACCCCAGATCTGCGCACTTGATGCTAATGTAGTGTTCCTCATTGCATATCGTAATGTTAAGTGTTACAATTAATTCTTTCTGAAGTCTTATGAAAATTTAAACTAATCAAAGTTGTTGTTGAAAAAAAAAAAAAAAACGTAGTACTTAAAAGAAAAAAAATGTTTATAATAAAATTAATAAATTGGTTAAGTTATCCACATCACAATTCAGTTACTTAAATAGATTGGTTAGCTTTTAACTTTTTAAGTGCACTGCTCCCAAAAGTAACAACAAAAGGACGTGGTAAAAATAAAACTTAAATATATTTTGATTCAACCAAACTACCCAGGAATTAAGGACAGTATAAAAGCTTGTCTGTGTTTTACAAAAAAATATAAACAAGCCTGAGTTTTTTAATATGTTAAAACTAGCTTAAGCTGGCCTGAATTTTTTATAAATCTCAAGCCTGAGTATTTTGAAATTCTAACAAGCCTGTTTGTTAAAACAATTACATGCCCTTATTTACTTCTAATCTGTATTAACTTGTACATTGAAATTTTAGATTAACAACTAGCAGTATAGTTTTAAATTTTGCTCAAGTTTTAAGTTTAAGTTATAGTTATAAATTCAATTTAAAAAATATTAATCAAATTAAAGTTGAAGTTACGTTCTGGTTTTAATAGCAAAATAAGTATCTTGCTGTGACTATCAAGAAAGTTATTTCATTTTTTAATAGTTGTTTTATTTTAGTATAAGTCAGATAAAAGACATTAGTTTTAGTAAATGAAAGTTGTATACGAATAAAAAATACGGTATACTTACAATTTTCACCCGCTCAATTCCCACCCAAAAAAAGAAATTAAGTGTTTTATTTTTTTTTGTTTACTATTTTTGTTTTTTAATATTTATTTTATACTGTCACTGTTCCCACTACCATTGGTTGGTAAGCGGTTCTCGGATTTGATCAGGTGGGAGAATTGATCGCAGGTTGGAACTGAGCAGTTCCAAAAAAATACATTCTAAATAAGTCATTAACCTATTTTGCAACTAAGACTAGTAAATTTCTACTTATATAAATATTGGCGTGGTTTGAAGCAAGCTCTTTTTTATAAAAACATTAATAAAAGCGAAATACTAAAAAAAAAGTACAATTTAATTTTTAAAACCTAAACTAAGTCAAATAATATATGGAAATTAAAACATATTTTTTTAGACGAAAAATTAGCCTTAAGTTTTGAAAAAAGTGTATAAACTAGTCTATCTTTTTAAACCCTAACAACCTGATCAAGTTAGCCTATTTTTTTTATTTACAGAATAAATATGTATATAGACATGTAAAAGGGATAGTCAATAAAAATAAGTTTGCTAATAAAATTTAACTGAAAAACTATAAAACATCATTAGAAAATTCTTCAATTAACAATTAATTAATTTAAAACTTAGAATTAGGTTTTGCAGGATATTATAGTATAACTTATTGTTTGAAAGTACAATTGTCAAAGCTGTTTTTTCACTTGAAAATGTTTTTAATAAAACGAAAGTAGCTATGAAATAAAAAGCGTGCATTTGTTCATGTCAAAGACAGTAGAAGTATTATTGTTTTATACAATAGTTTTATTCTTACTAAAAATTAAATAGTTCACTGTGTGAACAAAGGGTTTGGCATTGTCTTCGACACCAGAAAAAAAAATGGTTTAAATTATATCATTGTTTTAAAATTATACCTTTCAGTTTTAAGAAAGTAATTTTTTTTAAGGCAAAACTTTTTGCGACATTTGAAGTAACATTTTTTAATTTAATATTTTTATAAATCCTTCTGATAAAATTTCAAGTTCTCAAAAAGTGCACAAAATAAAAAATTGGTATTCTTACTTGCTACTTTAAGTTCAATTACAAAAATTATATTATGGAGTATAATTAACAGGTTTGCTTATCTTGAAACCAAAGAAAAATAAGTCATTTTTTTAAGCCACAAGTTAGTCTTAATGACCAAAAACTTGCCAAAGTTATACCATACTGGCCTAAATCATTCTGAATTTTAAAAAAATCTAAAATAGTAAGTGACAAGTACTAAAGAATATATAGCTAATAATGTTTACATAACTAAAAGTATTATTGTTAAAACAAAATGACTAGAATAAAATAAATACTTTTAAAGAAAAAGGAGTCATATGAAACCGAAAAATATTACTAAGTATCTACAAATAAATTTAAATAATAAAAGTTAAATTATATCCACAATAAAACCTTCACTTTACCTGTAAGTACAAAATTTTAGCTTTAAACTATAAAACTACTGAAAAAAGCTGTTTCATAAATTTTGTAGTCTTTTCTTATTTTAATTTTCAAAAAGAGCAGAGGTTTGATTTTTTAAGCATAATATTTTTAGTTAATTATCTACAGAATGTAGATCATATCAATATTTTAAATTTTATAATTATTTCATATAAAATTATCTGGTTTTGTTATAAATTGTTAGTTAAATTAACTGATTAATACTTAAGCAATTTAATACTTAGCAAAAAAAATTAAATATTAAAATTTGATTAAGAGAAGAAAAGACTAAAACTTATATCTATATATCCTTTGGGTTTTTAAGTTTTCCCTTCAATATTGGAACTTGTTGAATGAAAGATTTTCCATACACCAATCTATGACCATAGTTGTGAACTTTCACCTTTTTTCTGTCATATTATGTGGTTATACTCAAAAATACTGTAGGTTATACTAATGAAAATATTGAGTACTAAAATAGGCAGATGAGTAAAAGGGTCAAGAAATCAAATGTAAAATAAAACACACGGGCTGAATTTAGCTAAAATTTTAAACTGTATCGCTTATAATTAATAAATTTGAAAACTAATTAAACACTATTCTTTCTTTACTACACTAACACATGTTTCTGTGTGAACACACTTCAACGAAGATATAAAAATCAAGAAAATACATCTATTTTCGCTCGGATCTTTGTAAGCAAACGCTTATATTTTTATTTTTTATTCGTTAAATTCGAAAATATCTTTTAATTTTTTTTTATGCCCACTAAAAATGTTGTGCACACCATAAAAACCACCGATTAAAACGATTAAATGAATTTCAGCAAACTTATTTTTCAACTAATAATTATTTAATAGTTATGATTAATTTAAAGTTATAATTTAAGTCTTATTTACAGATAGAAGATAATAGAGAGAATGTTTCTTGTAGTAGATCAATTTCCTTTTTCGAAAAAGGCTCAAATGTTGATAAAAAAGTTGGTTCTGCTTATGCTCTTTCTAATATAGGTTAGTGGTTTTAAACTTTTAATTGAATTACACAAATTGTGTTTCTAGTTAACTTTTATAGTTTTATTATAAGGTTATGATAGCTTATAAGTTTTAATGATTTTTTTTTCTGTCTTCCATATAAAAAATTAAGGCTCTAACTACAACAGGGTTGCCACACACTCAGGGAAAAACTCAGGGCAGTTTTAATTTTTTCTAAAGATTTCAGGGAAGTTTTAAGAATTTTAAAATATCTCAGAGAACATTTTTTCAAGATCTAGAACTGAAAGGTTTTTTTCGTGCACCATTTTTCTCTTGGACCAAACTTTTTGAGTGTTTTTTGTCGTTGAATAAACAATATATATCTAGAATAAGATTTAGTTAATCCAGTTTCAATAATTTGTTTAAAAAAAAAAGAAAAATTATTAAGTGCTTATTTAGAATTTTTTTTAGCTTTGAGGCTAGATTTTCAATATTCTTAGAAATAACTTTGTAGTTTTTTTTTATGTTTTAAATTTGTATTTATCATGACTAAAGTTGAATGAAAACAAACAATTTAGAGATATAAAATTTATGGTTAACTATGCATTGAAAATTTCTAATAAACTTTTAATTTTTAGTTACATATGTAGTTTAATAAAACTATGTTGTACAGTGCTTATTCACTTATCCGGACGCTCACTTATTCGGACAGTTTCGCTCAGAAGAAAATTCAAAAATTTTCAATTGTAAACCCAAAAATTCATTCCAAAAATTGAACAACATTTAAAATTCCATGAGTTTTCTACTGAAAAACGTTGAAAAACTATAAAACAAACGTCTATTATTTCTTATTTTAGTAGAACTTCTAATAAAAACTAGTTTGTTAGGAGTGAAATGTTTCCGTAAAATTGACTTTAAACTAAGTCAAAATTTCTCGTTTTCTTTCTCTCTTTTTTTTCTTTCCTTTGTTTAAAAAGTTTTTTTTTCATTTAAAGAGAGAGGTTAATATTATTTTTCGTTTTTAAAGATAAATTTAGTTTATATTTTCTCTTAAACAAAAATTAACCTTTTTTCAAAATTAATAGTAAGGGCAGGTGGAATTGCAAATGATATTTTACTTGCTTGACCCTCAAAAAACGTATATAGTTGCAGAGGGTTATTAAAGTCTGATGTTTTTCTATCTTATAAAATAAATTAATTAACCTCAAGTTTAGCTATTATTATTTATCATTTTATTATATATTACTTACAATTACTATGTATTTGTTTTTACCATAACACTTCTATTATGCATTGCATTATATGCAGCAGTTATATTATTAAATGAAAAAATTGATTTTTTGTACTTATCCGGAATTTTGGTTATCCGGACATGTTTGCAGAAAAATCTTGCCAAACGTGTCCGGATAAGTAAATAAGCACTGTACTATAAGTCCTTATTTTCTAAATAGTTTATTTGTTAACAACTACTTGTTTTCAGTAAAAAAATATTTAAAAATGAGTATAGATTAGTGGTCTTACTTTTACATTAGAGGTTAAATCTCTATTTGTAATTAATTAAAAAAGTAGCTGTAATGGTAATTAATTTTTTAATGTGAATTTTTTAGAATATTTTTATTTTTATTTTGCAGATTTAATTTAAAAACTTTCTAAAATATGAGTAAAAAACAGTTTCAACCCTTTTTTTAAGTTCGCTGCACCATGAAGATTTTAATGGTTGTTTACTAGAGGATGTTGATAAATAAAAATTTAAATGTAAGTGGTGTGGTGGTAATACAGCAACTGCATTGTCAAACATGGGTATCAGAGCATTGAAGTTTCACAGTGTATCTAAAAAACATCTGAAGTTGAAAGACTTTAAGTTCAAAAATAATGCAATCAATTCACACTATGGTGGGGCTAACAGTTAAACAAGTTTATCAGCTACAGCTTCTTCGATAGCTGCTGAACTTTATTAGGCTCTCAAGTGTACTAAAGAAAACTCATCAGGAAACTCTTGTGAAAAAAATAACATCTTATTCACTACCATGTTTCCTGACAGTGAAATTACCAAAAAGTTTGGTATGAACAGAACCAAATATTCATACATAAAAAACTTAGGCATAGCCCTTTTTTAAAAGATGTTTTGAAAAAAACAGTTTTGTGATCATCTTTTTATTCAATATCATTTTATTAATGATTTAATAAAGTTTTTCAAAAACTCAATTTGATTTTGTACTACGATGCATGAAGAAAAAAAGTACACTGCTAATATTTTACTTCAGCATTTTCGGGCACTGTACTTCCGATAAATTGAAAAAAGCCCTATTGACCGAAATTCAAGACTTAAACCCAGAAAACATGAGGTATTAGTAATTTGCGCCGGAAGCTAAAAAAATCAGGGAAGTTTAAGGTTACTCAGGGAAGTTTCTGGTTCTTCAAGGAAGTTTTTTTTGATTTAAAGAGAGGCAACCCTGCTACAAGCCGCTCTATATACAATAGTTAGGTTTGTACGCATCTGTAAACTCAGGTTAAGTTAATAAGTTTTGCTAACTCAGGGTATGTCAGTCTCTAAATCTTCAAATTTTCTAAAAAGTAAATGGTTAAGATTTTGATAAGCTTTTGACATTACAGTTATAAATTTTGAATATTTAAAGTGTAAAAAAATAAATATAAACTCATAAAAAACAGATATGTTTACAAGGTTAAACTTTTCTAGATGTTTATATTTTCAATTTACCTTACTTAAAGTTATTATTCATTGTAAATAAGTATAATGTGAATTTTTAGTACTGATGATTTGAAACTGTTGTAAATACATGATACTTTGCATAATTTGAGAATATTTTTTTTTAGTAGGTTATAAAATTGTGAATTCATTTCTAAACAAGCAATTTGTTTTTATAGCCTTTACTTTTGTGAGATTGGAACACAAGATAAAATAAGTACTACCAGGCTTGCCAAAAAACCTAGAGATTGACAATTCAGGCCAAAAAAAGCTGGAATTTTAGACTATTTTGCATGTAAAGTAACAAAATTACGATTAAACACAAAAAATCTATAATAAAGATAAAAAAAAATAATACTTTTATTTTATTTAAAAATATGTTTTCATCAGCTTAACAATGTTTTTTAAATGTTGTTATACTATTTTAGACAGTTATTTTACCTGAGTTTAGTTTTATACTGAAAATGGACGAAAAAAATTCTTTTTTAAAAACCTGGAAGAGTATACGTAAAACCTTTAGCAACCCTAGTACTACTTCGTTTGAGCTATTTATCTACCATTATAAATCAAGTAGTTAGTCGGTTTTCAGACTTAAACAGGATTAAGTTCAATATACGTATTAATTTTCTTATCAGTAGTGTACTAAACAATTTTCACATTCAGTGATATTTCGTAATGAATTGAGTATATTTACTATTTAGAGGATTATAAAGTGAGTTGTGGTTAAAGTTAATTTGAATTGGGTGAGCTAGCAGCTTTTACTTAAGTAATATCAAAAAAATGCTAGTTTTAATTAGCAAAACAAAAATAATAGGTCATACCGTTTCAACTAATTATTTGCCCAACTGGGTCCTGACCAAATTAAAGAAAATGTCAAGGGATAAAAAAAGTGAGATCGAAGATGTTAGAGAAAGATTAAGTTTAGTGTGGCGCCTAATCAAAACAGTTTTCAGTAAAAAACTGGCAGCCAAAGTTGCGGCCTTCCCAATAAAACTAAGTTTTAAAGTTGTAGGACTAAATTGTTACATATATAGCTATTTTTGCGAATGTTTTTGTACCTGTATAGTTTTATTTAGTGTTTGTTATAAAGTCAGTTTTTTAAATGTCAAGTATCTTTATAAATTCTGTTTTCGTACGTCTTCTATGTTACATAACAATTTAAAATATTGTGAAGCTTTAAAGTGGCAATAACTCAGAGAAATATCTGATTTTTTATGAATTAAAAATATCCCATAACGTCCAATATAATTTAAATTTCATCTTAATTGTCACAAGTTACAATATTGTGCACCCAGTTTTTTGAATCAAGAATTAACATTTTAGAAAAATGCATTGTGAAAATTTTTCATGGTTAAAAAAAATATTTTAAAGATTGTTATGAATATAAATAAGAAAAAGAAATTCAAAGATGAGGGCTTATAATAAAAAAAATTTTTTACATAAGTTAACAAAAATTTAAATAATAATATGTTATAGAAACTCAAGAAAGAAAGGTCAGAATTCGTATAAAAATTATGTAAGTGCAAAAATTAATAATTAACATAGTTGTGTTTTTAGTTTGAAATTTCTTTTAGTATCTGATTACATCTCTAACTTTCAAATCTTAGATTTAAAAGTAACTTTACAAGTTAATTAAACTGTAAAACGTGGATAGTAACATATTAACTAAGATAAAAAAGTACTAAACATAGCTTAATTGTAAAAAACAAAGTGGACCCGCTATGGACTAAAGTAAATAGATATGTTAAAAAAGCTTAGATTAGTAATAATGCTTTTTAACGCTTTGCGCATTTTCTCCTCTCGAGAACGTGACTGGTGCACTCAGAAGCGAAATAATTTTTGTTTATAAGCGCTTGTGAAAGGCTCAAATGGTTTTTTTTTTGTTCAGCACGTTTTTTATTACTTACATTTTCTTAGCTTTGTAATGAACGCGTTTATTTTTCTTCATTGTGGTTTATATTTTTTAGCACCTCTTTATTCTTAGTAGAGTGCTTATAAAAAATAAGACCTTTAAGTTTTCAGCTCAAATTTTTAATAGCAATTAGCAAAAAAACACGTCGTGCAAAATTTAAGCTCTTTATTTAAAACTTTAACGCTAACACTTTTTGATCATCTAAAAACAATCCCAATGCAAACTGTATGGGACCCAAAAATGCGACCTTAAAGCTTTTAGCTGAAATTTTATACTGTGAAAATTATCACAAAAACATATTGTGTAGATTTTAAGACGATTTGAAGGAAGTTTCACAGAGACCTTATTGATTTTCAGTATTTTATTTTTTGAAAAGATTAAGAAATTTTCTTTTGTTAATAATAAAACAATAATAAGCTTTGAAAATTTACTAATTTATTATTTATCCTAATTAATTTAAAAATATAAAACAAATAAGTTCTGCAGAAGTATACAAAGGATTGAAAAATATTAGTTCCAAGTAGGTTTAAAGCAAATAAATTTTATGATAAGGTGTTAAATTCAGGGTTGCCACAAGGTCAGGAAAAACTAAAAAAAAAAAGAAAACGTCAGAAAAAAATATGGGTTTAAAAAAAAAGTCAGGAAATTCGACAAAATTAAAAAAAATTTCAGGTTTTGTTTGTTGAAATTTACAAAATTCTTAGTTTTCCGAAGACTTCAAATGGTAAAAAAATAATTAAAATGAGTGCAAAAAGAAATGAAGCCCACAAACTGTGGCTAGATTTAGAGAAATGATTCTCTTCGACAAGTGTAGAGGCAGCAGATGAGAACGATTTAAATAAAAACAGGTAAATGGTTTCAACTATAAAAAAATTAAGCGGGATAAAGACCAGATGAAGGAAACCATATCTTTATTAGATGAAGAGGATGAAGTGCTAATAAAGAAGCGGAGAAAATAAATTTTAGTAATATTGTAAAAAAAAAACTGTGTTTGATTAAGTTCTTTATTGTTTAAAGGTTTTAATTGTAAAAATTCCTTATATGTCTTTTCGTTTATTTTTACATTTATGTTAGGAAATGATAAATTATTGTTTACTTTTTTAGACAAGTTGTGTTTATAAGTTAGAAAATATAAGTATTTTGTATACCATTTGCAACTTAATATCAATAGATTATTTATTTTGTTTTTTTTTATTTTATTACACAAAGCTTTTCAAAATCATACAAGATTTCTTTGTCAAGTGATAAATTTTAAATGAAATTTGAAAAAATGTTTGTTAAGTGAATAGCTTAAAAAATAACTTAAAATTATGACGTATGAACAAATTAAAATAAATAAATAAATTAGAGATTCAGTAATTAAAACTAAAGGTATGTTTATTAATAGATAGTTAATAATGTTGTTTTACCATTTAATGCTACTTGCGTATTTTAGTTAGGTCGCTCTTCCTCAATCAATATTGATTCCAGGCTGTAGAGTTCGCTTTTCTTACATCGTTTTAAAACTTTAAAATTTTGAACAATGTCAGAGTTTTGACAGGATGTGCAATTAAAAAGATGTTCAAATATTGCGCTGTTTTTATCTGTTCCGCAGTGGTCTGTAATTCGTCGGAATATTTGCCGTGATGTTTCTCCAATGTAAGAGATGGTCTGATCTGCAGAGCAGGTATATTTATAAATAACATTCGCGTCAAATACTTTCGAGCATTTACTTTTGTTGCTGAAGGAGTCAGAAACTTTTTTGCTGGTGTAGGCCGGTTTAATATTAATGTTGTATTTTTGAAATATGGATGCTATTCGTTTTTGGAATCTTATTGAACAACTACAAACGTAAACTGTTGTAAAATAAGCGTAGTTTACGGTGTCTGTTTTCTTTTCATTTTTTGTGTTAATATTTTCATTTTGTTTAAATGTTGAATTGTCGATTTTGTGAGCTTCAAGAAGTTTGTTGATTTTGGACTCGTTAAGGTTTATTGGATACTGATTCTTGAATAATAAGTTTTTAATTTTTGTAAGTTCATCTTTAAAAGTGGTAAAATTTGAGCATATATTAAGCGCTCTGTTTAGATAAAAGTTTATTATACCGAGTTTCCAAGATTTAGGACAAATACTAGTATATTGCATTATTAGACCTGTGTCTGTTGGTTTTCTGTACACATTTGTGTGTAGTTGGTTTGATATTTGTTTAACTTCAGTGTCGAGAAACGGTAGTTTTCCGTCAACGGATCTTTCTAAAGTGAATTTTAAGTTTGGGTGTAGAATATTCATTTCATGATAGAAGTTTGTTAGTTCAGTTTGGTCTTGTGTGACTACGAATATGTCATCTACATACCTTGTGTAGAATAGTATATGCTCAAATTTTACCGCTTTTAAAGATGAACTAACAAAAATTAAAAACTTATTACTCAAGAATCAGTATCCAACAAACCTTATAGAGTCCAAAATCAACAAACTTCTTGAAGCTCACAAAATCGACAATTCAACATTTAAACAAAATGAAAATATTAACACAAAAAATGAAAAGAAAACAGAAACCGAAAACTACGCTTATTTCACAACAGTTTACGTTTGTAGTTGTTCAATAAGATTCCAAAAACGAATAGCATCCATATTTCAAAAACACAACATTAATATTAAACCGGCCTACACCAGCAAAAAAGTTTCTGACTCCTTCAGCAACAAAAGTAAATGCTCGAAAGTATTTGACGCGAATGTTATTTATAAATATACCTGCTCTGCAGATCAGACCATCTCTTACATTGAAGAAACATCACGGCAAATATTCCGACGAATTACAGACCACTGCGGAACAGATAAAAACAGCGCAATATTTGAACATCTTTTTAATTGCACATCCTGTCAAAACTCTGACATTGTTCAAAATTTCAAAGTTTTAAAACGATGTAAGAAAAGCGAACTCTACAGCCTGGAATCAATATTGATTGAGGAAGAGCGACCTAACTAAAATACGCAAGTAGCATTAAATGGTAAAACAACATTATTAACAATCTATTAATAAACATACCTTTAGTTTTAATTACTGAATCTCTAATTTATTTATTTATTTTAATTTATTCATACGTCATAATTTTAAGTTATTTTTTAAGCTATTCACTTAACAAACATTTTTTCAAATTTCATTTAAAATTTATCACTTGACAAAGAAATCTTGTATGATTTTGAAAAGCTTTGTGTAATAAAATATAAAAAACAAAATGAATAATTTATTGATATTAAGTTGCAAATGGTATATAAATACGTTCAAAAACCTTCCTATAATAGTAATAAGTATTTTGCTGATAGAGCTGTTTATTGCAAATACATCAATCATACACCGATGGCTCAAGTGATGTAATAGAAGTTAGATGATTGAATTCAGCAAAAAAGTTGTTGTTTTAACCTGTATAAAAATAAGATTGAAAGCTTTAAATAGTTTTAAGTGTTTGATCGTATTTTACAATAAGTTTAACTTTAGAATTTGATTTAGAAAAGTAAGAAAAAAATTTTGTAAAAAGTCAGGAAATTTTTCTCAGCTTGATCTGTTGCAACCCTGTAAATTACTATTTGTTTTTGTTTAATTATACCTAACTATAGTATATTTGTTTTGTTTATTTATAGTTTTTAAAATGAAATAGAGTAAATAAAGTTTTTTTTTATAAAATTTATGCGGATTTATGGTTTATTTTATTAGATGTTTAAAGTATTTTAACATATTCAAAATCCACTTCAGTTTGGCTTATATTAACTATCAAAAGGATCGCCAAAAAACCTGGAATCCTGGAAATTAACAATTTAGGCAAAAATAATCTGGGAAAACCTTAAATTTTAAAGTTGAACTATTTATCTGTGTACAGTCATGAAATTTCGATTATATACAAAAAATCTATCATAAAGATTAAAAAAGTTCATTTTGTTTGAATTATTTTTCATTAAAAAACTCATAAAATAGCTTTACAGTTTCTAAATTATATAATGTTGTTATACTAAAATTGAACCAAAAAACTTTTTTTTTTTAACCTGGAAGTAATTTACAAAAAGAATTTGGCAACCCTGTATAAATCAGGTAAAAGTTATAAACAATTTTTTAAAGTTATGTATTTAGTTATAAATTTAACGTAGTTTTTTACATTAATTTTTTTTTTTTAATAAGCAAAATTAAACAACTCTAATTTTTTTTTTATTGTTTTTAATTAGAAACCAGCCCAATATTATGGAAACCACATCAAAAAGAAAAATCAACTCCAGTGAAAAATGAAATAACTAAAAATTTATTCGAAAACGAATTTTTAAATGTAATTGATTAGTTAAACAGCACTTATTTGATGTTATCACTAAAACTAAAGCTAATTTTTCATGAGTATTTTTAAAATTTTAATAAATTAAAAAGCTTATAATTTTTTATTTTTTACCATAAAAAATTTCTTTTTTAAATATTATATTATGTTTAAATTTTATAACTCTGAACTAAAAGGAGAATTTCAGAGCATTTATATTATATAAAAGAGTTCAAATTAATAAAAAAAAGTAATTAATAAGGCTTTAGTCAAAGTGTTAAATAAAATGTATTATAAATCTAGTTTATTGGAAAGTATCTTCTTAAGCGGTATTAAAGCTATCTTTCTCAGAGTTCTTGGTTTTATTTTTAATGTAGAAATAAGTTGAATGTAGAAAAAATATTTTTTAATGAAAAAAGTGATCTCTTTATAAGTATTTTTTGATAGATAGGTTTTCGTAATATAGTTGTTTAATTTCAAAAAAAGCTATAAAAAACGTAATAAAAGTTGCTATTTTTTTAAACGAATCTTAGAAAACTTACTATATATCAAAAGCATTTTATAGTTATCACATTTGGTTTTTTTTTAGTACCCTGTAATACTTATATCAGCACAGTGTTGATTTTATTTGAATGTTTATATAGATTTTCAAAATTTTAGTTTTACATGTTTTTTTAGTGTAAATATTAAAATCTCATATTTGGTTATAGAGTTTTAGTGATCAACACGCTGAAAGTTCACTGAATAGTTTGTCAGGTAGGTTTTCACTTGAAAGTTTGTTTAGTTGATACTTTTTCTAAATAAAAACGTAAACATAGTTTTTGTTAAAATGTTATGTTTCTAAAGGTATACTAATTACAAATAAGTATATGTTTTAGAAAAAAGACTAGTGCATCATTCATTTAATTCCGACAGTTTGTTTAGAAATGAAGGAAATGTCTTACTTTCGGTATGTTATTTTTTATTTAAATGTAATTGCTAAAATATTTTTAGGCTGAATTTTGTTAATTTTTTTCTTCGAAGTTTTTTAAGAGCTATTATAAAAAAACTACAATTATAAATAACAACAATAATAAAGTTATTAACTAAAGAAGTAACTAAGTTACTTTTATAGAGCTCTTAAAGTAAGTGATTAATTAATTTTTTTGATCTGCAGGTAACATGTTAACTAAAAATGTTTAGATAATGTACAAAAAAGCAACATAATGTTTGTCAATATTTTAACTTAACCTTTATAACAAATTAAAAATACCTAAGCTATTCTTACATGTAACGAAATTTCGACTAAATACGAAAAATATATCATATAGATTTTAAAAAAGTTTGTATTATTATTTATTTTAATTAAAATACAAATTTTAAGTAGCTTTACAGAATGTTTTTCATTGTTGTTATACAATTAAAGACAGTTTTTTTAACTTTAGTTCAATTTTATACTAAAAATGGACCAAAAAACTTGTTTTTAAAAACCTGGAAGAAATTTAACAAAAACATTTGGCAACTATGTTCAGGCTAAATCTTTTTTTTTTTGAAAAATTTTAGTTTTTGTCAGTTCAAATAGTTGAAATTTTATTTTTTACTAGATTTGAGAATATGTGTTTTTAGTAAAACGTTAAACTGTCAATTTCTTTCTTAATAAGAACTTGGTACAATCTGTTTTTAATAGTATCTCGTATACTGCTAATATGCATGATTGCCAAAAAACCTGTAATTTGACCATTTAGGCTTATAAGCTACAATTTGAGAAGTTTTGAAAAAAACTGTAATTTTCAACAAAAAGTACTAAAAATCTTGGAAAGGCCTGAAATTTAAAAAAAAACATGTAAAGTAATGAAATTTCGATTTGAAACAAAAAAAATTGTTATATAAATGAAATTTTTTGTTAATATTTTTTTATTAAAACAATTTTTTTTAATTTTTCAATGTTTTTTGCTAATTTAAATAGTTTTTTAGCTTAAACTTAGTTATATACTTAAAATAGACCAAAAACTTGTATTTTTGAAAACCTGTAAAAAATCAGAAAACCAGGAAGAAGTTTCTTAAAAACTTTTGGCAACCCTGCAATAAAGTGTTTTACTTTTTTTCTTTTTTTTTTTATTGTTGCTTTGCAGACAACGTTTTTGATAAGGCATTTTGATGAGTTTTTGATCAGCATTTTCACGTTGATTCATAATAAATGAAAGCTTTTTAAAAACTCTCATTGACATCTCAGTTTGGTTGTTAAAAATAGTTTATCTATGCTTTACTAAACTTTACTATAGCTTTACTAAACTTTGATATAACATGTTAGTAAACCTCTTTATTAGTTTTATTCATAGTAATCTTCAGTTTTTTTACCAGTTTTCATTAGTTTTTTGTTTTGTGTTCAAATAAAGTTTGTAAACTTAAGCTAATCCTAAATGCAGGGTTACCACAAAGTCTGGAAAAACAAAAAAAAAAAGTCAAAAGTCAGGAAAAAATGTCAGAAAATTTAATTTACCATTCTCTTGATAAGTTAGTTATCACTAAAAACTGCATTTTGCAAATGTAAATTTCTAAAAAAATTGCTTTTACAATTCATTTTTTAGGGTTTAATTTTTGGAATATATTAAAATTTTTTATGGTCTCACGTAAAAACCACGTGTTTGATGTCTAATAGAACAGCAAAGAAAAGTGATTTAAAACTTAAGGTAAATAATTTTTTGATTGAGCAAAGTGAAAATATTGAATATCAAGGTATGGTATTAGGTGACGAGTTGAGTTGGAAAGCACATTTAAATTGCCTTAAATTTAAGCTTTCGAGAAGTTGTTTTATGGTTTAAAATTTGAGATATTATTTGGATACGAGTTCTAATTGTTTTTTTTTTTTTTTTGTTAGTTATATATATTTTTTTTTTTTTTTAAACTTATTTAAAAGTTTGTTTTTTCTTACTAGCTTCAAAACTTAACATATTTTAAGTCTCTTGTTATGTATTTTTTATCGGTTTTAATTGAAAATTTAATTAAGAAAAGTCAGGAATTATGTTTTAGCTTGATCTGTGGCAACCCTGTTAATGTCTCTATAAATGTTAATTTCGATTTTCAGATATTAGTTCTGTGATAATTTGAAAATATATAACGAAAATCTTTATAAACCATTAGAAATAATACAGCTTATAGTTTAAAATAAAAAATATTAATAAATAAAAACAAAAACGAGGAACTCAAGTTGTAAAGATTTGACTTTAAAGTATTAATGTATTTTGATATGTACAATAAAAATCTTTAAAATTTGTCACACTTTGTATCAAATTTACTTTAATTAATTAATATGTAAAGCGATAATACTATTTTGTTTTATTTATTATAGCTTGCAGTTTATTTGTAATTTTACCTTCAAAAAAGTTTAATTCGGAATAAAATTTTGTGTGACCTACAAAAATATTTAAAATGCTTTTTTTGATTTTGTGCGTTTTTGGTGTAGTTAAGTTTAAATGCTGCTCTATCATTAACATCATATGTGATCGTACTTTTTCAGCTATATCTATGACATATCAGGAGGAATGTTTGAGACGAGAACGGGTCAGAAAAGCACAGGTGACACTTTAGCACAGAGTGACACTTTAGCACGGTGTGACAATTTATCATGGTCACTTTAGCACGGAGTGACAATTTAGCACAGAATTTATTTTGCTTTTTTTTTTTCTTTGCTTAAATCACATTAGGTACTGTATTTTTTAAAAATCTAAAAACGAACTATGCAACATGTAAACTAAAAGTTAACAAGCTTTATATTAGTTACAAGTTTAGGCTTTAGTTAAAACTAAAAGAGATGTAAATTTAAAAACTTTATTAACTTGTTTAACTATTTAATTTTAGATGAAAACATTTTGATAACTTTACTTTTAAGTTTTCGACATAAAAATATTTTAATAAAGCTAGCAATAAATACAGTTTTAAGAGTTATTAAAACATTTATTTAAATGCTTTAACTAATTTTAATTAAGCTAAACTTTAAGCGTAAGTTTTAAATAAAAAGTGAGGTGTATAAAGATTAAAAACTTTCTTATTTAATTTTAAGCCCATAGTAAAAACTTTATTTATAATTTTTTTTTAAGACGATATTTTTCAAAGTGTTAGAACTTATGTTCACAATTTTTTGTTTGTTATGTTAAATATTTTAGATAATTGAACATTATTTAAATGAACATTTTAAAAGGTTTGAAATTATTACATGCCAAAATGTCACTCCTTGCTAAAGTGACGCTGTGCTTTTCTGACACCTACCCTTTTGAGACACTTAAATATAAGAATGTTTTCACTGCATATTAATGAAACACTTAAGATAAAACTACTATTTTTTAAAAATTAGGATACATTTTTATAAAAAATCTTTATCACATATTAATTTGACTATTTAATATTATAATACAGAGTTTTAACAATTTTCTAAACTCTTTAACTCCCTTTTAAAAACTCCGAATAAGTTTAAGGCATCTTAAAAAATAAAGTCGTAAACACTGCGGTTAGTATAAATTTCGTATAAATACCTAAAATTTTTATTTGGACGTTTTCAAAGTACGATATCAATGCTGTGGTATGTGTATAACTAAGTTATGAAAATACAGAGAAACAGATTTCATCAGAGCTTATAATTTTTTATCATTATCCTTTTCATGCATAGCTAAAATATCTCGGCAAAGGGAAACCAGAAGATATTTATACTACGTGATCTTATCTTTTCTGATGATGGTGCACGCGTAGCTCACTCTTCCCAAAATATTCAGACACTATTGAGACAGTTTTCATTAGCATACTCGGATTTCGGTCTTCAACTAATTAAAAAACTAAAATCTTAAGTCAAAGTACCAATATTCTACCATCAATTAAGATAAATGTCAAGGATATCGAAATTATAAAAGAATCTGAAATCTTGGTTTAAACGTTGAGACAAACGTCTATGCGGTTGCGAAACATGGACGTAGTCTAGCTTGCGGGACAAGAAAATCAACACCTTTCACCTACGATAACATTTTTAAGTCTTTAGAATTGGATGGTAACAAAAAATCACCAACGATAATGTGTTGAGATGACGAACTGGTCTCCCCACTATTATCTTTACCGTCAGCCAGCGCTGCCGTGGTAATTTTTTAAGGTTGAGTGAAAAGCAAGTCCAAAGTTTTTATTGTATAGTTAGTTAGTCTTTGTCAACCGCAATCGTTTAGCACTACATTTTAAGGACGTTTGTAAGCGCGACCTAAAAAGCTTGAATGTCAGCAATGATGAGATGGAGGTGCTTGCAGTTGACCGCTAAAATTGGCATTCTAAGGTATACAAAAGACTAAAAGAAAAGGAAATACAAAGTTTTAAGAAACCAAAGTATAAGAAGAAATGAGAATCAATTTTGTTTAATTGTTTTGCCTACTATTTTGTTGCATGACTATGTTAATAATTGTTCATTTACTATTGTGTATTTTATTCATATTGTTAAGCGCAAAACGCATAGCCAATTTCGGCTGATAGAAAGCTTATAAATATAAATTTACAATGATTTCTATAGAATATTTTTACAAGCATTTTTTTTATAAATGAAAAAAGTAGTGATCTACCGGATCCGGCTGTTTTTCATTTAAAACCTGGTCCATTTTATTGGAAAGACTTAGCTTTCCGCGATCAGCTTCTTTTAGTTTTATACTTAGGTTATTGTGTTTTTGCATAGAAAACTTTTTTATAGAAATTTAAATAAACCAATTAAGATTTTTGTATTCGACAGTTTCATAACTAGTTATTTATAACCATTTAGTTTAAAGAAGATTTCATATACGAAATGAAATTATATTTCAAAGATTTGTGTAAGTAATAAAAGAACATATAGTATTATAGTTATTATTAAAATTAAGAACTGTGAAGTTTCGTAAAAGTATTTATTACTGATTTTATTTAAAAAAAAAAATTAACAATTAAGTGTATAATTTTAATTTGATCTGAAAATTTTGACTTTGAAAAGACTAGAAAAAGAAAGTTTTTTTACAAAAAAAAAAATATTCTAATTATATTGTTACAGCTGAAGAATGGTAACTTGTTAGCTACATTTTTGACCTGCTTGAACCTTTTTACATAGTAAAGCAGCAATGTAGTAGAAACAACGCATTGCTATCAAGAGTATTTCCGCCTGCAGAATTACTGATTTTTTTTTAAAGTCTACAAGGTCAAAGTGATTTATAACCTTAGCAACCTTGGCAAAAAGTACAGAAGATGCTTTCCTAAAAAGGTTGTGTAAGACAAATAACATATCACACTTAAACCTTCATGATAACAGTTTTTTGTTAGTCACAACAGCTGTTGATCCACGGTATTTACTTTTTCCCTCTAAATCTCAAAGAGGCGGTTGGAAGGCTTTAGAAAATAGAAGAAAAAAAGCATAGTGTCGGTAGACAGGTCATAGTAGTCACTTTCCTTCTAATACCGCCTAATAATCCTAAAAATGAAGTATCTACAAATGATGTTGGCAATGTTTTTTTCTCTTTCTACTCTACGTTTGAAACATGAACTAGTACAGCCGCTCACAAAAGCGAGAAACAAGATTCAGTTGATCAAGAGATTGAGACATATATTAAAGGTTTTTTTTTGCTGAAGAAAATTTATTGGTGGTCGTTATTTTTAAGCTTTTTTTTTTTAATCAAACAAAGTAAAAAAATCAATTTTAAACGTATAAGTAGCTTAAAATAACATCTTAGAATTTAAACTAATGTAGAATTTTTTTTGTCTTGTTTGTACGACGTTTAATTTTTTTGTTGTTGTGTATAATAAAACCGTTTATCAGTAAAGTTGTGTTTTTTTAACAAGATAAATGAACACTATTTTACTAAACTAGTGGTATTGTATTAATTAATTTTTCTAAGTTTGTTCTATATTACTACTACATAAAGCTTAAAGTGTTAAGGATTTAACCGGATCCCAATTTAAAAAAAATCCGCATCTTAAATTAAAAAAATATCCGGATCTGGCCGGATCCCAATTAGTGGATCTGGTAAATCACTAAAAGAAAGTTAACTTTATGATATAAGTTAATCCTGTACATGTACAAATACTAGTTTGTAAGTTATTAATGCATCAATACATTTAAATTGTTATTAATGTTATTTATTTTAATGTAATCAAGATAGCCAATAAACCTGGAATTTGAGAAGTTTTGAAAAACACCTGGAATTTCGAACAAAAATAACTAAAAATTCTGGAATTTTAAACAACTTTTACATGTAAAGTAGTTAAATTTCGATTTGACACAAAAAATTTATTGTTAAGATAAAAAATGTTGTCATCATTAAATATTTTTTTTTTTTTAATTACGTTTAAGTAGCTTAACATTATCTTTTCAATGTTGTTATACTACTTAACACAGTTTTTACCTTCAACTTAATTTCAAAAGAACCTAAAACGTATAATTTTAAAAACCTTGAAGAGTATTGAAAACCTGGAGTAAATTTGGCAACCCTGTTTAATGCTTATTTAAGTGCTTAATGTCACCTAAATAGTCATACGGAACTAGGACTCATTTTTTTTTTGCTGATGCGTAATAGAATATATAGAATACAGAAGTAATTTATTAAAAAAAAACTTAAGTATTGTGGGAACTCTAATCTACTCAAAGATATTTATATGTGATGCATAAAATCAATGTACTTAATGTTAAATACATTAAGAGTTTTATTCTTAATTGATCACAAAAACATTTATTATTAAATATTTTAAAAAGCAAAATAACATTTTTAAGTTATTAGTACCTTAGATTTTAATTAACATTTTAAAAGGACAAAAAAAGTTGTATAAAATCTGCTGAATAAGAATCTTAAACTCTTGAACGAGTTAAAAATAATAACAATGCTACTTTGTATTGTATTTTGTTTAATGTTATAGAAAAATACACAAACTTACTTAAAATGTATCAATTTATTTTATTAGAGCTTTAAGTTTTTTTTAAAGTCTCTAACATTTCAAACAAACTATTAACTACAGAAAACAATTGTGTCGAAGAAACTAAAATACAAATATCAAATAGAGATTTTTGAAAACCTTTTTTTTATTAAGTCTTATAATTTCAGAACCTTTATGTTGATTTTACTACTGGGTTCAAAGAAACAAGCATGGAAATAGCTCCAGGTTTATTCGTTTCTTATGTATTATAACTTAGTTGGTAAAAAAATAAACCATGTGATATTAAAATGGTAATGGTTACTTAAATTATTTTCAAAGAAATTTTTTATATAAAGTAAAAATTTGTATTTTTTACATTCGTACAGTTAGTTGATCAATTAGTTTTTAAATTCAGTGTTATTATTGACTTTGTAATGTAATTTATTTTTATCGTAGTAACTGGATAAACAAACTTTTAATAGTGAGATGTTTTATCAGGGTTCGTGCGCGTCAGACTAAGTCAGGCTAAATCAGTTTTTTTTTTTTAAGTTGAAAAACGTCAGGCTAAATCAGTTTTTTATTTAAAAATTGGAGAATATCAGTTTTTCTCAGTTCAAGTGCTTGAAAATCTTTGATTAAAATAAATTGAGAAATCTTTTTATAATCAAATGAGATGTGAATTTATTTCTAAATAAAGATTAAGTTATTAAAGACAAAATCAGTTAGTATTTGTAAAAATAAACGCTTGAAACCGTTTGTTGAATCTCTAAAAATTTTTTAGAATCTTCATTATTTTGTTTTGGGTAGCTTATATACGTCATAATTATGAAAATTTATTAATCAAATACAGATTAAACATTACAGTTTAGTTCAACAACTTAGCTGTTTGTTTGAATTTCAATACTCCTGTAAGCGTTTCATTTTGAATTTTTTTAAAACACAACATTTCATGTCGTTTTAATGTAAATCTTCTGGTTATAATGTTTTTACTTAGTGATTAATTAAATTAAACAATTGTATTTAGTAAAACATATTAAATTTTTACACTAGTAATAGATTATATATAACACTTATTTTAAAAATTATAACTGAATTTGTTATGTTAAGAGCATAGGGAGGGGTCAATCACCTTTTTCATAATTTAGTCTTATTTTATTGAGTTATAACTAAGCTATGAGTTGCTTTTTGCAGATTTTTAAAGCTTAAAATATTTTTGAGATAAAGCTGATTGAAGTCAGAGACTATAATAGTACTAATCAAGACCCCCCAATACCTAAAATTACTTCTAAAGGGGATTTTCCTTACTTTGAAAAAATGTCAGGCTAAATTTGTCTCAGTCAGGCTAAATGAAAAAAAATTTGCGCACGAACCCTGTTTTATACATTTTTACATTTTAGAATAAATTAAGTTAGCTTATAAATCAATAACGAATAAATATTTGACTTTAAGAAATCTGCAGGATTTCCAGATTCACTGTATTTATCGGGGTAATTAAAATTTTAGTAAAAAAGCACTTGATAAAAATAAAAAGTCTTAAAACCACTGGATTTTATTTTTTTCTTAGTGAGGACCGACTTTAGCAGGGTTCGTACGCGTCAGGTTAAATCAGTTTTTCTATTTAAAAATTTGAGAATCTCAGTTTTTCTTAGTTCAAATGCTTGAACACAGTTTTTGCCTTAAACTTAACTTTAAACTAAAAGTAGACCGAAAAATGTGTACTTTAAAAACCTGAATGAAATTTTGAAAACCTTGAGAAAATTTTCCAAAAATATTTGTTAACTCTGGTTTGTAAATAATGGGCGATGTTTAAGAAATAAAATGTTGGCGAATGTTTTTAACTTTTACTAAGAGGCAATTATAAAAGTGAGTTTTGAAAAATCTTGTTTACTAGAACACTGCTCCTACACTTAGTTTAACATTGTTTCAATTAATCAAACTTTTAATTCTGTTATTTAGATATAATAAACTGTTTAAGATTTTCACTAAAACCTTATTTTCTTGAAGTAAGCTTTTAATTCAGTAACCTATCACCGAGGTACACACTTCCTAGGTACGAACTACTTGTATGGTACGCACTTTTTAACCAAAAAACGCTGTGTTCAAAATTTTTATTTTGAAATTTTAAAAACTAAAACTAGTGATACAAAAGCATTATGTTTTAAATTAAATTATGTTCTATTAAAATAAAATAAATTATAACCAAAGAAACCAGAATATAAGTTATAAACTAACAAATTGTATATCAAATTCAATATTCAAAACAAACTTATCACAGTTTATTTATTTAACGAAAATTATGAACAGTGCAATAGACATTTATTTACCCCATGATTACAACATAAATGTAAAAAGCGTATAAAAAAGCAAAATTAACGAAAATAAAAAACATTGCAAATGACACTTACATACCTTGTGCTTGAAATATAAATTTAAACAGCTTATTAAAAAGCTTTATTAATAATAAAGAACATTGCAATTGAGATTTAATATAAATAGATGATTTTGAAAACATGTCTGTAATTGTAGCTTGTCGTTTGGCTTTAGCATACACTTATTGATGCTCGCTAGTTCTCTGCAAAATATTTTGAAATATTCTAAAAGCTGATTGAAACTTTTTATATTTTTACCAGCAGCGATTTGCGTTTCTGCTGAAGACAGTGTAATGCTGTTTGCATTTTCTCCTTTTTGAGAGAGCGTATTTTATTTAAAAGCTCAGGTTACGCTTGAGCTTGGCTTTTTCAGTTTTTACTGTTTTGCATTTAACTATAAACTATTGTTTTGGTTGGCGGCTTTTTGCTGCATTTAGTTTATGAATGGTTTTGATCTCGTCTAAGCAAACGAATAGTTCGATTTTATTTTGTTTCATGAGTTTAGTTTAAACGAACAATTAGTGTTCAGCTTCTTTGATTCATGTATTTTAGTCTTTTAAAAGAATGGATAATTCGATTATTTGGTATTTTATCATCTTTTCGTTTCGCAATTTCATTGTAAATACATTTTTTACCACAGACTCGAATTACGTTTAACAGTAGTATAAGCAACTTGTGCTGTGTATAAAACCTTTATTAAATAGTAAGTAAGGCATATTACTCTGTTTATCAAATATAGTTTAAGCGTTAGCTTGGGGACATATCTTATATAATTTAACGCGCACTTTGAGTAATAAACCAGGCCCCTAACATTGTACAAGTAGAACACCCCTGCGTTAGAGATAACAGCTCTCCTTCTAGAATGACAGACTTAGTATGAATGTTATCAGGAATATTGGTAGCATGTAAATGTTGGCTATTTATTCAAACATCCATTGGCTCATCCCCATTTGACGTAATGTTCTTTTCTTCATTTGATGATCATACAATTTAAAGAAAATTTAATCACATAATTTAATAAAATATGATGAATGTTTTATTAAACTTTCATTCATTAAAAATTAGTAATTAATTATTATGTACTCTGTAAGTTTTAAAGGAAAAATAAAAAACAAGATAAACTAAAAAACTTTGTGGGTTGATTATAAATATACATGTATAAAAGAATACTTACATATAAATACATATATTTAATAGATACTCAAGACTTTTAGTATACATACATTCAACAAATATGATTTTTTTTTTAATTTTATTGTAATAGTCGTTTGTAAACTTTAGTGATTTTTAAATGTTTGTATTAGTTGTATGGTTTGGTTTTTTGAAAACAAATAAAAAGATCTCAACTTCTAGAGGAGAAATAACGTATTTTGTTCTTTCAAGACTTTATTATGCAAACTAAGTTTCGTTCGTATAAAATCAGAGATGGAAAATGTTAGAAGATTAAGAGTTGAACTAAAAGAAAAACAAGCAGATATTTTAATATTAGATACATGGTTAAACAAAACAGAATAGTTGAAAACACTGGACAGCCCTTTCGGTTCAACACCCAGGATCTCTGGGTCTAGTAAGTCAAGTTTTTTAAACTCTAACATACATATTTTCTGTGCCAAAACTAAGAAAATTTTATACGTAATACCAGTACACAAAAAAGGTAGCAAATATAACCCTTCAAATTACAGACAAGTATTTCTTTGACAATTAGCTTTTGCACAGTCTTTGAACATATAATTTCTATAAAAATACTTGATGATCTTCTATTTAAATAACCTTATTTCACCTAAATAACTTGGTTTTATCCCTAACCCAACATCCTGTTTTCAATTATTAGAATGCTTAATTTTCACGGTTGATGTCTTTTTAAGCAATAAGTCTATTAAAGTGATATATACTGGGGTAGCTGTCAAATTTGCACGAGGGGACAAAATTGCACGAGTGCACAAAAGTGCACGAAGACAATTTTGCACGGTTGAACTTTTTTTTATTTTTTAAATTAATTTTGATTGTTTTTTACGATCACTGTTACCCCTAACCCTCGGTCGGTAGCTTTTTTTTATTTGTTTTTTTCTTTTTGTATTATAATTTTTATTAGTTATTCTTTTTTTTATCTATCTATCACTGTAATCCCTAACTCTTACCCTCGGTCAGTAACTTTTTTTCTGTTTTTTTATTACTCTCGTGAAAAATATAATTGACCCTTGGTGCAAAATTATCTTCGTGCAATTAAGTAACCTCGTGCAGTTTTGTCTTCGTGCAATGTTGACCTGTTCCCATATACAGATATCCAAAAAGCTTTTGACTCTTTCTCTCATTTTAAATTAATCAAAACATTATTGCAATAAAAAATTCATAACAGTCTAGTAAATTGGTTCAAAGAGTTTCTAAACGATAAAACTCAAAAAGTAGAAGTCACATTTTTAGAATTCTTACCTATTTTTAGTGGAGTCCCTTAAAGTGGGGTTATTGGCCCACTAATGTTTATTATTTACAGAAATGATTTAGCTTCAGAAGTTGATGTTAACAGCAACATTAACCTCTTCGCAGATAACACAAAAATTTTCAGCCATTCTAACTTAACTTTACAGACTAACTTAACCTTAAATAATTAAAGTTTAAATAAATAAAATTGGCTAAAGGAAAGAAAATTAAACTTAAACCCTATTAAATGTCAAGTTCTAAATATTCAAAAAAAAGTTCTACTATCTCTACTTTTGACTTTAATATAAACAATACAAACTTACCTTCAACTAAAATGTTTAAAGATCTTAGAAGTTTTAGTGCTGAAAATTTAAAATGGAACCACCATCATAATTACCTTTACTGAATTGCATCAACTTCATCTTTCCAAGTTTTAAAGAGCTTTAAGTCTACGAATATAAAAATCCTTAAAAGGTTGTTTCTCATATACATTCGTCCTAAGTTGGAATATAACTCACCAATCTGGTCTCCATACCTGGAACTAGATTATTATTATATTAACCATAGAATAGATATTAACCATATAGAATCTATGCAAAGAAAATATACCAGATTAATCTTCAACCGCTGCAATATTTCTTATACGTCTTACCTTGATAGACTAACAAAACTTAATATTGAATCTTTAGATTACAGAAGACTTGAATTTGACCTCATTACTTTTTTAAAACTAGTTAACAGTGAAACTATAATTAATATACAATCTATTTTTGAATCGGATGAAAATAATTATTTTCTGAGAGGAAGTAGCTAAATTTCTACATGCAAACATCATTTAAATAATAATGCTTGGTATAATTATTTCTTTTATCGGTCATTTGAATTATGGAACAAACTTCAAAATGAATTAGTTTCTTGCAAAAAAAATGAAATCTTCAGTTAAAGTTAAAAAAAATTGATTTAAATGTTTGTTAGTAAAATTAGTAAGTAATTTTTATCAACCATTGATAAATTTTAAGATTTAGTTTAATCCATATTTCGATTTTCTTAACAGCGCCTTTCATCTATTAATGATGAGTCTTTTTTTAATGTGTTCGATGATTATTTATCTAGCCTGTCTATTGGTAAAGTGCATGGAGCTTTGGGTTTTTTGATTTTGTTGTTAGTCAATGCATTTAAACATTTTCGATTTTTTTTTCCTTATTTATTTACTGTACCTTAATTCTAAAATTGTACGTTTTCAACTGTGTTGATTATGCCTTGGCAAAGCAATTTTTAAAAAAATGGTTTAATAAATAAGCAGAAATAAAATATGATAGTCATGATTGGTATATCGGGTTGATGTTTGATTAAAGAAAATAAATGGGTCCTGAATTTCGTAATGCTGTTTTGTATTTTAAAATTATAGTGTGTTCTAGCTGACTTGGATAAAAGTGATCATGTTTTGACGTAAAAGTGAGAGATGCCTGGGTCAATCTGCCGAATTTTACAACAAAATCAGTGAAATGACTGATTTGAGCGTCACATTATTTTCTGAATTTTACAGATAAGGTTTTCTATTGGTGAAATGCTGGAACTTGATGTTGTAGTGGAGAACTGTGTGACTCTTTATGCTGTGGTTGGGTTTGAAGGATCATTGACTGTAATGATGAAATGCTTTTAAGGAGGAAAAAAGAAAAAAATCTCCTTCTACCTCAAAGCGTAAATAAGATAATAGGTATAAGTTTGTGTGTTAAAAGTTTTTGATTTTTATGTTAATCTATAAATATGAAATTAAATTGTGTTTTTATTTTTGCTTTAAACAAAATGAACTTTTTGTGTTATTTTTGTTCTTCGTTTTTTGTGTCTTTCAGTTTAAGTTGCCTAGATTTTGATGCCTCGGTCCATCGTGTTGACAATAAACTTGCAGTAATAATAATGCAATATGTAAAAATTAAATTAAAAGTTATTCTTGAAAAATTGTATAATTCAAGTATCAACAAAACTGTAAAATTAATGAAAAAATTCTAAAATATATTTTATCTGAAAAAGGTATCTAAAACAGTTTTAGAGTTTAATTTAAGCATCAACAAAGTAAAACTAGAGTTTATGACAAAAAAATACATATTATCAGTTGATATACTACTATCAAAAGTTAATAAAAAGAAGATGAACAGTAGCTAAAGTCAGTGGTTCTCAAACTCTTTTAAATCTGTGCAGTGTGCATCATAGTAAATTTTTGAGTAAATTAAGTTTTTGTATAAGGTCTACTTAAGTTATATTTATTTTACTTACGACGATACCAAGATAAATTATTTTTAAACTCCCAGGAAAATAGCTAAAACAAGTTCAGATAGAATATATATAAAAAAGACAATGACTTTTTTCTAGTGGACAACATGTTTTCGAAATATTGAAACTGGATTTTTTCAAACACTTTTTTTATTCAATTTCAGTGATAACCCTGAATCTGGCTAATAAAACAATTTAGTTTATTTTTTCCTTTTTGCTAACTTTTCTTAATTTTTAGGTACTGACAACTTTTCACCTGATTATTCGCAGTATGATTCTGAAAAAGTTTTTGGAATTCGCCGTTAAATAAATCTTTCTATAAGTTAATTACCATAAAATTATGATGTGACAAGCAGATTTTTTTAGAATTCACTTTTGGTTTGCCTTGGTAACTATAATGAATAATTTTTTTTTAAACAATATATATTTTCTATTGATCTGTCGTTTATATTTATTTTTACAGCTCTTTTTTTTGTTTTTTTTTTTGCTTTTGACAGGGTTCCCACTTCCCTATTATTCCCTATTAATTTCAATATTCTGAAAAATATGTGAAAATCCCTAGAAATTACGTTTTTTTGTTTGGTGATTTAAAGTTAGAAGCTAACACACCGACACAGCATGGTAAAAAAATACGTAAAAAAAGTTGATAATTTTTTTATATCAAAATATCTTAGTACAAAAATGTGGCCCTATGTCGTTAACTCGCGGATATTTTTTTCCTTTTCTAATAAATACAATAAATTTAAAGTTTGCTTAATTAAGTAAAACTAGAGCTCAAAAACCCTCGAACTTTTTTATATTTCTTATTAATATTGTACTTATAAACGGTTAAGACATATTTTACTTCATGTACCTTAAAAGTATGTTTGTAACGTTAAATTTTTTTTTGATTATTTTGCTATAAACTTGCTCTACTTTATGGATTTCCATATAATTTTTTTTTGGAATTATAGTAGGAACCCTGCTGTGATGATTAAAAACTGTTCAAGTTTCTATTTTGTTTTTATCATTTAATAAATTTAATTTCTTAAGTTTTACAGAGTAAAATATTATTTTAGCTTTTATAGATATATGTGAATGTGCAGATAGTAATGTTTTTCAACTTATTATGTATCCTACTCAATGTAGTCAGTTTATTATCTAAACAAATTTAAAGTGAAAGTATTTAAGTAACAATATTTTTTTTGGGTTTTTTTATCTATTTTCTTTATTTTGATTGCATTTATGGAATATTGCTATATTTCAGAAAAAAATCCAACAAAGTTTTCATTTTAAACCATTGATTACTACTGGAAGTACTTTTAAATGCGTCGTCAGCAAGCAAGTAAAATAATAACTGGAAGAACATAAACTTTAATATAGTATTTTAGCATAGTATGACATAAATTTGTTATTTAAAAATAAAGCTTTTGATTTGAATACTGTTTTTTTTTATCTAAGTTTAACGTGTATAGATTTTTTTTGTAATGTATAGCTAAAGTAGTAGGGGTAGGGAGTACTTGGGTGATGTTTGCTGGACTTATGAGTACATATGATTTGTACTACATAATGATAACAATAGTGATTAGTACATATGAATGTGTTTTTGCTTCATTAAGAAGAGTATATAAAAAAAAAGTGTGCTGCCAAAAAAACTAGTTTCAACCCCAAAAATCACATAGTTTTCGATTTTTTGACTTAAAATGTTATAAAATAACTTATACATATCCTATACTTATAATTTATATCTTAAATGAAAGCTTATACTTATTGACATAGATTTAAAGACATATTAACTGCGTTTGATGTATTATGGCGTCATAATCACCCTAAATATGCAAATTTTGTCTATAAAACTGCCTTTTGGAGAATTAAAAAGCAAAGCTTGTTAGTGATTCTAAAAAAAAATTATTGTAAAACAAAAATTTTTAGGTATGCTTACTTACCTTTAAAAATTTAGATGATGTGGTATGTATATTAGCAAGATATTTGATGTCATAGTTCGTTTAGCTTTTTAAAAGCCGTTAAATAGTTATTCAATTAGCATTACAACAAATTAAAGAAATATTAAAAAGTTATGATTTATTATTGGCAAGATAATGTTGTTTGGCATTGAAAATTAAGTTGATGATTGCAATACAAAACGAAAATTGTACTGTATCATTTAGTATTTACATTTTTGCCAAATGACTGATATTTTTTTAAATTTTAGTATAAAAAACTGTCACATGACTGATAAAATCTAATGGACTATCTGTTTGAAATAGTTAGGTAAACATAATACTCTAGATCTAGAGATATAAAAAAAAACTACCATTTAACTTTCTGTAAAAGACATCTGTTCTACTAAAAAATTTAAATGGATATGGTTTCTCAGTGAAAAAGTAATTGATCTTTCATTAAAAACATTCTATTCCCCTTCAATTTTACAATCAAGAATAGAATCTATATGCAAATTCAGCAAATCACGTTTATGTGAGTGTTTCCACTTCAAATTATTTCCATCTCGAGCTCTCATGAGGTGGTCCATCTTGTAAGTCCCGTCATCATTTTTACCTTAACAAGTAGCAATATACCATGTGTCTGATGATTCTTCACTAATTAATGTGGCATAATAATGCCCTACCAAAATATCTTCATTTTTCTTACTGTATATTGCTGGTAGAAGCCCCTACAATTAATGCATCAGCGTTTATTTGTAATGAACACAGAGACTGAGAGCACTCGTCATCTGCAACAAGTGCACATAAATTTAGGAGTCTTTCCTCGTGGATATTACCATTTAATTTTCAAAGTTCTTGATTGTATAACACTTCAGATTTGTGCGACTCTAAAGTAAATTAACTCAGTACGAAAAATAACTTCATTCTGATCAGGATGGAATTTTAAAATAGTACGCAGCTCTTCCACGCTCACTACATGCCCAGCCCAGCTTTTAAACAGTTTAAGACGCTTCTGCACGTATTGATCCCTTTTCAATTTTTTCTTTTATCTGTTAAAACTTTTTCTTTTGTTACCAACCTTTGCTCCATCTCATTGAAGAATTTTACAACTTTTACAATTTTATTTTTCATGTTTAATTTGAAAATAATCATGTATAAGTAATGTACAGTCATTTCTTATCCCTTTTGCTGTGAAGCGTTTGTTCCTAAACTTTTCCAATGCAGCAAGGTGCCTTTCAGACTCTAAGTTATTGGTTAGGAGTCCTGCTAGTCCTTCATTAGTTAGTAAGTGGAGCTCAGTAGCACGTGGCGGATTTGACAAACGAAAGTTTCCATATCCATAAAGATGATAATAGGCGATCTTCCGGAATTATGTTAAAACCTTTACTACTATTATTCATTTTAAAAGTAATTTATTTTTTTTCTAACAGTATAGTGAAATCTCTTTGAAAACAATATAAAGCTAGTTTAACAAAAAAGTAAATCATAACCATTATCAACTCAGATATCTTATAGTATAGTTCTACTATGAATATATGCTAAAGGTTAATATTTTTTATTCTTTAACAATTAATTAAATAACAGTTTTTATCAAATAAATACCTTGTAAAATGTAATTCTACTATGTGTATATAACAGCTCTTCGCAAGGTATCAGCTTTTATATGTTATAAAGATAAAAGTTTATAACTTGCTAAAATTAGTAAAAACTTTTAGTGTGCAATAAACTATAAAAGGCTTAATAAACTATTAAACATTTAAATGTAACTCTAATAATTTAAAGCACTTAACATTCAGTTCAAAATAATTAACTCTATATCAAAACAAGCAAAACAAATAAGTTCCTTCTATCATCTACACAAAACACACTAACTGCACACAAAAAAATGTATTTTGTTATGTTTTTGATCAAATCTTGCATCATTGATTTTAAGCCTTATTTCTCTTAACTGCAGCAAGCTCTAAATATTCTCTCAAGTTCAACAATGAATAATGTAAGCAATTGCAGCAGTTCATTGCAATGCAATTGAAATGACATTGCATCAGTAATATCTTTCTGGCTAGCTTACTCCACACATTTTACATTTAAAATATACAAAATACTAAATGTAAAAACAACAGAAAAATGTGTCTTTTTTATTAGAAAAAAAGCACAACTTTACAGACCAAGTTTGCGTGTTTTGTGTAATAATGACGTCATAATACATTAAAAGCAGTTCAAATGCTTTTAAATATATGCCTGTAATTATAATCTTTCATTTAAGATATGAATTATAAGTTTGGGACATATAAAAGTTATTTTATTACTGTTTAAGTCAAAAAATGTGTGATTTTTAAGGTTGAAATTAGTTTTTTGGGCAGCAATACATTTTTTTGCAATTTTTTTTTTATAGATTCTTATTAATGAAGCAAAACCACATCCGAATCATATGTACTCAAATGAATTTTACGTTATGGCCAAAAAATGTGCTGTACTCCCTACCCATAAAAGGAGTAAAAGTATTTGTACACAACAAAAAAATTTTTACTGAAATTAAAAAATTAAATTCCCAATTTAGTAATTTGCAATAAACAAACTCCAGAACAGGTATTACGTAACAATAAGTAGTTATAAAGAAGCTCATATAGCACCTCAGGTCAATTTGGTTAGTTTAAAATATTAATTTAAGTGTATGTTGCCTGAAATATAAGAACTGTTTAAAACTGAATTTACGTTATTAGTAATTTATTTTTTATTTGTGTTATTTAAAAGATTAAAAGCATTAGGTACAATTAAACTAAAGTATGTTAATTGGTAATAGTAACTCTAATAAGTTAAATTTTAACGTTCTGACAACAAAATTTATAAAGATAGCTTTGCTTCAAAACTACTACTAAAGCATATTTTTATTACAATCAACACCAAGTAAAATGTTCAGAAGTTATACAAGTTCAAGACAGCACTTGACAGACCGAAAAGGATAAGGAAACGTAAGCGGTTCTATCTCAATGTAATAACCACCAAACCTTGAAATATGATTGTTATGGCTATAAGAGAATTATTCTGATAGACAACTAGCAGGGTTGCCACAAGGTCAGAAAAAACTAAAAAATGACAAAAGTCAGGAAAAAATGAGGTTTTTGGAAAAAAGTCAAAAAAATTCAGACAAAATTTGAAAACACGTCAGACAAAATTTGAAAAAACGTCAGATTTTATCAGTTTAAATTAACAAAATTCCTTATTTTCCAAAGCATTCAAATAGTAAAAAATGTGTTAAAAATAATTTTAAGTCAGACTAAAATTATTTTCCTAGAAATTACAAAATTACTTAATTTCCAATGCCTTCATCTGGTAAAATTTATTGAAATATCTTTTATATAACTGCAAAAATTTTCTATAAACATATTGAACAACTACCCTACTTGAACAAGCAGTTTTTGTATGCATTTTCGTATTGATGATCTATGCCAATGACACTTCTATTATGAAATTGTGATATATACACAAAAGTTTATCTTTCAGAATCAACGTGTTTTTTGTTTAAGTAAATTTAAGTTCTATATAATTAAGCACTAAGTATAGTATTTTATGTAACAATTTTATATGTATACTTTACCTCTTTATATTTTTTCAAAGTTGTTTTAATTTTAAAAGTAAGTTACAAGACTGTAATGAAAGTTGGATGATGGAATTCAGCAAAAAGAATTGTTGTTTTTACCTGCATAAAAAAAAAAGTTTGAAAGCATATAGTTTCAAGTTTTTGATTATATATTTTAGAATAAGTTTAAATGAAGAGTTACATATAAAGTGTTCATTACACCTACACTAAAAACCGGTTAGCTGTCAAATTTGCACGAGGGGACAAAATTTCACTAAGATACTTTTGCACGACGGGATAAAATTGCACAAAGATAATTTTGCACGGAGACATTTTTGCACAGGCTGAATTTTTTGTTTTACTACCACTGTTACCCCTTACCCTCGGTTAGTAACTTTTTTTTTTTTACGTTTTAGTTTTTTTACTCTCGTGCTACAATGTAACTCGTGCAATTTTGTCTTCATGCAATTTTGCCCGTTTCCCTATAAACCATAGCTAAATTTGAGCTTAACTAATCCTGGATGATACTTGCAGCTACTTGTACAAACTAGGCATGACAATTAATGCAGGGTTGCCACACACTCAGGGAATTTTAAAGTTGTAGAAAATCTCAGAGAATTTTGATTCTCTTTTTTTAATTCAGGGAAACTCAGGGCAGTTTTGGTTGTTTTTAAACATTTTAGGGAAATTTTAAGATTTTTAAAAAAAATCTCAGGGAATTTTTTTTCTAGATCTAGAATGAGATATAGTTAATCCAGTTTCAATATTTTGTTCATAAAAGTATATTTTATTCATTTTTAAGTGCTTATTTAAAAAATTTAAGCCTTAAGGCAAGTTCTTCAATATTCTTAGAACCAAAATGGTAATTTTTTAACAAATAAAAATAATTTTAAGGGCATGAAAGAAACTAAAGAAAACTCAGGGAAGTTTAAGGTTACTCAGGGAAGATTTTTTGACTCAAAGAGTGGCAACCCTGTTAATGGTTATATTTCTGTAAAAAACATTTCAAACACTAACAGAAACACATAAATAATAATTAAAAGAGCTCTTCGCTTTAGAAACTGCTTTAAATGTTATCAAAGCTTTAAAACATAACTTAAGTTTAAGAAAATGATATTTAAGAATGTATAAAACGAGATCTATCTACTTAGAATTTAAATTAAAAAATACTTATATGAATTAACATTGCTAAATTAAAACTTTACATTAAATAATATAACTTTTTTTCTGGAAACTACTTATTGACTGCAAAGAAGTTGTGGGTTGAATCTATTTTTACTATCTTAAAAACCTCATGCTTGTTCAGCTCTCGCCTATATATGAGCATGAATAATATATATATATATACACAACATTTGATTGCTTTATTTCTGAATTATACGATATGACGCAAGCTCGAGTCATGAGAACTGCGCTACTATTAAATCTCTCTTATATTCCGTGCCTCTCTAATTTCTCTTTAATTATCTGCTCCTTAAAGCTTGGATGAACCATATTTTTCTCGGCTTATCAGAATATAATTTAGTATCTGTTACATTCCTTTTTTTTTTTAATATATTTGGCTAGTTGTGTGCATTTTGATTATAGCTTAGACCTAGGTGCAAGACTATTCTAATTCGGACAATTCAAATTTTTAAGAGCCAAAACTCAAACAGTAATATATATTTGAAAAAAAAATTAAACTCGGATTAAGGTTTAATTAATTAGTAGGTGTCAAGTATGCACGAAGGGTCACTTTAGTACGAGCCACTTTTGCACAGGTTGAAGTTGTACTTCTAGTTAACTATTTTTATATTATTAATTATTATAATACATCTTATAAATATCACTGTTTCCCCTTAGTCGATAACAGTTTTTTTTTCTTGTTTTTTTACTATTACTCATAACGCTTACCCTTGGTCGGTAACCTTGTTTTGTTTTTTTTTTCGGTATTTAACTATCACTTTTATCCCTTAAAATTGCTCTCAGTCGGTTTTGTTTTATCTTTCCTTTTGTTATTATATATTTTTTTTACTATCAATGTTACGTCTTATCCTTGGTCGTGTTTTTTTTATTACTCGTGAAAAAGTGTCTTCGTGCATATTTGACCCGTCCCCATAACTAATACCTTCAAAACGATTTTTTTCTTTGAATATTTTTTAATAGTTTTGGAGGTATGGCTAAAATAAGTGTTAAAATATAATCACTTTTGATGTTCTTTAATTTTTTTTTCTTTAAAAAACGTGTTTGTAGGTATCAGGGACGTAGCTAGCTCGATAAATTTACAAACCTGCAAAAAACAACAGGCACGACGTATGATGACGTAATAGGGGGTACAGGGCTATTTGGGTAGCTGTCTAAATTGCAAGAGGAGACAAAATTGTACGAGTTCACAAAACTGCACGAAGATACTTTTGCACTAGGGGATAAAATTGCACGGGTCACTTTTGCACGAGCAGACAATTTTGCACGGATTATTTATTTTTTTTTACTATAACTGTTACCTATTACCCTCGGTCGGTAAGTGTTTATTATTATTTTTTTTTATCTATCAGTGTTACTCTTAACCCTTACCCTCAGTCTTTTTTTTTAATTATGTTTTAGTTTTATTTTTCTGTTTTTTATTTATTTAATTTTTACTCTCATGCAAAAACGTAACTCGTGCAAAATTGTCTTTGTGTTCCCTCGTGCATTTTTGTGGAGCTGAGTTAGTATTGAAAACTATATATAAAAAATCAAACATATAGTTAACTCATAAATACAATAAGCTTATAAATATTAAGATTTTTCAAAATATCATTTTTTTTTAATTTTTTTTTTAATTCTATAATGCGTAACTAAACGAAAGTGCGTAACCAAGAGATGACTGTGTTGGACATCGACGTAAAAATTTTAGTATTTTTGCTTCGATAACCCAAAAGTCGAGTTTATAAATAATTTCATTTTAAATCGTTTTCTTAAATTAATAAATCTTAAAATAATAAAAACACTTTGCTTTTTAAAAACATTGTTTCGAACAAATGTTAACAACCGCTAGTTGACGCATTTTCCTTAATGCCATGTAGAATTAACTACCAATGATACTTTAATCAGCATGTTATAATTAGAATCATGCGGAACTGTTATGCAATCGAGATGTATATAAGCAGCCGAGCGAATGAGAGAGCAAGTCTTACCGACTTTACGTCAAGAAGAAAGCAGCTCCACGTCGCTTGGCGGCCGCCATCTTAGAAAAGCTAGCTGATCTCCGTAAAAACCTTCACTTGGCCCTCTGAGCGTAAGCCGCCATTTTGAAAAAGGATGATCTCCGGCAAAACCTTCTTATTCAAGTGTTTGTCTGAAATATTTACTTTGTCTTTACTTCATAACTGCGTAGTTTTTATATCTTGTTCTATTTAAATTTTGTATACCTACTTTAGCAACGTCAACGAAACATACAATTTGAGTTGTTAACGTGCCATACTCATAAGCCACGCATACTGTAGCAGACAAGCTGTCGTCAAGCAACAACTTCCAGTTTGAGTCGATTTGAACATTGAACTCTACGCATAAGCCCACAAACTTGGTGGCATAACCTTATTATTTTTATCTTTCATTTCTTTATTTCAATATTGTATAATTTTATCTCGCGCGGTCGACATCCGGTGTCAACGAGCAAGTATAAGTCCCTAAATTCTGAACCAGTAAACTGTACGAGCAACCATTTCTTACAGCACAACTTGAATTGTGAACTACAGAAGCCTTCTAAAGTAGTAAACCTTTCTTAATGTGTCTTTTATTTTAAAGTATAATAAAGCATATAGATACTTGTTAGTTTGTATTTGAACTAATCATATAAGTAAAATGAATAGGGTATTAGCTCTTAAACCCTCTCGCACTCGGTTGCAGACCGAGGTAGCAACTAAAGATGGCCCCGAAGTTATTGCGAATCTGGTTTTTGTCGATGCCGAACCTATTACAGAGGTGGTTTCACATAAAGCTAGAGACCCAGGTAGCCTGGAGTACATCAACTGTATTTTATATTTTAACTTAGTAATGTATCAATGTAAAAAAATTTTGATTTTAAGTACCACATTTAAATTCAAACTATTTACATGAACTTTAATTGCTTTGGTTTGAACTGTTGTTTGATAATATAAATCTTTAATTCAGCAATACAAAATTTTTAGAATATAATATTGAATTCGAGCTAGCCGCAAGGCAGAAAAAATAAGTTTAAATCGTGGGAAATTAACTACAGAATGTTGAAAACTAAATTATCCTGAATGTGTTGCAACCCTACTTTTGCAAATTACCTACCAGATTTACTAAAACCATTCTTTTTCATGCCGGAAGACCATGAGGTCATAACTTCAAACTTAGAATTTCAAAAAGGTCTTAGTCATTTTAATGGTAGTTTTGAAACTTATACTACATATTATGAGAATATTTCAGGAAGTTTAGAGAGCCATAAGCTGTAAAAGATAGAGCCACGAGGCCATAATTTTAGTTTACACTAGATATTCTGGAGTTGATGATAGAAAGAAAAAAAAGGTCTTTGGTGTTTTTTTTTAGAAATCTTGTTGAAGGGGGTCACAGCTCTAAAGTTAAAATTCTCTAAAGGAGGCCTTTTCAAAAAAAATTGGGAAATCCTGAACTAGTACTTTTGACTGGTAGGTTGAAAGATCTGCAGATAATTTTAATATTTGCAGAGACAACAACAACTTTTTTTTAATCTATACCTTTATCCATAACCAACTTCACCCAAAAATTTAATAAATAATTCAAAAAAATAAGTTTTAATAATTAAAATTAAAAATTACATGATTTTTTTAAAATGCTGATTCAGAAAATCTGCAATATATTTACAAGTTTATGAAGCCAACCCTATTTGACTCGGTTAGAAGTTTTTTTTTTCTCTCAAAATAAGGGATTTTAGCTGAACTAAAACTAATGCTTAAAAAAAAAAATTTTTTGATTTTCCAAGCCCAAAAAATTAAATTGATAGTACTTTTATCATATAGAAGCTCAATGTTAGGTGTTTTCCTCATTTTCTCGTCAAGATAAAATATCGTATCACGCCAGAGGGTTTTAAATAGCGGGCAAGGTATAGCCCTAGGTCTGTGTTTAGCTATTCTTAATCTATAGAAAAAAAAAATTTTATGATTTTCCAAGCCCAAAAAATTAAATTGATAGTACTTTTATCATATAGAAGCTCAATGTTAGGTGTTTTCCTCATTTTCTCGTCAAGATAAAATATCGTATCACGCCAGAGGTTTTTAAATAGCGGGCAAGGTATAGCCCTAGGTCTGTGTTTAGCTATTCTTAATCTATGGTTATGTTCTACCTGATAACTGAATTAATTTAGATAAATAATTTCTGGTTTAGGTTTTTTTTTTTTGAATAAGCTTTGTTATAAAATAGAGATGGACAACATACAAACAGCAGGTAGAATTCTACTTGAGATTTGGGAGTAACTTATGGTATAAATTTCATTGTTATGTTGTCTGAGTTTGGTGCAAAAACAAATTAAAAACGTTGTTTCAAAACAGTTTTACAACAGATATCAAAGTAAAGTTTAACACTTTTTGTTTATCAAAACACACGGTATATAATGCAATAAACAATATTTAAAAATCGCAGTAAAAAAAACAATTTAAAATAATAAAATAAAAAGCGGTTTTGTATTTACGGTATAACTGATTTTTACCAAAGTTCTTTAGTTTCCTTAATGCAATAGCTTATTGATTTTAGTTGTACTTTATACTAATTTTTTAAACAGCACCATTGAGTTTAATGTATCTAGTTTTTTGATTTTTTTTCTACATATGGTTAGTACGGATGGTGTTGGTTTAGTCTATAGAAAAAGTGGTGCATTATAACTTTTTTTCAGTATTTTAAGCAATTCTGACGATAAACAAACAGTTTATACTTAATATTTTTCATGTTCATATTAAACAAAATTTTACATATTTTTTCAGCTCAATTTTTTATAAAACAATATATGTTTTTGGAAATCTTTGATTTATTGTTTTTAGTATATTGTTTATTGAACGATAAAAAATAGCACTCAAAAAGTTTTGTCTAAGGACCTGGTGTACTAAAAAACCTTTCGGTTATCGAGTCATACACCACATGCTTAAACAATTTCTTACGAACTAAAAAATAAAAATTATAAATTTTTAAATCTAAAAGAAATAAAGCAATCAATAAAATGGACGAATAGAAATAAAATTTAAACGAAAGTTAACTAAATTATGTGTTTAATTAGAAATGTTTTATATATTTTATTGAGATATTATAGCATATCTCAATAAATATTGAAGAATAAAAACTATAGTATAATAGTTTGTGATCTACCAAATACATTATTCGGATCCGGTCAGATATTGTGTTTTTTTACTACTATCCGAATCCGGCTGGATCCCAATTTTAAAAATAGATTACGTTTTACTTTATAAGTAAGTTATGTCCAGAGAAAGTCTTCTTATAAGATGCAATAGAAAACAAAATTTAATTTTACACTCACATTTTATTAAAACACAATGTTTAGTATGAGAAATTGTTTAAAATAAATAAGTGTACAAAACAAAGTAGACAAAACTACTTAACTTATAGGATAATTGATTAAAGCAAAATCTTATTCATGATCATTTATTTATTCACTATGTATAGTTATTGGGATGGATCCGACTTTTTTTTTACTAGCCCTATTCGGCCAGATACTAATTTTTTTAATGGATCCAAACTCCGCCGGATTTAAAATTTTTCAACTGATGTAGGTCCGGTTCCGGCCGGATCCTCCTTTTGTAGATCCGATAGATCACTAACAATAATTCAGATAAAACTAAATCAACTGAATTATGCCTGTGCTCAGATTTTTTTTAACTATTTATTTTTCGAAACATTGCCCATTGAAATTTTCTTTGTTTTTCATAATTTTAAGTTACTTGTCTTTGAGTAACAAAACGAATGAAAATGGTTTGTTTTTAAGATACTTTCTTAGATGCCTTTAAGGAAAAAATAATAATTTGATCTACTTTTAAATGATATATTTCATAGCATAAAAACTAAAACTATATCAAAACAAAACAAAAAGTACACGTTTTACAAATAGAATAGTTGTACTAAAATTATTACGTAGTATATAAATTGTTTTTAATCTATAATCTTGTAGCTTTTATTTATTGATGACTGTAAGTGTAAAATACAGCTTTTACGGTTTTGATAAAATTTCTTAGTTTTAATAAGCATTAGCTTTAAGTTTAGGTTTTACAATATGTTTTATGAAGCATCCTTTAGTTCAGGGTTTCCCAAACTCATTTACTAAATCGTCCCCTTTTCGTAATTTAAAAAAAAAATCGCCCCCACAATTTTACAAGTAATTTTTCTTTTGAGTACAAACTTTTGAGCTAAAAAAAGTTGTGTTCGAAATGTAATTTAGTCTGGTACTTCTAATGCACGCACTTTTGTGTTCAAAGTAGTTTACAGGGCTTGAGAAAATAATTTACAGTTATTTTCTTAGAAGCCCAGTAAAGTGTATTAAAATACTTAGTAATTAAAAAGCCTTGTGTAATCTGTTATCAATCCTGTTTAAATATGAACTGTTTTGAAACTTTTAGGTCAGTGGTGGACAACTTTTGTAGTCAGCAATTCATATTTACTAAAAAATCTTTTCTAGTTTCAACTCGTTAAAAAATGTAATTGCGGGCTGCATGATTTAAAAAAAAAAAAGAAAATAAAAAAAACTCGAGCAAAATTGTAATAAAATGATTTAGTATTATTGTGATCTAGGAAATACTATTGTGAACTGAAAACGATTTGAAAGCGTATTTCAAAATATTAAGTATCAAAATACTATTTTTTTTTTTTTTTCCACAAGTAGTTTTCAATTTACTTAGCGGGTCAGAATTCGACTGGATCTGCGACTTGATCTGAGCTGTACTTACCCATCTGAAATCTTAACTGAAACCTGACATAATAATAATAATATCTCATATAACAAATTTCGGACATTTAGAAGTTAATACTAAGTAACTTATTTAAGCCGAACAAAATACTTAAATTGTTTTATAAATAGGCATATTCTAAAATAACTATACCAGAGATTAAAAAACTATAAAAAAATGAACAGTTTATTTTACACATAATAAAATAAAAATTAAAAAATAATTTCTGATTTAGTTTGAGGAAGTTTGACCGACTGGTTGATTATCTCAAATGAAAAGTGGTTTCATCAACAGCTTCGGTCAATGGAGTAAACTTATAATTTTCAATGCTAAAATATATTGTAAGCAAGTTAGTTGTAAAGTTAAAAATTTAATTTTAAACTTTTTAAACTATTTGTTTCGTAGTAGAATACCATGAAATATTATTTGACTTGGAATAATCTTTAGGGAACTAAACCAGAATTCTAACAATTTTTTTTCTTCATTTAAATTCAAAAAAAAATCCAATGTTTTACAGTTTATTCTGTGAATAGAAAGTAATCAATTAAAAAAAAAATTTAACTATGTTAAAATTTTGTTTTGTAACTGTAGCAGTGTATTTGATGGCTTATTTAATTCTGTTTAAAAAGTTTTTTTTTTCTAGCTATTAGCCTATAATAATTTAACAGAGGAAAATAGTGAAAAACTAAAAGCTAGTGTTGAAGTATTAAAATAAACTAAGTATATTCTAATTGCCTATATATATTGAATTAAGATAAAACAAAAATCAGTTGTATTAATAGTTGAAACTCCTTATATAATAATAAATTTTTTAACAGCAATAAATCAAGTTAGAAAATGAAATTGAGTTTAAGAAACTTTTAAATGAAAAAGTAGAAGTCATTTTAAAAAGAGACCTCAGATTTATACTCTTTTAAAACCAAAAAATTATTTTAGAATTAAAAACTTTAATGATTATCAAAATTTTACAATCAGATAATAGTTATATAGTGATATAAGTTATATACAGATAAAACAAGTAATAACAAAAACCTATCAAATAAAGGTCTTTCAAACAAATATTTTAATCATTATGCTAAAAAAACTTTAAGTGTAATATAAAACGACGAATATGAACTACAAAATTAACCAGGTCAAACAAAAACTATTAAAAACTTTAAAACATAAACCGTTTAATAAATATAGTAGACTTCCGTTTGAGCTCGCAATTTGAAAAAAATCAAAAAGTGCGATCTCAAAAAATAATAACCATATTTTTTTTACAAAATGACAAATTTCAATATGTTATATGCAATAATGTTATGAATAAACATGAAATCCACTAAAACAAAAAACAAACTTTTATTAAAAAATATAGATCTATATAAGCTATTAAATATTATATATATTTTGTTTTATTGGTATATAGTCAGTAATAGACTTTACTTTAGTTCAATTTAGGAAAATATAAATTTGCACTTTTTTTGGGTAAAAAGTGCGAACTCAAGAGGAAGTCTACCGTAATTAATACTTATTAGGCATTATGCAAACCTGTTGTAGAATAAATAGCTTAATAAAGTTGTTATTATAAAAAGACTACTCAAATACAATACAAACCAGGTTAAACAAGAAATATTTCAAAAGATCAAATAAAGTTAAAAAACTTTCATAAAATAATGTCTGCGACTGAAGTCTAATATAATGTGAAGGATGAGGTTCATGACTGCTTGCAAGTTTTTCTAATCTGGTTCTTATACAGTAAAGAGAGCCTTAAGTGACCTCCTTTATAAATATCTAGATTAGATCTTTTGCTCAAGATGTTGATAACTGAACTGAAAGCCTTCTCAACAACATAGCTATAAGGAAAAGCTATAAACAACAATCTAAATTTCTCTCAAATGATTAGATATTTTTGCCTTAGTTTTTGTTGTGTCCAAAAGCTTTCATATCGTTCCTTGGAAGAGTTTACTTTAAGTTCAAGGTCAGTTTGTAAGTCTGAGAAAGTTTCCTGTAAGTCGTTTACTTCAGAAGTATCTGCCTCGAAGGAATCCATTTTTTTATCTATAGGATAGCTTTTTTGTGTCAAATCTAAATTTTACTACTTAATATTTTTAAATTGTTAAAAATTCCAGATTTTTTCCAGGTTTTTTTTTGCCTAAATTGTCAAATTCGAGGTTTTTCCAGGTTTCTTGGCATCCCTGTATAGTTTTATTTCTTATTCTAACTCAGTGACTTTTTAAAAAACAACTGGAAATATCATGTGGTGATAGTTAATAATAAATAACGAATATTTTTACAAAATATTTATGATCCCAAATAACATATATGTCAGGTTATAAAATAGTGAGAGGGATTCCAATCGTCTATGATCTATGTAATTGTTAAATAAGGAAATATATGAATGAAAATATAGTATTTACTCGAAAGTAGGAGTCATAAGCACTTGTTCTTTTTCTATTTTTTACATAAATAAAATGAACTTTTTTGTTTAAGTTTTACCTCGGGGTCAAATAATTAATAGCAAGCTAAAATTAGTAAAATAGCAAGAAAAAAAGTAAAAATCTTATGACAGCCCAAAATTTTAAAATCGCCCCCTTTTCGCCCCCTTACTAGTTATCGCCCACCCTTTCGCCCCCTTACTAATAATCGCCCCCCGAATTACTAAAATCGCCCCCAGGGGGGCGATATCGCCCACTTTGGGAAACCCTGCTTTAGTTTAATATATCTAGTTTCCGATTTTTTTTGTATTGGGTTAGTATGAGTGGTGCTGTGGCCCATTAATAGTTTGATACATTATGTCTATTTATTGATAATAAAGCAAACCTAAAAAAATATACTTAATAGTTTTTATACAGATAAAATATTATAGTTCAACAGTTAAACAAAACAATATGTTTTTATAATTTGTTTACTTATATATAAAATCAAGTTAAAAACTAATTTTAGTATAACTCCATACTAATATTTAGATTTGTTAGATATTTTTAAGGAAATGTTATTTAAGTTAAATCAAAATGTGAGTTTTTCAACTTTATTTTAAAACTGTTTAATCTTGAACAGTAATTTTAATAGAAGTATGATTCGTAACTAACAAAAACGTTGCTTACTTCACTTGCCTTTTTTGAAAGAAATATTTGGCTATCGCAAGCAAAGCTAAGATGTTTTAGCCATCATAGTTAGTTTCTCAAAAAATTATTCAGATAAAATAAGTTTTGCTTAATCAGTTTTTTAAGTTTGTTAAATAAAAAATTTTGTAAAAAACATGTAACAGATATAAAAAGTATACTTTTAATTAAGAAATTAGTTAATATTGAAACAAACTATAAAATAAGTTATTATATCAAAACAAGTGTTGAACAAATAAATATTCAAACCTCAATTTTAAACAAGAGCTATAAATTAAAAACTATTATTTTATAAAAATAATCTTTGTTAAACTTACATACTTACTTTTTAATCAATAAAATATTATAGATCTGCTCTAAAAGCATAAACTAGGTAACTTTAAATAAAATATTTTAATACCTAACTAAGATTTAATGTTTTCGTGTTGCTTTGTAGTTGAATTCTAAATCAAATTATAGTTTAGTTTTAAATAAAATAATAAAACAAAACTTAGTTGTTCTTTTTATTAATTTTATATAAAGGTTTATAAACTCATGAGCTTAATCACCTCCTTGGGAGAAGTTTAAAAAGTAGTTGTCCACTTTTACTAGATATCACCCCTTTACTTTTATGCACCCTTACTAGTTGTTGCCCCCTAATAGTCCTTATAGCCCCTAATAGCCCTTACAGACGATAATACCTACTTTTAAAAACACAGCATTAAATAGTAAAAACATTAAAAATTAATACTATTAAACTAATATTAACGTCTAACTAATGTTAAGTTTGATGATATTAAAAATTAACTTAAGATTTTAGTTAATATTACGTAAGTACTGTAATTTAAAATAAAATAAATATAGTTTGTCTATACGTGCTTTCAATTCAAATTAAAGGTTGCTTCAAAACTAATAGACTATTGATTTTGGCATATGTTTAGCTTTTTTATGGTGTATGACTCGATTTTTCGATAACCTAAAGGTTCCTTCGTAAACTTAGTCATCTAACCAAACTTTTTGAGCGCTTTCAATAAATAATAATATTAAGCTAGATTATATAAAAAAGAATTTTGATTCATTAATTCGTACTATTTCAGCTCCCTACTTTACAAGTACAATACATAAGTTAAAACACTTTATTATTTTTTATAATTATATTTGTGTTCGGGCTATTAGATTTATTGAAAGGTTTCAGTTAGTTTTTAGTATTAGAAGACTGTCATTTTTATTTTAGAAAATTTCACTTTTATTTGACTTAATTTGCGAAAAAAAATAATTAGGTTTTATAAAAAATTGAAAAAAAAAATTCAACTAGTTTTAAAATACTAATTTTTTTAAAAGCTTCAAGTTATTTAACTGTTGTAAATTTCTTTACAGGTAAACTATTTTGCATAATAAGTAAGTAATTGTTTTTCATAAATATGATATACAATAATTTGTTTAACTAACTAGGAAACTATTAGGTAATAAAAGTTTGAGACTGATGTTTTATTACCATGTAAAAAACTTAAAAAAAACATTTGTCATTCAAATTAACTAAATATATGAAAATAACAAAAATTACAATGATTTTTTTTTAGTTTTACAGCAACAACTGTTGTTTTTATTATTATAAACCATTTACATTGTTATTATGTAAGTCAAAAAATTTGTAACTTTGTTTCTAAACTTTTGAGTCTTCATTAAAAAACTTTCCAAAATATTAAGTACTAACAGTAACAACTAAAGACATTTCGCAATGAAGAAAAATAAGCCATATTTTTAAATTAAACTTTTTCGAAAACTAAAGTTTTTAAGCTCAGTCGTTCTGATAGTAAAAAAAAAATTACAGTTTAGAAACATAAAAAACTTTTATTTATAAAATTTTTATGAAAAAACTAAAACAAAAATCTATAAACTAAATGAGAAGAACTTAATTTTGAAAAAAAAATTATAGTTTCTGCTTTGCAATCTGAAATAAAAATGATTTAAACTTAAATAAAAAAATTACCCTCTCTGTTTATTTTGTTAGAATTTATCTTAGAATAATTATATTGTAAATAAAACGGTTTTGCTAACAATGTGTTTTTAAACTGTGTAGTTCAATTTAAAAAATGGCTATTTATGCTTTGTAGATTGTAAAATAACTTCTTTAATGTGTCGTTTAAAATGTTTTCAATATTTATGCTTATTTTAATAGCTAATATCTAAATTATTACCCTTCAAGATAATTTTTATGTAGGATTTGATATTGAAAAAACTATTTGTTCTTAAATATCTACTAAGATTGCGTTTAAACCAGTTTTTTCTTGTAATTAATTTTTATTGCACTATATTTTTGAACGCTATTTTTAAAACTATTTATTTAGTTTTTAAACAAAAAAACAATTTACATTATCAAATCACCGTTAATTAAAATAAAGAGGTTTTTTAAAAGTCGTTCTTAGTATCAAAAACTATAAAAAATTATAGCTACTTAGATAATAATAACATTATTATTTAAAAGTGTCTTGTAATTAAAAAATAATCTTTTTTAAGTTGAATAGTTTAAAACTTTTATTTTTTCATTAAAAAAGTAATTTGACGGTGACTTTTAAACCTTACAAAACTGTATATTACTTGTTTGTGCAACAAACAGAACAGACCTTAGTTAGACCATACTTACAAAATTAGACCTAATATTAAAAAATATTTTTGATTTTTACGGATTTATTTTATCCAAATTTCAATTCTTTTTAAACTAAATTAGTTTTTTTATTTTAGGTAAACTAAAATCGTCCCTTACTTACAATTTCTCCAAAAGTTCATCTTTGGTGCTTCATGCAACTTCCGCCAAAATAAACTAATTTTATTCCAAATTATTAAATTGTCTGCATTTGTTTAAAAAATATCTCTTTCATTTAACAGGTAATTAGTTTTTATTTATTTTATTAATAAATTTTTTCACAATTACAATAGACAATTTGTTTAAAATTTAACTGAGATATTTATCTATCTTTTAAAATTCAATAAAATTATTTCAATTATAACATTTTAAGAAATAAAGTGAATTACACATAATAACTTTAGTTACAATTTTTTTTATGGTAGAAAAACATCAGAACTCTTTCTCCCCTCTGCAACAATAAAAGTCTTCTGAGGTCAAGCAAGTGAGTTTGAGCTCATCAAGTGTTATTCCACCTGCCCTATGTTTAAATTTGTCAAGAAAAAAATTATAAAAACACTTTTTTTAACAAAAATTAACTTTAACTTTTATATAAAAGCTTTAAGTACAAACTACAATTAAGTTTTTAAAGAATTCAAAAATATCATTTAACTTATGAGATATTTTACTTTTTGGAAAAAGTTTCTGATAGAAACGTATGGACTGCAAAATTTTTGGGGTCAATTTTCTAAAGAATTTAAAAAATTACTAAAAGTATATCTCCTTCATTATTCAAGCAATCTTCTTCAAAATTTTAGGAAATGTTCCTTATATTAAAAGAAAAAAAATGTTACTTATGAATTTAAAAAAATAAAAATTTTATGACAAAAATTAAAAACAAGAGTCTTTTTATTTAAAAAAAATATATTTTTACTGAAAATTTTTCAAATTCCAAAGTAACATTTTTTTTAGTGTATAAAGATAGGACTGAAAAAGTTTGAAGAAGATTGCTTAAAAAATGTAGGAGGAGATAGATTTTGAATAAAATAGTCATTTTTTGCTGTTTTAGTTTTCCCTTCCCAAAAGGAACCTTATGTGGCCGGACTTTGACTGGACTTATCTCAAAAAATAATTCAAATTTTTTAAAACCATAAAAAACATCTTGAAGCTTGAAAAAATTTTTATAAAATAAGACCAATTTGTAAAAAACATGGCTAACCCCCATATGGCCTTAATTTCACATAAAACTCAAATATAATAAATTTGTATTAAATTTAAACTTTTACCTCTAATTTCTAAAAAAAAATTAAATAAATAAAATGCACTATCTTAAATCTAACACAGTAACAAAAGAAAAGAAATAAAATTAATATACAATAAACAAAATTTATTTCAATAAATAATAACAATCACTCTTTCATTACTAGGACATTCATAAAATAAAAGACCCACACATCACAATCTGATGCCCATCCATATAACATGAATAAAATTTCAACACAGAATACAAATTAATTTTAAAATTTCCTTAAATTTTTCCAGCACAGTATACTCAGGGTTGCCACACACTCAGGGAACTCAGGGAATCTCAGGGAATTTTCAAACTGTAGAAAATCTCAGGGAAACTCAGGGAATTTTGGCATTTTTCTTTTAACTCAGGGAAACTCAGGGAAGTTTTGATTTTTTCTCTAAATTTCAGGGAAGTTTTTGAAAATCTCAGGGAAATTTTTTTCTAGATCTAGAATGAGGTTTAGTTCATCCAGTTTCAATATTTTGTTCAAAAGTAGTAATTTTTATTATTTAAGTGTTATTTAGAATTTTTTTAGCCTTGCGGCTAGTTCTTCAATATTCTTAGTATTAACATTGTAGTTTTTTTTAAGTTTTAAATTTATATTTACTTAAGTAAAATCAAACAGTTTAGAGAAATGAAAGTTGTTGTTAACTATTCATTGAAAAGTTCTAATAAACTTTTTATTTTTAGTTACTTATGTAGTTTAAAAAACACTATGTTGTACTATTAGTCCTTTATCATTTTGCGCCACAAGATGGTTAGAGTCAAAGCAGGTAGCTGACAGAGCCATTTTAATTTGGCCTAATGTTGTTAAAATGGTACAGTACTGGAAAAAACTGCCTGGTTACAAACAGCCACCAGGTCAAGATTTTATAACTATAAGCAATGCTATAAAGGATGATGTATTAATAGTTGTGAAATTGAATTTTTTTAGCTTTGTTGCCTAAATTTTGGTTCCATATTTAACAAGGTATCAGGAAAACAGCCCAAGCATTCCTTTCATGTATGATGATATACAGAAGTTAGTATACAAGTTAATGAATATTGTTTTTACTACTTCTTTCATGGAAGCCCATTCAAATGGAAAAAAGCTACTTGAACTAAATAATGAGCATTTTCAAAATAAAAGTTTTCACAAAAAAGATGTAGAGTTAAGATGTGCTGCTTTTACTTTAATTCAAGATTTGCTAAATCAAGGTTAAGTTTCTAATATTTTGTTTAAGTCATTTCACAATGAATGTAAACTTTTTAAATTTGCTATAATAAAAAAAATTAAAACAAGAATGACTGTTGGTTTGAACTTTTTAAGAAGGGCTGCTGTTTTAATTCCGGCATGTCTAATTGGAATGGGTAAAGACCGTTGTGTCAGAAACTTTACAAGGTTGGTCCAACAACTTGTCAGCATGAAGATACTAAAAGCAAAAGAGGGTGATGACAGCATTAATCAATACATTGATTTGTTAAGTTCTTCTAACACTCAAATACTTTTTGAAATTTTTCTTGAAAAAAGTCACAGTTTAGACACCTTTTATTTTGACACACTTGATATCCCAAGCAAGTATAAAGATTTAACAAGAGTCCTTGAGGCTGTTTTTGTGCTTCACAATGACCAGGCAAGTGTTGAACGGGGCTTTAGCTTAAATAAGGAAGTAATATCAACTAATATGGGAGAGATGACAATAAGGTCCCGAAGAATGATCAAAGATCACCTTGTAGAAAGTTAACTAACAAGTTTACACAAAGTTGTGCAAAAATTTAGTTTTTAATTTTTAATTGGTTTAAACCTTTTAAGATTGAGTTTTTGAAAACAGTTTTTTTCATAAATTTAATGCAGAAGCATACACATACAACCTTCCTTTTATTATTAAAGAAGAAAAATGAGAATGAGGTATTAATAATTTGTGTTAGAAGAGAAAAATTTTTTTTAAGATTTGAAAAAAACTCAGGGAAACTCAGGGAAATTTAAGGTTACTCAGGGAAATTTTTGGTCACTCAGGGAAGATTTTTTGTCTCAAAGAGTGGCAACCCTGTATACTTTTCTTTATTTTTATTTCTATTCTTTAAATTTCAACACAAACAAAACATACATGCAGAAAGACTCTAGAATTATTCCTTGTAGTTATTTAACAAAAAGTTTTTATATCTAAATTAAAAACAATCTTTTTTTAAGTTTATAAAACAGGGTTGCCACACACTCGGAGAACTCAGGGAATCTCAGGGAATTTTCAAACTGTAGAAAATCTCAGGGAATTTCAGCATTTTTCTTTTAACTCAGGGAAACTCAGGGAAGTTTTGATTTTTTCTCTAAATTTCAGGGAAGTTTTTGAAAATCTCAGGGAAATTTTTTTCTAGATCTAGAATGAGGTTTAGTTAATCCAGTTTCAATATTTTGTTTAAAAGTAGTAATATTTATTATTTAAGTGGTTATTTAGATTTTTTTAGCCTTGCGGCTAGTTCTTCAATATTCTTAGTGTTAACATTGTAGTTTTTTAAGTTTTAAATTCATATTTACTTAAGTAAAATCAAACATTTTAGAGAAATGAAAGTTGTTGTTAACTATTCATTGAAAAGTTCTAATAAACTTTTTATTTTTAGTTACTTATGTAGTTTAAAAAACACTATGTTGTACTATTAGTTCTTATTTTTTAAATAATAAAGTTATTTGTTATTTGTTTACAACTACTTGTTTTCAGTAAAAAAAATTAAAATGAATACAGATTAGTGTTGTATTACTTTTGTTAAAAAATAGAGGTTAAATTTTTGTTTATAAATAATAATTTCAAAAGTAGTAGCAGTAATGGTAATTAATTTTATAGTGTGAATGTTTTAATATACTTTACATTTTTTTTGCAGATTTAATTTAAAAGCTTTTTTAAGTATTATGAGTAAAGTACAGTTTAAAACCTTGTTTAAAAAAAGTTGGCTTAACCATGAAGACTTCAAAGATTGGTTACTTGAGGATTTAGACAAAGAGAAGTTTAAATGTAAGTGGTGTGGTGATGATACACCAATGGCCTTATCCAACATGGGTATACGGGCATTGAAATCGCACAGTATGTCGAAAAAACCTCTTAAATTGAAAGCCTCTAAGAGTAAAAATAATGCAATTACTTCTTATTTTGGTGGGGCTAATAGTTCAACTAGTATATCAGCTGCAACTTCTTCAACAGCTGCTGAAGTTTATTGGGCTCTCAAGTGTACCAAAAAACTGGTCAGGAAACTCTTGCGATAATAATAACACTTTATTCACTACCATGTTTCCTGATAGTGAAATTGCAAAAAAGTTCTGCATGAATAGAACCAAATATTCATATATAACAAACTTTGGTATAGCACTTCATGTGAAATTATTATTTTAGTATAATTAATTTTTGTCAATTAAAATGTCAAAAAAATTAAACTTTATTCTTTTATGTAGAAGTTGTGCAAAAATTTAGTTTTTATTTTTTAATTGGTTTAAACCTTTTAAGATTGAGTTTTTGAAAACAGTTTTTTTCATAAATTTAATGCAGAAGCATACACATACAACCTTCCTTTTATTATTAAAGAAGAAAAATGAGAATGAGGTATTAATAATTTGTGTTAGAAGAGAATTTTTTTTTTTTAAGATTTGAAAAATACTCAGGGAAACTCAGGGAAATTTAAGGTTACTCAGGGAAATTTTTGGTCACTCAGGGAAGATTTTTTGGCTCAAAGAGTGGCAACCCTGATAAAAGTTTCAGGGACACTAGACCAAAATTTGGGACCCAAATACCTAAAGCAGTTTAGGCCAAGTCTTGTTCAATGTCTTAAGGTTATAAAATTATTTTTCTTTGAAAATCTTTTGTTGTGTGAGTTAACAGAACTAGCAAGTTAGAATATATTGTGCTCTACATCGAAACCTGTTATAGTATTACACATCAATTTACAAATTTGCAATTTATTCACATCATTTAATTTTAGCACACCATTTTTTTTTAAACAAAGGGTTTGTTGTGGTCAAGGCAGGCACACAACAAACATACCTGATTACTCTTTTTTGCACAAACAATTGGTTTTAAGTAACAGTCAGCAGCACTACCCAAAGCAGATACACCATATTGGATGTGCAGATAAAACAAACTATAATATACCATTTTAAGTGTAATTGTGTCCAAATAGTATCTCAATTTTGACAAAACATAACAACTCCTAGATAATTTCAATCAGAGAACTCAAATGTTTCTTCCAATTCAGCTTATCATCCAAAACAACACCCAAGTATTTTATACTATCACTCTGCTCAATAAGAAACCATTAATCTTAACATTAAATTCACAATTTTTTGAAGTTTTATTAAAAAGCAAAAGTTTTGTTTTTGAATAATTGATAAAAAGTTTATAAGCACGCAACCATTTATCTACTTTAACCAACTATAGATAACTTTATTTAAATATTCAGGATCACTATGTTGGTAGCTTAAGCAGGCATTATCAGCAAACAATCTCACATTTATCTCAGTAGAGGTAAAAATATCATTAATATACACAAGAAAATTATGCATTTTTCTAACTTTACCCAGGAAAATAAAAAAAGAACTACTGAAATCTAAGAAACAAAATGTACCATGTTCTACATATTTTATAATCATTTACATTATAGTGGTATATATGGCAACTTATTTGTTTTGTACTATGAGTGGGTAACTGTAAAAAATTTAGAGGACAAAGATATAATTTCCTACAATCAGCATTTATAAAAAAATTTAATATAAAATTTCATGCATAATACTGGCTTCACACTTACCTAGGTTTTCCAAATTTTCTTTTAAATCAACAGATTTCCCTAGAAAAATTAAAAAATTCCTTTTTTTTGTGTTAAAAAAACCAATGGTTTTCTAATTGTTTTATAAATTTTATTTGTATTTTAGCTACAAAAAATTACAGTTTTCAAGCTATAAGTTTTTTGCAAGATATTACACAGTTCTTTTATTTTTGATAGTTTTGTTTTTATTTTTTCAAGAAAAAATATATAAAATGTTAACAGGGTTGCCACACACTCAGGGTACTCAGAACAACTCAGGATATTTTGAAGTTATAGAAAATCTCAGGGATACTCAGGATAACTTATGATATTTTGACCTTTTTTTAAGTCAGGATGGCTAAGGGCAGTTTTGATTTTTAATTAAAATCTAAAGATAATTTTAGTACTTTTTTAAAATCTCAGAACAGATTTTTTTGATCTAAAATGATATTAAGTTGGTCTATTTTAAACTTATTTTTATTTGCCCAATTTTGTTCAACAATGGTTTTTATTGATTTTGAAATGCTTATTTGAAATTTTTTCAGCCTTGTAGCTAGCTCTCTACTTTTCTTAAAAAGAACATTGTAGTTTTTTAATCTGAAATCAATATATATCATGATTTGAGTTTATAGTATATTATATAGGAACAGTTAAGAGATATAAAAGTTTAACGATGCATTAAAAAGTTTTAGTTATTTAATATAATTTTAGTTATTTATATAGCTTAGCAAATTATATTATTTTATTCAACCCTAACTCATAGATGTAGTTGTTAGTTATAACTTATTACTTGTTTTCAGCAAATAATTAGTATAAATAATGTTTTCTATAAGCTTCAGAAACAGTATTTCTCATCAGTTTTGTGAACATGTAATGCATAAGCAAACACAAACATAGCTGCCAAAAACCTTAAATTTGAGAAATTTTGAAATAAATTTGAAAGTTTGAACAAAAAACAAAAAAAAAACTGGAATTTAAACCTTATTTTACATGTAAAGTAACAAATTTGTAATAAGATAAAAAAAATCTATTGTAAAAATATATGGTAATTACTGTCCTAGCATGATGTCGCACCAATATCAAACTGAAATTATATTATACTACATGTCTTTTTTAAGCATAATCTTAGGCTAAAAATCAAAGTCTAATATGCTTAGTCTAAAAAGACGCTTTGTTTTAGACAAGCTTTATTAATACAAAAAAATAATTGTATTATCGAATTTTTTTTTATTTAAAACCACAATTTAAGTAGTGTTATAGTATCTTTTTAAAGTTGTTATACTGTTTAGAACAGTTTTTTTTTACCCTATTTAGTTTTATACTAATAATGTACCAAAAAACGTGTTTTTTAAGTTCCTGAAGAAATTTATAAAAATATTAGGCAACTCTGCACATAAAACCTTCCTTTTGATTTTTAAGAATACAAATGGACATGAGGTATTTGTTTGTAGTATGTGGCAGATGGGATTTTTTTTAAAGGATTTCAAAAAAATGACTCAAGGCAGGTTTTTTGATTCAAAGAGTGGCAACCCTGTGTTGTTAAGCATACAAGATGTAAAGAGTATTGATTTTTTTACATACTAAATAGTTCTTTATCTTAAAACTGTAATGAAATATTGTTTTTGTTTAGAAGAGGATAAATCATTCTCTAAAGTCTAAAGTAAGTTGTTATTTAAACTGTGGTCTTTTCAGCCTCAAAAATCCATCCTCAAAAATGTAAAAAATATCCTAAAAACGTGTGTTTTCAAAAATCTTTTACGCCTATATTAAAGTATTTCTTTTTACTATAAAACTAGACTTTTTTGATAAACTTCTTCTATTCTTCCTTTTTTTTTCAAAATTTTTAAGCTTAAAATTTTTAATGTTTTTATACAAAAAACATGGTAAACTGTTTTGATTGCTTTGTAGATTATGAATAAAAATTTTATTTCAAATAAAAAAGTCAGGAAAAGTTATTTTTTCCTTGAAAATTAGACTTTCTTTTTTCATTAAACCTTCTACTATTGGGCATAAGCCTCTTTTCAAAAATCGTTTATGCTTACGATTTCCAATGTTTTTAAACATAAACTTGCACAAAGACACTTTTGCACAGGTTCAAAGTTTTATTTTTTTATTAACTTAAGTTTTTTATTATTTCTTTTTACTATCACTATTACCCCTTAACCCCTGTGGGTAATTTTTTTTACATTTTTATAAATGTATGTTTTAATTACTTTTTTTATTTACTGTTTTTTTATTATTATAATTTTTATCAAGTATTTTTATCACTGTTACCCCTTACCCTCAATTGTTTTTTTTTTTTTAAATGTTTTAAAGTATGTGAATTTAAAGCATTCAATAAAGTTGCTAAAAGGAATATTGGTCTGCTACTTTTGCATTAAGTTTAATAATGTTCATAGCAGGGGCGTCTCTTGTGGGCTGGAACACTGGAGCTGTTGTCCCACCAGGTCAAAAAACAGAAGAAAAAATTTCAGACTTTTTGCTATTTATCTTACAATTTAATAATAATTTCAAATATTTGGTAAAGTGTAGCTGCAAGCTCAATCTGTGTCAGCTGCATTTTAAACATTACAATTTTTTCATACCAAAAGTTGTTAAAAAGCTTAACTTTGAAGCTGCATTAAGTGCAGCAACAAGTGGTTTAAAAATTAGTTTTAGAACATTGTACATTAAAACATGATGTACTGAATGTAAACAAACTGAATATACTGAATGTAAAATTTACTATATATTTAATGTTGCAAGATCAAAATCCAGTGGTCAACACATAGTCAAATAAAAAAGTTATTCAAGTCTAAAGTTATAACAAGTTCTGGACAGGCATTGATGTTAAAAATGATAAAACTTTATATTTTTGTATATGTTCATTAAAAAAGTTAATCATATTTTTCACATTTTATTATTTTTTATTTCTTGATACTTGAAAGATCAAAAGTGGTTAACACATATACCAAACAAATATATTTAAGCTAAATATATAACAACTTCAGAAAAGGCACTTTTGTTAAAAACCCAAAACTTTATATTTTTGTATGCATTTCATTGACAAATTTTAGTAATTGTTTATAAAAAAGTTAACTATTTTTTTCACATATCATTATGATAATAAATATTGTATTTAAAAAAAATAAAGGCCACTTATCTTACTTTCATATAACATTTGAACTTTTTCTAAAGATAAATTAATTTTGTGTTTTAGAATTTTTATTATTTAGATAAGAATATATATAGCCAACAAGTTATCTGCAAGTTTTAATTTATTTATCCTATTGATAGTACAAACTGTGTGAAATTTTTTAAAAAATATTCATTATAAATAAGTTTTACATTCACTTAGTAGGTTAAATTTTATGCATTTAAGGGCATAGGGGGGGGGGGGGGTAAACACCTTTTTTTGATATTTGATCATATTTCATATAGTTTTTACTAAGCTACAAAATGCTTTTTACAGAATTAAAAAGTTCAAAATAATTTTTGATATATAGCCGGTCAAAGTCGGAGGCAACAATAGGTTCCTTATGGGAGGAGCAAACTAAAATGGCAAAAATAGACTATTTCACTAAAAATCTATCTTCTCCTACATTTTTTGAGATAACTACCTCAAGTTTTCAGGAAATGTTCCTTGATATATTTAGAAAATTCCATCGTAAAGAATTAAAAAATATATATAGACAATAAACAAATTTTTGTTATAAAATTTTTATTATATTTTTTTATTAATTCTGTTCCAACAGAATTTTCTAAATGTATCAAGGAACATTTCCTGAAAATTTAAGGTAGTTATCTCAAAAAATGTAGGAAAAGATAGATTTTTAGTGAAATAGTCTATTTTTGCCATTTTAGTTTGCTCCTCCCATAAGGATCCTATTGTTGCCTCCGACTTTGACCGGCTATATCTCAATAATTATTTTGAATTTTTAAAATTTGTAAAAAGCATCTTGTAGCTTAGTAAAAACTACATAGAATAAAATCAAATATCAAAAAAAGGTGTTTACCCCCCTATGCCCTTAAATAAGAGTAAAAATTTAAAACTAAGGTGAGATCTATATCTTTTATAATCAAGGTTGTAGGTTGTTGAATTTTAGTTTTTTTTTGTAAATCTTAAACAAAGCTATCAATTAGTTTACTGAACTAAAAAATTAAATTAACCCTTTAGATATGACCATTTAAAGTACGAAATTACCATTTGTATGTTATTGAAATGAAAACAAAACAATAAATTTAAAAACATCACTAAAACATATTTTCTCTTATGTTGTTAAGAAAAAAATCTAATACATTAAAAGTTTTAGGAAGCCTTCCTAGGATGATCTAAAACAATTTTTCTTGAAATAATTTGAAATGTCAAGAAATTATATTATGGCAAATTCTAAAAATAATACTCCAAAAATTAAAAATTAATTCCTACAAAATCATTTTTACTTGATATGTTTTGCTGAAAAACTTGATAAACATTTGCTCAATATGACCTTAATAATGGATCTTGTTTAAAATTCCTAGTGAAGTATAAGTGTTTGTTTATGTTTGAAACAAGTTGAAATAGTTTTTAAAATACAAAAAGCTATGTAAAAAGTTTCTAATACAAAAAAGACTAACAATGCTTTTTTAGCAATATCTTTAAAGTGTTTAAATAAGTTAAACATACTTAACTTTTTCTATGTTCTTGAAGCAAAACCATTTCTTAAATTTTCTTTGCAATTGAAAAAAGATAGAATATTTCTTGATATTAGATGTTAATGTTTATAGGTAATTTTACAATTTTTATTTTTTTTGGTTTGCAGTTAGTGTCTTATAAAATAATTTTTGCTGTACTTGTTACTTCTTGTTTTAAAACTTTGCTTTTGTGTTTAAAAGAATAGATGTTTTAGATAAATAACTGATGTTTTAGGCAATTATTTTTTGTTATTATGCATTAATAATTATTAATTTTACAAACTTTAGTTTTATTAGTTTAAAAACAAGGAACTTTAACATAAATTTTGCTTTCTTTGTTAATTCCTTATATTAAAAGTTAAGTCTAACTAAACTTTGTTTTTTTGTGTTTTATTTTTTTTTAATATTTAGATGTTTTGTATAGATATTACATTTTTTAAATGAATATTTTTTATTACTACCTGTAGGTTGTTTTACAACCTTTATGCTAAGTCTGAATAAACTTAACTTTTTTTTTGTTATTTGTATCTCAAAAATAAGCTAATTTTAAATGTTTTTTGTTATTATTATTATATTTTAATAACCTAACTATAATTTTTTAAATAACTTTTTTCAAATATTTTTTAAATGTTTTTGATTATTTATTAGTTAAAAGTTGATTTTTAATTAGTGTTTTTATAGTTGTGCAAATACAGAAATTGATTTTAAATTAAGAAAAAGTTGCTATAGTTGTAAAAGAATAGTAATGATATATAAAGGTGTTAAGTATAATTTTTAAGTATATATATTTTTTGATAATTGGTTTGAGATGTATTTTAACTAGCATTTTAAAGTTTTTTTTCTAAAAAGTTTTAAATATATTTATTTTTTATACTCTAATTAAGGTATATATATTTTAACTAGTATTTTTAAGTATTACAAGTTTGCTTAAATATTTATATTACCTCTATGGTTTTTATCTAAATGTTTTAAACTAGGGTAATTTTTAACTTGATAATGTCAACCTACAACATCCCTTTACAAAAATACCATGCGAGGCCACTGGTTCATAGCATATAGTTTTTATTATATGCTTTAAACAGTGTGGCCACAAAACTTGAAATCATGACAAAACCTGTAATTTGACAATTTATGCTAATAAACCTAAAATTTGGGAAATTTTTAAAGATTATCTGAAAAAAACTGAGGTTTCAAACAATTTTGACATGTTACGCAGTAAAATTTCGATTAAAAACAAAAAACTCTATCTTAAAAATAACTAAGTATTTTTTTACCAATTTTTTACTTATTTCACTTTTTTTTTACTTATTTTAAAAAAATTAACAGATGCACTAAATGTTTCGTTTTATAAGCACTTCCCTGGATTTTATTTTTTGCTAGTGCTGGAAATTATTTTTAGAATATATCAGATAAAGTTTTTTTTCGTTAATTTAGTGTTTTGTATATTGATGCTAGCTTTAGAATTTTAACTTGAAAGTAAAGTTGAATTTTTGAACTAAAACGAATTGAAAGGGATATTACACAATATTTTATTAATGTTTTTCTTAGTTTTTATTTTATGTGAAAAAAAAGAACAAAAGATAAAGTTGTGAAAATGTAAAAAGTAGTAATTTTTATACTCAGTGAATAGTACCTTATCATAGAATATTAATTAAATAATGGTTTTGTTTTGATAAAAAAGCATGCTCTTTGTCATTTATTTTAATTGAGGTAAAGAAAAAGTGAAGTAAATGTTTGTTAGAAAACTTAGACTATGTTTTATCCACTACTATTTAAGATTTTTTAACTAAAACAATATTTTCTAACTATAAAACTACATTTTAGTTAACTATTTAAATATAAATTTAATCGTTTGTTAACAAAAGATCCTAGCGAAACAAGTTCACTGGAATGTATAATAATAACAAATTATACAGTATTCTTCTTTTATTACACTAACACATGTTTCTGTGTGTTAACAGATTAACACACTTCAACGGAGCTCTGTAAAAAAATAAAATCAATAGCAATTATTTTTAATTGACACATGTATATACCTACTTTAGGTTCTATTTTTTCCGTACATTATTTATTTTTTTACAGGGCTCATTAAAGTGTGTTAATCCGTTATAACACAGAAAAATGTCGTAGTGTAGTAAAAGAAGGATACTGTATAATTTCTTATTTGTGATTTTAGTTATTAACATTTTTAAATTAGTAGCTGAAAAAAAGTATTCATATTTTTAAGTATTAGGAAATAAATACTTAAAAAACTATCGAAATAGTCCATAATATTTTAATTATTTTATTGATCTACTAAAATGCTGTTCCTACACTTATTTTGCTACTGTTCATAGCATATAGCAGGGTTGCCACACACATCGGATACTCAAGATGTTTTGAAGTTTTTTTTAAATATTACAATATTTTGAATTTAGTTATTAAACTCAGGCTGACATAGTTTGGTTTTTTTTTATGAAAATCTTGACAGTTCTGGTTTTTTTTTATCTCAGGACATAAATTTTCTAGTTTTTGAGTGAATTTAGGTTTCAATATTTTGTTATTTTTTAACCAATTATTTGAAGAAGTTAATTTTTATTGACTTAAATAAACTATTTTTTTTACAGATTTGAAAAATATCAAGATGACTCAGGACAGTTTAAGGTTGCTCAGGATAGTTTAGTTGCTCTTAATTTAGTTTTTCTCTAAACATCTGGTAGAAATTTTTTTTAATAGTTTTTCTAGAAATTTTGTTATTTTTCTTAGATTTTCCTTTTTTTTTCTGAAACTTTAGTGGGAACCACATACTTGATATTTGTATGATAACATGCGACAGTTTTTGTCTTATAAACTTGAAAAAATAATTGTTTTAAAACTAATGAAAGAAATCTGAATTGTTTTTTAATTTAAAATAAGTTGTATATCATTGATAGTAGTTTTATTTCTTTAGTTTGTAATAAATAAGTATTCAATCTATTATTAAGAATATTTGTAAAAAAAAAAAAAAATTTTACATAGTAATACCTAACCAACTAACTGTGATAAATTTTAAAAAGCTATAGTATAAAGCATGAATAAAACAAGTCTATTGGTGAATGACAGTGTTCAATCAAGATCTGCAAAAGCGTTTGAAATCTTGAACTCAATAACTACTTATGAAAAGTCATTAGACAAAGCTACTGACAGTTATCCGTTTACATCTTTTGAATTTAATGAAATGAAATTACAATCCAAAACAAATACACTATCACTAAATGGGTTAAATGATGATTTTTATAAAAATAATAGCTGCATTAAAAGCAGTTATGCTAGTGCATTTGAAGAATCGTCAGATACTGAGCCTATTCGAGCTGCCTACATGTCTCTTTTTGCTGACTTTAAAAAAGTTTTAAAAAGTTCAGATGTAAATGATTGTATAAAAATTTTGGGATTGTATGAAGAAGTTTGTGAAAACACTGAAGTGTATATCAGAAGCATGCTCTCTGAAATGCCAGATGGACCAGGAAAACAAAATGCTTTGCATTTACTTAAACTATTAAAGTTTGAAAAAAGAACATGGCGCCTAGTCTTGTCAATATATCATGACAGAATTTTTAATTTTAATAACGAAAGTCAAATGGATACTAATGAGTTTGACAATGTTTTTAAAAGTGAGGTAGAGCTTATTAATGACTATATGAAAAATGATTATAAATTGCGTCAAGCCCAAATAGTAGTTGATTGGCTAGAAAAGAATGCATCTGAAGATTTAGAAAATAAGTATGAAAATCTTGATCAGCATCTTAGTGGGGTAATGTGGGAAAACAGTCTTCATAAACTTAAAAAGTTTAAAGAAAGAAGTAAAACTGTAAGTAGCAAATCTATAACAGAAATGGATCCTGATGCACCAACAAGACAACAGTGCTCCTTAAATGATTTGGATCAAAATGATGAAAATGAACTTTTAAATGTAATTTATGAACACATTAGAGCTGGTCGTATAGTTGAAGCTCAAGAAATATGTATCAAACATGGCCAAGCTTGGAGAGCAGCTGCTTTAGAAGGCTTTAGGTTGTATCATGATCCTAATTTTGTTTGTACATCTAAAAACTTTAGCCTCACAAATGGAAATCCAACCCGTCAGTTTTGGAAATCTACTTGTTGGGATATTTCTGAAAACTCCAACTATTCTTTGAAAGAAAGAGCAGTTTTTGGTGCTTTAAGTGGCAATCAATCTGCTATGCTAGAAAACTGTAAAAATTGGGAAGATGTTGTTTGGGCTAATTATAAGGCTTTGCTAGATATAATGGTAGAAAAAAAGTTAAAGGAAACTCATACTATTAGAAAACCCATTCAAAAGCAATTAGACTTAAATGCAAAGTCTGTATTTGATCTACCAGAAAAGTTTTGGAATCAAAAATTAGACTTAAACAGTCAAGAAAATATTTTTCAAGCTATATCAGCAACAAGCAATGTGGAAATTAGGTTGCAGTCTAAACTTCCTTTTAGTGTTTCTCATGAATGTATAATACTTAATTCTGTTGGTAAACTTGTTGATGAAATTTTGTCTTGGATACAAAACACTAACTTTGATCCTCAACTACTTCGATTTGCAACACATCTTATTATGTTTTTAAAAGATATTGGTGAAGATGTTGAAACTGAAAAGTTTAATGATATTCTTTACAAATATGTTTCTTTTCTTTCTTCAGATTTCAAAACCAGCTGCCTCGTAGCAGAATACTGTTCTTTATTACCAAAAAATTTACAAGTGGATGCTTATGTTAAACTTCTAGTGCCAATAGAAGATTTTCATTTAAGAAAAGAATATTTTTGTTTAGGCGAAGAAGCTGGTCTTCAAATTCAAGATATCACTACTAAAGTAGTTAAGAAAATTAAGCAGTTGAATTCAAATGATTATGATTTTCCTGTGAATTCTAATAAAGAAGACAATTTAGAAGTTTTTCTGAAGCAAAGCACAACTAGTTTAGATTTGAAACTAATACAAAGTATTGAATGGTTAATTATAGATCCAACTCAAAGACATGAAGCTATATATCAATGTAATACTATAATGAGGAACTTTATTGCAGCTGGGAAGTTTAAAGCAGCTTTACAAGCTTACAATAAGCTGCCTTCAGACTCAGTAGATACTATCTACACTCAATGGGAATATAATTCAGGTTCAAAGTCTCAGCCTCTGCCGTACATAATTGGTAACTCAATTAAGGAAAGGTTGTGCATTCATAGTTACATTGAAGCACATGTTGCTTTTAGTAATTGGTTTGAACATTTACATTCAAAAAAAACAAAATCTAATTCTGCAAGATCAACAAATGTAAACCATTTGCCAGGTAAAGTTTCTCTTAAAACATTATATGCAAGTGAAATTAATGACAGTAATACAAAGGAAATGCAATTGGAATGGAATAGACGTTTAGAAGGTAGCTGTAAAATAGTTTCAGAGAAAATTTTTGCAGTTTTATTGTTTCCTGGTGGATGGTTAGTTGACGATATAAAAGTAGAAGAAAATGAGGATACTGACTTCCGCAGTCATCAACTTGATCTATTGAGAAAACTTTGTATTCCCATGCTTTGTAGTTTGCTTTTGACAGTTTTTAAAGAAACTCCAAGTAAAGCTTCTGAAATTTTTAAACTTGTTCATGTAATAGCAGATGAAAACCAACAAATTTATAAACTGTTTACTAAAAATGAAGGAGCTCAATTTTTTATAAAACTTCAGGAGATTATGGTAGAACGTGTGTAGAATTTTAAGTTTTTATTTTTATATATAATTTATGATTATAATTGGAAATCATAATTTTATCGAAAAACATTTTTTTTAAGTTTAAATGATCTGCATGATTTTAAAAGATCACTGCTTCCTTAGGAAATTTGTGTTAGTTTTAAAATAAATTTAATTTACAACAAAAATTTTGTACGTTTATGTTTATGTTTTTGATCATGAAAGTCTTACTCTGTTCTTACAATTTTGCTGAAAATTATTCTGCTAAAGTACAAAAACTATAAACTTGCTTAGATTAAAAGAATTTAAATGTAAGTTTGTATATATAAATTTGCTTAAATTATTGAACAAGTTTATAAGCAATGACTTTTATCATTTTAAGCAAAAATATCAAGCTGTTGTATTTATTTTAAAATAGTTAACTAATTATGTTTGTTAGATTCTACTAAGTTTTTAGTCATTCTAAAAGTTTAAATAAAAACTTGAAAGTACAATTTAAATGTTAAATAAGAAACAAGGTATAGACTAAAATTAAGAAAAAATTTCTAGTATGTTGTAGTATATATGTTAGTTAGAAATACATTTTTACTTTCGCTAGTTGTTTTTGCAAAATGTAATTGTTTATAGTTAATATTTTTCTTTACTATTGTTATAAATTGGTAAAAAATTGAGCAATAAATATATGTTATCTTCACAATAAAAATTGTAAAGTTTTTCTTTTAGTAACATTTCAATAAAATTAATTAAAAATGCAGAGTAGATATGAAGATTTGATTAAAACAAAGTTTTTAATTAATGAAATGTAAGTACTAAAATCAAAACTTAAGATTGATTTTCGTTATTTAGGTAAAAATTTTATTTAAAGACGATAGAAATGATAATAGTTATCGAGAAAAAACGCGGTAAGCCTTATTAGTTAAATCTGTACATATTTTCTTCAAAAAGTATTAAACGAATTTCTTTTATAAGAATACTGCTAATCTAAAAAAAACTTAATTTCATAGTAGCTGAAATATAAGAAGTGTATTTGATGGTAATGCTAAAAAGACTGCAATTTAGTTATAAAACTATAATGTGCTAATGCTGTGTAAAAACTTATAGCTGTTTAATGGCATAGTAATATTTTTATTTCCTGTTTTCAATTGTTGTAATAAACTCTTACTATCATTACCAACTTTAAATTATAAAACGTTTTAGGTTAAAGTATAGATAAATATTAAGATAAAGTTTTAAGATAAGCTATTAATATGGATAAGTTTTCAGGAGCTGTCATTTTTACGAGGTTAATTTTTATTTTACGTATGACCTTCTGGGCAATTCATTTTCATATTCAACTACATGGTAGAAATTTTTGAAAATAGTCGCCCTCTTTTTAGATAATTTTCCTTTACTAATTTTATTTTTTTTCGTTTCATTACCTAGTCATCGCCCCCTGATAGCTGAAATCGTTCCCACGGGGACGATATAACTCAATTTGTCAAACATTGTTCTAGAGCAGAGGTCGGCAGCCCTGTAACTCGCGGGCCAATTTTCCTGAAAAAAAAATTGCTTGCTGGCCCACTATTTAGAAAAAAACCTTCGAGGGCCGCATTAATTTAAAACAAGTTCTAGTAACTAGTATAAAAATATTATTCAAAATCAAATATATGATAAATTGAGCAATATTAGAGCACTTATAAGGAGTATGTATTAAATTAAGAGCCTAACTGTAAGTTTTTATTACAAAACTTTAATTTTTTATTGTTTTAAAAAATATATTTCTGACTGAAAAGCTCGCGGGCTGCAGGTTTTGACTTTGAGGGCCGCATTTTGCCGACCCCTGTTCTAGAGCTAAATTTTTAAAAAGGGGTAAAACATATAAAAAAGGTTAAGAACAGCTGGTCCAGACTTTTATGTTTACATTAAAGTTTTTATTGTTTAGTTTAGGAAGTTGACATTGAAAACTTGACGCTATAGTGCTATAACTCTGTTTGTTTTATCTAAATATAAACCTTTTGTTGTTAATTATAATGCATTTTTACCCTTAGGTGCTAAACGTTTAAGTCATTAAACTTGTTTCTTGTTGTCTATAATTAATACTTAATTCATTTCTAGTTCTTAACACAGAAGAAATTGAACTTTAAAACTTGACCTATTAAAACGATCTGCATAAAATTATTGTTTGTTAATATTCTAAAATTGTCCTATTTTGGGTTGTTATCTTTCTCTTAAAATTAGTATTCTCAGGAACTTAAACTATGAGTAAGCTGATTAAACTAAACATTGTTTCATTTAACATTTATATATTATTAAGCATACCATTACAAAATGTATAAATATGATCATTTTGTGTTTACTGAAAAAGTTTATTTAAAAAATACCTAAGTTTTGGTATTTAGTGCAATAACAGTTAGTGATCTACCGGATTCACTAATTAGAATCCTAATTATTTTAAGCTTTATGTAATATTAGTAGAGAACAAAATAGTTATTACTATACAACTAGTTTAGTAAAGAATGTTTAATAAGGCATTTTGTTAAACACGAAACACAATGTTTTTTTTTGAACAGTAGAAATAAAGAATTAAACGTCTAACATACAAAACAAAAAAATGTATATATACCAAACCTCAGTTTAGATTTAATATATGATTTAGAGCTATTTATACGGTTGAACTTTGTACGATGTAAAAGAAATTAAATGTTACAATGCTTAAAAATAAACGGGCTTTAATTATTTTTTGTTATAAGCTTAAATTAAACTTTCATATGCTTTTTTAATGTTCTGGACAAGATATTAAAAAGTATCCATGGTGTACGACTCTATAACCGAAAGGTTCTACGTGCTAGGACGTGCTAGGATATTTTGATTGTATTATTTGTCGTTCAAAATGTTTATATATACAAAAGTTAAAAGAAAAGTATAAAAATTAACTTTACTAACTATATAAAAATAAGTGATTTAGTAAATAACATTTACTCATATCCACGCTATTAAGCTAAAAAGAAATCTGTTCTAGCTTTTTAAAGATGTGATGAAAAAATTAAAGTTTTTAGCCGGTCTTTAAAATCAATCGGTTTTGCTTGTACAAGGCCTCAAGAAATAGTTATTCAGAATATGGATATACCGAAATATACCTCTTAACAAACCTGGCGAGATGCGGGTATATTTTCGACTTCCACCAAGAAAAGATTTCACCTTCTTATATTAATAAAAGTAAATTCTTCAGCCAAAAAAAATCTTAATTTCTGTCTCAATCTCTTGATCAACTGAATCTGGTTGCTCGCTTTCGTGAGTTGCTGTACTTGTTTATGTTTCAAACGTGGAGTAAAACAAAAAATTGGGAACATCGTTTATAGATAGTTCAGTTATAGGATTATTAGGCGGTACTAGAAGGAAAGTGTTTACTTTGATTTGTCTCAAGACACAATGCTATTTTACTTCTAATTTCAACAGCCTTTCAACCTCCTCTTTGAAATTTGGAGGGAAAAAGTGAAGTTAGTACAGTGGATAAACAGCTGTTATCATGAAAATTTAAGTGTGATATGTTATTTGTCGTACACAACATTTTTTCGGAAGCATCTTCTGTACTTTTTGCTAAGGTTGCTAAAGTTATAAACCACTTTGACCTGGTATCCTTTAAAATTAAAAAATCAGTAATCCTGCATGCCTATATACTCTTAACAGCAATGCGTTGTTTCTACCACACTGCTGCTTTTAAAAAGTTCAAGCTATATGAAAAAAAATGGTTTAAGCAGGTCAATAATGTAACTAACAAGTTTACATTCTTCAGCTGTAACAATATAATTAAAATCTAATTTATTTTATTTCACGTAGTATTGGAATTCTTTTTTTAGTATTTTCAAAGTCAAAATTTCAGCTAAAACTAAGTTTTAAAATTATGAACTTGATTTTAATTTTTATACTTTTACAAAACTTCACTGTTCTTAATTTTGATAATATTTATAATACTATACGTTCTTTTTTTATTTACACAAATATTTGAAACTTCATTTCATATACGCATTCTTCTCCAAAATAAATGCTTATAAATAAATTGCACTTATACTGTTGAAAACAACAATCTTAATCTATTTGTTAGAAATTTAAAAGGCAGTAAATATTTCTATAAAAAAAAATTTAAGCAAAAAAACATTAATTTAAGTATAAAACGGAAAGAGCCTAATCGCGGAAAGCTAAGTCTTTCTAATAAACTGGATCCAGCCAAATCTCAGCAAAGATCCTAATCTTTTTATAAATTTACGATAAAGACCTTTTTTTTTTAATTAGCATCCAGAATCAAGCAAAAAAACAGACACAACCGGATCTTGGATTCTGTAGACTACTAATAATAATTTCATTTTTTTTATTAGAGAACTCTCTCAAAAAGTCGTAACTGGTAAACAAAATAAACTTCTTTCTAATTTTCTGTAGTTTTAAAAACAAATTTAATTTTTGTATAAGGTAACATTATAAAAATCAATTTTTGTTTGAACAATCTTTTATCATAGAATTCACCTTTAAGTCATGGTTAGTTATAAAGAAATTGTATAAGCTTAAGTTTTTTATGAGATCTTTTTTATTTAATGTAACAAAACAGTAATACACTCAATTTAAAATACTTTCAAATTATTTTTTACTATAAACTTTACTAAACATAATTTTTTTTATAAGAATTATATACATTTTCATACTTGAACAGTATTCATCAGGTAAGACGTATAAGAAATATTGGATCGGTTAAAGTCTATTCGATTTTTTTATTGATTCACGATAATTAATATTATTTTTCAGTAATAGAGACTAGAATGGCATGCTGTATTCAAATTGAGGGCAAATATGAATCATCTATGATTTTATAAGAGTGGTTATATATCTATTTTGATTTCTGGTTCAATATAAACCTTCAGCAATGAAAAATAAAAAAAAAAATAATGTTTTTAGTTGAGGTCAAATATGATATTTATTAATATTAAGAGCATGAAATTTACTACATTTGAGACTGAATTTTCTATTTTAAAGCGAATGGTAAACCTTATCTATAGAAATTTGAAAATGTTTGTTAGGTTGGTTAAATTTTTTGTATCGCCTGAGAAAAGTCAGGGAAATTCAGATCAAGGTAAGCTAATACTAAGTTAATTAGTTATTACATCCAACTTCAAACACACGACTGAAATGCGAGAAGCAGGTAGGTCGGATATTACCCTACCCATGAGTAGTAACCAAACCCATTTAATAAATAACAATAGTACTGTAGCCGTTAATTAGGGTTTGAACACAAAATTTTCCATTTAAAAGTGACATTCACAATTTAGACTGACATTTTTCTTAACATTTGTGTGTGTGCACCCAGTTGAGCTTAAAACCTGATGAAATGATATAATCTATAAGACTACTTATAAATCTTAGCTTTACCAACAAAACTTTTATTTGAAAATATTTGAATAGATACGGCTTTTAAAAACTATCATAAAAACTTAGCTTTTAAGATTTTTTTTTTAAACTGCTACAAACATGTCTATTATTTCATTTTTAGATTGCTAGCTCACCTGTTCTTATTTTAAAAATATCTTCAATAACAGCAACACTGATAAAATTGCTTTATGATACTCCCCTTTCACTGATAAATATACAAACTCCTCTGCAAAAAATGTATTTTTTTAAGTACAAAAATTAAAAGCTTTTAATTGAAAAATACTGACAACTGCTTACAAAAACCTTATGTTAATTCATAAAAAAAATTAATAACCTAATAAAAAACAAAACGGTTTACTACCATTTTTAACTCGCTATAATTTTTAACCCGATCATTTCAAACCCAATCACTTCTAACCCGATCATTTCTGATCCGATCATTTCTGACCCGATCATTTCTGACCCAATTACTTCTAACCGATAACTTCTAACCCGATCATTTCTAACCCGATCATTTCTGACCCGATCACTTCTAACTCGACCACTTCTAACCCGATCACTTCTAATTCGATTACTTCTAGCCCGACCACTTCAAACCTGATCATTTCAGACAAGATCATTTCTAACCTAACTTAACCCTATTATTTCTAACCCGATCATATCTAACCCGACAATTATTTCTAATCCGATCGTTTCTAACCCGATCTAACCCGACAGTTATTAACCCGATCTGTATTAGTATGTTTATTTATTATTGTTTCAAAATAAGAATTTGTTTTAAAAACAAACTAATCGCAACAAAAATGTTTTTTAATGAAATTTACTTTATTTTGGTGAAAAAAACTTAATGTTCAGATAGTTTTTGTTAAAGTTTATTTTTTGATATTTATTGCTTTTGGAAAATTGTTATCATACGCTAGACCCAGGCATCAAAGTCTGGCCACTTAATTACTCATAACAAAGAGACGAAAATTTATATACCTTAAAATCAAAAACTACAGTTTTATCAATTTTTTATAGAATTTCACCAAAAGAAAACAGCACTTTAGTATAATACAACTTAACTCATTTATGATTTGAAGGAGAAGGTTTTTAACAACTTGATTTTAACTTAATAAGCAATTTTAACATAAACTTTTCACCGATCAGTGAGTTCCAATAAAACCAAACATAGCTGAACAATCTTTTATTTTAGAATTAACTTCTAGTTTATTTTCAACAAAAAAATCTTCTCTGCAAAGTTCAGCAACACATATTGAAACAATTTGGTAAATTATTTCAATTATTTTAGTGCAGCAATCAGCAAAATAGTCTGAATCACGCACTTTTGCATTAAAATAAGGTTAAGGGTTACTTTTAAAAAGTTCATTTAGAACATACTAGAATGTCAGAATTGAAGCAAACTACAAAAACTCATGAATAAACTTTCTTCTTGTTCAAAAATCAACCAGATAAACACAACCTGACTTTTGAGTTAGGTTCTGTACATGTGTGAACCCGTTTGGTACTTCATTGTTTTTTTTATAAATTATTTTTGTCGCTTTGCCAAAGCATAATCAATACAATTAAAATAAAATTATTGAAGTTGAAATACAGACAATTAAAAAAAATATCTAAAATTTAAGTGCATTGACTAAACACTAAATTTAAAATCTAAAGTCCAAAGCACATTAAGAATACATGTCAAATAAATATCTATCAAAAATATAAAAAAATGATTTATTATTTACAGAGGAAAGGCGCTGCTGATAAAATCAAACTATAAAATGAACAAAATCCTAAATATCAAATCAATGGTTTATAAGTTTAAAACTTGTTAAATTACCGATATGAAGTATCTTAATCAATTAAACTTAAATCAAAGTTGTTCAATTTTTTTGCAAAGATTAGTTTTGTTTGAAAGCTAATTCCACATTTAAACTGAAAGATAATTATGTCTGCATGCATTTTTCGATTTATTTTCGTGGTAAATAGTTATTTTATAAGGTTCAAAAATAAATTAACTGGAGTTAACTAGTTTTAAAAATCATTAGCAAAAGTATAAGTCTTCTGTATTCTAAAGATTAAATATTAAGTTTTGATAGTCGTCAATGTAATAAGTATTGCAGCGGTTAAAGACTATTCTGTAATTTTTCTTTGTAGAGATTATATATGGTTAATATGTATTTTTTAAGTTTAGGGACTAGATTAGCTAGTTGCATTAAAATTTAGGGCGAATTTATAAATAATACAATTTTTTAAGAATATTAATATCAGTATATATGAAACTTAAAAATTAAAGTTAATAAAATTTAGTAATCGTAATTAGTATGGTTTCGTTTAAAAGTATCATCATTAAATTTTAAGTTTTTAAAACAAAAGTGTATACTGTTTAATACAAAGTCAAAAGTAAAGGTAGACGTTTTATTAGTATTTAGAACCTGTCATTAACTAGAACTTTTTTTTAAGCCGATGGTAAATTATTTCTTAGATTAAATAATAAATATTGTATAATAAACTTAACTATAAAAGTTAAGTGTCTAAATCTTATTACTTTGTTTTTTTCTTTTAAAATATGATGCATATAAAGCAAAATAAATTTACATTTTTCTAAAAAATTTAAGTTTTCAAATTTTAAAAACCATTTCTCACAATCAATAGTAGAAGCTTCTTTAATAATTTTGTTGGTATCTTTTAAAAGTTATTGTTTTACAGGTTTCCAAAAACACAAAAACTTTATTTTAGATTATTTACTAAAAGATTATTTAAAGATCATTAAATATAAGTTATTTCATTAATCTATATAACTTAAAAACTTATAATAAAAAAAAGTTTGTATTGTAAAACCTATTATATAGGTTTAAATTTTTAATGATGAAAAAACTTATATATGACATACACAGTAATTTAGCGTTGCAAAAACCACCGATATTAAAGTCAATAGACTACAAGCTTGCGTTACTGTAATGAATAAAAAGTAAATATGTTGCGTGTAATAATCGTCTGGAAAAGTAGTTGATTAAAAGAAACAAAGAGCTCGAAGTTATACTTAATTTAACTGTAACTAATTTATTATTATATTTCATTTTTTTTTACTACTTATTTCGTTTTTACAATGTCAACTTTAGGTAAAGGTTTTAAAAAAGATTACCAAGCGAGATTTAGTTACCCTTGGACGTGTTATACAAATAAACATATCTGCTTAGTTATTAGTAGTGATGTACCGGACCCGGACTTTTTTTTCAAATTAGAATCCGGCCGGACCCGGACTTTTTTTTTCAAAATAGAATCCGGCCGGAACCGGACTTTTTTTTAAATTAGAGTCCGGCCGGATCCGGATATCAGACAAAAATTGCAATATCCGGCCGGACCCGGATAGTGAGTCCGGTACATCACTAGTATAAATTAGCCTGAGTCAGAATGAGGTTTTTAAAAACTAAAAAAAAGAACTTTAATCTAATAATAAGCAGAACAGCTAGCCACAAGGTTTACAAATTTAGGTGTTATTTACAATTAAAAATCTGAAATCAAATTCTTGAACAAAATACACTAGAAAATTACAAAATATTGAAAACTGGATCAGCTCAAACTCATTCAAAATCTAAAAGAAAACTAGCCTGAGTTTTTATTAAAAACTAAACTAGCCTGAGGCAGTCGAAGATTTTCTAAAATTCCCAAAAATTTCCAAACTAGCAAGGTTGACACTGTTTAAGTCAATAAAACTAGCTAGAGTGAGTATAAACAAGCCTGAGTCAGAATGAGGTTTTTAAAAACTGAAAAAACTACTTTAATCTAATAATCAGTAGAACAGCTAGTAAAGGTTGACAATTTGGTAGTAAAGTTGTGGACTGATTGTGGTACACTTAACTCATTAGTACTACCCATCATAATTAAATCCTACCTTATTTAATTAATATCTAACAAATACTAAATTTTAACTGAGACTACTTTCTATAATCAGACACGACAGTTTTGAGTGATGAATCTTTTATATAAAACACAACAAGAAATACTATCATATACAAAATTATTAATTACTTTGGTAACACTTTAAAAACTGGAAGCTATTTAAATCTATATCAAAAGACTTAAAACAATAAACTAAAAATTAAATAAAAGTTTTAGTAAACATGAAACTTTAAAATTTCTAACAAACTATTAAACTATAAACCTGGCTTAAATATTTAAACAATTAAACACCAGTTGAAATATTCACTTTTAAAACAAAACACTACTTACAATAAGCATTCACAAAAAAGTTCAAGATATTTTGTTGCTTCAAGCTGCACACCAAACTAACTAACTGCTTACATATAAACTGCCCGTCATGTTCTGATGTTTTGTTGCATCAGTATTTAGTTTGAAACATTTCGTCATTTGATTCTCATTGGCTCGTACATTCAACCGTATTAACTCTAAATATTCTCTGAGCTCAACTTTAAACAATAAATAATGCAAGTAGTCATTCCAAAGTTTTCAATTTTACAACATATGTAAAGAGTTGCATTTCTGAAATGTTTATTTCATAGTTTAAATTTAAACAAATGTAAACTAGTCACGTGTACAAAATGAGCCAATCACGGTAGGTGTTAAATTTTAACTGACGAAAACTACTCTTATTAATTTACACAGGGTTTGTTTTTGAAAAATACTTTTCAGTATGTTCTTTTTTACTAACTAGATCCGGCCGGATCTCTGTTAGGATCCGGCCGGACCCGGACTTTTTTTTCAAATTAGAATCCGGCCTGAACCGGACTTTTTTTTTCAAATCAGAATCCGGCCGGAACCGGACTTTTTTTCAAATTAGAATCCGGATATCAGACAAAAATGGCAATATCCGGCCGGACTCGGATAGTGAGTCCGGTACATCACTAGTTATTATAGACTTTTTTTGTTCTAGGACTAAGTAGGAATTTATAAATGATGTAAATTCGAGATGGTCAATCGACGTAACAAACTTTTGCGGTTTGTTGTATGACAAAACTGTTTAAATAGCTAGGTTTTATCTTAAAACCATGCTTTTCCACTTAATATAACAAAAGTATTTAATTTCTCCTAATGTTTGTTTGAATTCCATTATCTTAATAGGCCTATACAAGTTGTAGAACATTATGTATAACAGGGTTGCCACTCGTTTTTTAAAAAAATTTTCCAGGTTTTCCAAATTTCTGCCAGGTTATTAAAAGTACACATTTTTGGGTCTATTTTTAGTTTTAAGTAAATTTCTATATTAGAAATAGTGTTAAACAGTATAAAAACATGGAAAAGATACTGTAAAGTTACTTTAAATGTATTTTTGAATAAAATTTTTTTTGATGACAAAAAAATCTTATTCATATGATAGATTTTTTGTGTCAAATCGAAATGTTACTACTGCAAATGTTAAAATTATTAAAAATTCCAGGTTTTTTGATCAATATTACAGGTTTTTTTCAAGTTAAAACTAACCTACTATAAAATGTTTATACATTAGTCAGCAATAATACAACATTTACGCCAGACTTACAATGTAGTTTTTAGACCGTAAATAGAGGTTTTTGTTTATGAATATTACAATTGTAAAGGTATACTTTTTAAAATTTGCTTATGTTAAATTTATTATAGTCACGTGAATTACAATAAGAATACTTAAATATAGTTATAACTGCTTACTTTAAAATCCTACAAAGAAAAGTTCAAAATATTGTAAAGTAATCGATTTATAGAATTGTATATGATTAACGAAAAATGTCCGTTTAAGTAGATTGAAAAAACAAAAAATATTAAATACTTAAAACCAAATTATGTGTAGGATGAAAAATAAGGTAACAAAAATAAATTAGAATTATGTTAGGTTAATAATAAAATAAAAATTTATACTAAAAATATTTTTTACGTGACACATTAAAATCATTATGTTTTTAAGTAACAAAAATTTATTATTATTATTATTATATTATTAAATTATAACTTAATTAAGACTAGTTTGTTTATGAAATCGAGATTGAAAACTAAAAAACAAGTAAAATGGGTTAGAAACGATCAGGCTAGAAGTGATCGGGTTAGAAATCATCGGCTCCCAAAAAAAACATACTTTTAAATTTGTAATAAGAAGTTTTCAAGTATTTGAAATGACATAAACTGACGTTTTGCTAATATTGCCTAAATTTTACTAAAATTAGGACTACAATTTTCCCCACACCAGACTAGGACTACATGTAATATTCGTATTGTTATACATTAACAAGCCAAAAATATTGTGTTTAAACTTTAAATTTCTATTTTGACTGGTACTACTTAAGTACGCAGTTCCTCTATTGTTCGTACCTTTTGTCTGTGTTCAAAGTGCTTATTCAAGAGGAAGATTACTGTAATAAAAAAAATTTCTTTAAATTTACATTTTACAATATAAATTCAAAATAGAAGTTTAAAAGACAAATCTGACACGCAACTGATTTTTTTGTTATTTTTTTTAAATTGATATAAAAACAAACAAGAGTTGTAAAAGACACGGAGTTAATCACTTAAAATATTAATACTTAAGACATTATAAATTTTAAGGTAAAAATCTTCGTTTAGGCATTAGTTCATTGGCCAATCGTCCGTTACAATCAGTTATATCTGATAGAGCTCCTAACTGAAGCAACGTTTCAACACATTTGAGTTGACCGTTCATATAAGCTACATGTAAAGCTGTTTGTTGGTAGAATAAAGACCTAACTTCTTCAACCTAAAAATAAAAAGCAATTTGCAATTGTTTTGATACATACTTTACACTAAAACACCAAACTTTTTTGATTAATTTAATTATGACAACTACACTTGATACACTAAAAACTTTTAAAGATAATTTCCAGTTATAACTTTTTTTTTACTTTAAAAAACATTTAATAAATCAATGTTAATCAAAAAATAAATTAATTAATATATCAAGTAAGACGTAACCGGGGTCAGAACAAAAGCTAATTTACTACTATTTCGGACAGTTGTACAGTTTTGAATATCAAATAAAAGGCTATAATATATATCATTAATAACCGTCGAGTGAAATATAAACAAAACTATCTTTTACAAAGCTTTCATCAATTTATTTGACATTTTCAATGCAATAGCGGCTTTACAATATTCACGCGAATTAAGTTATAATTGATCATACAGGACTATTTGTTTGTAATTTTTTACTATGTTATGTTTAGTCTTAATTTTCATTGAATGTAATTTGTTTGTTCATGGTTACCATTGATTAAGCTGAGAAAAAATTCCTGACTTTTTACCAAAAATTTCCTGAATTTTCCAAATCAGTTTTACTTATATAAATTGTTCACTTAGTTTAATAAAATACTACCCAAACTATTTAATATAAAATCCTTAAATTAAAAATCAATTAAAAAAGAATATACTTGAGTAACTGTAAAAAAAAACATAAAAAAGTAAACTATATATCTGTTGTATAAAATATTTCCTCTTATCATTTAGTATAAAATTTGTACCAAATAAATATACTCTTATTTACTTTAAAAACTTAAGTTACTCTACAAAAAATACAAACAATAAGTAAACTTAATCTTGGCATATACCTCTCTTATAACTTAATTTACAAATTTAAACAACTTTGAAAAAATTATAAAGAGGTAAAGTATACACATTAACTTGTTACATAAAATACTAAACTAACTGCTTAGTTATAAAGAACTCAGTTGTTTAAACAAAAAACACTTTGATTCTAAAATTATGCTAGATAAACTTTTGTGTATATATCACAGTTTCACTATGGAAGTGTCCTTGCTACAGATCATCAATACTAAAAAGCTTACAAAATCTGCTTGTTCAAATAGGGTACTTGTTTAATATGTTAATAGAAAATTTTTGCAGTTTTATAAAGTATATTTTACTAATTTATACCAGGTGAAGGCATTGGAAATAAAATTAAATATTTTTGTAAATTTCTAGGAAAATTTTGGATTTTTTTTCTGACTTTAAAGGACTTTAAATTAATTTTTAATATTTGAAGGCTTTGGAAAACAAGGAATTTTGTAAATCTAAACTGACAAAATCTGACTTTTTTTTAAATTCTATCAAATTTCCTGACTTTTTTTCTAAACCCTCCATTTTTTCCTGACTTTTCCTGACTTTTGTCAATTTTTTTAAATTTTTCATGACTTTTCCTGACCGAGTGGCAACCCTGTTTGTTTCTTTTTTCGTGTGTATTGTTTAAGCGGCTCAGGTTTTAATGCCCGAGTCCATCTTCGCACAATAAACTCCAATAATAATGGTAATAATATTGTAAAGCTGTTATTGCATTGAAAATGTCAAATAAATTGATGAAAGCTTTGTAAAAGATAGTTTGGTTAATATTTCACTCGACAGTTATTTATGAGCTATATTTTAACCGTTCTGATTCAAAAATAAATAAACTATTAAATTAGAGTTATCTACAAGTAAAAAATGAACAATCTTTAGTAATTCTTCCAAAAATTCAAAATAAATTTTATAATATCAATCGTTTTTATTTTAAATAAAACAAAATCTTTATGATCAGAATTAACAACTTCGCATTAATTTTCTAAAAAAACTTTGAAATGTTTTTGTAAAAGTTATCTAAAATACACCTTTTACTATTGTAACTAACAAGAAAATATAAAATAAAGTAAGTTAAAAAGTTATCTTTGTGTTTTCATCAAAAACTTGCTCAATTCTATCTGTCCGTTCTGTTGTTTTATTATCATTCTAAGGATCTACAACGATTATAAAATATGTGTTTCTTGACATATTTTGATTAATAAAAAAAACAAACATTAAAAAAATTATTCAATTAATTTATTAAAACTTTAATTTCATGTATAATCCAGCGTGAGCAACAGAAAATTTTATATCTTTAAAGTAAAGAATTTAGTGTGTGCAACGCTAATTAGCTAATTATAAGTATACCCTCTATCTATCTAATGCTACATAGATCCTACTAACTTCAATTGGTTGCTATTTCTCCCAGTGATTTTGAATTACTATAAAACATTTACATACTAAATATTTTACGACTAATTGTTAAGCTGCCTTTGTATAGACACACGAATTGATTCTTATTATGTGTTAAAAAAAGCTTTTGTATGCTTTCAATAAAAAGCAAAACAATCAAGCTTTTAAAGTTAAGATTTCACTAAGTTTTTATCAGTTTTTTACTGTTAATGTTTAAGTAACCTACCTATTAAGTTAAGTTCGTAAGTTTGAATTAAAACTTAATATCTTCATTTATGTTTATTTTAATTAAAGATATGTTAAGAATGTAGATTTTGCTATAGCGCAAGCATTTTTATATTATCATTTTTTTTAATTAAATAAGTATTAAACAAAGCTTCAGTAAAAAAATTAGAAGAAACAACAAATATGTCTAAAAATCTACCACAGGGGTTGGTCCACATTCAAAACTTAATTTCAATTCATATATTCCAAATTTTCTTTGAAATGTGTATTTACAATACATATTTTTTAAGCAATTTCAGATTGATAATTCTAATGATCGCCGACCTTTTATTTACAATGTTATGAATAAGAGGACATGAAACCAATGGCTGTTGTTAACACAAGTGTGAAAACAGCCGTTTTAAATAGCTTATACTCTCGTGGTTTGTTAAGAGAAGAGAGAAGTAGAGACCGAAATAATTCATTATTTTGCTACACTACTAACTGTTTACTTAAATAAATTAAAAACAATTAGTCGAAAAACATTGTTCAAAAATAAATTAAGTATATAAGTTATTACTAAAGATAAATACTAGTTTAAAATATAAATTTTTAAACCACAGAACTGACTTTTCTATTGACATCAAAATTTAGACTTTCAATCAAAAAACTAATAGAATCTGGCTGACCCGCCTCTGCAGCAGCGTGCAAGCAATTGAATCCTCTTTTATCAACAGCACTTTCAGAAAAACTCGAGTTTAAAAGACATGCTTGGATAGTTTGTGGGTCACCAGATCGACAGGCATCTATAAGTGGGCAACTTCCACAGCTATCACTAATCGTTAAGCTGAAAAATTAATTAAGTAGAATAATAATTAAAGTGAGAAATAATTTAAAATAAATTTACTCTTAGTTTAAAATTAAATATATTTTAAACATTATTGACAAAATTGATATTTTCTGCAAGATGTTATTAGGGTAAACACATACTTTTAACGGACAAAAGAACTAGAAATAAAATCAAAGTTTCAAAATATTTAGTTTAAGCTTTATTTTTATTTTGAATATCCTTTAAAATTTTTTGAAAACTTCAAGACCGTGTAAAACAAATAAAACTCACGGAATTTTACAAACATCCACCAGAAATTGTACAACACTCGTTTTTCCGTGAAGAGCTGCAGTGTGTAAAGGTGACCTACCATTGTTGCTGGCTACCTTGACACTTGAGCAATTAATGTTGTACAAATACTTTACTGTTTCAAGATCACCCGACCTACAAGCTAAATGGAGCGCGTTCCAACCATCCTGATTATTTTTGATTTTTAACAGTTACAAAATTAAATTAATTAAAACTGAGAAAAAATTCATTAATAACTTATTTAACCTTTTTATACTACTTTACATGCTATGTAATCAAAGTTTAAAATAAAATGCGAAAAAAAAACAAAGATAAACAAAAAAATTTTTTTTTAATTAACCTAAAATATTTACATACTAAATTTTGAAAATGTAAACAAAGATGTTAAACATGCTAAAATATGATTACATACTAACTCTAAATAATGCATGGAAATATGGTATCATAGTTTAATTTTTTTCTATGTGAGGTACTTTTAAAATAGAGGTCATAATAAAGTATTTAAAGTAAAAGTATCAAAACTAGATTTTTTTTTTAATTTTCAAGCTTTAATATCATTATCAACTACTTTTGCAGTCTTTTAATAATAAAAAAACTTGATATTAGCAAAAAATATAAACCAATTTTTTTAACATAATAATTACAAAAACTTAGAACACTCTTAGCTGGTTACATGAAAATTCAAATTCAGACAACTCAAAATCCGACAATTCAAATTCTTCAAAAAATATTTAAAAGACTATATCTCAATAAGTAATATTAATTTGAAAAAAATTAAAAATATGTATGGTATTAATAATATCTACAAGCCACTTTTTTTTTCAAAATCTAAAATACTTTTTAAGATATTTTAAAATTACTAAAAATAACTATGTTTTTTGTTTTATTCAAGCAATATCTCAAAAAATATAATTAATTTTTTTGCAAAAAGAAAAAAACGACTTGTAGATATTAGTATGACCTACATATATATTTTTTGTACTTGACAAATATACATTATTTGTTTATTTGTGGCTATTTCAATTTTTTTTTAAGAATTTGAATTGTCCATTTTGAATAGTCGTGCACCCTCTTAGCATGAGATTTTGAGAAATTTCTACCATAAGAACATTTAATAATTAAATAAATTATCTTAAATGATCTACAAACAAACCTTATTACATAAATCAGTTGAAGCTTTTTGTTCAACCAGCATTTTTACAATAGAAAAATTTTCTGTTTTAGTACAAGCCATCATCAATGGAGTCCATCCAGCAATTTTAAGAGGATCCACTTTAATAAAATTTTGTTTCAGTAAAAACATTACAACATCATTAGACTTAGAGGCTGCAGCTTCATGCAGCGGTTGCTTGTATGCTAAGTTGCATATATTAAGTGGAATCTGTTACATACATAATTTGATGAATTGATGTTTATGATTGTTAAACTAGTTTTATTTGTTGATTTTTAATTTTTTTCAATCATTTGTATACAAAATTTTTACTAAACTGACTTTAACTCAAAAAAAAAATGTTTAATTAAAGTGTTGTATAGTAAATTATTTAAGCTTTCAAACTTTTTAACTACATTTTACTTCCCCCTATGGACATAATTACCAATTTATTTGTTAAGTATCCTAAACCTTTTTAACAAAAACATCGGTGAAAGTCTGCAGAGTTTAAAATTTTTTAAGGAATTCTAAGCTTAGAAAAATAAAACAATTAATAAAACATCATTTCTTTAGGTTTTCTTAAGGCAAAGGTTGACAAGCTGTGGCCTCAGACATGCCTTTTAGCTAGAAAACAATAAATGCAATATAAGTAATTTAAATCTTTTAATTATAAAAGTTTACATATATATGCTATTTTTGCTTGTGAGTAAACTGCTCCAATTCTATTATATATTTCCTTATATATAATTTGTGTAAGAGTAAAATTGTTTTCTTTTGTGGCTTGCCATTAACTTTTTCATTTTATAACTTAGTTTAGACAATATTTTTTCATGGCAACAAACTAGGAGTTATTTAAATACTTTGTATACTCAACTGTTTTATTAAATTAACTTTCAAATAAAAGTTTTACTACAAATTCATTTCAAACTTAACTGATTTTATTTAACATATACTTTAAAAAAACACTTTTTTATCAAAATAAAAACTCATGCCAAAAAAATTACAATTAAGTTATCAGAAAAAAAAAAATCTGAGAAAAAGTCTGGTCACTTTTGTAAAAAGGTTTCAATACACACATTTAGACCATAATCTTTTTATTTTCAATGTTATAAGAAACTTAAACATTAACTATCACTCTATCTTTTTTTTTTTTTTTTTTTTCAGCTAGAGGTCTTAAATCTTAGGAAAAATTCCTTAGATAGTTTAGTAGACAAGACAAGATGAAACTTTCAAATTATTCAAAATAGAAATTGTTCAAAAAAAAATTTTTTCAAAACAACTTTTTTTTTGAAAATTAAACAATTAATTTTAGATAAATCAATTAAATACTAGAAACTGACCATTCTCAAAATTTTTAGAACATTAGCAGGGTTGCCACAGATCAAGCTGAGAAAAATTTCCAGACTTTTTACCAAAATTTTCCTGACTTTTCTAAATCAAATTCTTAATTTAAACTTATTATAAAATACATAATCTAATTTTTAAAACTACATAAAGCTTTCAATCTAATTTTAATACAGATTAAAACAACAGTTTTTTTTGCTAAACCTAATCATCTAACTTCCATTACATCACTTAAACCATCTGTGTATGATTGACGATTTTGCAATAAACAGCTTGACGATTTTGCAATAAACAGCTTGACCAGCAAAATACTTGTATTATTACCTTAAAAGATTGTCTGAAAAAAGACACACTTTTTTAGCATTTCATAACATAAATGTATCTAAATAAACAAAACGATATATAAGGAACTTTAACAATTTAAACCTTAAATTAATAACAACCTTTCACAGCTAAAACCTTAAAACAATCACAAACTTTTACTATTAAATACCTGAAAGAATGAAGAACTTCAGACACTGTTTATTTTTATTAATGTAGTAAAATTTATTTTTTCCTTTTCTTTCTTAGCACTTCAACCTCTTCATCTAATGAAGATATTGTTTCCTTCATCTGGTCGGCTTCCCGCTTTATTTTCTTGGCGATTAAAACCATGTGCCTCATTTTATTTAAATTGTTCTCATCTGCTGCCCCTACACTTGTTGAAGAGAATCTTTTCCATAATCTAGCCACAATTTGTGGGCTACATTTCTTTTCTTTTTGCACTCATTTATTTTTACCTCCAATTTTGCTGCCTCAATTTTTTACTTTAACAAAAAACACTCTGTTTCTAAAATTATGCCAGTTAAACTTTTGTATATATGTTACAGTAAGAGTTTCACTATGGAAATGTCCTTGCTACAGATCATTAATACTAAAATGCTTATAAAAACTGCTTGTTCAAGCAGGGTTCAATATGTTAACAGAAAAATTTTGCAGTTTTATAAAGGATATTGTATTAATTATACCAAATGAAAGCATTGGAAAATCAGGTGATTTTGGAAATTTCTAGGAAAATTTTGCAATTTTAATCTGACTTTAAAGGATTTTAAATTAATTTTTACCATTTGAAGGCTTTGGAGAACAAGGAATTATGTAAATTTAAAATGACAAAAACTGACCTTTTTTTTTTATTTTGTCAAATTTCCAGACCTTTCCTTACTTTTGTCATTTTTTTTTTCCTGACTTTTCCTGACCATGTGTCAACCCTGCATTAGTTAAAAAATGAAGGAGAAGACAAACATTCTGTGAAAGATTTTTTTGCCTTCAATATAAAAAACATTGAAAGTCACCAACTTTCATCACTTGCATTTGATAAAATTTTATAGCAAAGATAAAACTCTGCAAAATAGTATTAAATTGTAAAGTATAAGATTGACTGGATGCTACATATGCCCCTGTTCAAACATATATACTTTGATTTAAGACTGATGATAAAAAATAATCATTAGCAGAATCATACATAGGGTAAAAATCAAAAATGCAATCTACTGATAATACTAACCTTAAATTCATTGTATAAACTATGCAGAGTTTTTATTTTATTGAGACGTGAAAGCAAGTGACTGATTGTGTCTCCTGAAGCTTTGTGAACAGAAAACAAAATTTGTTCAAAACACTCATCTCCTATTTCTTCACGAAAACATTGAATTTTTAAAAACTCATTGTTTGATTGAGAAATTTTCCATAATCTTTTTTGAAATTTTTGGTTCTAAATTCAAATATTTTTTTTTTTTGCTGTAAACAACACTTTCTTAAAAATAAGAGAAAAACTGTTTGAAAGTTTTATTATTGTTTTAACTCAAACAGAAAACTTAAAGTAAGTTAGAGCTACAACTATTCAAGTTTAATCTGGTTTTACCTTTATGTTACACGATTAACATAATAATTAATTAATAAAGCTTAAATTTGAGTTTATAAAAAACTGAAATATATCTAACGATAACAGATTATTTCAGGGTTGCCACTCTTTGAGCCAAAAAATCTTCCCTGAGTGACCAAAAATTTCCCTGAGTAACCTTAAATTTCCCTGAGTTTCCCTGAGTATTTTTCAAATCTTAAAAAAAAAATTTCTCTTCTAACACAAATTATTAATACCTCATTCTCATTTATCTTCTTTAATAATAATAGGAAGGTTGTATGTGTATCCTTCTGCATTAAATTTATGAAAAAAACTGTTTTCAAAAACTCAATCTTAAAAGGTTTAAACCAATTAAAAATTAAAAACTAAATTTTTGCACAACTTTGTGTAAACTTGTTAGTTAACTTTCTACATAAAAGAATAAAGTTTAATTTGTTTGAAATTTTAATTGACAAAATTTAATTATACTATAATAATAATTTTACATGAAGAACTCACTTAAATGCATACATAATAACTTCATTATGACTTGTATGTCTTTCCTAGCAACTGTTCTGAATGCAGTAAATAAAACTTAAAAGCTTAACATTATTGTCAAAAAACCTGCAAAAAGAAAGTTTAAAGAAATAGCTAAGGAAATATCTCATATCAAAGTACAACTTAATACCTAACAACTGATACAAAATAATCTAAAATTACATTTTTTTTATGTCATTTAGATGTTCATACACAATCTATTTTAAATAACTGAAAACATAATTTTTATTTTAAAACAATCTCACATTACCTAATAAAAAAATCTTAATACTGTTTTTAAAAGTATGCAATTTCTAAATCAATAGTTTTAATTTTATTTTCAAGTTTATTTGCGTTGTCCTTAGCAGCTATTCCTCTTGCTAATAATTCTTTCATTGATTCTAAATCAGACTGTTTGTTTGCATCTGCAGTATATTTGTCATAGTCTTCATTCAAACATTTGAGTTGCTTTGTAAGTTTACTTTTTTGTTCTCCTAACTTGCTCAAAGCATCACCTTTATTTGGAACATTTTTAGCAAAGCGCTGCTGCTCAAGATATGCCAAATATTGGGCCCTGGAAGATTTTACAAATTTTAACAATTCAGAACTTAGTTCAACTGTGCTTGGTTCTAGACTGTTTGCATATAGATGATCTTAAAAATACAAATTTAAAACTTAAAAAAACTACAATGTTAATACTAAGAATATTGAAGAACTAGCCGCAAGGCTAAAAAAATTCTAAATAACCACTTAAATAAAAAAAATTACTACTTTTGAACAAAATATTGAAACTGGATTAACTAAACCTCATTCTAGATCTAGAAAAAAATTTCCCTGAGATTTTCAAAAACTTCCCTGAAATTTAGAGAAAAAATCAAAACTTCCCTGAGTTTCCCTGAGTTAAAAGAAAAATGCCAAAATTCCCTGAGTTTCCCTGAGATTTTTTACAGTTTGAAAATTCCCTGAGATTCCCTGAGTTCCCTGAGTGTGTAGCAACCCTGTTATTTAGAAGGGATTAAAAAAGTTTAATCTCATAAAATTTTAGAATTATTCTTATAAACAGCCTGCTTGCACCATAATATGCTATATTATTGCTTTTGTGTGTAATTTTAAATTATAAAATATTGTTCAAAACCAATATTATAGCATATATTTTACTGAACTAAGTAAGAAAGCAATTATTACAAATAATACTAACAGTGTTCGACATTACAACTTTTATTAAAGGAGTTGTTGAATTCTTCTATTTTTCTTTCTAACAATATGACGTCAGCTTTATGTTTCATAAGAAATTTACCTTCAAAGTAGAAAACAGGTATTTCAAACTTGAATTTTTTCCAATAGTGTCTATTAGTTGGGCAAGTTATATCAACTTTATTGAATTCGAACTGATAAAAAAAATATTATTTAAATTAGAAGTTCAAAAAAAAAATCATTGTTTACAAATTTATAATTTGGACTAATTGAAATTAAATTGAGATAATTTATTTTAGAGTAAAAAAAAACCAAAAAAATATTTTGTTAACTTTCTAAAATTAAAAGAAGAAGAAAGTTTTAACTGTAATTTAGATACAGTAAGGATAGAAAAATGACTTAATACTAACTTAAACCTCTTCACATACTTTAAGATTTGACTACTTATGATGCAACTATTTATAGCTAGATATTTAAAAATCCTTATACTAAACTAAAATGTATACTATACTTTTGTCAGGTTTTAGCAATATAAAATTGTATACTTAGTATTAGATATCTAGGTTGTGATTAAATTTAGATGAGCATCAATATCAAATGAAAATGTAATACATTTGATGTCCAATTTAACCATAATTTTAGGCTAAAAGTCTATACTTTGTTTTAAACAAGCTATATAAATAAATAGAAAGAACTAAGTTAATACATTGTAAAATAAAATATTTAATCAGCTTTATTTCACAATATCATAATCAATATAAATTATTGTATTGCTATAATCACTTTATATTGTAAAACAAAAGCAATTAAATATTTAAGTTTGTTAGTTTATGATATATAAGTTATATTTTATTGATGTATTTGTAAAAGAAAATTTTTTAGCTTAAACTTGTGATTAAATAAGACATCTAATGTATTATAATTTCAGCTTGATATTGGTGCTCACTTAAAGTTAACCATAACCAATATCTATACAAATTCACTTCTTGAATTTAAGTCATTCCATCAAAAAATTATGATGTTACAATAAAAAAAACATAGATCCAAATGACAACAGATAAAACAAAAAAAAATCATTGATCAAATTAAACTTACAAGGTAATTTGAAAAACCTCTTTAGGTAATTTCCGAGGATGATTTCGCACCAATATCAAAGCAAAAATATTTTACACTTTCTAATAAAACATTCTGATAAGATAAGTATAGAGTTGAAAAGCTCTAAATCTAAACTATACCTTAATCATTGATACCTCAAGGTAAATAAAATGAATTTTTGATTAAAAAAAGCTACCAATCGAGGGTAAGGGTTAGGGGTAACAGTGATAGTAAAGATAAAAATAACTAATAAAATTATTTTATAAAATAAAACTGAAAGGTAAATTAATTAACAATTAAAAAAAAAACTACCGATTGAGAATAAGGGTTAAGGGTAGCAGTGATAGTAAAGTAATAAACTAATAAAAAGTATTATATAAAAGAAAATTAAAAAATTAACTTAAAAAAAAAATAACTGATAAAAACTATTAAAAAATGTTAATTGTCCAATTTTGAGTAATCTTGTTCCCTTTATTTCACTTTTATACTTGTCTTATCAAAATGTAAAATTAGAAAGTGTAAAATATTTTTGCTTTGATACTGGTGCGAAATCATCCTAGGAAATTACCCCTCTTTAATATCACATATATAATTGACTTGTAGTTTGTTGCAATTAAAGGTTTTTATATAAAAGTGTTAAATTTTTTAATGTAGTAACCAACTATGGACTTTATAAATATAAAAGTGTGATTGTAAAATTAAATAAAACAATTGGAATATAATTTTAGGTGCTACTTTATTTTAATAATTTAAGTGCTAGGTCATTAAACAAGTACATCACACTGGTGGCAGTGATCACATGATTGGATTGTTAGTGTGTTTTTTGTTGTATTGTTGGCAAATACTTACTTGGGGATTTGAGCTTCATGATTTTCCCACACTTTGTGGTTTTTAGTGTTGAGATTTTAACCTTGTGAGTGTTTGCCAAATGACATGTCACCAGAGGTTTTTTCAATAAAGGGTTAGGATTAGATTTTATTTCAGTTAGCTAAATTTTTTTTTTATTACATAGACATTTTTAGTTTTGTTTTTAGTTAAAAGGTAATTTCTTTTCTTAGTAAATTTAAAGATAGGGCAGGTGGAATAACATGTGATGAGCTCAAACTCACTTGCTTGACCTTCAGAAAACGTTTATTGTTGCAGAGGGGAGAGTGAGTATTTTCTAATGTTTTTCTACCTTAAATTAAAAAAAACATTAACAGCACTTACTTTGTCTGCTAAATGTAATATTTTTTCAACAGCAATGTCACATAGGGGACAAGGGTCTTTAGTGTACAAAGTAAGTACAGGTAAGCGACTACTTGTTGAATTTTCTCTTGTTAATGTTTTAATAAAATGAATAAGTTTTGAACTTCTTAACATTTTTTGGCATGTAAATAAGGGTTATACTTAACTTTAGGTAAGCATGCTTTGGTATTGGTTCGATATACAGGAATTTTTTAGATTTATTTTCAATGATTTTCAATTCTATTTTGAAAATAAGTACATAAGCAGGGCTTAGCTTACCTCGCCCTGCTTACGTACTTATAATATTACTGAATGTAATTTTAGCTGGCACCTTAGGTGACTCTTCAACTGTATATAACAGTGTCATTTCGACAATGCAATTTTCCAACTTATTGTATTCATTTAGTATTATAGTTTATGTATGTTACATATCGCGTGATCTTAGTAAAAAAAATAACTGGTTTTGGTTTGGCTTTATTTAACTCCAACGATAGTATCATTTCAACTTAATGTCATTTCAAATTATATTTTTCAGTGTGTATTAGATAAATTAATTTTTTTCTGTTTTTTCAATAATATTAACATCGGAAAACTAAAGAAAATACTTATGAAGGACAGTGTCGTTTCAACAATGAAACAAAATGCAATTTGGTGTCATTAAATTTTATCTGAGAACTTTTTTTTGTTCGTAATATTTTATGAATAAACAATAAAAATATATTTATTTAATATATCTAATAAATATTTTATTGCTTTTTTTTTCTAATTGTAAATTATTTCAAGTATAACCTTAAACAGTATTATAGTATATTTGAGTTGTAGTAAAAAAAGGTTTTATATAGAATAATGTAAATACTTTAAAAAATTTTTTGCTCTATTTTTATTTGATATATTTAACTTGTTGCACAAAAAGTACTTGAAAATAAACAACGTTAGAACCAAAACTATAAATGTTTGTGGATTTTTAAAACAAATAATTTTTATTTAAAAATATTATAGACAAGGATAGGTTTTTAAGATATTTAAAAATCGGTATTATTAACAATATTAAATTAAAAAGGCGTAAGTAGTTTTGTTCTTATTTTATAATTTTTACAAGTTTAATAAAATTTTTGTTAAATAGTTGTCATTTAAACGTTATCCAACAATATTTTATCGCATTTAAAAACTTCAGCATTGTCATTTTAAACTAATTACCTAATTTTATTTAATACAATTTTTTCTAAATATTTTGTCATACAATAACTTACTTTAACTTTTATATGCTAGTATTTAGCTATATGTCAACACCAAAATAATTAAAAGGAATTTATTTATTAAACGATGTTAAAATGAAACTATTACATTTTCGACATGGCAAAAAATTGATGTTTGCTAATAATTTGTTTGAAAAACTAAATAAGTTTTAATTTACTATTTAAAACGTTTCAACACTAAAATTTGTACCTTAATTTCAAAGAAAAATATATTTATTACTTGGTCTTGAAAAAAAACATAAATTAAATAATAAGTAAACAAAAAACAAAGTACATTTTTTTTGTATAAAAAATTTTACTATTAACTAAAATCTCCCGATAAAGAAACAACTTTTATTAAATAAATATAAAAACTTATATTAATCGCAATAATTTAAAAAAAAATCGGAATTCAAATTATCTAGTTTGCAACCAAATAAGTACTTTTCAATATAATTATTTAATTTGATTACAGTGAACGTTGATTAAAATGTATGAAAGCTAAAGACAATGTTTGACATCAGCGTGAAGATTATTTTTTTTTAAATTCGTATTTTTGTTATATCATAAAATTCGTTCCTATAAATATAAATTTGTTTAAAAATATTAAAGAATCGCTAGTTGACGCATCGTGTTAAACGCAAAAAAAATCAACCACCATTGACCAGGCGAAATTGTTTTGTAAGAAAGACGTATATAAACAGCCGAGCGAACGAGAAAGTAGAACATTTGGACTTCGACGTTAACAAGAAGCATCACTACGTCAGTTTCCAGTCCGAAGCGACAGCCGCCATTTTAGAAAAAGCAAGATGATCTCTGGCAAAACCTTCTTATTCAAGTGTTTGTTTGTCTGAAACATTTACTTTGTACTTAACTTCATAAATTCGTAGTTTTTATACCTTGTTCTATATATAATTTGTATACCTACTTTAGCAAAGTCGACGGGGCGTACAACTCAATCTGAGTTAATAACGTGCCATACTCATAAACCTACGCATACTGTAGCCGACAAGCTCTCCTCCAACAACAACTTCCAGTTTGGATCAATTTGAACATTGAACTTGACGCATAAGTCCACGCATTCGGTGGCATAAACATATTACTTTTATCTTTCATTTTCTTTATTTCAATATTGTATCTTTTTATATCACACGCTCTACATCCGGTGTGAACGAGGAAGCATAAGTCCCTACTTTCCGAACCTTTCTGAATGTGTCTTTGATTTTATTGTATAATAAAGCATATAGATACTTGTTAGTCTAAATTTAAACTTATACTATAAGTAAAATGAATAGAATATTAGCTCTTAAACTCTCTTGCACTCGGTCGCAGACCGAGGTAGCAACTAAAGATAAAGATGGCCCCGAAGCTACTGGCAATCTGGCTTCTGTCAAGCTTCCGAACCTGTTACAGAGGCGGTTTCACATAAACCTAGAGACCCAAGTAGTTCGGAGTACATCAACAATACTTTTGAAGGACAGTGTCTTTTTAGCAATGAAACAAGATGTAACTTGATGTCATTTAATTTTTGTAAGAATTTTCCTTGATTCGTAATATTTTATGAATAAAATATAATATGTATCTTTTTAATATATTAATAAAACTTTTAGTGTTTTTTTTTATAACTACCGATTATTTAAGTAAAAACTTATACAATATTACAGTTTATTTAAATTAAAGTGAAAAAACGACATATATAGAATAATTTAAACAGTTTAAAATTATCTTCCTGTATGTTTTTTAATATCTTGCAAAAAAGTGCTTAAAATTAGCTTTGTATTACAAAAAACACAAGCAATGATTAATAATAAGTTTCTTGAACATAAAGGAAAACAAAGTCAAAAGTAATTTATATTTAAAATATATTTAAAACAATAAACTACGGTTTCTATAAGTAAAAACAAACTATGTACACGATTTTAAATGCTGTAGGACCAAAAATAAAACTAAATAAGGCTGTACAACATCTTCATTTTATAATTTTAAGTTTTAAAAAGTACAGAAAAACAATAAAACAAGAAATAAAGTTATAAGAAACACACATTGCAAAAAATACTATGCTAATTAAAGTTATTAGTTTATGTAATCATAAAAACTTCGTTTACCATACTAGACATTTTTATTTTTTGTTTTTATATAGTTTAATAGTTATTGTTTTCTTATTTATCGTTTTATAGTTATATTTAGTTGCAAATAATATTCGAATACAACAAAATCCATTCCAAAAGTTAAAAAAAAAAAATTCTATTTGATAAAAAATTTATATACCATTTGCAACTTATTATTAATAAATTATTCATTTAGTTTTATATATTATTACACAAAGCTTTGTGTAGTAAAATATAAAACAAAATAAATAATCTATTAATAATAAGTTGCAAATGGTATATAAATACGTTTCAAAACCTTCCTATAACAGTACTTATTTATTTAATAAAATTGTTTATCAAAAACTTTTATGACCGATCGTAAACTGTCCTTGAGTAAAACTGAATGTGTTAAATCTTTTAAAAATCTTGAACAAGTTTTAAAATAATTAAATAAACTTTCCAAAGTTAAGTTTCTTAATGAAATTGGTAACTAAATATCAAAATGTTGAAACTGCAACTAAATCTCGTTCTATATAAGAAAAAAATTGAACTAAGATTTTTAAAAAGTTCTAAAAGTATCCTGAGTTAAAAAAATATCAAACTGGCATGAGCTATCCTGATTCTATGAGAAATAATTTTTTCTGCCTGGTCCTAAGCCGAGTTATCAAAATTATAATGGTGTTATGAGGATTGAGCACTGTAGCCGTAGCGTATTAATTTTGTAAATTAAATACAAGTGTAAGTTAAATACGCTATAATATTTTGCACTTAAGTAAAACACACAATTCATTTTAACAAGTACGGTCCTGAAAACTTTTAAAAGGCAGTGTGATTTATTTTACAATGCCTGGCAGTAGGATTTTAATTGTTATCTTAATGAAATTATGTCCAACTGCCGGGAATTTTTAAACATAAATCACACTACCTTTTATCAAGTGTGATCCTGAGTGTCACGAATTCTGACATTAGTATATCATAATAAGTGTCCTTTTGATTCCCGAGTCTGTTGCAACCAATCTCAAAAAATATTAAGTTACAGTTATACTAAAACTACTTAAAGTAAAAACAAATTTAAACCAAGCTATATTTTTAAAATGTATTACACAAACAAAACTTTAGTTTTTACTATTAGTAAAAATTTAGTTTTACTATACAAGAAAATGACAAAAAATATAACTAAAACCAAAAGAAATTTATCAAATTTTAATGAACCTAAACCATATTTTTAATGTTTTCTATGAGGTTAGTACATGTTAAAACGAATTTCTTAATTAAAAGATAAGTTAATCGAGCGAAACATTTTTAATTAAAATAAACAAAAGTGTGTTAAGTATTCAGTGTTCAGGAAAATTGGGAAAATTGGAAAAAAAAAGTTAATTGCAATTTTAAACTTAGATTAATAAGTATGTTGAAAAAAAAAATTTTTTGGAGAAAAACTTGTAAAATTAAAAAAATAAAAAAAAATCAAAACTTTTAAAGGAGCTCCACTACAAAAGTCAAACCCAACTACAATTCGATGGAAATTATTGTGAAAAGCAGAGCAAAGGAACGTTCTTTAGAATTAAAAAAAAAATTTCAAGTTAGCATTAAAGAATTTGAATATAGTTGGTTTAAAGTTTAGTTAAAAAAAAAAACAAAAAAAAACCATTCAAGCCAAGATCACGCTCGTGAATAGCAAGAATAATTTTCTTTATTAAATAAAAAAAAGGACTCTAAATAGTTGGTCCAAAGACCTGGTGACCTGGTGTACAAAGGAATTTCTCGGTTAATACTTTGTACACCATTTAAATACAGTATAACGTCATTGTCCAGGACTTTCTAACGTGGAACTCGAAACCTACGATTGTGGAAAAAAAGTCCAACGATATACCGACTGAGCAAGCAGGGTACATAAGTATTAATAGTTATTATCATCAAACCAGGTAAAATTAGTAGCTAAGCTAAATAACTTTGCTTTGTTACAGAAAACTAAAATATATACAAAATAAGATTATTACTTAAAGATTATACTTAAATTAATACATTGTTGCTTCAAGATTATTAAAAAAAAATTAGTAATAAATGTTTAAATATTAATCTTGGTGTGACGTAAGAGTATTAAAAATCACAAGTTCAAAGTGATTTAGTTGCAAAGTATTTAAAAAGGTTTTCAAGTGCATGTTCAGTTTTTAACTGACAACTATTTTTTAGATTTTTTAGAGTGAAAATATTTGTTTTTATTTTTACTAGCTTATTTTATCATTGAAGCAGTTAGAATTATAGTCGTTTTAATAAAAAATCTAATAAGTTAGACGTTTGTTGTAAAAATCTCATTAAAAATTAAAATTTATTCATGTAGTTTTGTAATAAAGACACTAACCTTTACAGGTAGTAATAAAGCCCATTTATTTGGCCCTGGTAATAAGTTTTGAATATCAAAATAAAATGCAAGTGGATGTTTTGTTCTGAATAACCTAAAAAGGTATAAATATATTATGAATGAGTTACAAAAAAGAAAGCTCTAAAGGTTGGGTATTGGGACCTGATGAACAAACAACCTTTTGATTATGAAGTCCACACCATGGATACCATTTAACCTTTAGTCCAGAACTGTTTGGGCAACATAGGGTTCATGTGCATCAGGCCAATTAATTTATTTTTGTTAAAAAATGGCAAAATATCTTCTGAAAAAATAATTGAGAATAATTTATTTTTTCTTGAGTAAATCTTATAAAGGTGTGAATTTATTTCAAATATAAATTAAGTTATTATTGGCAAAATCAGTCAGTATTTGTAAAAATTATTGATTAAAGCCTTATGTTGATTCTCTAAAAGAATTTAAGAGTCTTTGATATTTAGTTTTGACTAGACTATAAATCTCATAATTATGATAATTTATAAAAAATACTGTTTAAACATAACAGTTCAATACAACAACTGATCTGTTTGTTTTAATTTGTTTACATCAGCTATGTTTTTCAGTGCTTATTTTGTTTAGCTGTTTTAATTATTAGAATAGAAACTTAAAACCAAATATTTTTTAGATTAGAACTCTTAGTTTACTCATCTGTTTTACTGTTTGTTTATTCAAAGTTATTAAAGATATTCACAAGACTAAAACTTGGCTTTGAAATATAAGTACTAATTCTTATGGGAGTACACATTTTAGGTATACAGTAACCTCTCGGATCTTTACGCACTCCTCATGACGTTACGCACTCTCGTTTGGTTACGCATTTCAAAACTCTATAAAATTCAGAAAATAAAAATTTTTTTTTTTTTAATATTGCACAAATTAGGTTTAATGTATATTTTTAATTCAAAATATGTTTTTGAATGCTAACACACCTCTCTATATCTTTAGACTTTGTAAATTTATGTTCCTTGACTAATTGATAAACATTTGGTTATACCTCAGTATATCAGAAATTTTGTAAACAATAAGAGATTAAATCAAAATTCTGAAATAAACATGACTGTTTTTGATAATGAAAGTATAACGAAATAATGAGTTTAAAACACAAAAAGTAATACAGCAGTTTTGCATTATATATTAATAAACACCATTTTATAGTTGTAAAGAAATTCTTAATTATAAATTGAATTTGCTAAGTAGAATATAATATAAAAGTCACATATAAAAAAAGATAATTTCTACTTATTATTAAAATAGTAAAATTATTTCTACTCGTATCATTATTTTTATAGAAATTCAAATTCTTTTTTTTAATATATGTATAGTTATATCTGTTGTTTTCATATTTATAAATAAAGTAAACAAATTGTTAAAAGTGGGAAAGTGCCCAGTCTGCTTTTAACTAGAAGCAATATTATAAAACAGCCATTTTAGTGAGTATATTTGGTACCTCTCGTTTCTTTACGATCTCTCATATCTTTATGCACTTTTTCTGTGGACACAATGTGCGTAAATAGGCGAGAGGTTACTGTAATTCATTTTTTCAACAAGACTATCAAGGTAGTTCTCAGCACAACTAGGGTTTTTTGAAGAGGTGTTCATGGATATATGATTGTTGACTCAATAACATCGTCATTAAAAATAAACTTTTCATGTCTCTAAAAAGCTAAAAATAAAACGAATAATTTTACACTATATTTTTATCAGTTTTTAGCAAGATCATTCTGATGATGCACTAAATGAAATAAATTAATAAACTTTCTAAAATGAGTGATTATGTTTAAGTTTTTTAATTTAAGTGCTAACTTTTAAAATTAAATATGACATCAACAATCACTGTATTTATCAGGGTTGCCACTTTACCTGGAAACATGGAAAAAACTATTTGACAATTTAGGCTAAAATAACCTAAAAAAACCTGGAAAAACCTGGAATTTTGAACAAAAAACCTGGAATTTTTAACATTTTTAACAGTTTCAGTAGTAATTTTTCACTTTGATACAAAAAATCTATCATAATAATAAGATTTTTTGTCATCATCAAACATTTTTTTCTATTAAAAAACACATTTAAAGTAACTTTCAGTATCTTTTCAATGTTTTTATACGATTTAACACAGTTTCTTACATTAAACTCAACTTAAAACTAAAAATAGACCCAAAAATGTGTACTTTTAAAAACCTGGAAGAAATTTATAAAACCAAAAAAAAAAATTGAAAAAATGAGTGGCAACCCTGATTTATTTAGATTCAGAGTTTTAGATTTATAATTATGTATAAATTTTAAGTATTAGTCAAAATACTATAATAAACATTTTTTACTTATTTTAATACTCAAGTAAGCCTTTCATTTTAAATGTTAATATATGGTTTATTAAACGATAAAAAAAGTGCTCAAAAAGTTTGGTTTAAGGACCTAGTGTACAATGGAACCTTTTGGTTATTGAGTCCTACCCACATAAACAATAATTAGTTGTAATAAAACACAACAAAACACTTGTTTTATTATAAATTTTCTGGTTATAATGTTTTTACCTAAGGGCATCATACGGGGGTGGTTCACCTTGGTTTTTAGAGTTGATCTTGTTTTATATGTCAGTTGATGGGTTTCTAATGGAAGGTACAAACTAAAAACGCAAAAAAATACTATTTCACTAAAAATCTATCCCCTCCTTCATTTTTTTAGCAATTATCTTCAAATTTTTACAAACAGTGTATTATTAAATTTCAATAGATTGAATGCAGGATTTTTAAGAATTAAGATAAATAAAAGTTTTAAAAAAAAAAAGACCTTTTTTTTTTGTTATTTTATCAAATTTTTATTTTATTTTATATATTTTTGAAATTCGAACTTTCAAAGTCTTTTACACTATTAAATGAACGTTTTCTGAACGTTTGAGGTCTCTAGCTCAAATAATGAAGGAGAAAATATATTTTTAGTTATTTTTTAAATTTCCGAGAAAGTTGACGCTAAAATATTTGTGGTTCATATGTTTGTATCAGAAACTTTTTATAAAAATTACTTTATCTTAAAATTATTTAGTATTTTTTAATTCTATAAAAACTGGCTTGTAGTTTGTACTTTAAGCTTTCATATAAGATCCAATGTTATTTTTAGTAAAAAAAAAATGTTGGCCCCTCTATGCCCTTAATGGTTACTTAAATTGAACATTTATATTTAGTAATATATAGTAAATTTTTACACTAGTAATAGATTAGATATAACACTTAATTGAAAACTTATTACTGAATTTGTCATGTTTGGGGCATAGGGAGGAAGTAAATAAATCAAAAAAGAAAAATGTTAATGCTCACAACTATGTTCAATAGATTGGTGTGGAGAAAGACCTTTTAATAATTAAGCGTCACACCATATATTTTGTAAATAACTTTGATAAGTTTTAATTAAAACTTTAATAAAGTTTAATTTTAATTTCAATATAAATAAATTTTATTTTTTACTTAAATTAAATAAAAAAACTAATTCCTAAAAAAAAATGGTATGCACTCGTTTTTAAGCCCATTGCTGCCAATTTTAACTATAAAAACCATAGTCTACCATGGGCACCACACCGTCTCCTTCCAAAGATTTTAAGCCCTCTACAAGAGCAACTCTGAAAAATGCAATTAAAAGATCAATAATAAAACAAAAGGGAGAAGTGGTAAAATTGCTATAACTGACATATTTTTCTTTTTATATATGTAAAAACAAATATGAGTATTAGCATTAACTGTAGAGCATAACCTTCTAATAATATCTACAGATCTATATGCTTCTAAGTACAAAAAAGCAAAAATATTCAGTATTTTCTTATACTTTTTTAATATGTTAATTACACAGTTACAATAATTAGTTCTCACACTAATAAATACCAGATACATGTAAGAAAATATAAATAAATAAAACACACTTATAAATGTACAACTAAATGTTTTAAAAATAAAAAGAAAAAAGAAGAAAAAATACTTAAGAACTACTTAAGTAAAAAATAAATAAGTTAATTAATATATCTCACTTAAAAGAAAAAAAATCTAAACAAATTTTAACTATACATGTTCAAAACTTTTGTATATATAAAAAAAATTTGACAGTTATTAAAAAAATAAAAATAAGTAAAAACAATAATCTTACTTAATTAAAAACTTACATTAAAAAGTAAAAAAATAAAATAAGCTAGTAAACCAAAACTGCATGTTCAAAAAAAAAAACCAAGACCAAACTAATTCTGCTCACACTCAGCCAACACAACTGCCATTGATTAGTCTTAAAAAGAAAAACAGAGAGCAAAAGCGTAATTAACCAAGAAATCATTTTATGTGCTATTATATAAAACAGGAAGTTAAATTTGACTTTTGTCGGATTGATTTTTGAGTAATACATTTTTTAGTCCATATTGAAATGCTAGAAGATATTTTTATAATTTTAACCTTTTTGGAATTTCCTCCCAGACTTTACATCCAAGATACAGGGTTGCCACTTTACCTAAAAACCTTGAAAAACCTGGAATTTGACAGTTTGTGCAAAAAAAAACTGAAAAAAAATTGTTGAATGATTGTGAATTTTGTTTATAATTGTAAAGTAAGGCTTGAAATCAACTGGCAATATACCTTTTTTGAATTTGTAAATAAAGACTCTTAATCATACTGAAACATGTTTTCGACATCTAAATTTTTTAAAATATATTTGTACCACTAACAATTTCATTCCAACTTTTAAAATGCTTGCATCTTATTGCCCTATTTATAAGTTTATTGATCTTAGTAATTTTAGTTCTACTTACCCTACCCCAACAAAGTAATCCATATCTAACATGAGTCGTCGGAAGTGAATAAAAAATAATACATAAATAAAATGTAATACAAAGAATTTTGATTTAAATAGTACAGTATTTTGTATAAAATACCCATTATATTCAACAATTTTGTTTTAATGTTTCAATATGGTTAGACAAGTTAAAATTACAGTAACCTCTCGTTTATTTACGCATATTGTGTCCACAGAAAAAGTGCGTAAAGATATAAGAAATCGTAAAGATACAAGAGGTACCAAATTTATCTACTTTAATGGCTGTTTTTTGATACTGCTTCTAGTTAAAAGCAGACTGAAGACTTTCCCACTTTTAACAATTGTTTACTTTATTTATAAACATGAAAACATAAAATAAAACTATACATAAAAAAGATTTAAATTTATATAAAATAATAATACTTGTAGAAAATTTTTACTAATTTTAATAAATAGATTTTATCTTTATCTTTATTTATATGTGACTTATTTCATACTTTACATTTATATTCTATTCTATTTAGAAAATTCAATTTATAATTAAGGGCTATAGGGGGGGGGGGGTAAACACCCTTTTTTGGTTTTTGATCTTATTTTATATTGTTTTTACTAAGCTACAAGATGCTTTTAACAGATTTAAAAAATTCAAAATATTTTTTGAGATATAGCCGGTCAAAGTCGGAGGCAACAATAGAATCCTTATGGGAGGCGCAAATTAAAACGGCAAATAACTAGAAATCACTAAAAATCTATCTTCTCCTACGTTTTTTGAGATAACTACCTCAAATTTTCAGGAAATGTTCCTAGCAGTATTTAGAAAATTCTGTCGGAACAGAATTTATAAAAATTAAAAAATAAAAATTTTATAACAAAAAAACAAAAAAAAAAAACTTTTTTTTTGGTTATCTTTTATATAAATTTTTTATTTTTTGTTTTTTTCAAAATTCCTTCCGACAGAATTTTCTAAACTTATCAAGGAACATTTCCTAAAAGTTTGAGGTAGTTTAACTCAAAATACGTAGGAGAAGATAGATTTTTAGTAAAATTGTCTATTTTTGCCGTTTTAGTTTGCGCCTCCCATAAGAAACCTATTGTTGGCTCCGACTTTGACCGTCTATATGTCAAAAACTATTTTGAATTTTTTAAATCTGTAAAAAACATCTTGTAGCTTAGTAAAAACTATATAAAATAAGATCAAAAACCAAAAAAGGGTGTTTACCCCCCTATACCCTTAAGCATATGTTTACAATTAAGAAATAGTGTGGTGTCTATATTAAAATTAGTTTCTACAGCCTTTTACAAAAATATACGTTTGGTGCTGTAATGGATTTCTTCTTTTGAACAAAAAAATATAAAATATATGAAAAATGTTTAATAAAAAATGTTTATGTTACTACAACTTTTTTTTTAATATAACCTCTTATTGTTATCAAAATTTCTGATAAACTGAGGTATAAATGTTTATCAATTAGTCAAGGAACAAAAGTTTACAAAGTCTAGAGATATGAGTTAACATTTAAAAACATATTTTATGCTAGAAATGTATAATAAACCTAATTTGATCAATATTAAAAAAATTAAAGTTTTTATTTTTTGAAATTGTTAGAATTCTAAAATGCGTAACTAAACGAGAGTGCGTAACGCCACGTCACAAGTGCGTAAAGATGCAAGAGGTTACTGTACTGTCAATTTTAACACCCAAACATTTATAATTATTTACCTTTGATATAGTTGAATTACCAATTTTTGTATCTAAATTTGTGTTTTTCCAAATATCAATTTTGCCAGAGTAGAATAGCATGTATCTTGTTTTATTTAAATTTTAAGCCTGTTGTCCATTAGCCATCTTGATACATTTTCTAATTAGGAGTTTAGGTATGTTTATCTTTTTTATAGGTGTTTTTCTTAAATGTTGTATATAATAGTTTGCCATCAGAAAAATTATGACTTTTAGTATTGTATTATTTTGTAAGTTATTGATGTACACCAGAAACAACAAGGGCCCTTAAACCAAGCCTTGTGGTACTCCTGCTTCTTTACTTTCACAAGTTGATGTACACCCTGCAAAATCTACAAACTGTTTTCTTTCAGTGAGATTGTTCTAAAAGTTTATGCAATTTTCCCCTTATTCCATTAGGGGTAGGGAGTACTTGGGTTATGTTAGCTTGACTTATAAGTCCATATGATTCAGATGTGTATTTGCTTCATTAAAAAGAATCTAAAAAAAAGAGCTGCACACTAGTGCTACTCAGGATATCTCAGGCTTATTTAAAATTATTGAAAAACTCAAGCTAACTCAAGCTAGTTTTAACTTTTTTGAAAAACTTGGGTTGTTTGATTTTTTTTGCAAAACTCTTTTTGTTAGTTAAGATATATAATCATGTTTATACTATCTTAATATTTATTTTTTACGACAAGTAGAGTTGCATAAATAATAAAAAGTTTTTAAACAAAAATCTAATTTACAGAAATTTTTAATTGAAAAAAAGTAGTTATTAATAAATGAATCTTTTGTATGAAAATGTCAAATGAAGGAACACTAAATAAAACTGATATTGATAGAAAAGTTTTTGTTGCCTCTGGAGATCATCAGTTATGGAATCAACTTGATAATGTAAATTAATTTTTACAGTTAAATTTTTAATTAATTCTTCTGTATTTTATAGTATACTTTTAGATGGTATAAAAAAAGTTCTTAGTTTGTTGATATATTTACTAGATAAATATGTAAAATGAAAATTAATTAAAGGTTTTAAATTTATTTTCAAAAAATTATCCAGAATTAAAAAAAAATTTTTTTAATAACTTTTTTTCATTGTTTTATTTTGAAAAATTATTAGTAGATTTTAACTAAATAGAAAAAAATTAAATAATGTATTCATAAGTACCACACACTCAGGCTATTCAGGACAAAGTAGGATATTTGGGTGCTATTTTAGAATTTGAGCTAGTTTTTATGACTTCAAATACTTTTTTCTTAAAAACTATGTTTATATTTCAAGTCCTTATGTTATTGTTTTAGTAATTTCAAATATATAAGCTTGATTGAAAGTAAATTCTTATTCAGTATATTGGCTATGTCATAAACTCACTCCGACTCAGGCTAGCTTGATGTAACTCAGACAGACATTTTTGCCTCCAAAGAATGGTAACTCTGTTTATTTTTACCTTTTTAAAGTTTATATTATTTTACTAACCTCAGTATTTGTATAACTTATTTTTTAAATTATTTATCATGTGTTTTTTCATTTATTATGGGCATAGGGGGGGAGGGGGTAAAATACTTATTTTAAAATTTAGTATTTATTTTTATTTTTATATAATTAGATAAGCTACTTGTTACTTTTTACGGCTTGTTAAAATTCAAAGTAACTTAGTAAGAGCATTAAATAGGTTCTTTATGGAAGGCAGAAACTTAAAGGGCAAAAATAGACTATTTCACTAAAAATGTATCTTCTCCTTAAGTTTTTAAGCAATTGTTTTGAAACTTTTTCAGAGTAATCTTTGATAAATTTTAAAGAATTTGTAGGAAACAGTTTTTTAAATTTTGTAAAAATTGTTTTTTATAAACAATTAAAAAAAATAAAAGTCATAAATTTGTTTTTATTGCTTCTATTTTAAAAATACGCTTCCTACAAGTTGTTTGTAATATTGATAAATACATATCCTTAAAAATTAAATTAAATAGTTTAAAAAATGAAGGAGAAAATAATTTTTTAGTAAATTTTTCAAAATTCCAAGAAAATCAGCCTTGAAAATTTTTGCTTCTGTACAGTTGTATCGGATTTTTTTATAAAAGTTATTTAATTTTATTTTTGTTCTATAAAATGTAATAGTATAATATATACTCTAAACTTAAAAATAAGAGCCAATGTTAGTTTTTGTAAAAAATTAATTAACCCTCCTATGCCTTTTAAGGTCATAGAGGATCAAGCTAGTTTTTTAGCATTTACATTTTTTAGCTAAGTTTTATCTTAGATATAACAAACTTTCAAATTCAAAATTCAAATTAAGTTTGCACAATATGTTCCTTTTGGTAATCAATAATAAAAAGGAAAAAAAAGAACTATTTAATTAAAAATCTTTATTATTCTTCAATTCTTAACCATGTTTTTAAATTTTTACACTAAATTGCTAATATCTAAATCAGTTACAAGAATAAATTCTTTTAATAATAAAAAAAAATCTTGTTGATTCTTTATTATTAATTTAACCTTTTAGTATCTTTATAACTGTAACACAAAAAGTCTCTAAACTATTTATTGTATGTTTTCTGAAAACTTTTAGTCTCTAGTTATAAAATGAATATTTTAAATTGCAATAAAAAAGTTGCAGTCCTTATGTTTGTATTAGAAAAATTAACAAAACTGTCTATAACTAAGTTTAAGTAGAAATGTTTAAATGCAATGTATTGTTAATCATAGTTAGTATTTTAACTTTTCATATAAAAGCTAGTTTTAATTTTTGGAAAAAAAAGCGGCCTTGATCCCTTATGCCAATGTCTGAAATAGTTTTTTTATTTTTTGTTTAAATAAATATTTATTACTAATATACGGAAATAGTTATTTTATTTTTATTATAAAGTTAAATTTAAAATACACCAGTCCGATAATTTTATATTACAACAATTTAAATGTTTAAATGTTTATAAACATGTAATAATTCTATTGAGTTAATTAAATAATTATGTAAATATAAAGAACAATTTTATCTTTAAAATATAAACAGCATTCAAGTGGTCAACTTCTACATGGCACAAATTTTTTTCAATTAGATGCTGATCATTACCAAAATACTTCTCATAATAAGATAAATCATGAAGTTAATGGAAATCAATTTAATTCTCAATTGAATGTTGATCAAAGTGATATTAGTATTGAAATTGGTGATATAGTTAGTTTAAATGATTAAAAAATGATATTATAATGTATCTTAAACTTTGTTAGCTTGTAAAACATAAGGAAAAAGTCTACAACTGAAATTTACTTAATTTAAAAAATATTGCAGTGCATCCTTGCTAATTCAACTGGTTTCAGTTAAAAAGAACATTTATTTAATTCAGCTAAATCGATGTTTTAAATTTGAAACTTTAAATTATGTTATGAAAAAATTGAAGAAAGCTTCAAACAGCAAACTTATCTAGAAGTTTTGAAAGAAAAGTATCAGATTTACTTTTGATCATATCCAAAACTGGATAAGTTGCAACAGTCCTGGGTATGAGCACATGGACGTGCAAGGAGTTGTTGCACTATATTCTGTAGACAACAAAAAAGAGGCAGCTAAGCAGATTGAAGATAAAAATGGGGTTTAATAATCATCAAAAAGTCCATTCTCTCATTGTGAAGCCAATCAGAAAACAGATGATTAAATAAATACTGTTGTCATCAACCAGAAGCCACACCAAAATATGTCACAACTTGTCCAATTCCGTAAATTTCCTGCTAAGGAATGAGAAAAAACTGTTAAACAAACCTCCATTCTTTCCTTTTTGAGCAAGATTTCCAATAAAATTAAAATTATTACAGTGTAATTTGTTTTTCTTAATCTCATTTTAAATTTAATCAAAGTTTAATTTTCTATATTTTTGTCTGTTTTAAGTTTCAGGGTTGCCACTTTACTGAATTCGACAATTAAGGCAAAAATAACCTGGAAAAACCTGGAATTTGAGAAATTTTGAAAAAACCCTGGAATTTTGATCAAAAAACCTGGAAAATCCTGGAATTTTTAATAATTTTAACATTTTTAATAGTAAAATTTTGATATTACACAACAAATCTATCATAAAAATAAGATTTTTTTTTCATCATCAAAAAATTTTTTATTAAAAAACACATTTAAAGTAACTTTACAGTATCTTTTCAATGTTTTTATACTTTTAACACAGTTTCTTATATAGAAATTAGCTTAAAACTAAAAATAGACCCAAAAATGTGTACTTTTAAAAACCTGGAAGAAATTTAGAAAACCTGGAAAAATTTTTGAAAAAACGAGTGGCAACCCTAAAGTTTTTAGTTAGCTGAAAAAATCACAAATAAATTAAATTAACAGAAAATTTTATGCGAATTTTATTATATGCATTGCATATTATAAAAGAAGTAGATTGTCTGCTATTGTCTGTTTTGAGATTTTTTGTCTGTTTTAAGTTTTTGGTTTGCTGAAAAAATCAAAAATAAATTAAATTAGCAGAAAATTTTATGCCCATTTTATTATATGCATTGCATATTATAAAAGAAGTAGATTGTAATAAAAAACTAATTTTTATTCCTGTCCTGCCAAAGGCTAATATTGCAATAATTACCAAAAACTTTGTCTATCATGGGGGGATTAGCAAGGATGCACTGTTTAAGTTTAGTTTTTCAATGTTTAAACACAATCTATGAAAAAAGCACACTCTGTTGTACTTAACATAATGTTTTTAATAGCTTAAAGTAGTTTAATTTTATTAAAAAATTATTTTATATAGAAATTTAAACAAACTTATTGAAGATTTAAGCTATTGTTATCTTTTTAAATACTTATCAAGAAAAATTGTAATAAATCTAATAATGTATCATCAAAATTTCTTCAAATCAACTAAAATTTTACAAAAGGTGTTTTTGTAACATTTCCCAAATGTAAAATTTTTCTGAGCTGAAAACTCTAAGATCAGATTTTATATAAGCACCCTAATGTGCTCACTTAAAGAAACACTGGCTTAAGCAGGTAAACCCAACTGGCTGGAAAAAAAATTTGATTGCCCAGCAGTTAACAGCGTATTCGAAAAGATAGTTAAAACATCACTAAAGACTTAACTTCAAATTTTGACACTTTTAATTTAATGCTACGAGTTTTATTTTGAATAAAATATCAGTGTATACCTTTATGTTATGTTTTATTTTAAGCAGAGTTTTTTGAGTGCACAACTATTCAAATTCAGGCAACTCAAATTTTGGCAATTCAAATTATTAGAAAAAAATGAAGGACCATTTCTCAAAAAGTTACATATATTTGAAAAAAAAAACGTTTGAAGGTCTTATTAATATCTGCAATCAATTTTTATTTTTCGAAAAATGTCAAAGTTTATGACTACATCAAATTTTGAATATAATCATTTTCAGTGATTTTCCATTATCTTAAAAAAGATTAAAACTTAGCACAAAAAAATGACTTGTAGATATCATTGATACCTACACACATTTTTTCCCAGTATTTTTCCCATACTTTTTGAGATATATTTTTTTATATACTTTATATACTATCCTCCAGCAGTTGAGATCTCTCTATTTGTTTTCGTGAAACCAAAACATATAATACTTTGAAGAAATTAAATTGTTTGAAATTGAATTGTCCAAATTTGAATTGTCATTTAACCAAGATTTTTTTTTAAAAGTTCTGTGGATATATTTAACAATTATAAGCAATCTTTCAAAGCAATAGCTTATATTTTTATAATTAAAATAAACATTTTTGCACATTGGTAGTTTTATTACTTTAATTTTATAGAAACTTTCTTACAACAATTCATATTGTAAATTTTAGAATTCCGTAGAAAACTATTTTAATGAAGTTGTTGAAGAAAACAACAGTTCTACGTACTCAAAAAATATTAGCAAAAGTAATGAATTAGTTCAAGAAAATACAAATAATGATTCAGACATTATATACGTTGATAGCAGTTATGAGGGTGTTTCTTCTCATCAGTATGTTTCAGAAATGCAAGAAAATTCGAACCTAAACATAAAAAACTTCAATAATCATACTAGCTTTGAAAGTAGATTACAAGTTGATAATTTTTCACAGAATGAGGAGGGTGTTGTAAACCAAAACGATACTCAGTACATTAGGTAAGTATAAATAGGAAAATAAATACTAATAAGGTTACTTTTGAATAAGAACAAGTTGAAAGTTCTGTCAATAGAACATAACTTTTATCAAAAATGCACATTTATATTTTACTAAAACAAAAAAACAACGTTAGAATTTTGATCAAAATTACCTACTGAATTTCAATAAAAAACATCTGAAAAAAGTTAAGTTAAAGATAATTAAAACCTAGTTTGTCTAAACTTTGTACAGTTGTTGAGTTTTATACAGTTTTGCTACTCCCCCAACTAGTCAGGCTATCTTAGCTTAATTTTAAATAAAAAGTTTCAGGCTTACTAAGGCTAACTCTAGTATCTAAAACTAATAAGATTGAGCAAAATTTAGATTAGTTTTTTATTTGATTAAAATTTAATCTTTATACCATATATTTAATTGATTAAGTTCTACCGAATAACGTTTTTAATGTCATGCTGAAATTGTTTTATATTTAAATAGTAACTGATCCAAATGGAAAAGATTGGTTAAATAACTTTTTTTTAAAGCAACTTACAAAGTTTAGACTGTAGGTAATTTGGTTTATGTAATTTTAATAATTATTTTCTAAGGCTAGTTAAGTACTTCTATAATTTGTGAGAAATTTTGAAATCCTAAAAAAAATTCAAATTATTGGCAACCCTAATTTGTTAAAAATTTTAAGTAATCTGCAGTAACATATGTAAAAGCAGTTGTTGTAAAAAGGTGACACTTGAACACTTTTACGAACACAACAAGAAATTGCTGATTTTTATAATTTTATTTACAAGCTTCTTTTATAAATTCATGTTTTTATTTGACTTGAAAAAGTATAGTCTGTGAAGACATATACTCAAGCTGATCTGGGATATTTTATAATGCACCAGTCAATTTTTTATGAATAAATAGTTTTTCACAGTATGGGAAGGGTTTTATGTACTTTAGTGAGAATGTGTAGTTTGCAAGTAAGTATACTCAAACTGATCCAGTTAATAAAAACTCATTAATAAAAAAACAGTTTTTCAATTCATTCATTTTCAATACTAGCTAACTTCAGGTTGTTTTTACAATTGCTCATTTTGTAATTGTATGAGCCATTATATGTGTTTGTTAAAAATATTTTTGATTTAGTTTATATTGTGAAATAAATTGAGTATGGTAACTTTTAGTGTTATTATTAACATGCTACAACTACTATTTTTGCTTAATTGTAGATATTTTAATTAAAAAAAAATATTAGCTGTACTACTATTTCAGCCATTTCTGCAAACTACTAAATTTGAGCATTAGTTGTAAAGTAAAAGTTCTTGTAAAAATGAATAACTATTTTTTAGTATGGAACCATCTTCTACTATACAAACAGTTGAAGTTGTTGCTGACGTTAACCCAATCGATGAATATCAAATAACAAACCAATCTCCTACTCAGTTTTATGTATACAACAATGTCATAAACTCTCCTTTAAATGGATATAAAATAATGAAAGACTCTTATAGTACAACTAACAACACTGAAAATATTGCTACTTCGAGTAAAACAACAGAAGAGTGCAGTACTTATAATTCTTCTAGTTTTATGTCTACGAAATCTCTTTCTACAACATCAGTATTGAATTCGTTTTCAAAGTCACCAAAAAGTATTTATAAAAATAAAAAGCTAAAAAAAGCTTGTAACATTATCAATAGTAGCAGAATTAACCAATCTTGTTTTAATAAAAAAAAAGGTGTTGGTATCCATGAAAAACAAAGATCTATTAACTTGGGTAAGTTAAAAGCTTTTATGGATAGTTGTTTTTGGTTTTTTATTGGCTTAGATTTTTATAAAATGTCGAATTTATTAATAAATCTTGTTTTAATGTTTAGCGAGTTGAATTTATGCTAATGATTTTAGTTTATAAAATTTCTAGATAACATTTAAGTGTATTTAAGCTTTCGTAAAAAGCTGTATTTCAATATGAAATTAGTAACTTTGATTCTTATGTTAATATTTGTAGTGGTTGTAATTGGTGTTTTGTTATGCTTTAAGGGATATAAAAAATACTTCAGTCTTATTTTTTTTCACGCGCTTGTTTACAAGTCTTGAGTTGATGATGAAGAGCTAAAAAAAGGTCTTAGGCGTTTTTAATGGCAGTTTTTTGAGAAATCTTGTCTGAGGAGGCTATAGTTTTTTATTTCTTTAAAGGGGGCCTTATGAAAAAAGGTTTAGGAAACCTTGGTTTTAGCAGGGTAACCAAACTTTTTTTCAAAAGGGTCCCCTTTGAAGAAGTAAAAAAAGCTATGACCCCCTTCAAAAAGATTTCTCAAAAAAAAAACTGCCATTAAAACCTTCTTTTAAATTTTTGCTCTTCACCGTTAACTACTTCTAGAAAAAGTATTAAACTATGGCCTTGTGGCTCCCCTTTTACGGCTTGTGGCCCCCTAAGTTTCCTAAATTGTTTCATAATATCTAGTATAAGTTTCAAAACTACCATTGAAAAGGCTTAAGACCTTTTTTTCTTGCAAGTTTTAAATTATGACCTCATGGCCCCTCTGTGGCAGTTTGCTACTGATCATGGCCCCCTTTGCTGCCTATGACCCCCTAAATTTCTGTAATGGCCCCCGAGGAGGCAACTTGGCCCAGTTTGAGATTACCTGGTCTAAAGACTTGTGGTCTGATGACCAACCTTATGTTAACTTAAGCATGTCTCACGGCAAAAAAGTCCAGGCTTAGGCTCTGTAGACTTTTACCAATGTTTTCTTTGATAGTATAGTATTTATAGTATGTTTAATACAGGGTTGCCAAAAAACCTGGAACTTGACAATTTAGGCTAAAAAAACCTGGAAAACTTGAAATTTGAGATTTTTGAAAAAAGAACCTGGAATTTTGAACAAAAATCACTAAAAACCTTGAATTATGAACAAAAATCATTTAAAAACCAGGAACTAAAAACAAATTTTCATGTTAAGTAGTAAAATTTCAATTTGGCACAAAAAATCAATTATATAGATAAAAGTGTTTTTTCATAATTAAAAATTGTTTTTATTAAAAAACACTTTTAAAATAGCTTTAAGATATCTTTTCAATGTATTTATACTATTTAACACATTTTTTACCTTTAACTTAATTTTAAACTAAATATAGATCCTAAAAGGTGTAGTTTTAAAAACCTGGAAGAACTTTTGAAAACCTGGAGAATATTTTCCTAAAACATTTGGCATCCCTGTTAATAGCAATAGTATATAAAAACATTTTTGATGTTTAACTCGGAGTTTTTGTTATACAAAGGAAAAAATGATATAGAAGATGATGAAGAGGACTTACATTTAAGCAACATTATTCCATCAGTTTTTAAGACATTTGTTGAAAGTAAAGCTAAACACAAGAAATGTGTATTTACTACAAGCAAAAGTGATGAAGAAGGATTTGAGGCTCATGTCAGCCTAAAACATAGGTTATAGAATATATATAATCTTACTAAGATGTAACGTTAAAAAGCGTTAAATCCTAGAGATCCTGATAAGCTAAGCTTATTGGAATAATACAACATATGTTTTTGTGTCAAAACTTTATTCCGACTAGCGGCGTTTCATTGCTCTGAAATAAATTCAAAAACAGTTCTACGAAGTTTAATACTACATGTTTAAATAAAACATGTAGTATTAAACTTCGTAGATCTTTTTTTAAATTTATTTGAGAGCAGTGAAACGCTGTTAGTCGGAATAAAGTTTTGACACAAAAAAATCTGTGGTATAATCTTATTAAAGTATATAAAAAATTAAAGAAAAATAAAAAAAAGTAAGTAAATGGCTACTAGTTTTAACTATAAGTTTAAAGCTTGATAATTAGTTATAACGTCATTACTGTAACAAAAAGTTGTTGTTGTTCAATTTTTTTTGGTGAAAAACTTATAATACTTACATGAGTGCTAAAAAACCTGGAAAAACCTTGAGTTTTTAACAATTTTAACATGTTAAGTAATATAATTTCAATTTGACTCAAAAAATCTATTCTATATAGATAATTTTTTTTGTCATCATCAATTTTTTTTTTTATATTAAAAAACTTATGTAAAGTGACTTTACAGTATCTTTTCAATGTTTTTATACTATTTAACACAGTTTCTTACCTTAAAATTAACTTAAAACTAAAGATAGATCCAAAAATGAGTATTTAAAAAAAACCTGGAGAAAATTTAGAAAACCTGGAAAAAATTTGCCAAAAACATTTGGCAACCCTGTACTTAATGTAATATGATTATTCGATTTTTCTCAAATAAAAAATATTTTTGTCTATTGCATATGAAATTATTTCTTAAAGACTATAAGAGAATAATTTTAAAGAGTATGTTAAGGGCATAGGGGGGGGGGGTCCACCTTGATTTTTACAAGTTAATGTCATTTTATAGAGTTTTATCTGAGCTGTCAGACATTTTTAACGGCTTGAAAAAGTCAAAGTAATTTTTGAGATATGAGCGATCAAAGTTGGTGACCTCAATAGGTTCCTAATAAAAGGCGCAAACTATAAACGCAAACAAAGAACATTTCACTAAAAATCTATCTCCTTCTTCTTTTTTCAAGCAATCTTCTTAAAATTTGCACAGAAAGTGTATTATTAAATTATAAAAAGATTGAATGCAGGATTTTCTTTAATTTTGAAAAAAAAAAAGACAATCTTTTTTTTTTTGGTTTTTTAATTCTATAAAAACTTGCTTGTAGTTTGTACTTCAAACTTTCATATAAGATCCAATGTTATTTAAAGAAAAAAATATGTCGCCCCCTTATGCCCTTAAAACGTTTGATGAGTATATTTGTTTTGTCCTTTATCTTCTTCATTGCTATCAAATTTATTTTACAGTTTATAATCTAAAATATGTTAACAATATGTTTATTTTAATGTTTCAAAAAGAAAATTTTATGCAGTTAGTGTTAATTAACATTTTTTTTTTACAATATTTGAAATTAATTCCAGCAAAAGAAAAGCATATTTGATAAAAATTTGCTTAAAAGTTTAATAACAATAACTACCATACCCTACCCCATACCCTAACTTTTATCAGCAAGTTTTTTAATATAATCTGAGCTTTAAACTAAAGTAGTAATTATAAACAAAAATATTATTGAAAATCACTATTTTCTATCAAAACCAAGTTTTAATTTTGAAACTTATACAAAATATAACTAGTCTTTTTTAAGCTTAACTTAATTTTAGCCAATGCTTTTAAATTGTATACTATTAGAATAAACATGTAGCTAATAAAATAAAGAAAGCACATTATATATTTAATGCAGTGAATTGTTAAAACTTGGAAAAGTAAGAAAGTCAAATGCTATAAGGAGAAAGCAATCAATAAAAAAGAAGCAAAAATGGGCATTAAAATCGTACGATCTTTAATATTTGTTTATAATTTAAACCTTAGTTTAAATAAGTTTATTATATTAAACTTACAGAAATACAGGACAGGAAAAGGGCCCGTTTACTTGTCCAATCTGCCAAGAAAAGTTTTCTATGATATCTATTTACAAAAAACACATGAAGGCCCATGAAAATGAAAAAGTTTGTGATGTTTTAAAGAATTAATTTAGTTAACTTAAGAATTTTAAAGTTTTTGATGTAAATAAAGTTAAATTGTTTGTAGCAAATATATAACTAAACTAAGTCTTTTATTAGTAATGTTAGAAAACTATGAACAAAGGGTTGCCAAAAAACATGGAATCCTGAAAAAACTTAGAATTAGTGAAATTTTGAAAATACCAAGAATTTTGAATAAAAATTACTAAACACTTTAAATTTTAAACAACTTTTACATGTTAAGTAGCAAAACTTCGATTTGAAACAAATATTTTTTTTTATCATCAATTTTTTTTACTAAAAACATATTTGAAGAAGTATTAAGATATCTTTTCAATGTCGTTATGCTATTTAACACAGTTTACCTTAAACTTAATTCTTAACTAAAAATAGAAACCCTAAAACTTGTAATTTTAAAAACCTGAAAGAAACTTTGAAAACCTGGAGAAAATTTGCCAAAAACATTTGGCAACCCTGTGAATAGTTATTTTATAAATTTAAAAAGAGTCAATAACAGCCTTTAAATTTAATATTTGTTTGAAATAATTATGTGTAGTTATTTAAAACTTTTATAATATAAAACTTTTTGTAGATGTATAAATGTGAAAAGTGCTCTGAATCTTTTGATTTGGAAGAAAATTTCAAAATTCATAAAGCTTTTCATTGGGAAAATACAAATGATAAGGGATATAAATGTCCGGTTTGTGATAGAAAATTCACAAGAGGAGCTAGTTTTAGATCTCACCTTCAAGTTCACATGAAAGATGAGGTTTTTACCATATCACACTTTTAAAACAAACCTTTTCAAATTGCATAAAGAAGTAATAAATTAATATAATTAAAAATATATATAGTTTGTCTTTTTGGCACATCATAAAAAAAATCTTAGCTTAAACAAATACTCTTCTTCAATGTTAGTTGTTGTTTTAACTTAATGTCAAAGTTATTAAATACATAAATTTATAGAAGTATAAAAAGTATAGGTATTTTGATACAGTTTCTTTAAGACACATGCAGTTTCTTCTCGAAGATTAGTAAGCACTTAGCATTTTTATCTAAAAATTTCTTCAAACAATGTTTCATATTTGTTTTTATTGTATTTTTTCAATTTACACTTATGCAATTTAAGTATACTTTATAATTTTAAAAGTTTTATGCAGTTTGACCATTGTTTTTATAGACAATGATTTGCACTGAATGTGGTGATGAGTTCACTAAGAGATCTCAGTTGATAGAACATATGAATCACCATAAAAAGGAACTACTTGCACTACAACAAACTCATCTAAATCAATCTTATGGCGAAATTATGAACACTTTTAATTGTTTGTACTAGTTTTTTTTTAGTAGATTAACTTAAAGGATTTAAAATTCAGTCAAGAATTAATTAAGAAAAAATGCTTGTAATTTCTATACTGACATTTTTGATAGTATTAAGTTTGATGTTGATAATATTTTTCTTACTTTTTTAAAACTTATGTTATTTTAAATTTTGTATATACACCTGTAATATTTGGTTAATACAGGGTTCATACACGTTCGACTAAATCAGTTTTTTTTGGAACTATTGGCAAAATTTCAGTTTTTTTCTCTTCAAATGCTAGAAAAAAGTGAATCAATTTATTACAAAAAGAATTATAAGCTTTATTCCATTAAAACTAAGGGGCCCGACATTGAAAAAGAGTACTGTCAACGCAAAATATTAACCAGTTTTTATACAATTAAAAAAAAGCTTTAGCTTTTGAGATATTGTGATTATTTTAAAAAGTTTCCGAGAAAATCGTATGGACCTCAAACTTTTAAGTTTGGATTTTCTCAGAATTTGAAAACATTGATAAAAGTCTATCTTCTTCTAGCTAAAAACCTCAAATTTTCAGATAACATTCTTTTTATAGTTATTTTGAAGACTTAAAGATAGGAATTTAAAAAATATTAAACACATAAAAATTTTTGATAACAAAGTAAAAATATTAGATTTTTTTAAATAAAATTTTATTAAAAAAAAAAATCTTGCACAAAAAGTCTTAAATCTTAGTAATGTAAAATTACTGGAAAATTTGAAAATGGTTGGTTAAAAAATGAAGAAGATATTTTTTTAGTAAAATAGTCTTTTCTCTCAGTTTTGGTTCATGCCTTCTACAAAGAATCTATTTAGCGCACCGAATTTGAGCGCTTATACCTCAAAGGTTAATTTGGATTTTGTTAAGCGGTCAAAAATTTTTGATAGCTGAGATAAAACTCTACAAAATAAAATCAACTTATAAAATCTTGACCCCTCACAGTGGACCCGCAACTTGAAATAGCAACATTTTTTTTGAATTTCTCTTTTAAAATTTTTTGGTAGAAAGCCAAGATTATTTAGCGCACCAAATACTTCAAACTAATCTAAAAAAATCCATCTATAACAAAAGTTATGCAAGTTTTCGTAAGACGATTCGAATTTTTTGGTTAGTTAATTTTTCGATGCCTTTAAAAATCGAAATTCGGCGGTTAAATAAAAAACTTTAAAAAAACTACTTTAACATAAATTTGTTTTATTGCTGTTTTCATAGTTTGAAAAAGGTGTTTTTAAGATTTGTTTGAAAAATTCATTTAATATTTTAAATAATTTTAAATTTTTTTTCTCGAGTTAAAAGATAAATATAAATGAAATATGTATTTTTCGAATGTTGTTTTATCGACATCCTAGTAAACTTCTAAAATTAAGAAATTTGAGCGCCTAGAAAAAATTAGCATTATATTTTGAAAATCCTCAGATTTAGCAGTTAAAAAAAACTATAAAAACCTTCTTGAGTACGCGATTTTTTCATAAGAGAGAAGCATTTTAGAAAGAATAGGCCGACTTGTTTTTCGAAAACACACTATAGAACCTATATTCTAAATTTTGATTAAATAATTCTAGTAGAATTTTTTTTTTGTTATTAAAACTTTTAATTTAGTATATACTATACATCTACAAGCTGTTTTATAAGTAAATTAACATACGACTTTGATTTTCTTATTTTTTTTTTTAATGCAAAAACATTTGAAATATAAAACAATGGTATGAGCAAAATCATTTTATAAGAGCTACTTTTATTAGACTCAGTAGTAGAGACCATATTAAGTTAAGTCCTTGTTAATATTTATAAGTATTGGTTTTTTATAAAAAATACTCCCTATCTCCAGTCAAACGCGATTTTAGTCCATAATGCCCCTATGGCCTTAAGTCAATATTGAAAAAATGCAAGATTTTAGAGAAGTTTGAGAATCAGTTTGTTTTATTTTGAATAGATTATTAAATTATGAAGTTCTTTTTGATTAAGCATTTGCAACCAAGCACTCTGTGAACTAGCACTCTGTAAGTAGAATGTTAAATATGCCAATAGCAATTGCATGACAATCTAAGTTCAGACAACTCAATTTCTTATGATATTTTTAGGGACTAGATCTAATAAAAAAATTATAACTGTTAAAGTAAATATGTGCTAGAAACTCCTTCTATTAATAAGCTACACTGTTTAAACCAAACTAATAGGCTACTTGGTTTCATTTAGTCATTAGCCTAGTTTGGTGCTGACCAACAAGGGTTTCGAAAATTCCAATCTAATTCGAGTATTTAACTTTGCAAAGTTTTGCGTACGAACCCTGATGTTAATAAGAAATTACTTTTTAAGACTTAAATTTATTAAAAAATGAGTATTTTCAAATAAAAACGATAAAATTGATTAATTTAAAGTTACAGTAAACCACTTTTTTTATTTCCAGTTTCAACGCTAAAAGATAGCAATCTAGCAAAAGATCAATCAAATTCACTTATTTTGAGTCGCAAAAGTAGTAGAACGCAAGTAAGAAAACGTAAAAAGGCTGGACCTTTTACTTGTACTTTCTGCCACAAACAGTTTCAAAAAGAAAGCCAGTATCAACGTCATTTGCGTATACATACTGGTAACTTAATACATATATAATTCATTTTAAATGGGATTCAAACATTTTTTTTACAAAATAACTATAACTTTTATATGAAAACTAAAAGTATAATGTATAATTATAGTTATTTAATTTTTGATTTTTAAAATTTTGGTAAATATTTTTTTCTCTTATTTTATCAAAATAAAAAAATTATAGTTAAGTTATGTTTCCCATAAAAAAATTATATTAAAATGAAAATAGCTTTCTTCTATATAGAGCTGTAAAAATTTGAAGAACATTGATAGAGCACAGTAGAATTTTTTTTAAGTTTTATGTTTTTGTTTATCAGTTTTGCACCTTCAAAAACCTATTAAACTTTCAATCTTTAAACACCTAAATCTTATAATCTTAAGTCATAATTCTATGTTATAGCAAATAAAAATATATAAAATAAGATAAATTTAAAATAAACCGAATTGTCACATTATCTTACTAATTAACAGCTATAGTTTTTTGCTCAAATTCGTACTAATTATTTATAAAAAAAATTTTAAATTTAAAACAATTTACAGTGTTTATGGATGACGTAGATACAATTTATCACAAAGTTAAGAATAGAATAATACTTCATTTGCTCAGAAATATTTTTTATTTCGAAATATTTAAAAAGTTTAAAATAAATTTTTGACGTAAAATGTTTAACAAAATGACTCGAATTATTTAAATTATAAGTTTGTATAAAGTGAACTGTACTCAATTTCTATAGTTTAATATTATTGAAACACTTATTAATATTTTGATAAAACTATTTAATTTTATATCATTAACTTGAATATTTGTAATCCAAATAGTTAATTTATAACCTATGTATTAGTTAAGGGCAAAGGGGGGAGGGTAAATAACTTTTTTCTTAATTTGATCTTATTTTGTTGAGTTTCAACTAAGCCACAAGTTGCTTTTTAAAGACTTTAAAATCAAAATACATTTTAAGATATAGCTGGTCAAAGTTGGAGACTACAATAGGTACAAAGTAGTTTTTTTTTTGTTTATTTTTTATTTAATTTAATTTTAAATTATAAAAAAAATCACTTCTGTCAGAAATTTCTAAATAATGCGAAGAACACTTTCTGAAAGTTTAAGATTGTTATATCAAAAAATGTAGGAGAAATTTTTTTTTTAGTGAATTCTAGTTATTTGTCATTTTAGTTTGCGGCTCCCATAAGGAACCTATTGAAGTCTCTGACTTAGCCCGGCTGTATTTAAAACTTATTTTGAATTTTAGAAATTTTAGAAAAGCAACCTGTAGCTTAATTTAAGCTTAAAAAAACAAGACTAAATTGTGAAAAAGGTGATTGACCCTCCAATGCCCTTAATAAATACTTAAGAAAACATATATTAGGTTTAAATTATAAGATGAAAATCACAAGATTTATTATGCAATAAAAAAAAAGTTAGTTTCAATTTTTTAACGTTAAAAGAAGAATAAGTTTAAAGTAGGGTTTCCAAAAATTGACAATAACGCCTCACTTGGGTGGTTTTAATATCTAAGTGGGCAAAAAAGAGCCTTGTTAAATCTACTTCCATTTTCTTTTATTTCATCAAAACTTAAGCTTGTTATTTGAATTTTGTTTTATGAGGTTAATTGAGTTTTATTGTAATTAAAGAAGAATAGTTAAATTTTTCTAAAATAAAAAATACTTAAATGTATTTTCTCGATAAAAAAAAGTTTAAACAAAATATTTTAAAAATATTTTCAAGCAAATTTCTTAATACTTAATTTTTTTTTCATCATAAAATGTATATCAGCTAAATGTCGTATAAAATGCTTCAGGTTTGTTTTTAAACTTGTTGGAATAGATTAAATAAAAATCCATGTTTTTTTTTGGTTGTTTTAATCTGTCTGTAGTAGTTACTTTTTTATTGTTGAACGCTCTTTTTTGATATAGAGTTTGTCTTTTATTCTTGCTTTTCATGCCTAGTGCATAAAAACCATTTTCCTATGTACAAAAAAAAAGTAAAATAAAGATAGATTAGTTTTCTATTGTAAATTATTTTAAATTCTATTTTGATGACCCTTTTTCGATAAATTTGAACAGCTTTTTAAACCTTTGTATAAAATTACTTATTTATTATATTAGTTTTAATATCATTATAGTTTTATAATTTTAATAAATTAATGAGATATTGTTTAAATACTCAACTAAAAATACATTCTATCAGGTTGCAATTTTTTTTACAACACAAAAAGTATAACTTTATCGACGAGTTATGGAAACTCTGGTTTAAAGAATCAACATCTAACTTCAATCTAATAACTATTTATTCAAGTTCATAAGTATCTTCACTATTAATATTTCAGCTTAGTACAGAAACCTTCCTTTTGAGTATGCTCTTTTATCACAAAAATCTGTTCAAAATATATTTTTAATTTAGACCAGTATTCTTGGATACGCTGTGTTCAAATTGCGTACTCAAAAGGAAGACTACCGTAACTAGACTTATAGAATTATCAAAAAGTCTATTTTTGTTCAGCATAAAATTATTATTATATATTTTAGTGATTTCTAAATGAGATTTTTATACGACAGGTGAAAAACCGTTTATCTGTGAAGTTTGTAATAAAGCTTTTAATCAAAAAAGTGCTTTGGAAACCCACAAAAAAAGCAAGCATAGAAATGAGCGTCCATTTAAATGCGATTTTTGTCCACAGGTAATTGAAAAAACTACGAACAATTTTATTTTCCTGTATTCATACATTAGTTTTAAACTTTATAGTATAAAAAACTAATTCTGAATAGGTTATGATAAAAATTTATAAATATAAAAGTTCAGTTTTAAAACTATTTTATTATGTAGTAAACATCTTGTTAAACATCTTTAAAATTAGTTTATGTTTTAAAACAAATCATATGTATTGAGTTAATTTATTTTGTTTGGATATAAATGATCATGACATTAATGCTTGATCAATAAAATAACAAATAAACATATATTTATTTGTAGTAAGTATTGTATGCACGTTTAATTTCATTGTACACTTTAAATAATTTTTACTATTGTAAATAAATCGTCTATAAAAGGTTTGATAAGAGTCTCATGTATACATTAATTTAATTGACAAATAAACAATTCTAAAAAATTATATAAATTGCAAAAATAATGAACAGACTTATTCGCAACGCGGTAATTTAATTACTCATATGAGACGAGTTCATATGGAAGTTGACCATTCTAATTACCAGTGTCAGCATTGTAGCTGCTCTTTCAAAAAAATTGGTAGCTTGAATGCCCACATGACAAAATTCCATCCTAGCGTTGATTGGAACTTTGTTAAGTATGTGTTTTTTGTTTAACTTTTATTTTTTTTAGTTTAAAAAAGTAGTTTCTCTGCAAGCTAAAAAGTCATATATTAAAAGAAAGTAAATACTAACATTTATATTTTTTACTGTACACCCATTTAAAGTTTTTTGTATCGTTTACACTCTGTGCTCTTTAGGAAATATAGGCTGATTTAGAAAAAAATAATTTAATTTGATAAATTAATGCTAGTTTTAGATTGAACCATTAACACCTTTTAGTTTGACCAAGTCTAAACAAAAAGTTGTACAAATGTTGGATGACTATTTCTATAAATATTTTTATTTAATTTTTACTTCTAACTTTCTGCGCAGTTTTACACACATGTTCTGCAATTTATTCATTTAGTTAAGGACATAAGGGGTCAAGTTTAATTTTGAAAAGTTATCCTATTTTTCAGAGTTATATCTTAGCTATTAGATACTACTTACCGCAACAAAGTTTAAAACGACAAACAAATTTTGAGAATAAGTGATCAAAATAGTGATATAAGATTAAATTGATTCTTTATGTAAGGCGAATTCTTACAATTTTACTAATTTTGAATTTTTTGTTAAGTAAAAACATAAAATAAAATATTGTACTAAAAGTTTTAAATTTGGTAAGAGTTATTACAAGAGAACTTAATAAGTTAAAAATTTACTTTTAGTAGATTAAGTATAAAAGTTATTATATTCTATGATGTTGTATTTTTTGTGACTAAATTAGAAACATAAAAACTAGATTGCTTTCTTATACTTTAAATTTAATAATTTAAAAAAACAGTTATATTTAGAAAGTTTGTTAATATTATCATTATTTTAACTAATTTTTTTTTGTTAAATTGTTAAAATACTAAAGCTGTTAAAGTTTCAAATTAACGTAATTGATTAAAATTTGAGCTTACTTGAGTTAAATTTAACTTGTCCATAACTAAAATGTTATTTGATGCAAAAAAAGTTAATTTATCTTATAATCTACAAATTTGATATTATCTTTTGGATTTTTTGACATTAGAAAAATAAAAATTACAGTATAGCGTATATTAGCTGAATAAATTATTTTTTTTGAAATAATTTAAAAACATAAATTTATTTTTTGAAAACTCATTAATTTTGTTACACATATTTTATTAGGTATCAAGCAGCAATGGTATATGACAAAAGTAAGTCAAAATTCTTACAAGATAGCAACTCATTTACTTTAAATCAGCAGTACAATGATAATGACTGTAGTCAAACACCACATGCACCACCAGTGACGATTGTAGAAAATAGTACTGACAATAACCAAATATCTCAAACAACTTTTATTACGTCTTCTCATTTTCCTTGTACAATAGTCGATACAGTTAGTACCACATGAAATACTTGTTTTTATAAAGTTCTAGCAAAAATTACTTTTTAATTTAGTAGGAAGACTTAATTAAAGCAGTACAGCAAATAATTTATTGTGAGCATATATTTATTTAAAAGCTTTTACAATATATTTTATTTCTAGAATAGCAAAGGCTCACATCATTCAGAAAATGTGATGAACACGTTTAATAAAGTTAATTATAGTAACGAGAAAACTAAAAAGACATGTTTCACATCTTTGCTAGCTACTGATCCAATAAACAAAAATTATTCTGATGAAATTAACAAACAAAGGTGTGTTTCTCCCGATTTTTATATTATGAATTCAGATGACACCGACAAATTTTTTGTTTCAACTTCCTCAAAAAAAGCAGCGCAGACAAACGGCCATGATGAAGTAATATTACGACCAGTAAGATTTCGTCATTCTGACTACCAAGAGGAATCTATTTCTAGCACTTTTCTTGACTTACCAGAAAGCTCACACGCTACTGATTTTGACAACTTGCTCAGTAATTTTCAGGTTTACGTACGTTTTGATTATATAATGTAAAAACAATAGATTGTGTTAAAAAAAACTATATTCATGATAGTTATAACTAATTTTTAGCATCGATAATTGTTTTTATAGCTATGTAAGTAATTTAAATAGTTTTGTAAAATGTGAGTGAAACTGTTTTACAGTTTAAAGTTCCGAAGTAGTTAGTTATTAGTTACTAAATACTAGTAATTATTGTTAATTTTTTTAAAATTTTTTCTTCTTATTTTGATATTCTTTGGTAAAAAGTAGTGAATTTGTTAAAGATATTTTATCATAACTTTTTCAAAGTTCACTAGACCATTTTTTATGTTAATTTAAACTAATATTTTCAAAATAAATATCCTACAGCCTGTTGAACTAGAATTGAATCCTACAAATAAAGATATACTGCATGAAAATGATATATTGAGTCAGGCTTTACATAATAATGGTATTAAGAATGATTTGACATCTCAATTAAACAACACGGTTTCAAAAGAGCAGGATTTGGAAAAACTATCATTAGAAGAAAATGTGAAGCTAATGGATGTTGAAGTACATATGATGTTCTAATTTATTTCAATAAGTTTAAATATCGAATTGCTTTCTTGTAGGTCTAACATCAGGTATAGGTATTCTATATGTCAGATTCGCACGAAGCTTCACTTTTTTTTTCAAATTTAGTCTTTATTTTTTACATAATTAGATAAACTTCTTCTTACTTTTTACCGCTTGTTAAATTCAAAGCAACTATTGAGATATAAGCGATCAAAGTTAAGCCTTCAATATGTTCTTTATGGGAGGCGCAAACTAAAAAGGCAAAAATATACTATTTCACTAAAAATCTTTCTCGTCCTTGAGTTTTCGAGCAATTAAAAAAAAAACTTTTTCAGAATAATCTTTAATAAGTTTTAAACATCTTGTAGGAAACAGATTTTTTAATTTTTGTAAAAAAATAGAAAGAATGAACAAAAAAAAGAAAAAAAATATTTTTCATAAAATTTTTCATGACTTTTTTTCAAAAATCGCTTCTTACATACAAATCATTTGTAATATTGAAAAGTACATTTCCTGAAAATTTGAATTAAATTGCTTATAAAATGAAGGAGGAGATAGAGTTTAAGTAAATTTTTAAAATTCTGTAAAAATCGGCCTTGATAATATTTGATTCCATACAGTTGTATCTGAATATTTTACAAAATTTATTATGTCTTAAAAGTTAATTGAAATTTTAATGTTCTATAAAAAGTATCATAATATATATAGTTTAAGCTTTGAAATAAGTGCCAATGTTGATTTTGTAAACAAAAAAAAAACAAGTGTTAGACCCCACTATGATCTTTTAAGTTTTATGATTATTTAAATTCTTAAGTAGAAATTTTAAGAAATATATTTTAAACAAGTAAAGATAATAAGTAATAAATTTTAATTTTATTTTTGCTCAAACCTAAACGACACTATTGAAAAAAGTTAGACTAAGTGGTATTTAAACTTGTATAAAGATAATCAAACAAAATAATTTTAATCCTAGTTGTTATACTATTGAAAAATAATATTTAAGTCACAATTTAAATTTTAATCATCAACAGAACTGTTTATCTTTATACAAGTTTAAATACAACTTAGTCTAACTTTTTTCAATAGTGTCGTTTAGGTTTGAGCAAAAATAAAATGAATAACTAAGAACAATATTAATATAAATACATTTGTGAAAAAAATGTCACTCTTGCAAAAGTTACACCCTGCATTTCTAATCCATTCTAATTCTAAAGACCATAATTAATTTTTTTAATACTTATTTAACATCAATATTTTATTTTTTTTGTAATAATAAATTAGTGAAATAAAATGGTAGTTAGTTATTTTAAATATGTTTTTTAAAATAGGGTGTTTTTTCGGAATTAAATAAAAAAGGGGATGAAGAAAATTCTTCTATTGTTGTACTTGACGCTGTTCAGCAACCAGAACATCAAAGTTATGAAATAATTGTTGATGAACAAGTTGAACCTCTTAACTCATTAAGACAAAATACATTTAAAGATGTTGTTAGGACTCAAAGATTACATGGTAAATATTCTGACTTATACATCAGTTTAAAAATTGTGTTACAGCATTAAGTATTTTAAAGTCGATTTTTTTTTCGGTTGCTTGTGCTAGATTCCTCATCAAATGTTTGTGTTCTACCAATATAAACTATTGTTAACTAACTTAAACCTAATTTATTGACTTCACTGAGTTAAATAAATTTTCAAACTAGCAGAAAATTATGGATACTGTAAAATCATGAAATTTGAAAACAAAAACGAAAAATAATTAAAAATCCTGTAGTTTACAAACCAAAAAAAAAAATCCAGGATTCACACTTCTCCAGTTTTTTCTTGGTTTCCCTAGATAACTGCAATATTACGAAAAAAACACTGGATTTCCCTGGATAAGTTTAAAAATTACTAAAAGACATTGGGTTTCCCTAGATTTATTTTTTGTCTAGTGCTAGATTAATTTCTAGAATATAATATGATGTGATGTTTTTTTACAAAATTTTGAGAGACAAAAAATAAAATTAAGCCTTTGAAAAGTATTTACTATATTCTATATTGTTGATCTACTTGAACACTGCTCCTGCAATCAGTTTTTTCAGTGTCTTATTATAAACACTAAAAACTGTATAAAATGTCCACAACAAAACTTTTAAGCAAAATTTAGTTTATGAAATATAAGTTAACTTTTATGATGATGAAACCATAATGGTATCAACTATTAACCTGCTAATAAATGTAAGTGAAAGAGAAATATAAACAGTAGTTTTCTGGCTCAAAAATGCTATGTACAGTAGATAATCGAAGGAAAAGTCCTGTGTACACCAGAATTTTATGTAGATACATTTGGTATAAAAGTATTATTTTTATTAATAAGTTTGCGAAGTTACACAAATATTTAAATTCTATTGATGAAGAATAATGAGAATAAAAAAAACATCTTTTAAAAGAAATAGCAGGGTTCGTGCGCGTCAGGCTAAATCAGTTTTTTTGAAAAAAGTTGAAAAACGTCAGGCTAAATCAGTTTTTTTATTAAAAATTTGAGAATCTCAGTATTTCTCAGTTCAAGTCCTTCAAAATTTTGATAAAAAACAAAGAGAAATTTTTAAAGATCAAATTGAGATGTGAATTTATTTCTAAATAAAATTTAGTTATTAAAGACAAAATCAGTCAGTATTTTTAAAAATAAATGGTTAAAACCTTTTGTTGAATCTCTAAAAAATTTCTAAGAATCTTAATTTTATAGATTTTATACGTGATAAATTGAAGATTCATAAAAAAATACAGTTTAAACATTACAGTTTAGTTTAACAACTTAGATCTTTGTTTGAATTCGTTTACATCAGCTATGTATTTCATAACTTAGTTGGTTGAACTGTTTTAACTTCTAATTTAAAGGCTTTATACCAAATACTTTTTAGATTAAAACTCTTAGCAGTTTATTCATATATTTTACTGTTTGTTTAAAGTTATTAGAGATATTTATAAGACTAAAACCTAGCTTTAAGATATAAGTATTAAGTTTTGTGGGTGTACAAATTTTAGGTACAATTAATTTTTCTTTACTAGAACAAAAATTAAAGGTTTTTTTTCAATTTAAGTGTAAGATTTTTAAATCTGATATGACATAAACAATCACTGTATTTATTTAGAGTTTAGAATTTATAATTATGTATCAATTTTAAGTATTAGTCAAAATACTATAATAAACATTTTTTACTTATATTAATACTCGTGTAAGCGTTTCATTTTAAACTTTAATAAAACACGACAATGCACGTCGTTTTATTATAAATCTTCTGGTTATAATGTTTTTACTTAGTGCTTAATTAAATTGAACACTTGTGTTTAGTAATATGTATTAAATTTTTACACTAGTGATAGATTAGATATAACACTTATTTTAAAACTTATCACTGAATTTGTTATGTTAAGGGCATAGGGGAAGGGTCAATCACCTTTTTGACAATTTAGTGTCAATTTTATTGAGTTGTAACTAAGCTATGAGTTGCTTTTTAAAGATTTTTAAAGCTGGTTGAAGTCGGAGACTTCAATAGTACTAATCAAGACCCACCAATACCTAAAACGACTTCTAAAGGGTGTTTTTTTCACTTAGAAAAGATGTCAGGCTAAATTGGTCTCAGTCAGGCTAAATGAAAAAAAATTCGCGCATGAACCCTGAAATAGTCTTCTAGCGGATAAAATTAAAAAAAAAATTTGGATTAACAAAAATTAGTGTGAACCCTGAGTATTCTGGAGTATTGAACAATTTTAATAGAAAATCATTGAATATCTGACTTCAGTATAAACAATCAGGGTTGCCACTTTACCTGGAATCCTGGAAAAACCTGGAATTTGACAATTTAGGCAAAAAAAAAAACCTGGAAAAACCTGGAATTTTTAACAATTTTAACATGATCAGTAGTAAAATTTCGATTTGACACAAAAACTCTATCATATAGATATAAAGTTTTTGCCATTATCAAAAAGTTTTTTTATTAAAAAAACACATTTGAAGTAGCTTTACAGTATATTTTCAATGTTTTTATACTATTTTACACAGTTTTCACCTTAAAGTTAACTTTAAATAAAAATCAGACCCAAAAATGTGTACTTTTAAAAACCTGGAAGAAATTCGGAAAACCTGGAAACATTTTTGAAAAAACGAGTGGCAACCCTGAAACAATTTTTTGTCTAAAATATTTTTATAAACTTTTTTAGTTGTTTAATGGGAATTTTAAAATGAAGTATAACTACAATAAATTGATATGTAACATCTATCAGTAAACAGAAATCGATCCTTTTTTAACTTTAAATATTTTATTAAGTTCCAAATTCTTACTTTTTATTAGACCAGAAATTTTGACACAAGCCAATTACAAATATTAAAAAACTAAAAGTATTTGCTATTAATACTACATATACCTTGTTAAGGAAATAGTATGTAAAACAAGTTTGAAAAAGCAATTATAATAAATACTAAATAATAATACTATAAATTACAATACAGTAATCTTTCTTTCAAATGCTATTCACTTTAAAACTCATCTATTATCTGTTTATGTTATTATTAGTATTTAATAAAGATCAGTTTAAAAATATATAAGAAATTTAAAATAAATAATCATTTAAACTACCTATTTATTTACCACTAAATAACATATATTCTATTTATATTATTTTATATTATACATATATTTACAATATATTCTGTGCAGATTAATAATTATCGATGAAAACAACTTGTATATAACTAGGATAGAAAGTATATTTGAGTTATGGTTGTGTTTTTGTACAGTTTTTTACTTCTCTAATTTCTACAATATTTTTAATTATATTATAAAGAATTCAAAATTTTGTAAACTATGTTTGAAATAAACGTATTTTAAACTAGTTATTTTGCACAGGACACTAATATTCAATACTTTTTTTTTTTGGCTATTATTTATTATATACAAGTAGAAAAAAGATTCACATGTTAACTAATGTTAAAATTCTAATATTAATGAAAGTTAAATTATTTGTTTTTACTAAAATGAAACATGAATCAGTTAATTAAATTATTTACAGTGTCACCTGGGTTATACCAGCAAACATCAAGTGGCTTTCTCAGTAAAGTTAAGAAAATAGGTGGCACCAAGTTTTTTTCTTGTCGGTTCTGTCTTAAACAGTTTAAAAAGCCTTCAGATCTTATTAGGCACATGAGGACGCATACCAATGAAAAGCCGTTTAACTGTCATCATTGCGACAAAAGTTTTGCAGTAAAAACTGGGTTGAAAAACCATATGAAAGTACACACTGGTGAAGGATACAAGTGTCATGTAAAAACTTTTTATTTTGTTATGTTTAAAGTACATTGAAAAGGTTACAGCTATACTAAGAAGTTAAAACTAAATTTTCACTTTATTTTAATTTATATTATTTAAATATAAGTTAAATTTTTTTTCATAATTACATTTATAATTTTTTTTTTACGTTTTTTACTTAATTAAAGTTTAACGTTTTGTGATAATTAAATAAAAAAATATTGAATTTTATAAAACATCTGAGCAGTTTTGATTAAATTAGTTTATTAAGTATCTATTCGTTTATATAGATTTGTGATAAGGTGATGACTCGGGCTTCAAGCTTAAAAGTTCATATGCGTATTCATACAAACGAGCGACCTTACAAATGTCGCTTTTGTCACTTGTCTTTCCGCACTATAAGTAATCGGTCATCGCATGAACAAAGTCACAAACGAGGTACACAACGTGTAAGAAGAACAAACCATCAAGTTGATAGTTAGTTAAAATATTTTTTTTTTAATGAAAAGTTAACGCAGACCTTATTTAACTTAAGTTAAACTTCAGCTTTATTTACCTAACATTATTCTATGTTTGTATACCTATGGTTTTAAATATAATACTTGTAATTCTCAGTTAAAGTTTTTGAAGATAAAATGTTAAATTTTTCATTCATATTTTATTTAAAAAACGGATTTCATTTAAAGGGATCATAATTACAAAAAACATATGTTTTTTTTAAATAAATTTTCAATCTTTTTAACCTTTCTAAATAAGTAATTTTTAATACTATGATAGTTCTATATTTATTGCAAACTAAAGGAAAAACAATATTCGTTAATAATATGTAGAAAATTATACAAAATTTTAAGTTTTTTCTTGACTCATTACTTTTCCTTGAAATACTTTTAGTTTTTGTCTTCAGCTAGCAAAAAGTAATAAACAGGTAAAAAACAGTAAAGTTAATTTTCACCTCAATGTTACACAGTTTGCTGCTAATATCACATTAATTAACACTTGTTTGGTTAATTCCTTCTAGGTGTTTTATGTGTTTTTTTTGCAATGATATTTTTTTAGTTACGAAAAACCCCTTATACTCCTTTTTATTAGTCATATAGTAGAAGAAGTTAACAAACTTTTATTTCAATGAAGCTATTTTATTATTCTTTCGAAGCCTGTACACCCGGTGTACACACCATAATGCTCGTATATACTATTAGGTTAATAAAAATAGTTTTGTTGAAAAAATTAAAGTGGAAATATCTTCCTTAAACTTTTATAGTAAAGTGAATTTAAACATTTGTAGCTTTTTTTACGTTATTAGTAAAAAGCTTATGTTTGTTTTATAAAACTAGCAGTACATTTTAATAACAATAAAATTTACTGAAGCAAAACAAAGTTTCGATTAAGGTATTTACAGAGTTGCCACTTTACCTGGAAACCTGGAAAAACCTAAAATTTTGAACAAAAATCACTAAAAAAACCTGGAGTTTTTACAATTTTCAGATGTTCAGTAGTAAAATTGCGATTTGACTCAAAAAAAGTTATCATATAAATAAAAAAAAATTGTCATTATCAATTATACATATTTAAAGTAGCTTTACACTGTCTTTTCAATGTTTTTATACTATTTAACATAGTTTCTTACCTTAATCTTGACTTTAAAATAAAAATAGACCCAAAAATGTGTACTTTTAAAAACCTGGAAGAAGTTTGGAAAACCTGGAAAAATCTTGCAAAAACGAGTGGTAACCCTGTATTTTAGTATGTTAGTTATTGATATTGTTGTAATAAAAAAACTACTGACGAGTAAAGTAGTTTTTGTTAAGTTATATATGTAATTCAAGGGAATGAAGGAAAACTTCAAAGTGATAAAAATAGCACATTATTAATAAATGGAAAAAATTCAAAGTTGGTGGATAATAATAACATTGCTAGAGATGAGCTTTCCAGTGGAGGTATATTCGGTGAAAGCGCAGAATCTTTACTTCAACAATATGAAAGTTTAAATGAACTAGCTGAAGGTTTTTAGCAGTGTTTTACAGTTTATATTTTTGAACTAATTTTGTATTTGTATAAAAATTTCTTAAAACTTGGTAACAATTTAAATATGATGTGCTCTACTTTTTTATTCTTAGCATGAAGTAAAATTAATTAACAAAGTGGGGAAGGGCAAATTTTGTAGTTGGTGGGCCAGAATTCTCGGTGAAAGCATTTCACGGACCGAACTTGTTTAAAAAAACTTAATTTGAAAAATTGTAGAATAAACTTTATTAAAAATTCTTTAAAAACAATTGCAATTAAATAATCATATATTCAGCAAAACCGAGTACTGAAAATACAATAAAAAGAGAATTTAATTATTATGTTATTAAAAGATAAATTTTGATTAATTTTCGCTTATTATTTTCAAATTAAAAAGTAGATCGTGGCCATAGATTTTTGCTTAGCGAGCAGGATCCTATCCACAGGCCGTTCGTTGCCCACCCCGATCTAAATAACTTGTATAGTTTTAAATTTGAAAAAGAGTTTAATATTATAATTTTTAAATAAAAGTAAGCTGTAAAATAAGTAAATAATTTTCATTATTTTATGAGTTGAATAATTTCATTTTTTTAGGAGTGCATAATTAAAGTATTGAAATTTACGTCATATATTATGCAATTCCATTATTAGTTTATATTATCGCTTTCAATAACATTTTTTCAGATAGTTTTGTCAGTAGCGTTGAAAACCAACCTAGCACGCAAAGTTCTGAAATTAATTCTACAAGTTCCACCAAAATTTCATTAGTTACCAATGACATGACTGACTTAACGAATGTTACAAGCATAAACGATGATCATAATTACCACAATTGCAATTTTACTAGTATTAACAACAGCTCGAGAGTATTACTAGTCACAGACAAACTTCCGTGTTCACATAACTATGCGTCACTGGTTCAAACATCAGATGAAAATAATGTGCTCTATCATATTAACAATGACTCTTCAACGCTAACTCAGGTAAAGTTAATACTTTTCGCCAGCTTAGCAGTAGTATGAGTTTTTTTTAGAGAAGTTTTGTAGTTTTTTGTCTACACTATGGTTTCTATTTTTTTATTCTGTTAAAGTTTAAAAGTGACATAATCATATAGGGTAAAATTCTAGTTTCAAAACTAATTTAAAAACTCTTATTAAAACATTTGTATTTAACTATGTTTTATTAAGCTTATTTTGTTGTGATATTTAGTTTGTTACATATTTTTAATTTCAATACTCATACTTGTCACTCAGTTATGCATATTTTTGTTGAACCTTTGAAAGTAAACCCAGGGTTGCCACTCAGTCAGGAAAAGTCAGGAAATCAGGAAAAGTCAGGAAAAATTTAAAAAAATGACAAAAGTCAGGAAAAGTCAGGAAATTTGATAAAATTAAAAAAAAAGTAAGATTTTGTCATTTTAAATTTACAAAATTCCTTGTTTCCCAAAGCCTTCAAAAGGTAAAAATTAATTAAAAGTCCTTTAAAGTCAGATAAAATTTCAAAATTTTCCTAGAAATTTACAAAAATATTTAATTTTATTTCCAATGCCTTCATTTGGTATAAATTAGTAAAATATCCTTTTCAAAACTGCAAAAATTTTCTATCAACATATTGAACAAGTACCCTACTTGAACAAGCAGATTTTGTAAGCTTTTTAGTATTGATGATCTGCAGCAAGGACACTTCCATAGTGAAACGGTGATATATACACAAAATTTTATCTAGCGTAGTTTTAGAATCAAAGTGTTTTTAGTTTAAGTAAATAATTGAGTTCTTTATAACTAAGCAGTAAGTTTAGTATTTTATGTAACAAGTTAATGTGTATACTTTACCTCTTTATAATCTTTTCAAAGTTGTTTAAATTTATATAATAAGTTATAACAGAGGTATATTCCAAGATTAAGTTTACTTATTATTTGTATTTTTTGTAGAGTAACTTAGGTTTTTAAAGTAAATAAGAGTATATTTATTTGTTACAAATTTTATACTAAATGATAAGAGGAAATACTTTCTAAATGAAAGTGAAAATAAATGAGTGTCAAAAGATTAGAAATGAAGCCCACAAGTTGTGGCTTGATTTAGAGAAAAGATTCTCTTCAACAAGTGTAGGGGCAGCAGATGAGAGAGATTTAAATAAAATGAGGCAAATGATTTTAATTGCCAATAAAATAAAGTGGAATGCAGCTCAGATGAAGGAAACCATATCTTCATTAGATGAAGAGGTTGAAGTGCTAATAAAAAAATCTTAGAAAATAAATTTTAGTACATACATTTAAAAAACAGTATTTGATTAAGTTCTTTATTGTTTTAATGTTTTAACTGTAAAAGTTAGTTATTGTTTTAAGGTTTGAGTTGTGAAAGTTCCCTATTAATTTAAGGTTTTAATTGTAATAGTTCCTTATATGTCGTTTCGTTTATTTAGATACATTAAAGCTAGGAAATTCTAAAAAATTGTGTTCTTTATTGTTTTAAGGTTTCAACTGTAAAAATTTGTTATTGTTTTAAGATTTTAGTTGTGAAAGTTCGTTATTAGTTCAAGGTTTTAGTTGTAAAATTTCCTTATATGTCGTTTGTTTATCTAGATACATTTATGCTAGGAAATGCTAACAAATTGTGTCTTTTTTCAGAAAAGCTGTGTATATAAGGTAATAATACAATTATTTTGCTGATAGAGCTGTTTATTACAAACATCAATCATACACAGATGGTTTAAGTGATGTACTGGAAGTTTGATTATAGAATTCAGCAAACAACTGTTGTTTTTAACCTGTATTAAATTAAATTGAAAGCATTATATAGTTTAAAATGTTAGATTATGTATTTTAGAATTAGTTTAATTTAAGAGTTTGATTTAGAAAAGTCAGGAAAATTTTGGTAAGAAGTCAGGAAAAAGTCAGGAAAAGTCAGGAATTTTTTCTCAGCTTGATCAGTGGCAACCATAATTTCCAATGCCTTTAAATATTAGTAAAAATTAGTAAAATAACCTTTATAAATCTGCAAAGTTTTTCTACTAATATATTAATAGGGGAACGGGTCAAAATTGCCAAAGAAAATTGCACGAGGGCACAAAATTGCACGAAGACCATTTTGCACCTAGGGTCAATTTTGCACGAATTAAAATTTTGCTTGGAGGGTCATTTTTGCACGAGAGTAAAAAAAAAACAGAAAAAAAAAACTAAAAGATAAATTAATAAAAATATAAAATCAAAAATAAGTTACTGACTGAGGGTAAGGGTTAAGGGTAACAGTGATAGTAAAAACAGAAATAAATAGAATAATAAAAGTTAATATTAAAAATCAAGAAAAATTGTTAAATAAAACTAAATTGATTACAAAAATAAATTAGAATTAATAATAAAAATAAATAAAAAATTTAACCCGTGCAAAAATGTCCCCTTGTGCAAAAGTGACCCTTCGTGCTAAAGTATCTTCGTGCAATTTAGTCCTCCAGGCAATTTTGTCCGCTCGTGCAAATTAGACACCTACCCATCGAACAGATACCCTACTTGAACAAGCAGTTTTTGTATGCTTTTTAGTATTGATGATCTGTGGCAAGGACACTTCCATAGTGAAATCGTGATATATACACAGAAGTTTTCCTGCAGAGTTTTAGAATCAAATGTTTTTTGTTTAAGTAAATAATTTAGTTCTTTGTAATTAAGCACTATGTTTAGTACTTAATGTAACAAGTTTATGTGTACACTTTACCTCTTTATAGTTTTCTCTAAACTGTTTTAATTTGAAAAATTAATTATATAAGAGAGGTATTATGCCATGATTAAATTTACTTATTTTTAATTTTTTGTAGAATAACTGAAGTTATTAAAATGAATAAGAATAGATTTATTTGTTACAATTTTTATACTAAATGATAAGAGTAAATATAAGATAGAAAGCTTTGTAAAGTTTCAAATCATACTAAAACATTTTAAAATCTTTAAACTTGAAATTGTTCTGCAATAGTCATTTAATAAGCTCTAGTGCAGGGTTTCCCAAATTCATATACTAAATCGCCCCCTTTTCAGAAATTTGAAAAAAAAAACCGCCCCCCCCTCCCCATGATTTTATAAAGTAATTTTTCTCTTGAGTACGCACTTTTTAGCCTAAAAAATTGTGTTCGAATTGTAATTTAGTCTGGTACTTATGCACGCACTTTTGTGCTGTGTTTAAAGTAATTTACAGGGCTTGAGAAAAATATTTACAGTTATTTTCTTATAATCCCAGTAAAGTCTATTAAAATACTTAATTAATCAGCCTTGTGTAATCTGTAATCAATTCTGTTTAAATATGAAATGTTTTGAAACTAATAAAACCTTTAGGTCAGTGGTGGACAACTTTTGTATTCAGCAAGCCATATTTACTAAAAAAATTGACTTGACTTGGAATAAATTTTAAAAAACTAAACCTTAATTCTAACAGTAATTTTTTTCTTTATTTAAATTCAAAGAAATAAAACTTAAAAGTTTTACAGTTAGTTCTGTAAACAGAAAGTAATCAATTAAAAAAACTTTTAATTAGGTTAAAATTTTGTTTTGTAACTGTAGCAGTCTTTTTGATGGCTTATTTAATTCTGTTTTTTCTAGCTATCAGCCTATAATAATTTAATAAAGGAAAATAATGAAAAATTAAAAGCTAGGGTTGAACTAATAAAATAAACAGCACATTTTAATTGTCAAAATATTTTGAAGTAAGATAAAACAAAAAACTGTTGTACTAATAATTTAAAATTCCTTAATATATAGATTTCTTAACAATAATAAATCAAGCTAGAAAATATAATTGCCTTAAAGATTCTTTAAAGTGAAAAATTTGAAGTCATTTCAAATAGAGACCTCAAATCTATACTCTTTTAAAGTCAAAGATATTTTTTGAAATAAAAACTTTAATTGTTATCAAGATTTTTTAAATTGTACAGATTTAACAAGTAATAACAAAAAACTGTCAAATAAATATTTTTCAAACACATATTTTAATCACTATGCTACAAAAACTTTTATTGTAATATGACCGACAAATTTAAACTACAAAATTAACCAAGTCAAAACAAAACTATTAACAACTTTAAAACATAAACCACTTAACAAATACAGTAGACTTCCGATTGAGTTCGCATTTTGAACGAAATCAAAAAGTTTGAACTCATAAAATCATTATAATTTTTTTTACAAAATGGTAAGTTTCAATATGTTATAATGCAAAAATTTTATGAATTAACATAAAATCCACTAAAACATAAAATAAACATTTATCAAAAAAATAGATCTATATAAGCTATTAGTATCATTTTTTTTTGTTTTATTAATACTTAATTAGAAATCGACTTTATTTAAATTAACTTTAGGAAAATATAAATTTGCATGTTTATTTGGGTAAACTCAAGAGGTTCGAACTACCGTATTTTTTATTCATTAGCATTAAGCAAACCTTTTGTAGAAAAAATAACTTAATAAATTTGTTGTTATAAAAATACTACTGAAATACAATGCAAACCAGGTTAAATAATAAATATTTTTAAAAATAAAGTAAAATAAAAAAACTTACAGAAGATAATGTCTGCTACTGAAGTCTAATCTAATGTGAAAGATGAGCTTCATGACTGCTTGCAAGTTTTTCTAAATAAGTCAAGTAAAGCCTAAAGTCACCTTCTTTAAAAATATATAGAATAAATTTTTTGCTCTAGATGTTGATAACTAAACTGAAAGCTTTTTTAACAACATAGCTAGAAGTTCAGCCAAAGCTATAACAACAATATAACTTCCTCCCAAATGATTGGATGCTTTTGCCTTAGTTTTTGTTGAGTCCAAAAGCTTTCATATCGTTATTTGGAAAAATTTACTATAAGTTCAAGTTCAGTTTGTAAGTCTAAGTAGGTTTCCTGTAAAGCAACGTTTACTTCAAAAAGATCTGCTTCGAAGGAATCCATAATCCACTTCAGGACGTTTTATTGAAAAACGTCAGTAAAACGTTTATCAATATCACCTAAAAGCTGTTCCAGATGAGATGAAAATACTTATACTTCACCTTCACTTATTTTAAGTTTTAAGTTTTCCAAACTTGCAAACTGTGAAAAAAGATTATTTTTGAAAAGTCTTCCATACAGTTCAAGTTGGTTTCTGAAACTATTTATCTTACTTTTAACTTTCACAAGGTTCAAGTTTTTACCTTGTTAAGTTTTGTTCAGATCGTTGGTCTTATCCTTTTCTGAAAAAAATCAATAACTGAATTAAAACAGCCAAAAACCTTTATAGACAGTTTCCTTTTGATAACCATTGATAAATTTTATGCATTATAATTATTAAAAACCTCATCATTGTCATTGCACAGCTGTTCAAACAAGACGACTTTGTAAAACCAAATAAGACCATTTTCGTTATAATTGATCTACAGTAAAACTAAACATAAATAAAATGAAAACAATTCTTATAAAATGTTACGAAAATAAAGAAACAGTATAGTCAAAATCTTTTTGCTTACATAAAACAGGTTTCCTTAACAAAATACAAATGGCTTCTAGTTTTACTGTAGATCAATTATAACGAAAATGGACTTATTTGGTTTTAACTTTTACTGATTGCTTTTGTCTTTTATTAATCTCTTGATTACTTGATTACTTGGTTATTATATAAGTGTGTAAAATCTTATCATTTGTTATCATTGTACTCTACTGAAGAGAATTGATCGAAATATTTTTAGTATTTTTGAAAGTGTGTGTCTTGTATATCTTATTGTAATAAATAGTAAGAAGCTAACTGTCCACCTTCAACACTTTGTGTAGATTTCTTGATCATGTTTTTGATTTTACACTGTTTTGTTTTCTAATCTCGACGTTTTCTTAAAACTTTACATTTTTATTTACATGTTCTGAATGAAATCTTTTAAGATGATCTTTAATCCTAAATTGTCAAACTCCAGTTTTTTCAACTCCTATTTTATTTTCATATTTATAAATAAAGTAAACAAATTGTTAAAAGTGGGAAAGTTCACAGTCTGCTTTTAACTTTAAGCAATATCAAAAAACAGCCATTATAGTAAGTATATTTGGTACCTCTCGTATATTTACGATCTCTCATATCTTTACGCACTTTTTCTGTGGACACAATGTGCGTAAATAAGCGAGAGGTTACTGTATTTACTAATTAGATTAAATTAAAAAAAATCTGACATTATAATTTTAAACTCGATTAAATTTATCATTGAATAAGTATATTCAACATACCACCTGTGTGTAGGATCTAGTCAACAATTAAATTTTGGTGAGAAAAATTTAATTTCAAAATTAAATTAGAAATTAAAAAAATGCTTGAATTGAAAAAATAAAAGTTTGATATAAAAAGAATAAATGTTTAGATTTTTACAGTTGCTAGAAGATAACACAACCATCATTAAATTATTTTATAATATATTAAAGCATATAAAGAAAAAAAGTAATAACTTTTGAGCTGTTCCAACCAATACAGGCTAAAACATTTTTTTTTAACTTCTTTAGTAACTTTTTTCTTTTAATTTGTAAGTTTTAAATCTAAATAACAATGTTTGTTTGCAACCTTAATATCTATACAGTGTACAACAGGGTTTCCCAAACTTTTTTTCAAAAGGTTGTTTAAAGAAATTAAAAAAGCTATGGCCCTCTCCAACAAGATAAAAACCAACCTTTTGTTTCTTTTTGATGCTATGACCCTCTAAATTTCTGTAATGACAACCAAGGGGACTATCTTTGTAAACCCTGGTGTACAAGTCCCAGTATAATTTTAAGCTGAAACAGAAAGTTTTTACAGATCGACATAAATTCAGATGAAGGTTTAGAGAATACCAATATGACTGAACCACTATCTTATTATGGTAAAAAATTTTCTGTATTTTGTTGTATTTATAAGGTCTTTTTGTATAAGCTTTGTTTGTGATAAAAGTTAACTATATTTTAATTATTAGAGTATGTTGAAGAAGATGAGAGTGTACTACTAAATAACAACACTTCTTCACTTCATATTAAAAATGCATCAAGTACTACAAAATCAACAGATTACATTAAAAACAAAAGGTGATATATATTTTTCAATTTAAAATGATTATATTAGTCATTTGCTGTTTATAATTATGCTTTGTCAGCTCTCAGAAGTAGATACAGTAATAACTTTTATATAATTTACTACTTCTTAAGGTTTTTGGTGTTAATTAAAGTGTTTTGTTTGTTTCTAATTATAAGTAACATGTGTTAAATCAATGAAATATAATAAATAATTTCTTCAATTGCACATATAATTTAAATTTATGTTTATATTTTTTATTAAATTGTAAATTGCTATTACGCTACTACATAGTTTAATTTCCCTAAGATACAGCATTCGAAACATTTTTTTAAGTTTTAATTTTTAAATACGAATCAACAAAATCTCAATCAATACATATGGAAACTATTAGTAACTCCATTAATAAAAATGTCTATTATAAATGATACTTTTTTCTGAGAGTTATAAGTAAACTTAATTTTAATTTAAAGGAAAATGTTATTCTTTTTAAAGCGACTTTCTATATCAGGGTTTCCTAAACTTTTTTTCATAAGGCCTCTTTAAATAAAATAATAAAAACTATGGCCCCCTCCGACAAAATTTCTTAGAAAACTATTATTTAATACGCCTAAGACCCTTTTTTGTTGTTGTTGTTTATCATCAACTACATAATATGTAGTGTAAGTTTCAAGTTATAGTCGTTTGGCTCCCCCTATTACAGCTTATGCGGTCCCCTGAATTTCTTAAATTTTTCCCTAATATCTAGTATAAGTTTCAAAACTACACTTTAATAGGCTTAAGACCTTTATTTTCACTCTTTTTTATTAACTCCAGAATATCTAGTGTAAGTTTCAAACTGTGGTCTTATGGCTCCCGTGTTGCCCCTTTGCTGCTGATAGCACCTAGGGGACCATATGGCCCTACTTTGGAAACCCTGGTCTAAATAATGTACCTCGAAGGGTAGAAAAGTCTATTAATTTTTTTAGAAACATTTAAATCTTAGTTTTATTTCATGCCTCAGCACCTTTTAAGACATAATTAACTTTTATAACATATATGAAAAGGTATGTGAGATTTGACTATATAAAAGGAATAAGCTAACGTTTAGTTTGTAATACGGTGCCTTGTCAGTGCATTCTTGCTCCTTCTAATTCTTTAATATTTTTTAAGAACTGATGTGCTATTTATAAGCAGTGAAATCCGTGTTGAACTATTTTTTTTTGCCTTTCATTAGTCTGTACATATCAAGGACATAGCTTGGTACATGTTTGCAAATCTGCACCAACATTTTTTTTGCGAAATAACCTGCATTTTTTCAATTTATTTACTTATTAAGACTCTACTTTGTCAATTTAAGTATTCATCAATATTTGTTTTAGCACTGATAAGAATCTTTTAAACATCCTAAAACAGGCTGAACTATATTTCAGTTGTTCAACACCCGACACTATGTTTTTTTTTAGTATTTTAATTAAACATAAAGCTATCTCGATAACTCGTTCTGAATTCAGTGTTTAGATTCGAGATTACAGTCAATTTACCTTAACAAACGTAAAATTACTTGCGTCAAAGATCAGTAGTTCTTTAAGAGTCGAGGAAGCGCTTACAGGTTGATTTTAAAGATAAATCAAAAACCCATATGAATAAACGCACTTATACAGTAGAATTTTACATTATTTATAGTTGTATTTGTTTTTTTTAACTTCGCATCTTCGTAATATATTTGAACATGCTACATCCCTGGTACAAACTATTGAAAATTTCTGAGATTCTAAAATAAATTTGAGAACCAATTTATATGTTGAAAAGATTATTAAATTGTGTTCCTCTTTATAGACAACCATTTGATTTTTGTAGCCTTAGTTTAACTAAAATTAAAGCAATATTGACAAAATGTCAGGGTATTTCAGTACAAATGCTAAACAATTTCTAAATTTCTAAAATAAATTTATAATCAGTTTAGTTCATTTTTAATACGTTGTGAAGTTATAACTAAATAAGTGTTTTTTTTTTAGCCCAGGACTCTGTCAGCTAGCACTTTAAAAATAAAGTCTTAAAAATGTCCGGTCTGTAGCTGTAACATAAAAATTCAAGTTCAGACAACTCAAATTTTTATGATAGATTTTGGGGGCTATGTCATATAAAAAAAAATTTAAAAAAAATCTTATTATAATTAGACTACACCATTAAAACCAAACTAATAAGCTAAGTAGCTTCATCTGGTTCCAACTAGGCGCCGATCGACAAAGGTTAAAAGAATGTCACTCTAAATTAAGGTATGTTGGTCTAAAATTGCAAAATTACGTTTACGTACAAATCCAGAATATACATTTACTCCCTTAAGCACAAACCCCTACCAAGATGCATTTTAAAATGTTACAAAAAATTAGCGCTTAATGTTTGGTATAAAACTATCATACTGAGATGGTAGTCTATGATACTGACATTTATATCGTTGGTATTTAAATTAGTTTGTTTTTGTTGCATTCAGTGGCTTATTTTGTGTTGGTATTGCATATTTTATTTTTACAGGTTTTAAAGTTGTACAATTTAGCTAAAATATAAAAAAAAAAAACGCTTTGAAGTTTTCGTAAAAAAATTATTTTAAATATAAATATGCATTTTATTTTAAGGGGTTGCATTCTTTAGAACGCTTATAAAACAGTAATTTACTTTTGATTTCACATCAGTTGCGGTTGAGCCGAGTTGTTGCGTGTGTGACAATTTTAGTTCTGTTTACAAAAGTCGGTTCGTTGAAAAATGATAAAATTTAGAATTAGTTGTTAGAAACAATTATGCTTACTAGTTATCTTATCGTTCATTTAAGTTTAATTGCTTTGTTATCACTTGTAGTTTTAGTCTAGCATTTATTTGTTGTAGTGTTTATTTTATTTAATGTTAATTGTGTTTTAGTCGTTTAATTATTTAAGAATGAAAAACGATAACTTAAACTAAGTGTGCGCATATCACAACATCCCTTTTTAACTGTTTCCACCCTTTATCGACCTCCTTATTAACCTTGTAAGCAACCTTGTTTGCTTTTAAATTTAAATTACCAAATCAATTTTTTGTTTTTGATCAAGCAAAATTAATTTAGTAAAAAAGTTGTTTTATGACAAATAGAATTTTAATATATTTTATTCTATCAACAGTTCTGAAGAAAATACATCATACGAGTGCTTGAAATGCAAGGTTGTTTCTTATTGTATCATTTTCTCTTCAATAAAATAAAATCAGGGTTGCCAAAAAACCTTGAAACCTGGAATTTGAGAAATTTTGAATAAAAACCTGAAATTTTAAACAAAAAATCACAAAAAAAAACCTGAAATTTTAAACAATTTTAACATGTTAAATAGTAAATGTTCGATTTGCCTCAAAAATTGTATCATATAGATAAAAAAGTTCTGTCATCATCTAATTTTTTTGTTAAAAAACACATTTAAAGTAGCTTTAGAGTTTCTTTTCAAAGTTTTTATACTACCTAACACATACCTTATCCATACCTTATACATCATACCTTAAACTTAGCTTAAAACTGAATATAGACCCAAAAATATATAATTTTAAAAACCTTGAAGAACTTTTAAAAACCTGGAGAAAATTTGCCAAAACATATGGTAACCCTGTCAAATGGATTTTAATAACATTTATGTAGACATTTTAAAAACATGGAGTATTTACAAAAAAAAAAGACTTCAAGTTTTTGGGCTAAAACTTTATTGAGTACTTTTATTTGTTAATATAATGCTAAAAGGACAACCTAATTTTTTTTAAACATTTTTAACATCTAAATTGTCGTATTATTTAGGGATGTGAGTTCAAATATCAGGATTCTTCAGCTTTAGATTTGCACAAAAACAACGAAGCGTTGGTTGCAAGCAATCTCGAAGAAAAATTCCCATGTACTGAATGTTGCCATGTGCTTGAGTCCGCTAAATCACTGGATTCCCACCTTAATTCCCATCAGTTGATAGATAGCGAGGCAAGTGTCGACAAAGTTTACTCATGCTCCTATTGTACTGTGTATTTTGATAGTCTTAAAGCTGTGATGGAGCACAGCGTTGTCCATCAAAGTAAACCAAGGTTCTAATTTATAAAAAAATTGTCGCTACTTAAGTTTTTCAAATTAAAAATAATCTGTTTAATTACTTATGTTTTGTCAAAAATATAGTATTTAAGTTTTAACTGATTTATTTAGCTTATTTTTTAAACTAAAACTAACTTATATCTCTTAAAAAATGTGTTTTTCTTGTTTCTAAAGTTACAAAATAACTAAAAAATATTTAGCTTTCAACTTCATAAACTTAGCAATTTAATTTTAGTTTATAAATATATGTTTTGGTTTGTAACAATAACCGTAGCTAATAACCTGAATAATTAATTTAAAAATCTGTATAGCAATGAAGGCATGGAAGAATCATTAGATAAAACAGTTGTAAATTCTAATACAATCAATAAAATGATAAGCAACAAGGAAAAATCAGATGAGCTCAGCAGTTCATGTAGCACAACTGAGAAAGATGTTCAAGCTAAGCATTTCAAACGCAAAAGGTGGCTTATATACTTTAAACATAGTCTCTTAATTTTTAAAATGGTTCTGATTGTAACTTTTAAACCTAGCTAAAGTTTTGATAAAAGAAAGGCTCAGTAATAAGCTCAAGTTTAGTTGAGATATGTACACTAAGGTGCTTTTTTTGATGCTCTACAAAGTACTATTGCACATGCCAATTGTTTTATAGACTCAGTAAAGTAAATACAATAAGATTTTCAATGTCTACATAAGCTATTAATAAATATTGTGTACAACTAAAGAGATAAACTACGTATTTTTAGATTTATGGCAATAATATTTTTTTAACTTTAGCACGCGAGAAAAGGACTAAACCCGGCGTTGTGTCCTTGAAAAGCAACTAGTTTACTTTTGCGTAAATAGATATGAGTATAAAAGAGTTGCATGTAAAAAATTCTATATTTTATATTGATAGCAAAGAATTTTTTTGTACCTGCAGACTTATTTACTATTTTAGTAATAACTTGTACCCGTTTACTAAACTAAAAAGACGCAAGAAAAAGCGTTGACAAAACAAATTATTATCGTCTTTTAATAAATTACAATTTTTTTTACACTTTCCGCCACTAAATTTTGTTTTTATTCATCTTTCTAATTTATAGATTAAATTATGCTATCGTGGTAAACATGTAAAGTTTATTGTTGTATGATTTTCCGGCGTAGCTTTAAAGTAAGCAGTTTAAACTCGGATGATTAAAAAAGTTATTTATTTTACTTTTGATATATGTCTATTATAAGCTACTTTAAGAATATAGTAATTTAAGTAATTTTAAATTATCTGAAAAATATCTAGAATTAAAAAAAAGATGGCTTGTGGATATTAATAAAACCCACATACGTATTTTTAAACAATGTATTTGATTACATTGATTAAAATAACTCATAATTTTATCTTGAAAATAGAAAAAAAAAACTAATGTCTTTTTTATTTTTAACAGGTCTGGGTTTTACGTAATTTCTGAATATCAACACGAACTTTTGAGCAAGACACGCCCTACTAAAACAATGTCTGTTTCAGAAAAGGCTTTACTGTCTGCTGTAGCTGAAAGCAATACTGTAAATATTTTATTAACATCTAATAAATTAAGTAATTCGCTTTTTTTGTAAGTATATTTTGTTTTGATAGATAGCATTTGTTCTTAGGTCTCCCACGCTATGAAACCAGGTACTAGAGGTAAGCAGAAAGATTTAGAAGAACCAAGCAGTTTTCCCATTCACAAAAACGCTTGTCCTTACTGCAACAAGAGCTTTCAAAAACCATGCGATTTAAAACGCCATATAAGGACTCACACTGGCGAAAAACCTTTTGCTTGTAAAATTTGCGGGAAAAAGTTTGTTACCTGTTTTGATGTTTTTAATATGCTAACATCATTTAACAGTTATGAATTCTAGGCTTTTAAAACACTTCGCTGTCCCTCCATATATACTATTGTATATTTTGTAAGTATATATTATATAAAAAAGATAATACAATTTTAAATGTGTCAGTTAGTTTAATAAGTAAAAGTACTGTGCAAGTTGTTTCTTTTTTGTATTCCAGCGAACTTGCTTCGCTTAGATCTGTATTAACCAAGGTGGCCACTAAGCCTGGAATTCTGGAAAAACCTGGAATTTGTCAATTTAGGCTAAAAAAACTGGAATTTTAAACAATTTTTACATGTTAAGTTGTAAAGTTTAGATTTGACACAAAAAAAGCTATCATATCGATATAAAATTTTTGTCACCATCAAGTTTTTTTATTACAAACACATTTAAAGTAGCTTTAAAGTATCTTTTTATGTTATACTGTTTAACACAGTTTTTTACCTTTAACTAAAAATGGCCTAAAAAGCGTGTACTTTAAAAAACCCTGAAAAAATTTAGGAAAAACCAATGGCCACCCTGATTAACAAACCATTAGCTTGTAATTTTTATATTTAATTTTCTTGTCTAAAGGTTTTTACCTTCTACATTAAAATTTTGTGTGAAAAATGTAAAAATATAAAAGAAAACTACTTTTTAGCGTAGCTTGAGAAATGTGCAAATTATTAGCATAATGTAGCAAATGATTTCAGGGTTGCCACTCGGTCAGGAAAAGTCAGGAATTCAGGAAAAGTCAGGAAATCAGGAAAAGTCAGGAAAAATTTAAAAAAGTGAAAAAAGTCAGGAAATTTGATAAAATTAAAAAAAAGTCAGATTTGTCAGTTTAAATTTACAAAATTCCTTGTTTCCCAAAGCCTTCAAATGGTAAAAGTTAATAAACAGTCTTTTAAAGTCAGAAAGAAATCCAAAATTTTCCTAGAAATTTACAAAAATATTTAATTTTATTTTAAATGCCTTCATCTGGTATAAACTAGTAAAATATCCTTTATAAAACTGCAAAAATTTTCTATTAACATATTGAACAAGTACCCTACTTGAACAAGAAGATTTTGTAAGCTTTTTAGTATTGATGATCTGTAGCAAGGACACTTCCATAGTGAAACTGTGATATATACACAAAAGTTTATCTAGCATAATTTTAGAATCAAAGTGTTTTTTGTTTAAGTAAATAATTGAGTTCTTTATAACTAAGCAGTTACTTATATGTAGTTTGTTTATCTAGATACATTTATGCTAGGAAATGCTAAAAAAGTTGTGTCATTTTTCAGACAAGCTTTGTTTATAAGGTAATAATACAAGTATTTTGCTGATAGAGCTGTTTATTACAAACATCAATCATACACAGGTGGTTCAAGTGACGTACTGGAAGTTTGATGACAGAATTCAGCAAAAAACTGTTGTTTTTAACCTGTATTAAAATTAGATTGAAAGCTTTATATAGTTTCAAGTGTTAGATTATGTATTTTAGAATAAGTTTTATTAAAGATTTTGATTTAGAAAAGTCAGGAAAATTTTGGTAAATAGTCAGGAAATTTTTCTCAGCTTGATCAGTGGCAACCATGTGATTTGCATATCTGATGAGTCAGCTATTTTTTAAAGCTTTTTTTTACCCTTATCTCTAATCCACCTTACCCAAACATATAAAAAAAAAAGAAGTTTTAATGATTAAGATTGAAATAATAATAATATTTTTTATACAAAGGCAACGTTGTTAAACTCAACAGGGATCTTTATGCCTGCAAAATAAAAAATAAGACGATGGATAACTTAATAAATATTGCAAAACAATTACTAAAATCAAATTTATAAAGTTATTGTTATAGTGATCAAAAAATTATTAAATTAACAAAAATAAAATTTTTAAATAACAATATTTATACTTACAAGTATCTTTCCTAAACCCAGTTGAAGTGTGTTGATTCGTTGACACACAGAAACATATGTTGGTAGAATAAAGGAAGATTACTGTATAATTTGTTTTTATATATACTTACAAGTATTGATATGTTTTATACAGTTTTAGAACATTAGTTAAAGCTTATAACAACACAAATCAAAAATGGCAATTAACAAATAAAAGTACCGTAAAAATTAACAAGCAAAAACAAAAATACCAGCTATAAAAACGTTAAGTTTTAAAGTAGATTTTTTTTTCAAGTGCGGACAGGTGTAAAAAAATTCTTGTTTTTTATCTAAATTTCGTTTTTTTGTCAGCAAGTGCTATCTTAATTTTTTCTAGGTTGCAGGTTTTACAAATCTTACTTACATTCTTTAATTCTCCAATCTTATTCATAATGTTCCATTTAAGTTCGTAGCATGTGTTATTGTTTTTTTAATTTCCAAATGTACTTGGAAAGTTCTGTTCCTTTGTTTTTTTCTTTTGTTTTTTTTCAATTCTAATGTTACTAATATGCGCGTACCATCTATTTTCGAAAAAACTTCCAGTAGATCCTATGTACTCCTCGATTTCGTTCTGAGTAGTGATTGTTGCCTGGTATGCTACATTCTCCTGCAAACACTTACTATTTAACGGGCAGGAATCTTTGTTGCGGCAGTTGCACATACTATTCTCTTGATCTTTCTTATTGTTAGTTCTACTTGTACCTTCTTATTGTGACGAATTATTAATGATTTAATATTTTCCATACAACAGTACGATACTTTGCAGTTATTACTGTTAAAAATCTTTTTCATGCTCTCGTTTTAAAAATGTTTATCAATTAGATCCAAGAACTTTTTCCCATTGTAAGTTTTAATTGATTTGCAGTATGGGGATTAAAGAACATAATATTTCTTGTTCGTTTTCGTTTCTTTTTTGTCTACAGGTTTGGTTTTGTTTACATATTCAATTCGTGTTTGAAGTTAGATTGGCGTAGAGCAACTTGGTAGCTATGCTTTGCATTATCGAAGTTTTTTGGGTCTGTGGACAGCCTGTTTAATCTTTTCTCTATCATTTTAAGTAGGCTTTTCCTGATTATCGTCGGGTGGTTAGAGTTATTCTTGATGTATTTGATTGAAGAGTTTTCTTTTCTGTATGGCATAAAATAACTGTTAGCTAGGTCTATGGTAATGTCCAAGAAGTTGCATCTTGTCATTCCAATATCTATTGTGATTGCTGAAACCAATGTATTTAAAGATCTTTATCGTTTACTTTTTTATATTCTCAAGATCCTGGCTGATTTTGTTTTTGATGATTACTAAACCATCATCCCTATCTAGGCCTATTTGGTTTGATATTTATGTTTTCCCAATCTTTCAAGTATGTATAGGCCGACTAGGTCGCATAAGTCAGCACCGAAATATGACCTCATAGGGACATCAAAAGTTGAGTCTTGGTCTTTCTTGGTCCATATTTTTCCATTGTAAGTAAGCACTGAATTACATGTGTAGATTATAATGTTTGTATCCTCTTCACTTATATCTGTAAATTTTCTTGCAAATTCTTTTGCATTTTTAAGGTGTATCAGTTTGATACTTGGATAGAATTTTTGAATGTCAAAGTTGACAAAACATTTGCTCGATTTTTCATCTATTTGATCAAACCATTTTGTTACTTCATATGTGTTTCTCCATTGGATTATTGTTGTTTTCTTCTTTATTTGAGTCACAATATTTTAAAGTATGTTCTTGCTTATTTTACCCAGTGAATTTTTGCTTGGATTCATTGTTCTGCATTCAATGTTGAGTGGGAAGTCTTTTTTATTATCTTTGCCTGTAAAGAACGCGTCTGTCTACCTTAGAGAACTTAGGTATTTTTTTTTAAGGTTGAAATGTTTTGAAGAGATTAACTTTTTGGGATTCGTGGTTTATTTATGTAGTAAGTCAGGCAATCCTTCATTAGCTAGTTGTAGGATTTTGCGCTTGTGCTATACATGTTTCTACTTTTGTCTCAAATATTATCAGTCTATCTCTTCTAAATAAGCTTTTAGATCTTTTCTTAAATTTTGTTGAAATTTGGGCAAGAATCTATTAAAATTAATGTTGCTAATCATGTCAAAGAGTTCTTTTTCAAATTATTTTAATTCGTTGCAAAATGGGGCTGATTTAGAACTTTTAAATACAGGTATTTCAGAATTAGTGTAGGGCTTAAGATGAATTATCTTTATTGTGAAAAACAGTTTCCATCTTATTCTATTTATGAATTTTGATGCAGCGTCGTACAACTTTATACGATTTTGTTTATAACGTTTTATGTGAAAGTGGTATGCCCTTTAAACTATAGTCAAGTGTTACCTTTTCTAAGTCATCCATCGCCGGTGCCATTAGAATAAAAAGTGCTCAATTCGCCAGTGAAGAGCTTTATAAATATATGTGAAGAGTATTCCTTTAGCACATAAGGTCTCGACAAAATTATTTCGGAGACAATATTAATCATGAAACGACGTTGCCTTTACATAAATAAAAACAATATTAATATTGTCTGCGAAATAAGTTTTGTCGAGAACTTTTGTACATATACCTAATTAAAACTAACATGAAAAAAGATTTTTTTTTGCTGACTTAGCAAATATGATTTGCTACATATGCTAATGATTTGCACAATTCTCGAGCTACCTCTTTTTTATACATTATAGCAAGTTTTTGATAGTGGGCGGTCCTTTGAAAATATTTTAGCTTTCAGGGACAATAACTAGTAAGTATACTACAAAGTATATTGGTAATTTACTAGTAAAGGGGATGTATCTCATAAAAAACGGCAATGTATATTTTTTAATTTCTGGCGGGTGGGCGATTTAAAAAATGAGTTTGGGAAACCCTGCATTATAGACAAATAAAACTAAATAATAAAATTTTAGATAGTCAAGAGGGTACACAAATCATTTTTAGTCTGATATTCAAGATAAAAATGCTTGAAAATACTTCAATTAAGTATAGTTTTATATTTTGTTTAGTGACCTATCGGATCCACAGTGGACCCAAATCCCTTTTAAGTTGAAATAAGGAATGAACATTTGTAGAAAGTCAATATTGTAAATATTTATGAATACTAGATTTTAATATATCAATGTTATATCTACTTCATACTTTAAATAAAAAAGAGAAATTCTTAATAGAACAATATGTTTCAGATTTCAAGTAGTATCTCTCTGATATGTTTTTGCTCTAAGATTTTTATATTAAGATAATAGTTTTATTAAAAATTCAAGTTCAGCGAATTGAACTTATATATTGATTATTTTCTTTTTGTAACAGTATGAAAATGTTTATTAGATGACCAAAAAGAAAACACATTCTACTGAAACTATTAAAAGAAAATTTAAAACATAAGTACTATAGGGTGTTTTCGAAGAATAACTCAGCTAAAGCTGTAAAAAAAAATTAAAATAATTTTTTGCAATAAAAGAAAATGATATATTTACTTTCTTTGAATCACTGAATCAGTGAATTTTACAATTCATACATAAATATACATAGCTCGTGCTCAAGTATCTTAAACTATGAAATTTTAGTAAAAAATCAACAAAAGTATGCAAAAAATACAATTCCCTTTTATTTTTATTAAGATTGATATTAATACGATTTATTAAACAAAACCTCAATCTACCTTTTTTAAAATATGAAAAAAAAATATGTCAACGTATTTTTTTTGTTTGACGGTTAATTTTATATTTCAAAGTCAATAAAATTTGAACTAGGCTAAAACTATTTAAATCGCCTTGCGCCAACTGACATAACTTTTGTTGTAGGCAGAAATTATAGTTTAGTTTGAAGCTCTAAATGCGCTAGAATCTTTGCTGTCTTGCAACAAGTTTTTAAATAAAAAATCCAATTTTTATTATCAAATTTCCTGTTGCGGGCCTATCGTTGTATCTTAGTTTAAAAAAGGTCTAAAACAATTAATTGAAAAGAGCATGGAATCAATGTTTTTTGAGAAAAAGATGTCTGTGATTTAAAAAAGTAATCACAGTTTTTTATGACAAACATTTCCCTGAAAAGAAACAAGCTTTAATCATATCATAAACAATAGAAAAAATAATTCCTATTGAAAAATACTTATGAGGTAGATCACTAATTTAAAGTCAGTTATATGAGTTATGTAGTGTTTTAAGAGTAAATAAAAGAGAACGTTTTAAAGTCTATCTATTAACTTAACTTTAAATGTATTTACCAAAAAGTCGTATTTTTTTTTATTTTTTATTTAAATTGCATCTAGCAAATAATTTTTTTTAATGTGATGAGAAGCTCAGTTAAGGTTTTATTCTTATTTTTTCATACTCTTTAAATCTAACAATATTTATAAAGTTGATGCAGTCCAGCTTGAAATTTAACTGTTCTAACAAAACTTAGTACCAAAAAATTTTATACTAAATAATTACCGTATCTTAGTTTCAAATGATATTTAGATTTATCAAATATTGGTGCACTTTAAACATTTAAAATAGTCTTATGTTTTTATGACAAAACAATACTTCTAGTAAAAAAATATATTAGTATATTATAAAGTTTATTTTATATTTTTATAAAGTTGAAAGTTGTTTCTACTTATTGTTTACAACTGTTTTCATTTTAGGTTTCGATTAAAGTCTACTTTAAAATCTCATGAACGATCACATTCAAAAGAAAAAAAGTTTTTGTGCCACATTTGCTCATGTGAATATGCTACACTCAATACTCTAAAAGTAGGCTAATTTATTTGATTTTTATCTGCAAAGCAGTTTTGCTTTTTTCATCAGATAAACGTAATAAAGCATTAAGTCTTAGACATCTAAATAAGAAAGCTCGCAGTAAAATCAAAACAATATTTTTACGTAAATATTTTATAAGACTGACAGCGTTTCGCTGCCAATGAAATTACATAATAATTTGTTAAACTCCAGTTTCCTTTCAGTTTATAGGCTTCAAAAAAAAAACACCTTTACGTTTTTTAGAGTAAAATATAATAATTGCAATTATATGTATTATATTATTTACTAATATCGTAATTATGTTAATAATTATAATGTTAATTACACTATTAACAATACAAATTAACTTTGTTAAATCAATTTCATTACTAAATGTTATCTCTCATTAATATGTATGATAACATTTAGTAATGAAATTGATTTAATAAATTTAATGATTTAGTTAATATAATACATATAATTGCAATTATTATATTTTACTCTAAAAAACGTAAAGGTGTTTTTTTGGTAACAATGTGGTTTTTGTGAATTTTTAGTTGTTTGATTAGTTAGATGGAAAGATCAATTTTTGTACTGAATTTTTGTAATGCACAGTATTACGTCATACTGTTTTTTGGTTTTTTATATAACTTTTGCATCTTTGTTTAGTAAAGTGCTTGTTGTTTTAAATTGAACTAGCTGATGATTAAAACGTTTAGCTGTATTAAACATATGGAATAGTATTTTAAAATCGTATTTTTCTAATAAACAAACTACTTTTATATATATATATATATATTAAAGTAAACAGCAAAACTTTAATTCTTTAGGTACACATGAGGCTACATACAGGAGCAAAGCCGTACAAATGCTCACATTGCACACAAATGTTTCGCACCCCTGCCGCAAGGCAGTCTCATGTCAAACAAAAGCACAAAAATCTGCAGACCACTCAGCATACAAGTACAAATGTTATTGGTAATGATATGCAATCAATAAGAATAGAGAAAAGTTCGTTGGAAAACAAAGAAAGCAATAAAAATAGTAAAGAGTTAAAGCCTAGTGACAGTACTATGCCAAAAGTTAATTTAACCCTCCCTATTGAAGAACTTTTTAATTCAGGAATTATACAGCGGAAGGTATTGCTATATAATTATTCTTATGTAAAGTATTTACTTTTGACATCTAATTTTTTCATTTTAATCTTTAAACAGTTTTATAAATTAATTTTCAAGATTAAAATGAAAAAATTAGATGTCAAAAGTTATTTGTACTTTAAAAAGTTTTATAAATTAATTTTCAAGTACAAATAATTTTGTATTATCAGAAATTAAATGATATACATTTTATCCATACTTTGTTTAAATTTTATTAGAACTTATTTTTATGTATTGTGTTAGACAATATCTAGTCTTTTATATCATCAATAGACAACCTTTAGAATAAAAAGTTTTATGTTAGAAGGAGTTCAAAAAAGCGCGTTCGGTTTAGTTATTTTGAAAGGCGAATAATCGTCATTTATTTTAGTATAAATGATTCCATTTTTGAAGACTTCGAAGTAGAGTTTATCTTAGACTTAGAGACTACTAGCCTTTTATAAAAGTTTTTAATTTTTTTTTTTTTTGTTGGAATCGATGAACGAAAACATTGGCGAAATCCTACAGAGCCGAAGCTTGGACTTTCGTATGTCGTGAGACTTAAGCTTAAGTTAACATAAGTTTTCATCATACCATGCACGGCAAAAGACAATGCTGACGTCGCTGATCAATACGAGCAAACGGTTGCTTCATGCTTGCATGTATAATCCGTTTGTAGATTTTTGTTCGCAAGTTTACAGGTTGTGACTGACTGACGAGTCCTAATCAGGGCAAAACCGGTATCAGTCTACCGAAATGATCGAATCGGTATGATCAAACCTTACGTTAACTTTCTTATTGGAAGTTAAAACCGTACCTTAGACTTGTTATTCTGTAGTAGCTAATTTTTGTTTCAAAAGTACCAATTGTAGTTGTCACATGCACTCTAAACGCATCTAAAATATAGTTTAGTTTTTTAAACGTCGTTAGTTTAAACTTTAGTTATTCTAAATATAGTTTGAGATTTAAAAAAATTTCATAAAAATGAATGTAGTGTTTTTTTCTAAGTAAAACAAAACTAACTAACAGTTTCAACCTTTCAACAAAAACTAAAAGTCAGTTTTTAAAACTTTTAGCGGTATTTTAATTTTTTTTATACTAACAGCACTTAATAATCTTTTTGTAAACTAGGTGTTTAAAGCAAAAAAGGTTTTAGTTTAATTCTGTTTAAAAGAATTTAAGAGAACATTTTAACACAACACATTGTATGTCTAATAATTTTTTATAAAAAAACCTTTAAACAGCGCTCGTCACTACAATATCTTAGTAAAATAAAATGTAACTAATGTATATTTTAACCTTAAAAATAAATAACATAATAGCTCAGGGTTCGGCAGCTTTTTATAAGAAAAAAAAGTTTTCGTAAAAAATGCTTGCGATCTGCACTGTATAGAAAAAAGCAACATTGTCTGAAATCCTGGAGGGCCTAGAATTTGACAATTAAGGTACAAAAAAAAAAACTGTAGTCTGATGAATTAAAATAAAAAGTGGAGTTTTCAACAAAAATCAATATATAAATTTGGACTTTAAAACAACTTTTACATATAGAATAATTAATTTAGAAAAGTTAAAAAAAAAAAACGTCAGATTTTGTCTTTAAAAAAAAACTTACAAAATTCCTTATTTTTTAAAGCCTTCAAATTAAAAATCCTCGAAAGTCAGACTAAAATTGAAAAAATTTTCTAAAAATTTACAAAATTACAACTTTTCTTAATGCCTTAATCTCTTAAAAATGAGTAAAATATCCTTATAAAACTGCAAGTATTTTCTATAAATGTATTGAACAGAGGAACGGTCAAATATGCACGAAAGGAAACTTTTGCACAAAGGGTCATTTTTGCACGAGAGTAAAACGTAAAATATAAAAAACACTTAAAAAAAGAAAAAATATATATTTACCAAGGGTAAGGGGTAACAGTGACAGTAAAAATAAAAAATAATAAAAATTACTGATAAAGATTAAGAAAAAAAAAAAAAAGAAGAATAAAAAGTTATGGGTAAGGGTTAGGGGTAACTGTGATAGTAAAAATAAAAAAACGAACATAAAAAGACATATTCAGAAAAAAATGAGGGTTTTCAAAAAAAAAGTCAGGAAATTTGAAATAAAAAAGTTTATCATTACTAATAATCCATTTTACAAATATTATTTTCTCAAACCCTTTGCTTTTGGATTTCATATTTTTCAGGGTTTAATTGAGTTTTTGGAATGAATTAAAGGCATAGGGGAGGGTAAACACCCTTTTTTGGTTTTTGATCTTATTTTATATAGTTTTTACTAAGCTACAAAATGATTTTTACAGATTAAAATAATTCAAAATATTTTTTGAGATATAGCCGGTCAAAGTCGGAGGCAACAATCCGATCCTTATGGGAGGCGCAAACTAAAACGGCAAATAACTAGAAATCACTAAAAATCTGTCTTCTCCTACGTTTTTTGAGATAACTACCTCAAATTATCAGGAAATGTTCCTTGATATATTTAAAAAATTCGGTGGAAAATGATTTTTTAAAAATTAAAAATTTTATATAAAAAATAAACAAAAAAACAGTTTTTTTTAGTTAAAATTTTTTTTTTTTTTTTTTTTAAATTGTCCCTATGCCCTTAAAATATTTTATTATCTCATGTGTGTTTTTACTATGTGGTAGAGAGTGAGTTTGTTTTTTATTTCATTGTGTCAAATTAGAAATAATTGTACAGAAAACTAATACTTTATGTATAAGGTTTTAAAACTCAGACTAGTCATTGTTGTTTTACTTTTCATTTCAGTTTTTAAAATTAGGTAAATTTGTTATTTATGTATTAAATTTTAGTTTTGTTAGAGTCAAAACCAACATTTTTTAAGAATTCTTGGCTTTCTGAAAAATATTTTCTGAATGGCTCTTTAAAAGTTAAGATAGAAATAATTTTAAATGCACTCATGTACTTTGTCCCTGACCAATATTTGAAGAAAGGCGCTCACTCAAAATAACGGTTGTTTTAACCTGTATAAAAATAAGATTGAAAACTTAACATAATTTCAAGTCTAGGTTTCACATAAGGTTCTGTATTTTTCAACTGATTTGTATTAATAATTCAATTCAGAACTCGGTAAATTTTTCCCAGCTTAATCTGTGGCAACTCTGAATATGTGTAAAGAAGTAAAATTCGATTAAATATAACATTTATTTTTGATAAGGTTAAATTTTTATTTTATAAATTAAAATCAGATTTAATAAATCTAATAGGGTGGACATCAATCAGCTTCTGTTTGCCTGCCTATTCCTCTTCAAACAAGTCATTCAAAAACTGATAAAACTAAAGATTCAAACAAAAAAGGTTTATTATTAACAGCAGCTCGAAAAAACTTAACTTTACTTAACCAACCAGCTGTTTCAACTTTACAGTAAGTGTTATTTTATTGTTGTTGAATTTATAGAAATTTATTTTAATTTGATTTTATAACACCACTTTCCTGAAGTGTTAGCCGCTAATTATATTCACAGTATAATTTAATATTACCATAGACCATATTAAAAATTACGTGTTATATTAGCTGCAAAAATGTATGATTTCTTAAAATAGAAGGAGTTTTATATTTAACGTTTTATCAATACAGTTATGTATCCAGTTTATTTATTATATTTTACTTTGATAAGTCCATGTAAACTTTTAATGTTTTTTACCTTTTATAAAACTAACCTTTTAATACATAGGATTGTATAGTTAAGTTGTTTTTTTATTTCTACGTAATGATCAGGTTATAATGTAGTCTTAAAGTTCTTTTAAGTATTTCTAAGCTAAAATGAAAAAAGTTTATGAAATAAATCAACTATAAGGTTAACTAATAGTTTAAAAAAATTAAAATGTGTACAAATAAAAGGTAAAAACCAAAGTAGTAATGTTATGAACATAAAAAATTAAAAATATATATTAAAAGGTTATCTATATCACGACATGTTATTAGTTTCTAATATACAGTAACATTTCTTTTGAAAACACACTTTTTACGCAAAAAGCGTTGTGATAAAAATTAGAATTTATGTATTTATCTTCTAATTTTTAAAACAGAACAGTGAACTTAACATTAGCACTATTTATAGTTTAAATCTTCCCGCATTTTTTTTCATGATATTAAAATAAAAATTTAATAATTTTTAATTTCATCACAACCTAGTTTTTACAACTCGATATCCATAAGTTTAACAACTTTTAATACTTTCAGTATTCCAGCCCTTATGATTTAAGTACGACTTTTACAGCTTGGAACATAACAACATACCAAAAAGAAACGAGCAACACAGGGATAGTTTAATGTCGTCAGAAAATGTAGTTGACGTGGAAAGTAATATTGCGGACTGTGTGACACGGAAAGTATACGCTCGCTTATCGGAGGAAGGAAATGAAAAGGAATTCAATTTTCGTATTCCGCTGAACTTGATTGCTGCTTTTAATGAGGTTTCTATTTTTATAAACTTAAAATATTTTTTAGTGAACTATGTATGATATTTTAAATAAATTTTAACTTCGCAAAAAGTGTCTAAAAAGCTTTATAAATAATGATTTCTTGAAACTTTTAAACTTTTGCAGGCACTCCTCAGCAAAATAATTATTTTAGCTATAGTAAGTAATTTGGATTTCTTTTACTTATATAAAATATAGTCAAAGATTTGTGTGGTTTTTGTCTTTTTATTGTGAGTAGCCTTAGTTACTCTTCACCCCTTTTGTTTACACTTACATTTAAAAAATGCCGTAATTTAAAAAAGATCTGAATATTTATTTATAAACAAAACATTCCTAAAAAAATAGGTGAAAAGTAATCAGTCAGTTGGTTTCGAAAAGCGTTCAATAGTTGTTAGATTTGTGTAACCAAAACAGCCATTAGTCGTTTAAATTAAACGTACAATTAATTAAAACTTTAATTTTTTCGACTATTCTCAACAACTAAAGTATGAAACGAAATGTTTCGATTAGGTGTTAATTTTAGTTTTGAAAAAGTTATAAGAAAACAATGCTAAAACAAATGATCAAATAATGATTAACTGGTTTGAGATTTGTAAAATACAGACAATGTATGACATTCAATGTTTTCTAAAGAATATTGCTAAGATAATATTCAGAACAAGTTTCAATATTAAGTAAGCTTTTATTTTTCATATATAACTGAACTACAAAGTTTAACTTAAAATAAAATAATTCGAATTGCTAGTTAAACAGCTTAAAATGCTTATTTATCAAAAAATTATCTTTATTTCAAAGCAAAATACTTTTACATGATATAGTTTACATTTAAGCTAAGATAATACTTAATTTTAAAACAATCAAAGTCAGCAGAGCAGAAGCCTGGACTTTTGTGTGCCGTGAGATAAACTCAAGTTTAACATAAGGGTTGATTTTAAATTTATAACATTAATAGTAATTTAAATTGTACTTAGTTACAACTAGCTTCTTTAAAAAACAAACATTTTTTTTTATTATTATCAACAAATTAAGTATTTGAAAAACATTTGATTTTGTTAGACTGAAATAAATAGAAGCAATCTATTAAGGAATTAAAAGGTTAAACTTTTTTATTGTTATCTTTCTCTAATATAACCAAGATACCATGCAGTAGTACTACATACAGCTAATAACAGTTTTAGTTTTTATTTTACAATATTGAGTAAATCATACAAAAAAAGTTTAAAAAACATGAGCTACTGACCAATAAAAAAGAAGTTAAAACGTTTTTTTTTTAACTTTTAAAGAAGAGGTAGTCAAGTAAAAATATTATAAACTGAGAGTTGAGTATGGAAATATTTTATGTATGTACAGTAATCTTCTTCATGATACGCACTTATAGCATTCAAATGAGTACTCAACAGAAGTTGTGTACCTGAGAAGTATCCGTCTAAAATAAAATTGATTTTGACACAATGATTATGAGTCAAGTAACTAGTTTTTAAGTTTTTTAGCATGTAACAAAAATAATTTAGTTTCTTATATGCTTTAAGTATTTTGAACTATCGATTAAAGAGTTTTGATATAGTTGTATATTTTTACTGTATACCATGTTTTCGTAAACTGGTTATTGTTGTAGCTTTATTTTTTAAAGTTCCTTTTCCAGCCTAGTACCTAATTATCAAGTAAAGTTGTTATTTATGATAACTAAATGCTAAACAATCTAAACAAAACTTTGTTCAAGATATTTCCTTCAAGACCACAATTAATTATACAAGTTGAAAAGAATGAGGAAAATTTGCAGCTGAATGAAAACTTAGTTGCTAGCGTAAGTTATATTTTAAACTTTTACGTCGAGTTTACTTATTTTCAGAATAGTTATAGGTTTTATTTAAAATACAATAGCTTTTTGATAATTAAATTGCAACACTTCAACTTACAATTTTTTATCAAGTGTGTTTTTAATTTGTAAATTTAATTATATATTGCATTATAGAAGCTAAAAAGTTAGAAAATAACAAAGGAAATTAGATAGATATACTTTAATATAAATTCATGTACTTCAATGCTTTTTATAGGTTACAAAACTCTTTTTAGAAAGTTAATTCTAAAATAAAATAATATTTAAATGATATTTTGGGGTCAGGCACAAAATAAGGGGGGTGTCCAACATTTTTTACAAAAATGACTTTGGCTCTTAATTTAAACATAAAAATGTATACTATAGATTAGTTTCTATAGAATATTGTATAAAAAAAAGCTATAACCAGTTTTGTAAAAAGCTTCCTATACAAACGTATGGAATAAGTAACTTTCATGACAAATTTTCTCGAAAATTAAAAAAAATCATTAAAAACTTATATATATAAGTAAAAACAAATTAAACAGCAATCTTCCTTTATTGTACCAACATATGTTTCTGTGTTTTGATTGACCCTCAAAAAACGTATATCGTTTCAGAGGGTTAGTAAGTCTAATGTTTTTCTTCCTTAGATAAAAAAAATAGTTCAACCTAAAATTTAGCTTTTACTTTGTATAGTTTTGTTATCTTTTACTCATAATTACTTTTTATTTTTACTATAACGCTTTTATAATTTATTATGCATTGCATAATATACAGCAGTTTTACTATTTTATGAAGAAAACAATTTTTTATACTTATCCGGAAAAATGCTTATCCGGACTTGTTTACAGAAAAATCTTGCCTAACAAGTCCGGATAAGTGAATAACCACTGTATATGATTTAGTTATTCGATAAAAACTGTTTTAAAAAATTATGTTACGTTTTATTAGTTACTTCAAAAATATGAAGTATTTAAAAAGTAATTGGTATTTAAGAAGAAGAAATATGTCAATAAAATAAAAACTTTTAGATACTCATATTAAACCTTTATTTAGAAAAAAAACTTATAGGCTTTAAACTATAAGATATAATTTGTTAGAAAGAATGAAAATTTACAACCATAACAAACTATTTAGTGTTAAATAAAAATAACTTATATCCTTCAGTAAATATCCTACTGTTCACTTGCGATAACATTAAATATTTATATGTAAGTTAAATGTTTGATCAATAGCAAAATAAATACACACGTAAATTGAGGTATGTACGTACACTGTACAGTCTTTAAACCAGATGCGTAAACAGTACATAATATAGATAACTCTTATAAAATAATCGTTTTCAAAACAATGACTATTTTAATGAGTATTTTTTAGAAAAGCTACAAATGCATTTGTTTGTAAGTAATCACTTTAACAGGAATAAAATAAGTTAAAGTTGCACATTAAAAATTGTTTGTTAAAATCGAAAAAAGACTACAATAGCAATACATATCAGTATGTAGCGCATTTGTCATAACATTATAGGTTCATTTGTGTTTTCTTTTTAATTTTTAATTTTTCTCACTATTAACAAATTGTGTCTTGTTGTTTTTCTAAAATTGTTTCAACTGATATTTTTCACAGTGAAACATTTTAAAAATACCTCTGAAATATTTTAACAAGAGCATATTAGGGATAAAATATATTTTATTTAAGTTGTTAATTTTTTTAATTAGAAATGTATATTGCAGTCGCTTGAAGAATTACTAATACAGAATGTCAAGGAAAAAGATGAAAGTCGCTTTGTAAATTGTAAAAATATCCTAAATGTAAGTTTAAAAGTATTACAATACGTATGTTCTTAATAAATATAGTGTTAACTTATCATATACCTAAATTACATATAGGGTGACTGCTAAACCTGAAATCCTGGAAAAACCTGGAGTTTTAGAAATTTGAAAAAAATTGAAATTTTAACAAAAATCACTAAAAAACTTGGAATTTTAAGCAATTTTAACATATTAAAAGTAGTAAAATTTTAATTTGACAAAAAATTTCTAATAAAGAAAAATAATTGGCATCAAAAAAAAAATTATTATTAAAAACATGTATACCAACCAGCTCTACAGTATCTTTCCCATGTTGTCATACTATTTAACATAATTTTTTACTTTAAACTTAATTTTAACTAAAAATAGTTTTAAGACGTGTACTTTCAAAAACCTGGAAGAAATTTCTCAAAAACCAGTGGCCAGTATAAAGTAAAAAAATACTGCTCTTGTTTGTTTATGATTTTGTCTCAAACATGCTAAAGGATTTATCATCAAAACTGTATTGCGTTATACATTTGTTACAGGAGGAAATTTACAGACGAAAAGAAGACGAAGTCATATTTATCAGTAGGGAAAAAGATAATTAAATTTCCGTTGTTTAGTACAATTATAAATTATTATTACTAAACTGAAAGCAACATATTTTTCAACTGTTAGTAGAGCTTTGTAGCTAAAATTAAATATGAATTTGAAAATATGCTTTATAGCTAAATTTATATATTAATTTAAAGGAAGCATAAAAGTTTTATTAGTTTTTTTAAGTGTAAATTATATGGTATAATGTACTTGTACAAATGTGAAAATTCAGTATAGTTTTTTTTTATGCATGAGTTTTTTACTTGATATTAAATATTTTTTAAAGGCTACAATGCCTTATTTTTAAAGATTAAAGTCTTTAAAAAAAAAAAAGAATTTTTACAGGGTTACCACTATTTCAAAAAATAACACTAGCTTGAGTCATCACAAATAAGACTATCTTGAATTGAACTGACTTTATGGGTAGAGCTACAAAAAGTCTCCCAACACTTAAAAAATTGGAATTTTTGTTTTCCAAAAAAAAAAGAAACAACGTTATCAAAGTTTTTACCTTCAATTCAAGCTTAGAAAATAATGTATTCAGTTTTAATAAAAAAAAACTATTCTTAAAAGTCTGAGGTAGTGGCAACCTTGTTCAAAAATATAAGCATAAAAACACTGCTTTTTAAGAAATATAATCTTAAGTAGTCTTTATTACTTAACTTTTGTGTTTTAAGTTTAAGCACTACCAAATTTAATAATAAATAAAATTCATTTTAGACTTTGCCCCTCTTATTTTTGCCTTCTTTGTCAAAAAGGTGGTAAATCATACTATTTATAGTTGAAAGTTGTGTCTTGTATCATAAAAACTCAGGACATTTTAAACTAAATCATACTTTTTTAAAAATAAATAAATTCTAAATAAATTATATTTAAATCGTGTTTTAGTTGTTATTTTCTTAATAACTTTTAATCCTTTTTTACACTTTTGTAACCAAATTCTAAAGGAAACTTTAAAAGTTTTTATAAGATAATTTAATTGGTATATCAGAGGGTACATCCGTATTGTATTTAAGTGTACACTTAAATTTAGATCTAATAACTCTTAAAACAACTGTTTATAATAAGATTTTAAGTTAAAATTTATTTTGCAAATTAGTGTACATTTAAATTTTGATCTAATAACTCTTAAAACAACTGTTTATAGAGTTGCCACACACTCAAGGAATTCAGGGAATTTTCAAGTTCTAAAAAATCTCAGGGAGTTTCAGGAAAACTCAGGGCAGTTTTGATTTTTTTTGAAATTTCAGGGAAACTTTAAGATTTAAAAAAATCTCAGGGATTTTTTTTCTAGATCTAGAATGAGATTTAGTTAATCCAGTTTCTAAATTTTGTTCAAAACAGTTAATATTATTTATTTTAAAGTGCTTATTTAGAAGTTTTTAAGCCTTGCGGCTAGTTCTTCAATATTCTTAGAATTAACATTGTAATTTTTTAATAAATAATAAAAAAATTAAGGATTTGAAAAAAAAAACTCAGGGAAGTTTAAGGTTACTCAGGGAAGTTTAAGGTTACTCAGGGAAGTTTCTAGTCACTCAGGGAAGATTTTTTAACCATAAGAGTGGAAACCCTGTATTTATTATAAGATTTTAAGTTGTTGGCTGTAATATTTGCGAAATAGTTTTATAATAAGCTTAGATAAAGATATTTAAACAGGTTCCCACTTTCCTTGATTTCCCTTGGTATCTGCAAGTTTATGAAAAAACACTTGATTTTACTCAATAAAATCGATAAAATTTTAAAAAACACTAGGTTTTTTCTTGATTTTACTTTTTTGCGTACTGTTGGAATAATTTTTTTAACAAAATTTGTTGAAAATGTTCAAGCAAAGTATTTTACTCTTAAATATTTTGTATTTAAAATCTAAACAACTAAATTATTAACTTGAATAAATTTAAGGAAATAGTATAATAGATTTGGTCTTTATATAGTTGAATATAATACTCAGTTTCAACAAAATGGCTTATTTGTTAGAAAAATTCAAAGTTTAAACATGATCAATTTTATAAGTTTTTATAGTATAAAAATTAAATAATCAATGAAAATAAACAATAATTTAGTTAGAGTTATAACAACTAATATTACTTATAATATTATAGGTAACTATATTATAGTTCATTAACTTGATAAATTTATTAAACATTATTTTGAAAGAGATAGTCACATATTTTTTTTTTAAATGAGTAACTTGTTTGTCTTAACTGTTTGTTTTTAACTTTTGAGTGTCTAAAAATAAGAACAATCCTTTTAAACCAATTAAAGTAGTTTTTACCTAATATCAAATTTTATAAAAAGATACGCATCCGGCAGGATCCTGTCCCAAGAAAAACAGAAGACTTTTATAAAAATAAAATCCCACTAAATTAATTTAAAACGTTTCCTCAACAACAATAAAAAATTATTAGTGTTTTTACAAGTTGTAGTTGTTGTATAAAGTAGTTTAATATTAAGGTTAGATCATACCACCACCACAGTGGACCCGTAAGTGGAAAAAGCATAAAAAATTGGAGTTTTTCTTTTAATATTTCTTTGTGGAAAGCCAAGATTCTAACGCATTTATTGCTTCAAACTAAGTCAAAAAAATCCAACTAAAACAAAAGTCATGTCTGTTGGCACAATGCAATTTGAAGGGTTTTTGCTTAGTTAAATTTAGATATCTTAAGAAAAAGAAAATCACAGATTAAATAAAAAAACTACTAGTATTTTGTTACTTTTTTTAATTTAAAAATGATAATCTAAAGCATTGTTTATTGAAAAAAATTGATATTTTAATTAATCTTTTTCGTTTATAAATAAAGTTATTTTTTTAGAATAATTTGGTAAACATTCTAAAGTAACAAATTTCTGGCTAACATGGACCATATATATGTATATGTTTTTAAAATCTTCAGATTTAGAAGATTACAAAACAACTAATAAAAAATAGTCCGTACCGACAAAAATTTTATAAGCTGGAAGATTTGGCTGATATATTTTTTAAATACCTTGAAAAGTACCTATTTAAAAAAATTCATCAGATATTTATAGTAAAAATTATTTTTTTTTGTTAAATTTTTTGATTAGTATCTAATTAACATCTACACTAGGGTTTCCCAGACTCATTTACTAAATTGCCTCATTTTCTAAAATTAAAAAAAAAATTGCCCCCCATGATTTTATTAAGTATTTTTTTCTTTTTGAGTACGCACTTTTTAGCCAAAAAAGTTGTATTCGAAATGTAATTTAGTCTGGAACTTCTTATGCACGCACTTTTGGGCTTTCTTCAAAGTAATTTACAGGGCTTGAAAAAATAATTTACAGTTATTTTCTTATAAGCCCAGTAGAGTGTATTAAGATACTTAATATTAAAAAGCTTATAGTAATATGTAATCAATTCTGTTTAAATATGAATTGTTTTAAAACTAATGAAACCTTTAGGTTAGTTGTGGACTACTTTTGTAGTCAGCAAGTCATTTTTACTAAAAAATCCTTTCTAATGTCGACTTGTTAAAAAAAAATGTACTTGTGAGCTGCATAATTAAAAAAAACTAACATATAAGAAAATTAAGAAACTTGAGCGAAATTGTAATAAATTTATTTACTATTATTGTGATCTAGGAAGTACTATTTTGAACTGAAAACCAAATTGAAAGCGTATTTCAAGTATTAAGTATCAAAAAGCTAAATTTCATTTGTTTTGCACAATTAGTTTTCAAGTTACTTAGCGGGCCGAAATTTGCCTGGATCTGGACCGTACGTTACACTTCTAAAATCTTAATTGAAACTTGACATTATAATAATCTCTTATATAACGAATTTCGGACATTTAAAAGTAAATGCTAAGTAAATTAGTTAAGTCGCACAATATACTTAAATTATTTTATAAATAGGCATATTCTAAAATTATCTTTCAATAGATTAAAAAGCTACAAAAGAATGAAAAGATTATTTTACACATAATGAAACAAATATTAAACCATCATTGCTGATCTGGTTTTAGGAAGTTTGACCGACTGGTTGATTATCTGACTTGAAAAGTTGTTTTATCAATAGCTTCTATTAATGCAGAAAAATTATTAATTTCAATGCTAAAAGGTATTATAAGCAAGTTAGTTGTAAAGATAAAAACTTAACTTTTTAAACTATATTTTTTGTAGTAGAATACCATGAACAGTATTTGACTTGGAATAACCTTAAAAAAACTAAACCTTAAGCCTTAAAATATTTCATTATTTTCTTTATTTAAATAAATAAACAACACATTTTAATTATCAAAACATTTTAAATTAAGATAAAACAAAAAAACAGTTGTAGTAATAGTTTAAAACACCTTAATATACAGATTTGTTAACAATAATAAATCAAGTAAGAAAATAAAACTGACTTTAAGAATCTTTTTAGTGAAACAGTTAAAGTCATTTCAAATAGAGACCTCAATCTGTTCTCTTTTAAAGTCAAAAATTTTAATGGTTTTCAAGATTTTTATAATTATACAGATTAAACAAGTAATAACAAAAACTGTCAAATAAACATCTTTTAAACAAATATTTTATTCACTGTGCTATAAAAACTTTTAGTGTAGTATAAAACGACAAATATAAACTACAAAATTAACTAAGTCAAAACATAACTATAATTAACTTTAAAACATAAACCACTCAATAAATACAGTAGACTTCCGTTTTAATTTGCAAAACGTGCGAACTCAAAATTGCATTATCATTTGTTTTGTAAAATGGCAAATTTCAATATGTTATAATGTTATGAATAAACGTAAAAACCACTAAAACATAAAATAAACATTCATTAAAAAACATTCATCTATTAAAGCTATTAAGTATAATAAAACTGTTGTTTTATTAATACTTAGTCAGTTATATACTTTATTTAAGCTGAATTTAAAAAAATTGTAAATTTGCACTTTTCTCGGGTAAAATGTGCGAACTCAAATCAACCCTAACTGAACTTAAAACTTTCTCAGCAACATAGCTAGAAGAAAAAGCTATAAACAAAAATCTAACTTCCTCCCAAATGATGGGATACTCTTGCCTTAGTTTTTGTTGAGTCCAAAAGCTTTCATATCGATTTTTGGAAAAAATTAAATTAAGTTCTAGGTCAGTTTGTAAGTCTGAGAAAGTTTACTTTAAGTCAACGTTTACTTCAAAAAGATTTGCTTCGAAGGGATCCATAATCCACTTCAGGACGTTTAATTGAATAACGTCAGTAAACCGTTTATCAATATCACATTTAAGCTGTTCCAGATGAGATGAAAATACTTCTACTTCACCTTCACTTATTTGAAGTTTTAAGTTTTCCAAACTTGCAAAACGTGAAAACTGATTATTTTTGAAATTTTTTCTACACAGTTCAAGTTGGTTTCTAAAACTGGTTATCTTACTTCTGACTTTTACAAGATTAAAGTTTTACCTTGTAAATTTTTGTTTAAATTGCAGATCTTACCATATAAGTCTGACATGTAAGTAATGTCTATTTTTCTTTAAACAAGATTGTCTGCCAGTACCAAAACCTTTTCAGAAAAAAATCAATAACTCAATTGAAAACAGCCAAAAACTTTCTAAACAGTTTTCTTTTGATAACTATTTCACTTCTGTATACATTATCAACTTATCAAAATCCTCATTATCAACTTATCAAAAGCACAGCTGTTTAAACAGACGACTTTGTAAAGCATGACTTTTTATTTTGTTGACAGCTTTTATCACAAAATTTAATGAGTTATTTAAACGGACGCTCAAGTTTTTTGCAACTAAATGTTGGCGATGTATATCGCAATGAATAGTAAATATATCATGGTTTAACTCTTTGTAATATGTGGTTAATTCATGATACTTTCCTACCATAAATGCACTATCTGTTGCAATTTTTATAAGATGTTTTGAAGGTAATTTATTTACTTCATAATATTTTTTTATTTTTCAAACACAAACCTTCCTGTGCTATGCGTTTCTGTTAGTTCGGATAACGCTAGTTCTTCGTATGTTGTATCATCAACTATTAAACGCACGCGAATAAGAAGAATAAGAAAAAGACATTTATTTTCTGGCAAATAGGGCTCGTCAACTTGCATCGAAAAGTATAAAGGTTTTACTTAATTTTTCATTAAGGGTTAATTTTAAGAATTTGCATTCATAGTAAATTTGTTTAGGCATATGAACGAACTGAATACCAAACTAATGGGGAAGGAAACTTTTGCTCATGAAGTCTACTCTGTAGATAAGGTTTAACGGTTAAGTAAAAACTTATATCTTTTCATTTCAGTAAGAATAACTTGACGCATTTTGCAGCTCTTGCAAATACTGAATAATCATTGATATCATCGGAAAAGAATAATAATAATACATTAATATCATAGTTTCAGCTGACAATGAGTCTGATGTGACGATAAACTTTAGTAAGTCAATACCCTCAAAGAAAAATTCAAAACTTAAAAAATTTACAAAATGTATGATACACTTAACAAGCTAAAGTTTGTCTCGAGTAATTTCTAGTAACTAAATTATTGCATTTATAGAACTATTTTTAATTAGGCTTAAAGACTTTACTAACTATATAAATCTAAATACCTAATAAATACTAACTTAAATGTAGTACTTGAGAAATTAATACCAGTTTATATTTTAGGATTATTATATATAGAAATAGTAATTAACCAGATACATAAAATTAGTATCCGGTCGGACCCTGATAATAGCTTCTAATTCGGGCCCGGCCAGATCCGGATCTAAAAAGGGATTATCCGACCGGATCCGTAGACTAGATCCGATAGATTATTAATTAAAAATGCTCCGGCCCGCCAAGAACTAAATGATCCCTGATCCGGCCCGCCGATTAAAAATGTTGCCCACGCCTAATCTAGAACATTCAAGTAGGTTTCGGATGGGTTAAGTACGGCTGGACCTGGCCTGACAAATAGAAACTTGATGTGCGTCGAAATTTTTAGTTTTCAAAAAAACGTGTACAAAACAACTAACAATATGTTTTTTGTTAAAAATGCTATTAATTTGATTTTTCGTATACAATAGAACTTAAAACTTGTTATTTCAGACTTTGCTTTCAATACACAGAATTAAAAAGTAAAGCAAAACCTATGTTAAAGTATTTTATTTGCAAACTATCATAACTAAAATTCGTATCTTTAAACACTCACATCTAATAAGAAAAATTTAATTATTTTACTTAAAAGTATGCAAAATAAGATCAAGCTTTGGAAATAATTTTACACCATTTTAATGCTTTAATATCAAACAACAAAAAAATCGGCGAAAGTCAGCAGAGCAGAAGCCTGGACTTTCGTATGCCGTGTGACAAGCTCAAGTTTAACATAAGGGTTGATCATACCAATTCGATCATCAGACCACAAGCTTTCGGTAGACTGAGACCAGTTTTGTCCTGATTAGGACTCATCAGTCAGTCACAACCGAACAGCTTTTGGTCTGATGCAGGGGCGTAGCGTGGGGAGGGACACTGGCGCATGCGTGCCACCCAAAAAAAGAAAAATGTAAAAAAAAGAATGTAATATCTTTATCCTTTATAGTTTATTTTTTCTGCTTAATTTGCCTTTTTTCAACTATGTTTATCTAGTATTCAAAAAGTTAAACGAAATTTTGAATACCAATTAGTGACAAGTTAGGAAAGTACATGTTATTACTCAATATACTGATTCGGTGCATAATTGCAAATGCGCACCGATGTTGATGAAAAACTCCATAAGGAAAAATTTTATAAGTTCATTAACTTCATAAGAATTTAGACTCAAACAGTACGCAATTAATATAGCGCACCGCTGTAGTATAACCTTATGGCAGATTATTTTTCTACAAAAAAGTTTACAAAAATACGTCACGCTTAAAGAAAAATTAAACAATTTTACAAATTTTTTTTTATGCTACATTGTTAAGACTACTGCTAGTTTTCCGAACTTTATTTTTGTAAACATACAAGATAAGCGTGTCGGCCTATGAGAAATAAACTTTGTTTGTGATTTTTATTTTAAACAAATACAATCAAGTGAATTAAATTTAAAAAGTATACTTTTAACTATTTTACAAAGTTGTAATAAACTGTAATAACAGTTGTAAAGTTGGTCTATTTTAACTTATGTGTAACTTTATTAAAATTATGTGCAATGAGGTGTTGTTATCTATGTTGTATTGTATATTAAAGAGATTGATATTTTTTCGTAAATAATACAGATACTTTCGTTTTATTGAATATATTAATTCTTAAAGATATAAAGTTTACTATAAGTTATAAAAACAATTTTTATTTAGTAAGTTTACATTTTTGCAAGTATAAGTAATTCTAATGAAATTTATACTTTTATTTAATTGTTTAATTTTGTAATATATAAATATTTTTTAAAACAGTTTACGAACTTATTTTACTTAACAAATTTATTTCAATTGTATTACTTATAAAAGGCTTTTTTATAGCTAGTTACAAAAGTTTTAATTTAGAGGTTTTTTGAGAAAAAAGTTTGCGCACCCCTTGACCAAAGTACCACGCTACGCCACTGGTCTGATGATTGAATTGGTATGATCAACCCTTTTGTTAAACTTGAGCTTGTCTCACGGCATACGAAAGTCAAGGCTTCTGCACTGTTGACTTTCACCAATGTTTTTGTTGATTGTATTAAATACGATCGTACCAGCTGTCTTGCCTACTGGACAATGTATTGAACGTTGCACAGCAAAAGACAATACTGAAGTCACTGATCAATGCCAGCAAATGGTTGCTTCATGCTTTCATTTATAAACCGTTTTTACATAGTAGACTGCAAATTTCTGGGTTGTAACTAACTAGTAAGTCCTAATTAGTGATGTACCAGACTCAATATCCGGGTTCGGATCCGGCCGGATATTGCCATTTTTGTCTGATATGAAAAAAAAAAGTCCGGTTCCGGCCGGATTCTAATTTGAAAAAAAAGTCCGAGTCCGGCCGGATCCTAATTTGAAAAAAAATCCGGTTCCGGTCGATTCGGATCTAGTTAGTAAAAAAGAGCATACAGAAAAGTATTTTTTCTAAAACAAACCCTTTGTAAATTAAAAAGAGTCATTTTCGTCAGTTAAAATTAAACACCTACCGTGATTGGCTCATTTTGAACACGTGACTAATTTACATTTGTTTACATTTAAACTATGAAATAAACATTTTAGAAATGCAACTCTTTACCTATGTTGTAAAATTAAAAACTTTACTACCAAATTGTTAGGCTAGTTTTAAGATTTTTTGAAAATCTCAGGCTAGTTTTCTTTTAAATTTTGAATGACTTTAAGCTGATCCAGTTTTCAATATTATGTGATTTTTTAGTTAATTTTGTTCGAGAACTTGATTTAGATTGATTTTAGATTGGTAAGTCTATAGGGGGGGTCCTTCTTGATTTTTACAAGTTGATCTTATTTAATAGATTTTAATCTTAGCTACCAGATATTGTTTCTGTGATGTACTTCATCTTTCTATCAATTTTCCTTATACTAAATTTAAAGTTATTCGTAGTTCTTTTTTAGCTTTTATAGAAACGAAATTTTGAAACTACAAATGTAAGCTCTACTTTTTATGTGAAAAGTAGTGATGTATCGGACTCACTATCCGGGTCCGGATCCGGCCGGATATTGCCATTTTTGTCTGATATCCGGATCCGGCCGGATCTTGATATGAAAAAAAATTCCGGATCCGGTTCCGGCCGGATCCTGATTTGAAAAAAAAGTTCGGATCTGGTTCCGGCCGAATTCTAATTTGAAAAAAAAGTCTGGATTCGGGTCCGGCCGGATCCTAGTTTGAAAAAAAAGTCCGGATCCGGGTCCGGTACATCACTAGTCCTAATCAGGACGAAACCGGTCTTAGTCTACCGAACGATTATTGTCTGATGATCGAATTGGTTTGATCAACCCTTATGTTAATATCAAACAAATTTCAAAAACCCATACAGTACTCAAGTATAGTATCAAAGTTCTTAAAAAAAAGTTCTAGTTCTTTTGATCAGAATTTAAAACAGTATATGGAAAAAAAACTAAGGCTATAGCGAATTCATTTAGTTTTTTATTTTTAGAGAATAAATATTTAGTGTATCATATGTCATAAAGCTATGGTAAGTTAAAACATAAAAATTAAACTTTTTCTGTATTATTTCTTTCTAACTGTTTTAAGATTTTTCTGGTTTAGTATTCATATGTAAAACAAATACTTTAAACAAGAGTTTTATAATTTTTAAGTTGTTTGTGAATTTTAGTAAGAGCATATTTAAACTTACCTAACTTTTTCTTTCCCATTACAAGAAAAAGTTAATACAAATTCAACGTGCCTTGCTTTAAGAAGATAAAACAAATATCTGTATAAAAAAAACAAGACTTTAAAAATATTACTACAAAAGTTTTGTTTCATCAATGTTAATTTTAATTTTTTTACATAACTAGTTGTTTTTAAAAATTCAAATGAATTAGTTTATTATCAAACCCAAGACTTGTAATTCACTAAGAACTTTAAACAAGATTTATTGTAAAGGCCACAGGAAGGGGTAAGACAATCTTTTTTGTTATTTTTGTAGAGTTTCAACAAGGCTACAAGCTGTTTTTAACATTTTTTTAAAACTTAAACAAAATTTTAAGCCATAGCTAGTCAAAGTATAAGATTACAACAGGTTCCTTATTGAAGGTGTAAACTAGAACAGCAAATAAGACTATTTTACTTAAGTCCTTTTTTTCCTTCATTTTTAAGCAATTGTATATAAAGTTTACGACAGAATATTTAAAAACTTAAAAGATTCTGTATGTATAACTACTTCTTTTTAATTTTTAAACAAATTAGTTTTTCCATAATTATCTTTTTTTAACATTTGCAAATTATATCAACAAAGTTGTTTTAAATCATGTCATTAACTTTTCATAAAATTTTTAGTTTACTAGCTTGAAAAAAGATAGAATAGGTGGTATGTTTTTAGTGATATTTTCGTTTTGGTTTTCCCTCTAATTAGCGACCTATGGTAATCTCTTACTTTGATTGGCTTAAAACTTTAAAAATATTTAAAATGAAATTTTAGCCTAGTTTAAGCATCAAAAAATTACTTTTAAAAAAAGTTAAAGCCTAGTGGTTGACAAATATACAAAAAATATTCAAAAACTAATTCAGCTATGCTTTAGAAAAAATCTAAGTTTGGTAGGTAGAAGAATGCTTTTATTTTTCTAAATAGTTTAAGGTAATAAGAAACAAAAAATTACTTATCTATAAATTTTTTATTTTTTTTTTCTTATCGACAATTATTTGGCAAAAATTGGTAATAAAACTCATACAAAACTATGAAGTATGCTTTTTCTGAACTTGTTATAAATTTTGGCTTTGATGTTTTGTTTACATTCAGTACATTTTTAAATGTATATTGTTATAAAACTAATTTTTAATTCACATGGTGCTGCAGTTCATGCAGCTCCAGAATTAAGCTTTTCAACAACTTTTTGTATTAAAAATCTGTATATGTTTAAAATGCAGCTGACACTGATTGAGCTTGCAGCTCTAATTTATCAAATATTTGAAGATCGAAATTAATGTATTAAAAATAAACATAATTATCGAATAAAGTCAATGAAAAAAGCAAAAAAAAAATTAATCGAAAACTATATCATTTTTTGTTTTTATTTTTTACTACGTGGAGCAACAGCTCAAGCGTTCCACCCCACAAGACGCTCCTGGTATCAAATGTAGTAAAGAGCTAAAAAAGTTGAACTACAATTGTAATAAAGAGTTTTTAAATTCGATCTAGGATTACCTTTTACAAAAATAAAATAGCAATACAAGTTAACTTCAGCAACTGTTTAAAAATATAAAACGAACTACATTTGCAAAAGATGTCTCTAGACTCTTATACTACAAAAAAACTATTCTATTTTTTTAAGTTGTGATGAAGAAATAAAAACTTTTTGTCGGTCTTTTGAAGCAATCGATTACGCTTTTGTTCGTACAAATTACCAGCTTAAGAAAACAATCTTTCAAAATACACAAGAGATGATGGTGCAGAAAGATATTTCCTTTCAAAGCTAGCGAAATGTGGGTATTTTGTTTTGATCAAGTTACATTAATTAAAAATTTTAGCTTCTTCAGTTTTTGCATTCAAATTTTCTGTAGCAAAAAAGCCCTAAGTTTTTGCTTCAACTTCTTCATCAACAGAATCCTGTTGCTTTTTCTTCTGTGTAGCTGTGTTTGATTCTGTTCTAAACAAAGAACATTATTTTTGAGATAAGAAGGGAAAGCGGAAAGTCGATATTGTGAATCAACAGCTGTTGTGACTAACAGTAGTTTGTTGTCATTCAGGTCTAAAATGTTGTTATTGTTAAAGAACCTTCTTTCGCAAGCCATTTTTTTAGTAAAGTTCTACAAACATTTGATACTTCTACTAAATTTACACAAAAGTTAACAAACTTTGTCAGTGATCGTGAATGCGAGATCACACTTGAGAGCAATGCATTTTTTTTTTACTACACTCCTTAGTTACAATAAAAACAGGTTGGAGCAGTAGAATATGTGATTAACCAGTTGCCATTCTTCAGCTGTAATAATCAATTTGGAATCGATTTTATAATTTCAATTTGATCCATTCCAAATTCCAATAATAGCCACATAATGCTGGACACTTGATTTTAGCTTTTCCAGTCTCTTTAGCATAAGGTAAATTGAGTTCCACCTTTTATCAAGAAGCAAGGCTTTTTGTTCTATTAATGTGGAGTCATATCTGGTTTTTTAGCATTTCACACGCTTTAAAAGAATGACTGAAGTGGTAAACTAACTTTTGTGCTATTGCTAATAACAAATTTATACGATCGTCCACAAACAATGAATCTTTGATGGCTAGCTGAAGCGTATGTATAAAACATGATACTGACGAGGACTTTAACTATGTTATTGACCGCTTATACTTGTGTGCATTGTCTAGCAAAAAAAGTAAACATGATCCAAGGTAATCTTCCAACTACTAAGCATATCCTGAACGTAACTACAAGTTTTTCGGCCAGTGTGATCAAACTTTATTCCCGCAATGCAAAACATGATGTTTGAAACAACATTTTCATTTAATCAATGCGCTATTAGAAAAGTATATGATTCATTTGTCCTCGAACTTTTATACATATACTTGTGAATGACAACGACGAAGCATGTGACAACTCATTAGATATTTTCAGCTTCAGGCTATCATAAGCCTGTGGAAATATGGTTTCAATAAAGTATTTAGTACTCGTAATTACGTATATTGACTCTAAATCAGCTAAGAGCTCTATGAACACTTGATCATAAACAATTGAAAAAGGCTGATTGTCTATAGCACTCATATTCATGCTTTTGAAGTGTTAATGTCCCAGGGTTTGATAGACTTATAATCATCAAGGCTAGTTTGCCTAATAGTTTCAATCTTTTTTTCTTCGTAGTTAAGAACGTACTACAACTTCAATCGTTGTCTAATGATGATTTTTGAGACTTTCTGTAACTCTCGCTGTGTTGAGTTTTCAAATGATTTTGCATGGAAAAGGTAGTTTAGGCCTCATGATCATTTCCTCTTTTGGTCCTAGTTCCGCAGATACTGCATACTACGCTGAAATTGTCTTCTAAACTTGTATTAAAATACTGCCAGACTATTGAAGACATTATATTTACCGTAAAATAAAAATAATGATGGTATAATAATATTATAGTGCACTAAATCTTAATTTTAAATATTAATATATTTTCTTTGTTGTGTAAACTATACTTTGATAAAGCTTTCAAAATAGGTCGTATTAGTTTTTTTTTTCAACTATTTTTTCACTTAAATCAAACATTTTATGAATAAAAAAACTAACTGTATTTTAAACTATTAAGCAAAACATGTTTATACTAAATACAAATCAATGCATCTTTAAATAATCATGAAGTGTATGCTATTAAAAAGCTCAAGCTTTTGTTATATTGACCTAGTGAGTCAAATTTATTTTATGGTATTAACAACTGAAGTTCACTGTATTTTAGTATTTTTAGTATATTTCAGCCCTAATAATACAAAAAAAAATTATATATCAACATAATAATATAGAGCTAAAAGTATGCGGGAATCTATTTCAATATAACTTATTATTTTTATTTTTAACTTTTAAACTCTATTTTTCTTTTGAATATAAAGTATAAATGTTTGACATAAAGTAAAAAACTTAAAATTTAAATGAGTTACTTTTAAATTTCTTCTAACAGGATCTCCAAAATGGAAACATTACCAAAATAAGCTTTATAAAATTTTGAAATTATATAAGAAATAAATTATTTCAATTTTGGTAACGAGTCATTCACAATTAATTAAACATAAACAATGAATAATATTTACATAAATGCTAAAAATGATATTACACAACAAACAAATTATTTAAAAACATATGTTTTTTGTAAACTATAACTCCGCACTAAAAACAATATAAAATTAGCTATAACCTTTATGTTAAGCTTTTGTCTTTAAAGATAGCAATTAAAGGTCTCAACTTACTGCTAAAAAGAATGATATAACCTAAATTACATGAAAATTCTAATATTAAAACAATGTTTCACTCTAAAAAACAAATTAACTGATAATATCTTTTTTTGTTATAACATAGTTTTGAAAAAAAAACTTTAAATAATCTAAGTTAAAACATTTATGTCATAAACTAAAATTATCAATAAAACAAATAATTAAATATTAAGATAAAAGTATACAGCTAAAAGTATGCGGAATCTGCTTTAGTGTTACATATTTTCAAATTGTTTAAGTTGTATTTTTTCTTCTTTGTATAAATTTACGATCACTTGCATGAATGTATATCGTGTTAAAGCACAAACATTGAGAATAACTTGAAAATTCTAAAAATGTGTTGGAAGTGAACTTTATAATATAGAATTAATGCTAATCAAATAAGAAAAACCGAAATTAAACACACAAGTAGCTGCAAATTGAAATAAAGCTTTATTGACAATATATTAACTTACAATCGTTTTAAACTTTAAAGTGCCTGCTTTTTTGTAACTTTGTATGTTTTACGTCTTATATAATTTTAATTTTATTATTTTTCCAAGAAATTTTATACTTTGTTTCACTTTTAACAAACAAGTAAGTATAATTCAAAAATCTTAAAGTGATCTACCGGATCCAAAAATTTCGTACTTGGCCGAATCCGGATCTGAATCTGAATTTTAGGATCCGGTAGATTACTAAAATAAGTTATATAAAAATCCTATAACTATGTTAGTTGCCAAGTTTTATAAAGAATACTTTTCACTCAAAACTAGCCAATCAAAAATGTTTAAAAAAACTATTTCTGAATGGTTTTAAAACTCAAAGGATTTTATTATTAACTTTAGAAACTTTTGACCAAATCACATACTGTTTTTAGTTTTGCAACATTAGAAAAACCTTGGTTTTACAATTTTTTTAATCAAGTTTTGAAATAACTTTTTACAAACTATACGGTCAGTTATTTTATGAGCAACGAAACGCCGTAAGTAAATAAAGTACTTGCAAACAGATAAAGTTGTTTTGATTTCCCAAATAAGTCTGCTTGTTTGTATCTTTAAGATTTAACACCTATTACACTACATCTTATAAACAAAAAACAGTAAAAAAGTTGCATATTCATTTAAATTAACATGTTAGAAGATGAAAATTTTACCTCAAGAAAATTTCTGTTCTTAAACTTATTATTTTATTTGCTTGCTTCGAAGTTTTTTAAAGTAAACTTCAAGCAATAATCATAACATTAAAGTAGAGTTTAATAGAATTTTTTACGATAATTTTTTAAGTATCGTGGAAAAGCGTTTCAGCGGTATTACTAACGAGTTGATCAGCATGTGACAAAAATATTAAGAGGCTGGTTTAATTGTCAATCGTAAAAACCTGATAAAAACTATTTTTTTACGATTAGACAACACTTAATTTATAATCATAGTGTGAAAGTTAATACAAATAATATAATTTTTTAATTTTAAAGGGAGTTGACAACTCTTAAATATTCTTGAAGCTTTATGTATTCAATCACTAAAGCTCAGTTTATGTAAGCAGAAAAGGTTCGTTGTACGTGTATCTGCATTCTCGTTCTGAAGTGATTTATTAAAAACGCGAATAACGCGAAAGCGGTATAAAAATTACCGCGAGTGAGGTCATTGGTTGTTGTTTGGCTCAGTGGTCGGCAATGTGTACACTGGTGCACACACTAGTTTACGAGTTTTTTTTGGGGTGCACGAAACTTTTGGATACACGAAACTCATTTAGGGGTGCACGAAATTTTGAGATAACACAAAAAAAAATTATTGTTTTATTATTATATATATTTAATTCAAGCGACATAGCTCAATTGTTAAGTTATATCTAGCCCTGGTGTTTAATTCAGATTTTAGTTTATTGGCCATTTTACTCTCATGATCTGTTTTGGTATTAAAGATTACATATCATTCTTTATATAAACACTGAGGAAACAGCCTGCACCTGAAAAAATAGAGAGAATGTCCAAAGCTCTTGTGAACTCCATTGACTGATACGGGAGGAAGCTGTTACCAGCTACGATCATGATTAAATGAAAAAAGTTAGTGTTTTCCTTTTTACTATTAATATTAGTAAACTACAATATTTTGCTTAATGAAGAAATTTCCCTTTTTTAAATTAAATTTATCAATATAACCTACTTTTTAAACTAAACAATTATTCTTATAAAGATATTTACATGATAATGATATTATTAATTCAATAATAAAAAAAATTTAAAGCTAATTTTTATATTTACAGCAAAATTTAAGAATTTATGTTTAAATAAAAAATACTTTAATTAAGACAAAAATAATTAAAGTATATTTACAATTCCGTTTAAAGATATACACATCAGTAGTAATGAATACATTTTAAGTGACAGTTTTAAGTTTTAAATAACTATAACCAAATAGTTATTATACTTTTATCCATAATTGAACAGTACATATAAAAACGATAAGAAATTTACAGAAATTAGAGGCTTAAATTAACATTAAGTTGCCACACACAGAGATTAGCTTGAATTTTATACAAGTCTTTGAAAATCTCGTGCTGGCTAATATTTGTCTGGGGTTCTTTTGTAAATCTCAGGCTAGTTAGGTATACTTTTTAAGTATTTACTTGTTACTTAAGTTTGTTAACTTTAAAGTTTTGAAAAAAAAAAGTTCTTAAGACTATCTTTATTTTCTAACTATTTTGATCTGTTATTTTAACAAAAAAAGATAACTGTTCATTTTAGAATATTCAATTTGTCTTCTAATACTTTTTTAGTTTTTTTTATCACAAATCAAGATGACTTAACTAGTTTGATGTAACTCAAGATAGATGTTTTTAACACTCAACAAATATTTTTGCTCTAAAAAGATGCATCCCTTTTAATAACCAGTTCTAGGTTTTGGTATGATTCAAGATTGCCACGCACCTAAAAATCTTTTCTAGAAATACAGTCTTACTAAGCATGTTTTTTTTTTCGTGCAAAAGGTAGTCTAGTTTTTGTATTTGTGTAAAATCTTTTAATGAGTATATATATATTTTTTAATATGAATGTTTAATTTAGATCTTAATTCTTTTTTATCAAAATGTTACTTTAATAATACTGCTACTTTTAAACTTTGGCTTTCTCTTTTCTTTTTTAAACTCAAGATGACTAGAGCTAGTTTTTTGTAACTCATGCAGAGTCCCACACACTTAGTACAAATCAGAACAGTATAAGGCTTTTAAAATTCTCAGGATAATTTTTTTTTTGATACTTATTCAAGTGTTTTTTTTATTTTATTAAATGAAAGTTCTTTGTTGTAGCTTCAATTATCTGTATTTTTTAAATTCCAATTTTGTTGAATAACCTGAATTTTTATTTTAAACTTTATTTATTTTGAATATTAATATATGAAGTTTTAAAAATATTTTAAAAACTCAGGGTCAGGATAATTTTTTTACTGAAAGAGTAACAAACCCTGCTAATGCTTGTTATTCAGGCTGATTTTGTTATAATATTAAAAAAAGCGAACTTAACGATTCGGGATCTCAATTCTATGTAACAATTTTTATAAGAAAACATAGTAAACTTTTAAATTTTTATTTTTTACAGAACGAAGTGACAATCAGATACAACCCTGAACTTCGTGAAGTGCAAAAATTCAGTCTATGAAAAAAAACTGCACCAGCTGTAGGGAGAGCAACAAGATATACAATACATTATTTTAAATTTATCTGTTTTTAACTTGTTTTTTGTTGTCGTTTGTCTGTTTGTTTAATATCATGTATGTAGTTAATATTAAACAAAATACTTTAAGACTACTGTACTAGGGATTTTATAGTGACTGCGGAGATATGTTCAATTAATAAGTATATAAGACAGGGCTATATAATTAAAATATCATTGTTGAAATAAGGTACACCAAATAACAGGTTCATAAAAATTTAAAGGTTTTAATGTAAATATAAACTGAGTTATGACTTTTCTATATAGGAGTTAAAACTTATTGGGTTGTATGAAAATATATATCATTACATAAAACCTCAAGAATTTTGGGTGCATAACAAATTAAATTCGGACAATTCTAGTATATAAAAGATATCCAAAGGACCTTAACTTCAAAAGTAGTGTATATTTTGAACAAAAAAAAAGTATATACGTATGTAGGTCTTTTAAATACCTACACGTTTTTTTTTTACTTTTGCAGAATTTTAAATATTTTTGAGACATGGATGAAAAAGGTTAACAAATAAAGTTATTTTTAGTAGTTTTTGAATATTTTAATGAAATAAAAAGTTTGAAAAAAAATGGCCTATAGATATTAATAAGACCAGACGTTTTTTTTATTTTTCAAAAGTACAAAAAGTTTTTAAGATATAGTCTCTTAATTATTTTAAAAAGAATTTTGAATTGTCATGTAAGCAGAATTTTGCTTTAAGAGAAGTGTTAGTGAAGTAAAAGTTCACGTGTCCCATCACTCGAGGCGCTTATCAAAATAATATCTTGGGGTGCACAGACTTAATTTTTTGCATTTTAGTATACACAGATTTTGATCAGCGTGCCGACCACTGGTTTGGCTTGTTTGTGCTGCTGGTTAATGTTAGTAACAGCTGGCATTAATGTGTTTTTTCGTAGGGGTAGGCGTATGTGCTTAGTTTTTGAGCACTACTTTTGATTATGTTTGAGACGTACTTTTGAGTCGCTTACTTAACATTACGTGCTATTGGGCATTGATTAATATTCTTGCTAATATCACTAATTTTCATTTAACGAGTCACTTAATTTATTTTCTTTGATCGTAGATAGTTACATTGTAAAATAAACAGTGAGTGTTATTCGCATTTGTTTACTTACTAGAATTTAACCTAGTTAAGCTTAACTTGTATCTCTAGCATTGATTTGTAGGCTAGATTATGTTAGACCTTTTGCAGAGTACGTTTAATTTTAACATACTCTCACTAACACGACTAGTAGAACTAATCACTTATACTTGAGTATGAGTGCTAACAGCAAGAAACCCATACCTTTGTCAGCATACGACTGCTCGAGGTTAGTTAATAAGCACGCAACGCGTTCTCAAGACGCTGAAAAGGTTTTGGATGCTAGGAATCACATACCAACTATTAACCCTGAGCCGACTAACATAACAGACCAACACAAATTGATGACAGACGATACAAGGAAAGTGTTAGCAGCAAGAGCTGAGGGTTATAATGGTGTCCTTAAACGCTACGATCCACTACCTTGCGATAATAGTAACGAACACACAACGAAAACGAACACCATTAATGAACAAAAAATACGCCAAAACTATGTCGCGCCGAACAGCTTTGCACATTTATAGGCGTACAGTCATCAAACGGCGTCTAAAAATGTTAATGAGATTATTAAAACATTAGAAAAACAAAGAGCTAACAGCTCTTCTAATTTAAGAAGCCGAGAGGCTTTAAAAAAACTCATTAAAAAAGTTGAGTCGAGATTAACACCATCCGTGCAGTTGAGGAAACATCGAAATGCAGACCATTTGTCGGCTTTCGACATTCCCAACACAAGAGATTGTCAATTCTTACAACAATCTCCATTTTACGTACGTCTTGACCCGATTTACATCAACGACGACAAATGTTTTATTAAATAAACTAGCGCAGATAACCTTGAACGTAGGTTTCACCGTTTTACTAAAATTACTAAACTACGCCAAACCATGAATTACTTCATCAAGGAATTTCGGCGACTAAATGTGATAGATGATCACACCAAATATAACATTATAGTCGGAAAATGGGTTCTCAACGAGGTATCACAATACTACAGTATAGTCAGTCCTGAAAATTTTCAGTCGTTCAAAGATTTTTTTAGAATACGTGACTATCCCTTAACGCCGATTCTTGGCAAACGTCCAACACATACGAGCTCTACTTCGTTTAGTGCGTATTTGGCCTAGGCTACTGAATGGGCAACGGGCTCATGAAGATGACCGTAATAAGTTCTTTTTATAAACAACTAGCTCATTATATTTGTCTATTTGACTCAAGCCTAGTTTTCAATTGCAATCAAAAAATCAATAACTAACTTTGTATTTTAATTTTTTGTTCATAAATAGATTCACTCTGAATTCCGAACTCTCATGTATTTCACATGAGAACCTCTCAGTTCTAACCCGCGCACAATTAGCACCCGATCATATCCGAGAATCACTTACTGACCAAGGGTAAGGGTTAACAGTGTCAAAAAAAAAAGAAGAAAACAAAAATAGGTGGGAATTGTGCGCAGGTGGCAATTGTGAGTATACCATTTCACATACTGTTAACAATGTTTACAAAAAGGTTTTGTACAATAATAATTTTATATGTTATAATTTCAAATAGTTTTCTACGAAATACAGCCAATATAATTATTCTTTAAATATTTTATTTTAAAACAGGTTTATTTTGTAGCATCAAAATGCTTTAGTTTTTAAACTTTAGAAAAATTAATACAGTATGGATATTGATAGTGTACCAACTTTAAAAGTTATACAACCTTGTAAAGTACGTATAAAATATCGAACATGACCGTTTTATTTTTGTAAAATAAACCGACGAAGTTAAACAAATTAAATTATTATTATTGCAAATTAAATTGACTTGTCTTTTTTGTTTTTATATTTAACCGCTTAAAATTTATTACAATATCAACAAAACAGATACTTTTAACAACAAGCTGATTTATTGCTCAAAACAAACTATTAGCAGATAAAAAGGTGAAAGTTGTCTAAAAACTGAAAGATACGCACTTTACGTAAAATACGAAATTTTTCCTGGATTTAAGTAGCGTACTTTATAGATATCTCTACTTTTAACCTTATAAAAACTAGTTAGCACCATAAATATATATATTTAACTGTTTTTTATAAAAAATTTTAAACTAAACAGCTAACTAGAATAAATGTTTTAGTTTTAGTATATTGTTATAATCTAAATAATCTTTCAACCAACATCACTTTGTTTTTTTTTATTACCAAATATACAGTTTTACTAGTTACAAAATGCACGTTGAACTATTACACTTTCAAGTATGACTATTAAAGTCTTGTTGTAGTTACAAATTTCAGTATAAAAAGTAAACTATACAGAATTAGCAGTAAAAACTATTTTCTTAAAACAAAATAGTTAGAAATTTTCAATGGATATATAAAAATGCTTTTTCATACACCACTAAGAGTTGAAGTTTCAACATGATTTAATGTAGTACTAAAATATCAAAAATACATAGTTAGATATCAAATTTTAAAAAGACACCTTAACTTTTATATCAAATTAAGTTCTTTACGTTCAAATACCAGTTTCTAACAAAATTTTCTTAAAGTATTCTACTTTATAGAAAAATTACCCTTATAAAATTACTTTATCAAAGTATTAAATAATTTTAAGTTACAAACTTCTAATAACTATTTTCAGTAAAGTTATAAGCAAAATTTAATAAATTTATTGTTTTAAAAAAAAATATATGTTTAATGCTTTATGCAATGCAGTTATTTTTTTTTAATTATAACAAGAACTTGCAAAGTACCTATTTTATTGAACTGACGTATAACATATGTTTGTTTAAGTATTTAGATATACGTGTTGTTAAAAAGCTGTAGCAACAGATTTAAAAAAAACTAAATTATAATAAGTTATATAACATTTATTACAGTTGAACAAAACAAATTACTTTAACAAGTTGTTCAGGTTGAGTAAATAGTTTGTAAAGTTTATATGTTAATATAAAAAACAGTTGAACACTTAAGAAACTATAATAATTGATCCATGTTTTGCGATTAATGAAATTAATGCCATACTTCATGACAATATTTTTTATATAATGGAAGATTACAGTAATAGGAACACGATTGTTTACATTTGACAATTTTTTCACCATCTTTATGATTTTCACCGCAGCATCCTTGAGTTCCGTCTGACTTCAAGCAGCTTATGATAACCGTCTGCGAACACCTGTTTGTATTAAAACCACAAGTTTCACTAGTTTTAGTTTCTTTGACTTCTCCGTTAATCGTGTAACAAGACACAGATTGACGAAGATCCGCAGAAGTAACAGAGTCACAGTTTTGCAAACAAGGACGTTGGCGTGTTTTCATTCCAGGACCACATAAACTATCGCATTGACTATATTGATCCCATTTACCAAACACTGGGCAACTACTAGCAGCAGAGCACTCTTGTTGCTCCAAAAGCTTTTCGTTTGGACAAGAGCCTGCTGGTACACAAGTTCGATACCTTTCTTGTACTCCTAGCCCACATGTTACTGAGCAAAGTGACCAAGCTCCCCAATTCGTAATCTGTGGGCATTGTTGATCATTACAAATTTTTTCTTCAACAGAGTTTGCTTCTGTTGTTATATCACAGGGCTGGTTGTTGATGTTAACACAATCCCTTTTTCGTTCTTGTCTTCCTCCTCCACAAGTGACAGAGCATTTTGACCAAGATGTCCAGCTGCCGTAATACGATGCTACACCAGAATGCTGCTGGTTAATTGCACTTCTAGGATAAAAGCATTGATGACGTTTACAACATCCTGTAAACTTACCTTTAAGAGCTGGATAGTTTCCAAATGTTGGTGAAGAGTACGGACATCCAAAATTATTGTTTAAATTTGTAAATGGATTTTGTCCTAACCCATTAGCCCCACCACCAAAGATTGAATTTAGATTATTTGCTGCATTAAAACCTCCTTGACTCGATCCGAAAATGCTGTTTAGACCATTTTGGTTACCAAATGCACCAACGTTTGGTCCTTGTGAGCCAAATTCCATTCCGCCTAAGTTACCTAACATACCTAAATCAAGTCCTGGTAAATTGTTCATGTTTGCAAACGGATTTTCATTCAAATTGCTACTTAATACATTCAAAAACTGTTTTCCCTGACTCATTTCTCCACTAACATCTTCTTCTGTTCCACTGTTAATTCTACCATTATCACCAAGATTTAAAGAGTAAGGAGCAATAGGATTCTGATTATTTTGATCATTAAAAGGGTTGTTAATGTTACCAAGTCCACTTAACAGTGATGAAAATCCGTTACCTCCTATTTGGTTTAACCACGAGTTCGAGTTGTCACAGCTGTTTTGAAGAGCAGCAATTTTATCTTTATAATTATGTGGTTGCATCTCTCCAGTCATTATCATGTTTATCGCTTGATATTTCTGTAAAGTTGACAGTGAACTTGCAATGACAACATTGTATAGTGCGTTTTGTAATGTGCTAGTATTAATATCACTAGTGACTGCACAACCAGACATCATGCACATTGAATAACTGTTCAAGTATCCCGCTGGATTTTTTAAGTCAAAATCATATTGTTGACATAAAGGTTGTCCGTACCTTTCATTTACAGAATCTATACTTTTTTCCAGTGCAGCTGATCTAGTCCTTATTGATTTCACATTTCCTGCTACTACACAACCGTCTTCAGTTGGACAATGTCCCAAAATATTGCACTCCTCTTTTGTTATACCTGAAAAAAATTATCTTAATAAATTTAACTTTTTTAATACTTTATCAACTTTTATTGACGTTAATTTTATACTGGTGCAAAATGTTTTATACGTCAATAAGTAGTGGTGAAGTTTATAAATGCATACGTTTAGTAATGAGAGGAGGCAAGCAGTGTCGGAGTCGGTGAAGGGAAATACCCTTAACCAGCACAACTCTTTGTTATTCATTAGAATGAGACAGTAAATTTTCTTACATTTAGTAATTGTTATTTTGTACAACTTTGTTATATTTAACTTAATTTTACTAAAAAATATACCTTCCCAACCAGCTTGTTGACTAGGATAATTAAAAAAATTTAGAGCGCTTGTAACATGGCAGCCTTCGTTTAATGGAAGTTGGTTTCTTTTTAGCCAGCATTTGGTATAAAGACCATTGAAAGATGAGCCATCCTGTTTTTTAAAATTTAGTATTATAATTCAAAATTGAGGTCAAAGACTAAAATGAAAGTAAAAAATAATAAGTAGTTGGTTTTTTTTTCAAAGAAAAGTAATAAAATAAATAGCTTAGTATTATTGTTATGAAATAAACTTGGTCAAAAAAAGTTATTTCCTTAGTTTTATTTTTAAGAACAGATAAATATAAACAGATATTTAAGAAACAATTTAAGTTTACACAATTAAAAATTAGATCAGGATAAACTTTTATAAATAATCAAATTAAAACAAAAAGTTTAGACCACAAATACTGAAACATTAAATCATAAGCTATTAGCGTGGTGTGGCTAAAACTTTAAATTTGATAAATTTTAGGTTTACCTCACAACACATATAGGTCAAGCATTGTTGATTTATGCCACTTTTTGCTATACTTGTAACTAATGCATGTAATACTATTAAATACATTAGTCAAGATGTTTTGAAAAATATACAAAAAATCAAAGCTTAATATCTCTTTTAGCTAAAACCAAAAATAAATTTACTTATAAACTTCAATAATTCTTTTTAGCTGCTTGTTTTTTAAGTGTTTGGTATAAATTTTATAATTTTTTAAAATTTATAAATTAGCATCAGAATTTTTAGTTAAACCAAACATTACAAGATAAATTTTATTTTTGCGCTAAGACAGTACCTTAAATTATTTAGTTTAGTTCTATCAATTTAGACACCTAGATAAATAGTAAACAACGTGATAACTTTCAAATGCTGTGAACTGTAAATTACTAAAACATAAGTTTCACATCGTATCACATCGTTACTTCGTAATACTTAAAAAATAAATTATACATGACTCTAAAAACTATCAAAAAAGTTTTTGAAAATAAACAGTTTTTTTTATAGTTTTTGTTTTAAATTAATTAATACAATTCACTGTTTTAAATTTAAGAAAATGAACATACGAGATTTTTATATTAAAGTTTACTTCAAAGCAATCTTTTAACAAAAGGGTTTGTCATATGACGATAGGATATGAGTTTTTTGTAGCTGACAAACCCTTTTTGGCAAAACATTTTAAAGTTTAAATTCTTATATTTTCGATTTTGTGAAAACTAACAGTTAAAAAAATTATAAAGTAAAAAAATCAGTACATTTCAAAACTTCTGTATACTATATTTAAAATAACACTTTACACTTTGAAAATATTAAAAATTAAAAAACCATCATTTTTTCATTCTTCACCGCTTTGTGGAAATTATGATTTCGCACAACTAAGTGGCACGCAGGAACTCCAGGCAAAATTTGTTCACCAAAAAATCTTCTAAGGGTAGCTAATTCATCGTCGTAATAACACCCAGGGTTTTTTAAACATGAAGTCCTGTCTAGTTCAAACACAGGTTGTGACGGGTTACATGCAATTCTGCAATGAAATATCGTAAAACTTGTTTTCTTTATAGATAATACGCTTTGTGTGAATAATCAAAATGTTATACTGGATGCTTAAAATCGCTTATTACTCTAATAAGTTCATTTTACTTATAAAACTTAAAATCTATTTAAAAGTTCTAAATTTTGCGTAATTATTGTGGTGTGCGACTTGATAACCGAAAGGTTTTTTGGTACATCAGGTCCTTAGACAAAACTTTTTAAACGCTTTTGTTTTGTCATTGATAATGTCAAACAATAATAATAAATCCAGAAACAATGATATCGATTCATAATAGTGATGGTTCTAGAAGACGGATTACTAAAACTTGCATAACGCAACAGTAAGAATAATAAAAGGTTAAAGTATGTTTAAGGAAAAAGTTCAATAAAAATTTTAAGGGAAGAAATAATTTCATTAACACATTCTTACAGCTTTTCCAGAGCTAAAAATATTCGAGAGTTGTCTTTAAGTAGTTTACTAAATAAATAAACATATTCTTGACTAAGCATGCTCCTAGAAATAAAAACTATTCTACTAGACATTAGTTTAGTTATGTTCAGAGGCGGCGTGTGATATTTTTGGTAGGGAATGCAAAAACTTTTTGAATAGGCAAAAAATTCCCTTAAGCTCGATTTTTTTAAATATAACAAAGTAACTTTTTGTAAGTTTTACAATTACATCTGATAGTTTTGAAAAATATCTGTTAAAAACGGAAATACTATACAAATGTTTTGAGTTTTTCAAGAATCTAAACTTAAAGTGCAGGTTAAGTTAAAACGTTTAAGTTCACTTAAACTGTAGACCAGTTATCATATTTACAAAAGTTTATTGAGCGTCACAAAAAACGCTTAAAATATTAAGTCCTATGACCTTGTGCTCAAAGAACCTTTTGGTTAATCGAGAATAGCGTCAATGGCAGAGCCCAATTGATTTCTAATTAATCGCTTTAACCACTCGGCCTTAACGAGTGTGGTTCTACAGTAGTTCTCACAGTAGACACTTGTATATAGTAATGCGCATAGAAGTTACTTTACTGTACACTAAAAATTTTTAAAGAAGAAACAGTATATTATAAACAACGATTTTTACGTTTTTTCTATTAGAAAGGCTGACTACAACATAAATTAACAGTTCTTAGTATGTTATTTATACACTACGATACAAATTAAAAAAGTGTGTATTTAAATAATTTATATTTAGTATGCACAAAGTTTATTTTCCAATAAATTGCTGTACACAGTTTAAAAAGAGTTTAAGATATACTGCTGTAGTTAAACTCCAATAGTTTTTAAAAGCTCAATTCAACTTTTATTTGTATATTATTTTTTAAGTCTATTTTGAAGTTGCACTAATTTAAAGTAGTTTTAATTTCTTAATCAAATAATAAATCTAAACTTTACTATTATTACACCTTGAAAACTTTTCTAAATTAATAGTTGGAGAGAAAATTCATACTTTAGTAAAATAATTTAAACTCAACTTCAGTAGTTTTATATTTATTGTAATTTTTGTTTTTAAAGTAAATTTTTTGGTAAATATGTTATGATTAAATTTGAAACTAAATTTATTATATTTTTAATAAAGAAACTTAAGCGTTATACATTTTTTCTAGCAAAAAATAGCTTAATTAACCAAAATAAGTAAGCATTCGACACTTAAGTAGTATATATTTTTTTAGCACTTAACAAAAAAACTTCCATGTATTTTTGACCTAGTCCTAACAACACAGAAAGTTTAAACTTCAAACAGTATTTTAATTATCTAATTATTTAATTAGATTATTTAATTTAGATAGATTTAATTTAATTATTAATTATTTAATTAGTATTTTAATCGTAAAGGTACATTATATTGGAAAACCTAGTACTGAGTATAAAAAGAAACTAGAAGAGCTTTTGAACAATTACATCGAAGACTTCAAAGTAATTTTTACCACAACAAAAGTAAGCAATTACTACAGTAATAAAGATAAGACACCCCATGAATTAAAATCCAACCTGGTCTATGAGTATAAATGCTCTTATGATAAGAGTATCCAGTATATTGGATTCTATTCACGACCATTAGTAGAAAGAATTAAAGAACATTTGAAAGGCAAAACAGCTGTGTCTGACCACATTAACAATTGTAATGTTTGTAAAAATGAAAAAATAACTGTTAATAATATTGGAACTTTGAAAGAATGTAGAAATAAATTTGAGACCCTGATAAGTGAAGATCTACTAATTAAACGTTATAATCCAATTTCAAATAAACAATTAACTAAACCGGGTATTACCCATACACTAAGAATTTTTGATTAGTTTAATATATATTAGTTTAACAATTTGTAAGTTTTTGTATAACATATTATTTTATTGTAGTTTATAATCTTAATTTATAAATGTTTGTATACTGTATTACTTCAAATTTTTGTATACTGAGTTGTTTATCACTAATTTTTAGTTATTTTTGCACAGTATTTTGTTGATAATGACTAATGGAATGTCGAAACGTCGTCATGCGAATAAATTTTAAACTTAGAATGTGTTTCTTATTGAATTAGTATTTTAATTGCATAAAATTTCAAAAAACCGTAGAAAAAATTAGTTAATACTGTATTTAATAATGTATTTTATGTTTGAAACAAATTTTAAAACACTTTTATATGTTATTTTATATTAAAATATTTCTTTGTTTAAGTAGAAGATATGTTCAAAAAACAAACTTTATTTAAAACTATAATCCAGATATCTATTATAATAACTTTCATAGATACCTTTGGCAGTAAGGAATATCCACTGGAGGACGTACAGCTTCCAAAACTGAAAAAGGGTTGTTTGGATCAACATCGCAACCAAAAGGATACGGGTTGCAGTTTTGCGCCATGAAGTTTAGTCCTATAAGTCGATAAAATTGCTATAAGAAATCGCTGAGGAGACAAATATGATTTTATATTTATGTCTTACCTAGTTCACCTTGATTAACAAACGGATTTGTACCACCTTGGTTGAAAAACCTACCAGTTGGACTGTCTTCAGGTATCAATTTTTTTATATCTTCAAAGCCGTTTTCTGACCCCTCAAACGGAACTGATCATTTAACTCGTTGTTAAAAATAGTTACTGTAAAAGATTTAATAAACTTAGAACTTTAACTTACGTGCTTTTGTTAAACATTGTTTTTTAGAGGAAACATAACAGTGGTCGTATTTTAAGCATTCCTCCAGATCTTCAATTGGGTCGCTTATTTTACAAGGGTTTTTAGTACATTTTACCTCTATTCCTATATCTGTGAAAACATATAAAAATAATTACTATTTTTTTAAAGTTTTGATGCGTAAATTACTTAATTAATCATTATACCTAAATTACTATACCAAAATTTAAGTGTATATTTCAATGTTAAATTATTAGCACAGCTTTAAAATTGTGGAAGTTGTAAAACATTCTAAGTAGGTGAAAAAGTAGCTGTGTAAAAAACTTGAATTTTTGTTTATGTTAATGGTTACATAACAGTTTGAATTTAAGATTTTCAACGGAAATGTCTTAAAATAAAAATTTGAAGATTAAAAAAACATAAATTTATAAGCATTTCCAGCTTAACTTAGTTAAATTATGGTGGTAAAATATTTTTTTCTTTATCTAAAAGAGCTAATTTGCAATTACTCAGAATTTAAAGTGTCTTGCACCCCAAATAAAGTTTTAGTTTTTACAAAAAACAAATATTAGTTTCTATAAAGTAATTTATTAAGTACCATCAATCATTTTAAATGTAGTTTAAAGACTGTGTTTAAATCTAATTTTGTTTTGCCCTTGAGGCAAAACTATAATTTGTTTAAACCAGAAAGCTGCATGAGGTCTACTTTGCTATGAAGTATTTAAAAATTTAGACTGCGCTTTATTTATGTTACGACTGACTCACCTTTTTTTCCATTTATAGCAAGGTTTTTTGCTTTTTCACACTTATCTGAAAAAAAAAAAACTTGTTTTGTATTTTTAAACAAAGTAAAAATTTTGATTTTAAATTTTTAACTAAGTACTAAATGAATGAATTTTGGAATCATAGGTATAGTAGCTATACTGCCTTAAAGACTAGCTCAATTCTGTACAAGAAACTTTAGAAAAATGTTGGATATTTACAAAAACATCATTACCCGAATAAAATTGTTTCACATTTATAATATTTTTTTTTGTAGTTTATTTCAAAATGCAAAATTCAAAAATTGAAACATATGTTTCATGCAAAGCCATTTATCTTAATTAACATTCAAAACCTAAAAAATACATAAAACTAATAAAAAACATGTTGACGTAGTTTTTAATTTTAGGCAGTACGGTTTTATCCAAAAAATCGCTTCTAACTAGCATACAAAATCTGTAAAACTTTAATAAGTATCCTTTAGATATATTAAATTATAACAATGATTTTTGTTAAGCCTATAAGAAGAAATTAACTCATTCTCTTCTTGTTTAGACAACCCGTTTGATCATACATATGGCGTTAGCGTCTTTTAAGCACAGTTTACATACTTCATAGGTTATTACTATCGGCTTTAGACTGTGCTATTTTTAACACCTTTCAAGGTATTTTGTAGCTTTAAGCCACAAACAGTTTATTAAATTTCAAACAATATAATCAATAAGTTGTAGTTAGCTGTATAACTTCGTCATCAATAAACACAAAAACTAGTTAAAAAAACGTTGTTTGTTTACTTCATACAACTAAAACAATTAAAAAGTTTTAAAAAATGTTTTATATTATACATCAAAAAATATTTTTTAATTATATTTAGATTTTAATAATAGGTTTAATGTCACTGAATTGAAGAATTTTTCTTATATATGAATAAAAAATGTGTCATCGATATATACTAGTTAACTTAAGATATTTTACTAAAACTGTAATCAGAAAACTTAGCTTCTATTAAAATCCGTGAAACTTTATCAATATTTTAAATTAGTTTTATGATTAGTATCCATGTAAAATTGTAAAGTAAAACTTTTTTACAACAAATTCTTTAAAATTTATTTTCCTGTATAAATAAGAGATACATTTAAAATTTAGATCAAAATTTTAACAAAAAATAAATAACTAATTTATTATCAGAAAAAATAACATTTCGTAGTCGTTTGTTAAAAATATAAGTTTAACTAACCTGCTTTGCAATATGAAAATATTAAAAATAAACACATTATTTTCCAATCCATTTTTATTTTTGTCTATTGTTGAAATATATTTAGATAATTGTAAGTCTCTTGAAAATATTGTCATTGTCAAGTAAAATATTTATACACTAATAAACATCATTTTATTAAAAGTTTACTAAAATACTCCGTTGATTTTTACTATAAATATAAAGTGATTTATTTTTTCAAGTACTTTATTGCCGTACTCTTCTGCTGCAGTAACTTATCAGCTTCTTATATACCAAGAGTTTTAGGAATAAGAAATAATTAATGACGTTATAGCCTTAGGCAGTACTTTCTGGTTAGCTTGTAATTTTTAGAGATGAGCACGGCTAACGCCAGTTTAAAGTATTAAAACAAGGTAAAAATACACTTTAATTTAATTAAATTTCGTCGAACTGTTATAAAAAACGAGTAAGGTATACAATTCTACACATTAATATACTTTTAAATACATTTTTGAAAAAAGTTATTGCAAAGGATTTAAGATCTAATTTACTAGAAGTTATGCAGTTTTATTAAAAATATTAGCATTTAATTATGCTATCTAACTAAATATTAAAACATTTACAGAAAAGTAAGACTTTCTATTTTTAAGTATAATTTCAGTTTTTCTATAAATTGCTTAGGAAAATTAAGTTTAAATAAAAAATAAGCAATTTACACGTTTCCACTTAAAATATTTTTAATTTAAATGTTTTTTTATAAGCTGTATCACAAAAATTATAATTTTATATTTGTTTTTATACAACTATTTTTGGGTATTAAAGCATGTTCTACCTTTTATCATTTTACAACCATAAACTTTAGTAGCTTAAATAATTTATAGTATTATCATTATGGTAAAAAACTAAAATATTTGAGAATACATGTTTTCTAATCAGTTATCATCATAAATAAAACTATAAACAAATTTTCTGCAACCTTTAATAGAACTTTTTTTTTAATTTCAATAAATTTTAATAATTACTGAATGCGCTTGTTTTTTTATCACTACTAGTTTTGAAATTAGAAAAAAATACAACTCTTCACTACTTAACTACTGATAAAACTAGAAGGAAAATTTCTATAATTTTACTCGCTGTTTATTTAAAATATAGATATAACAATGCTTAGTATAAAAGGTGCTACAAAATTGAAAAAAAAGCGCATTTAAGTAAGAAGCTTTAAATATAAATTTTTGGCTTCTTGATTAAAAAAAGTATCAAAAGTTTTTATAGAAGTGGTATGAATTTTAAACTTGTTTTTAAAACATAGATACTTATTTTTTGCTTCTAGCAACATCTTTAATAAAACATCAAACTAGTTTGTACGAAAAACATTGTTTTTATCGTTTATATATAACCATTGACTAAACGAAAAAAGACAATGAAAATGTCTAATTGAATAATGAGTAATGAGGTAGTACAGCAATTTTTTCTATTGAGTACGAATTTCCTTTTGGTTACGGACATTGTTCAAAGTTGTATACTTACAATTCCTACCCTATTAAATTCGACGGCTCCATTACAATTCAAATTCTGACAATTCAAGTTCTTAAAAAAATGTAAAGGGACCATATTTCAATTTTTTATAATACTTTTTTTTTAAGTATAGAAAGCGGTTGTAGTTCTAACTAATATGATTTTGATAGTAAAAAGTAAACTCATATAGATAATTATAAAACGATTTTTTTTTATTATTAAGAATTATTACATTTTAAGAATAATTTTAGCCATATCTCAAAAATATTTAAAATTTTGTTAAAAGAAAAAAATAGTCTGTAAGTATCAAAAAGACTAACAATCTATATACAACTTTATTTTTCAAATATAGTTTACTTTTTGAGTTGTGTCCCTTTGAAGAAAAACTTAAGAATTTGAATTGTCGAACTTTAACTGTCCGAATTCGAATAGTTGTGCACCCAACTTAAAATAAGTTAATTTCCACCCAAATCAATTCCCTTCCAATTTTATCGTCATGTTTTCATGAAGCGTCACTTTTTCATGAGTATCCAATTTTGCATGGCATCACTTTTGCACAAGTCCTCAATTTAGAAATAGTCGTCACTTTTGAACTAGTTTTTAATTTTGCATAGTTTAACTTTGTGCATTTAAATTGAATTAAGTTGAAACAAATTTCATCAATTTAAAACTATTTTTTTATTTGTGCAATTTTAATTCTAATTTATTTAGTATAAAATTACTTAAATTAAAAAAAAATTAGCCTAAAACTTAATTTAGAAAGCTTTTATTGGTAATTAAAATTTATTTATAAGTAAATAGTATAAAAAAAGTAGAATAAATGTTGTTTCATTTAAAAAATTTTTTCAATAGAATTCAACTTAAAGATGATTTTTTACTTATTTTAAAACCGAAAATACTAAATAAAATACATAGACGGAAAAAGTCACGAACAAGGGTTTTGGTCAACGTTGTTAAGTAGTATTCTTTAATTTCAATTGTACAAATGTCAATAGTCTTTAAAAAACTTTTCTAATTGAAAGTTTTCTTCTTGAAAATGCTTTTTTGATAAATACAACAATAGCTTGATAGTTTAAGTTTGTTTAAATTAGTTTAAAAGTACAGTAGTTTTATTACACACTATTTAAAAAAATAATTCATCAATACAGCTTAAATTCGCTTAAATTTTTTTGTTACAGCACTTGCACAACTTTTTTAGGCTTTATTTAAAACTATTAGTAAATGTTACTTTTTTAACATATATGTAACGTTTAGACTAAAAGCAATAAAAGTTATTTTAACGTTTTACTTTAGTTTATAAATGTTTACCATGTATTAAGTCTGAGTGAAGTTTTAAGCAATAATCGCAATAAACGACTACTTTGTACATATATTCTAATAAGATTCGTGTGTTAATACTTTTATACATTTCAATTATACTAAGTTAATATTTTACAAGCTCAATTTTATATTCAACGTCGAAGTTATTTGTTGTATAACATGTGTACCGATTATAGTTCTAGTGTACCTTTCTTTTTTTTTTTTGTTTTGCAGTAGGTCGGTATCAATTTTGGTATGATTTATATTAAATACATTAAAAACATTCAAAAATGTAAGGCTACAATTGTTTAACTTGTTTATGTTCTTTAATTTTCATTTTAACAAGTAGAAATCTTAAAATTCAAAATTAATACTAAGTTTAAAGTGTAGCGAATAAGCAATGTTATTTCTATAAGTTTAAATAAAAAACAAAAACCAAATTTAATAGCGGAAATATGTTACAGAAAAGCGCACTTTATTTTAGACGGTAGTAAAATAATGCGTTTTGACTACGCTAATATTTGCGTCTTTAAAGTTTCGTAAACGGATATAACTTATTGTTAAAATGATAACTAACTCTGTACGTAAGAAAAGTGAATTTTTTTTCTGTATAAAAAAGACAACGTTTTTAAAATTGTGGCATTCGGCAGTTGGATGTTGTGTTTAGCGTTGCGACTTTAAGTTTTATCAACTGAAATTTTATAAATTTAGATTATAAATAAAGATGTGCAAACTATAAATTTATTTTCGACCAGGTTTCGGTGAGAAAAATTTTTTGATTATTTAAATAACATTATAGATAAGCAACATTGTTATGTGTAGTTTGCTATTTAATTTAACTTGAAGAGGTCGCAATTTTTTGTCACCGAAACCTGGTTGTAAATAAAATATTTGTAATATTTGTAAACAGTGTAAATAAGCTCTCTACATTTCAGTAAATTAAGCAATCTTTTTTTAATTATTATTGTTTTTAAAGTTTATTGTCAAACGAAGGACCTAGGCATTAAAACCTAAACCACTTAAACTGAAAGACACTAACATAAAAATAAAAACAAATTACAGTGTTAAAATAAACATAAAACTTATACAAGGTACAAACTCAAACTTTTATAACTAAAATATTCAGACGATTCCAAAGCTATTAGTTTTCAATTATATATTCCAAAACAATAGTTTTTGAAATAAGCACCTCTTGTCAAAATTTTTAAGAAACTGGCTCGAAATTCTAGGAACTATCTTCAAGATATAAGTCAACCGTTCTTCATCTAACAAGAAATTTCAAAACGGCATTTATTTTTAACTTTAGATATAAATTTTCATCTTGTAGAATATTATACTTAATAGTTGTACTTAATTTAACTATAATTAATTTATTTTTCTATTTCAAAGTGTTTTTTTAGTTTTTATTTTGTTTTTACTTACGTTATTTAAATTTTTCATAACAAAGAAAATTTTAAAGAAATATTTGTTAACTAAAGTACTAATTTAAGTCGTAATTGAAAAATTTTTGCTTTTAGGACTAAGCAGGAATTTATTAATGATGTGAAATCAAGACGGTCAATCGACATAACATACTTTTGCGGTTTGTTATAAACTGTTTAAATAGCTAGGTTATACCTAAAAATCATGTTTTTCCACTTAATACAAGAAAACTATATAATTCATCCTAATGTTTTTTTGAATTCCATTATCTTAATAGACCTATGCAAGTTGTAGAGCAATTTGTATAAGTTATTAAGGAAAACTTAAAACTATCCTTCTATAAAACATTAATGCATTAGTCAGAAATAATGCAACATTTACGTCAGACTTACAATGTAGTTTTTAGACCGTAAGGCGTAATATAAAAATTTTTGTATCTGAGTATTACATTTGTAGAGGTTTAGTTTTTAAAATATGCTTATGTTAAAATTGTTATAATCACGTGAACTACAATAAGATCAAACATTTATATAGTTATAACAGCTTACTTTAAAGTCCTACAAAGAAGTGTTTAATATATTGTAAAGTAAACAATTCAGTAAGTTGTATATGATTAACGAAAAACATCTGTAAAAGTAGATTGAAAAAAACAAAAAATATTAAATTATTAAAATAAATTGAAATTATGTGTAGGATGAAAAATCAAAACATGGGGTAATAAAAGTAAATTAAAATTAAGTAAAGTTAATACTAAAATTAATATTCATACTAAAAATATTTTTAACGTAACACATTAAAATCATTATGTTTTATAGTAATTAAAAATTTAAAATTGTTTGATTATTTTAATAACTTTATTAAGACTAGTTGGTTTCTGCAAGAAATCCAGATAAAAGATAAAATAAACAAGTAAAATGTGTTAGAAACGATCAGTTTTAAAAAATTAAAGAAATGTTATGCTGTTAAGCGCAACAAGTTTTTAACAAATAAGCGACGCATTGGTAGAATATTCAGCAGCTTTTTCTATGGGTTCTAGCACCGACCCAATAAACCCGAAGTCAAAAAAAAACACAAAGTTTATTTTAGCTGTATGATTCTACTATTAATTTTGTAGAAAATAATCTCTAAGAGCAAATAAATTGTTGTGTTTTGAAAATGCTTAAGTCTAGAAAAGTGACTTTGTAGTCCTTGGCCTGTGGTAGGAGCTACCTTTAACTAGGGGAAGTCCCCTTTTTTGTGCTAAACGCTTTGAGCGTTTAGCTCTTAAGGCTTTCACTGAATTTACCTTACTCATTAGGTTTAACTTAGTAATTAATAAATATGTAATAAATTTTAAATATATAATTTCTTTCATGAAGTGAGTTTATTAATAAAGTGATATTAATATGATAACTAGAAAATAGAAGGGATAAAGCAGCTAATATATCAGTAGAATAAAATTGCAAAATTAAACACAACAAATAAACACAAAATTCTACAAATAAAAATATTCTTAAAGTGTTTGAATGTCACAATCTTAAATACAAAAATAGGTCTTATTAGTAACTCAGAGTCTTAAACTGTTACATGTTTCTTGCACGATCTTATGACTGAACTAAGCACAATATAATACAATAATGCAAATAAACATCGAGATCTTATAAAATGAAAATCATAAAAAAAGTTCTTAAACTCAATTAGTGTCTTAAAGTTGGTATGCCTTCTGCGCGGTCTTATGGCTGAACTGAGCCAAAAACAAAAATAAAGAACAACATAATCGAGCTGCGCGTAGTGCGCGAGCTAGAGGCTAATGAGCAATTTATTAACGTTCTCTTGAGTGATTATACAATTTCGGGGAGCCGATTATTTCTAACAAGCTATCATTTCTGACCCGATCTCTTTCAACCTGATCATTTCTAACCCGACCATATCTAACCCGATAACTTCTAGCCTTATCGTTTCTAACACATTTTACTTGTTTATTTTATTTTAATTTATTAATCTGTACTTCTTGCAAATACAAATTAGTCATAATAAAAGTATTAAAATAACATAGCAATTTTAAATTTTTAGTTACTATAAAACATAATGATTTTAATGTGTTACGTAAAAAATATTTTTAGTATAAATTTTTACTTTAGTACTAACTTAAGGCCATAGGGGGGTCCAACATTTTTTTTTTACAAAAATTAACTTTGGCTTTTATATGAAAGCTTTAAGTACAAACTACGAGCCAGTTTTTAAAGAATTCAAAAATATCATTTAACTTTTGAGATATTTAACTTTTTGTAAAAATTTTTCGATATAAACGTATGGACCGCAAATTTTTCGGGATAAATTTTCTTGGAAATTTTAAAGTCCACTAAAAATCTATCTCTTCCTACATTTTTCAATCAATCTTCTTTAAATTTTCAGGAAACGTTCCTTATAACAAAAGAAAAAAACGTTGTTTTAGAATTTTAGTAGTTTAAAAAAATAAAAATTTTATCACAAAAACTAAAAAAAAAAAAAAAATTTTACGAAATGTTTTTTTAATTTCAAAGTAATGTTTTTTTGTTATTTTATAAAGATTAAACTGTGAAAGTTTGAAGAAGATTGCTTGAAAAATGCAGGAGGAGATACATTTTAAATGAAATAGTCTTTTTTTGCTGTTTTAGTTTTCCCTTCCTATAGGGAACCTATTATGCGGCCCGACTTTGACTGGTCATATCTCAAAAAATAATTCGAATTTTTTAAAACAATAAAAAGCATCTTGAAGCTTAGAAAAAACTCTATACAATAAGATCAACTTGTAAAAAACATGGTTTACCCCCTCCCCCCTATGGCCATAACACAACTTCAAATTATATATATTATGTCATTTTTTGATTTTTCATTCTACACATAATTTCAACTCATTTTCATTATTTCATATTTTTTGTTTTTTCAATCTCCTTTAACAGACGTTTTTTTGTTAATCATATACAATTTACTAAATCGTTTACTTTACAACATTTTGAACTCTTCTTTGTAGGATTTTAAAGTAAGCAGCTATAACTGTATAAAAGTTGGATCTTATTGTAATTCACGTGATTATAACAATTTTAACATAAGCAAATTTTAGAAAGTAAACCTCTACAATTGTATTTTTCAAATACAAAAACTTTTATATTACGGTCTAAAAACTACATTGTAAGTCTGACGTAAAACTAACTAATGTATTAATGTTTTATAGAAGGTTAGTTTTAAGTTTCATGTTAATAATTTATACAAATTGTTCTACAACTTGCATAGGTCAATTAACATAATGGAGTTCAAACAAACATTAGGAGAAGTTAAATACTTTTGTTATATTAAGTGATAAAAACATGATTTTTAGGTGTAACCTAGCTGTTAAAACAACTATGTCATATAACAAACCGCAAAGTTACGTCGGTTGACTGTCTTGATTTCACATCATTAATAAATTCCTACTTAATCCTAGAGAAAAAAAGTTATTAATAATAAAACAGACATGTTTATTTGTATAACAAATCCGAGGGTAATTAAATCTCGCCTAGGTAATCTTCTTCAAAACTTTTAACTAAATATATACATTTTACGAAATGTTTCAGTTACGACTTAAATTAGTACTTTAGTTGACTAATATTTCTTTAAAATTTACTTTGTTATGAAAAGTTAAAATAATGTAAGTAAAACCAAAAAAAAAAGAACATTTTGAAATAGTATAACAAATTAGTTATAATTGAATTAAGTATAACTAGGAGCAGAATCTTATAAAAACTTCATCAAGTTCTTTGTTTCCTTAAATCAGCTATTTTTTCAAACAATTATTACACGCAACATGTTTACTTTTTATTTATTACAGTAAAGCCAGCTTGAAGTCTATTGACTTTATTCTCGGTGTTTTTTTACACCTCTAAATTTCTATAAATGTCTTGAGTTTTTTTCTTCATTTTAAATTCAAACCTTTTTAATAGGTTTTACAATACAAAAACTTTTTAATTTTATTATAAGTTTTAAAGTTATATAACTTAAGCTAATAACTTATATTTAAAACTCATATTCAATGATCGCTATATAATCTAAAGTTTTTGTGTTTTTTGAAACCTGTGAAATAATAACTTTTAAAAGAATGCATGCAGTCATAACTATCTTTCAGTTTAAATGTGGAATTAACTTTCAAACTAAACTAATCTTTGCAAACAATTTGAACAACTTTGATTTAAGTTTACTTGGTTAAGATAAGGTACTTTATATTTAAAACTATCAGTAGTTTACCAAATTTTTAATTTATGAACCATTAATTTGATATAGATTTAAATTTGAGGTTCTAAATTGAACAAAAATAGTTCTCATTTTATTTGAAAATAAGGAGACAAATATACAACATTGATTAATCAATATTTCTATTTGAACAAGATTTAAATTGTAACTGAAGATCCCTTAAAGGGTGAAACTGAGTTTTGCGAATAAAATTTTGATTAATTAACGTTGTGTATTGATTTAATATGTAAGATTTTGTTCATTTCATAGTTTGATTTTATTAGCAGCGCCTTTCCTCTGTAAATAGTAAACCATTTTTTAATGTTTTTGATAAATATTTATTTGACTTGTATTCTTATGTGCTTTAGACTTTAGGTTCTAAATTTAGTGGTTAGTCAATGCACTTAAATTTTTGATTTTTTTTACAACTGTCTGTACCTTAATCCCAATAATGTTTATTTTAGTTGTATCGATTATGCTTTGGCAAAGCTACAAAACAATTGATAAAAAAACAATGAAGTACCAAGCGGTTGCACAAATGGGCAGAACCTAACTCTAAAAGTCAGGATTTGTATATCCGGTTAATGTTTAAACAAGAAGAAATTTTATTCATGAATGTTTGTAGTTTGTTTGAGTTTTGACATTCTGGTATGTTCTAGATAAACTTAGTAAAAGTAACCCTGAAATTTTTTTTAATGTAAAAGTGCGTGATTCAGACTATTTTGCTGACTGTTGCACTAAAATCGTTGAAACTATTTACTAAATCGTCTCAATATGTGTTTCTGAATTTTGCAGAGAAGGTTTTTTGTTGAAAAGAAGTTGGAAGCTAATTCTAAAATGAAAGTTTGTGCAGCTGTGTTTGGTTATGTTGAAACTCACTGATTGTTGAAATAGTTGACGTTAAAATTGCTTATTATGAAGTTAAAACCAAAATTGTTAAAAATCTTTTACTTCAAATCATAAACATAATAATTAGTATTATACTAAAGTGTTGATTACTTTTACTGTTAATCTATAAAAATTTGATAAAACTGTAGTTTTTGGTTTTAAAGTATATAAATTTTCGTCTCTTCTTTATGAGTCATTCAGTTTAAGAGGCCAATATTTTGATGCCTGGGTCTAGAATACAACAACAAAGTTCCAATAGCAATAAACTTTAAAAATTAAATTTTAACTAAAGCTATCTGAATATTTAGTTTTTTTTTAAACAAAATAAACTAAATTTCAATAAAAAAACAACTTTGTTGAAAATAGTTTGTTTTTAAAGGAAATCCTTATTTTAAAACAATGATAAATAAACATATTAATACAGATCGGATTAGAAAAGATCGGGTTAGAAATGATCTTGATAGAAATAATCGGGCTGGAAGTGATCGGGTTGGAAGTGATCGGGTTGGAAGTGATCGGGTTAGAAATGATCGGGTTAGAAGTGATCGGGTTAGAAGTGATCGGGTTAGAATAAATCGGGTTAGAAGCGATCGGGTTAGAAATGATAGCGACTTAGAAATGATAGTAAACCACAATTTCGGCTGACTATAGCGCCAACTGGCGGAAAAGTATAAAAAAACGAAATCGAGAATCGACTTCGTTACAACTTAAACTTTCCATCATTTTAATATGGTTGTTGTAATAAAAATTCTTTAAATATCTGCAAATATCTAATAAATAAACACATCATTCAAAAATAGTTTTTTTTTTCATTAAGCTTCGCTTTTTACGGCTTTGCTTTGCAAAAAAATATAAAATGCGTAAAGCAAAAACATTTATAAAGCTTCTTTTAAGTCTGATAACTTTTGTTCAAATAGGATTATTTTCATTATATTGACTAGTTCAAATTTATTTTTGAATGTTAGAAATTTTTTAGCATTTTTAGTGACAAACCCTAATATTTTGGCACTATTGCCTTAATTCTACTAAAATTAATTTTTACCACAAAATCAAATATTTTAAGTTAAAGTAAATTCAAAATTTAATAGCTTAATAAAAAAAGGTTTTCTAATTTTTAACCATTTGAACTTACAAAAACTGACATTTTGCCAATATTTCAAAAAAAAAAAACTGATTATACGCCTATCGCGTATTAACCCTAACAGTTGCAAATAAATAAAATGAAACCGAGATACTTTGTTTATAACTAATTTTCAAGGTTTCAAAAAATATATAAAATGTATTTAGTATTATCTTTATAAACTTTTCTTTTCATTTTGTTTTACAAATGGTAGTCCAAAAGTGAAAATTTGTTCATAATATTATAGTAAAAAATAAATTACAGATTACAATAAGTTTACAAATAAAAAATATAGATTTAGTTGCATTTTTAATTATATAGATTACTTTTTTTTTATTAGTAAGGAAAATAAAGAATATAAAAGTGAAAGTCGTACTGAGGCTAGTGATCCTTCCATCACCCGGTTACTGACAGCCTAGTTCACCATAAACAATTCAATAAGATGACATACCCCGTTTACAATCGGACAACCTGGAGACTACAGAACAGTTCGACTAAGACCGAACAAAGCTCAGGGGTACTTGCACGTAAGCATGGTTACAGAACCACGAAAAACTACCTACGGTGGGAGTATTGCGGATTCTAACGGATACCGCAGATACTAGACGACATAAAAGTATTTGAATACTGAATGAATTTAAAAATTGAAATTAAACTTTTCTCTCTAAATACTATTAGGGTTAAGTAATACTATTATTTAAATGTGTAATTTCACTAACGCTCTGAAGATTCTTTAGAAAAAGGTATGTTTTTAAAACCACAATTGTTACAAAAATTAAAAATATCTTCATAAATGTTTACATCTTTTTAACAATTAAAGTTAAAAATTTTTGTTTAGAGATTTTTATTTTAGTGAAAAAATTTTTAAACTTTTCGGTATAAAATTATTAACTTATAACGAAAAATTTTGTAGTTCTAAGGTTATTGCATCAACATTTCTTAAAAGTTTTTCAAGTGTTAAGATTAAAGTTGTAATTTCGATTTAAATACTGATCGTTTCTGCAATAAGATTTTTAGCTAGCTAGTAGTTTACAACATTTTTCGAAACTTAATTCCTTATTTTTAAGTAAATTAAAAATTGATTGTAGCTTATTATTTCTTTTAAATTTTCAATTATCAACTCTACATTTTCTTCAAGTTTACTTTAAGTTGATTTTACTATATAGTTTAGTCAGACTCCTCTGAGACTATTTACACTTAAATATTACAACTAAACTTATTAACTAGTTTCTGTACAGGCAAGCTCGATACTCTCCAGTTTTTTGCACTTTTATGAATTTTTAATAATCAAGTTAAACATTACAGCTTTGCAATCTGCATATTTTAAATCTCTTGTGTATCTGGTAACTATTTTTTGGATTTTTTTTTGTCCTTTTGTTTTATTGCATTTTTGTTTAGCAAAATATTATTTGAAAGGTCCTCGTATTCCCCTTAGACAATCTCTTAAAACAGAGTATTCCAAGTTATGTAACTAAAAGTCAAGTTTAAGATAACAGAAGAGAAAGGTAAGTTTAAAGTATTACTCCAAGAAAGAGATAGAAACTGACATCTCTCCAAGATAGAAAAGGACATAGTTGAAGAAGAGGAAGCTTCTCTAAATAAACGAAAATTGGAGCAGAGGGACTGTAACACAATGCTGCTATTTCATCTAAATAGGAAAAAAGCAAGCATTTTACATGAAGTGTTTAAGCGCAGTAGCAGAAAGTCAAAGAACAGTTGCAGAGAGTGAAATAGCAGAATATTCAAACCTGGTTTTTTGTTTCACTTTTTTTTTTTTCATTACTTTTTATATGAACTTTTTTCTGATTGGTCTAAGTTATTAGTAGACACGTTTAATAACAGAATCTCAGAAGTTAGGCAAATACAACTTCTCTACTTAGCTATTTTTTAAAGTTTTAACACTTATTTTACGAACAAGAGAGACTAAATCTTAAACGTTTAACTTAATAGCTTAGTCAATTCATTCTGAACTTTAATTTCAGAACAAGTCGACATGATAAGAAAGTTTCAATGTCAAAACGTCCCCATTAACGACTTTCCAGTTTGATTGTAAGTAAGTGGCTTCTTTTTTTATCGCTTTGATTGCATAAATTTTAATTAAACAGAGTAATTCTATTGAATTGTTATTTAAGCTATACATTTTTATTTTACAGTTAGCATTTCTTAGACTTTATAGCAGGGTTTCCAAAAGTGGACCACTACAGAAATTTAACCCATAAGCAGCAAAGGGCCACAGGAAGCCATGAGGTTATAGTTTGAAACTTACACTAGATATTCTGAAGTTGATGATGAAGAGTAAAAAAAAGATTTTAGGCATATTTAATAGTATTTTTTTAAGAAATTTTGTTGGAGGGGGCCATAGCGTTTTTAGTTTCTTTAAAGGAGGCCTTTTGAAAAAAGTTTAGGAAACCCTGGCTTATAGCTTTAGCATAAAGAAAATAATTAAATTTAGTGTCATAAAATTTAGCAGTAAACTATTAGTTGTGGAAATAAGAAAGGGAAAGTCTGACTCAACCTTGTGTAAAATGGCAGCTAACAAAGCTACGCAAGAGCATTAATCACAAAAAGCTCCTGTTCTACCAACCTTAACTCTACAATTAATCCCGAGCAAAACATATTATAAATTATAAACTAAAATAGAATTATGAAGTTTATTCTTGAATACTAAAAAACTATGTTTGTACTTAAAAATCACTTTTGCTTGTTTTCAAACATTTTCTTCTTAAACATCAACAAAAATAAAGTAAATTATCAAGATTCCGGCTAAATTAGTTACGACGTTGGAAATTTTAGATTTAGTATATGCATAGCAATGATTTTATAATCTTTATGTAAAAACGCTGGTAATATTAAATGAAAAACAAATGCTTTCATTGAATGGAAAAAAAAACAATAAAATCTTCTACTATATAAATATCTAAAAATTATGTTGTCAGTATTATGATTTAAATCAACTGAAATTTGAGCTGATATTTAAAAATTTCTTTACATAAATAAATTAAAGATAATACTGATGAAAAACGGCTGGTTGTTAAATTTTCATTAAAAAATAATTTTTAAAACAAAAACTTATTTAAAGAAAACGACTTTGAGCTTTTGATTATCCGTCCCTGTAAAAAGTTTACAGATTAAAACTAAATAACAAAAATTGCCGCTATTTCAAATTTTAAAGCTTAATAACCATTTAATGTTTTTGTACTTTGTTTTTAAAGTTTAAGTTCAATTTGTTATTTTTTAACCAAATAGGATATATTTATGATGATGGTTATGTTTATGTCTTAACTACAGTAACTTATAAACTGACTGCTTTACTTACGAGTAGCTTACAGTAATAAAGTTACAAAAACTTGTTCCTAAGTTATGAATAAATCACACTTTGAATAATTGCAATTTACTTTATTTAAAATAATAATTAATAATTCTCAAGAAAGAAACTATTAAATTACGACACAAATATAATCTATAAAGAGTATTAACAATCGTAAAGTTCAACAACTACTAACGATGTAGACGTTTTCTTGATTCTCGAAACTAGTTAATGAAACATCGAATTTAATTGATCCTCCTTTTTTAACTTTAAAACTGATAGCAGCTTGACGCGGAATAATTAACTAACTAACCAACACGTATTTTGAAGACAAACGCAAATATATACGCATAGAAATGAAATTAACTCCTTTAAATAAACAACGTTGTTTTGGGAATTGGGACAATTGTTTTACGAAAGCTTACTGACTTTTTTTTTATTGTTATAAAAATTCCATATTTATTCACACGCTTTTAAATTATAAAATGAAATGTTGATTTCATTACAATTTTAAGTTGTATCTAACTTTACTTTCGTTATAATTTATATTTCACCATTTTAAACACTTCACAAATATATATTATCCCAAATTTCTATAGCTTTAATTACCTAAACTATTGATTAATTTATTAATTCAGTAGTTAATGTTTGTTAATCTACTTCTTTTCATTTACAATAAATTACTTATTATTTCAAAATATTTGCAAAAAAAAAATTTTAATTAAAGTGCCTTACTATTTTTTCCAAACATAAAGGATAAATTAGTTAGTTTATAGTTAACCGACTTATTTTAAATGTTAATATATAAAAGCGTAATATTGTGACGTAATCATTTTATGTTTTTTTCAATGATTAGCAACTTTTAACTATTTTGAATCAGTAATTTCATGAATTTCATGCAAGTGATTTTATATTATGATTTACTAAATAACTTCTTTTCGGTACTAACTTTAAATAAAAATTGGAGACAGAAATTCAAGTGCAATTTATTTTTAGTTAACTTAAAATTTTTTGATCTACGCTTGTCAAAAGTTTATGTAGATAACTAAGCATATTTGTGTAAAACAGTAAACTTAATAAAGTTGTAAGATTATTTCGTCATAATAGGTAAATATAATTATATGTACAATGCAATGCTATTATAAAGTAATTTTAAAACTATTCATTAAATCAATAAATTTAATTTACATATATATATAGGTAAGTGTCACTTTTGCACGGCGACTCTTTCCCACGAGCGTTGCTTTAGAACGAGGGGACACTTTTTTACGGAGGGTAACTTTTTCACAAATTATTTAAAAAATCTTTTTGCTTTTATAATTTTAATTAGTATATGTTTTACTTTCAATACTACCCCTACCCTTACCTTCGGTCGGTAAATTTTTTTTTTTCTGTTATTTTTGATAATTCTTTTTAGGTATATACAATTTTTTATCACTGTTACCCCTAAGCCTTACCCTAGGTCAGTAATTTTTTTTTTATTTGTTTATCTATTTTTTGTCTATTTTTTATTTTATTTTGTAATTGACCAGAAGTTACAGTATTATATCTTTGCTTTAAAGAGCTTGTCTTAGTCTCTGATAACACCTGTAAATAGTTATAAATATTTAGTATTATATATGTTACCCAAAAAGTACATTAAAAATAATAGATAAGCGTGCGTGAGTTATCTTAATCCCGGTAGTAGAAATAGCGTAGCGATGCACCTTATCGATGTCTTTACTGTATTTAGTAGAAAATTGTAGATACCTAGACTATACTCTCAGCCTTAAGTTTGATATTATATTTTACTAACTTAATTCCGGCTTATACTGTTATAGTTGTTTTAAAATTTAATTATTTCAAATTAATATGTTTCTTATTATTGTTTTCCAAGTTATTTTTAAATTTGTTTACACTGCTAATACTTAAAATAATAACACAAATAAATTTTAAAATAAGTTATGATACATAACATTGCTTTTATTAATTGATTTCGTTCATTTTCTAATTTAATGCGTACCTCATAAAGTGGGGAACGGGTCACTTTTGCACGAGCGTCACTTTTGCACGAAGACACTTTTGCACGAGGGGACACTTTTGCATGGCGACTCTTTTGCACGAGCGTCACTTTAGCACGAGGGTACCTTACCGAGTTTTCTACTTTTTCAAAAGCATATTGTAGAAGTTTGATCTTGGTAGTAAATATATATATACATATTTTGTTTAAATACGACAGATAGAAAACATTGATAAGATTTGAGATAAGACAAGAGATAATTTGAATAAGACAGTAGATAGTTAAATAGTAAAAAAAATAATTAAAATGGCTTAGAATATGAAATGCTCAACATTAAAGAAGAGAATAGAAAAATTGACTGAAGTCCAAAAAAGTCAACTAATGTACTTATTAATGAAATGCAAGAAATTGAGAAAAAATTGGCAAGTCAGGCAGAGGTGATAGACTCCATGAAAAAGTCAGGAGTATTTTTTTGAAGGTATAAAAATAAATGAAAACATCAAAAAGGAGGTAAAAGTTGTTAGGTTAGATAATGAGAGATTGAATGTTCGATTGAAGGAAATGAAGAAGGAGATCAGTAGTTCAAGTTTACAGCTAGACTACATTGAAAGAAATTTAAAAAGTAGGAATGTTGAAATCAGTGGGGTGTCGTTTATGAAGAATTAAAATGTAGTGATGTTGCAGTGAAGGTGATGAAAAAAGTTGATCCTCAGTTGTGTGAGGAGGATATTCAGACAGCAAGACACCTGGTTAAAAAAGACAATAAAAATGAAATGATCAAAATTTCTATTTTAGTAAGATTTAAAAATATTAGTTAAAGAAGTTACATAAATAGTAATGAAAAGAATCTTGCTAAAGCCAAATGTAATTCATTAGATGATAGTATTAAAAACTTGTACATAAATGAAAATCTTACTCCAAAAATTAACAATTATTCTTAAAGGCAAACTGCAACTAAAAAACTAATAACTGAAAGTTTGTATGGACTACAAACAGAACAGTTTATTTAAGAGAAAAAGAGTAATGGATCAGATATGACTACTATAAGAAATATTTCAGACTTAGAAAATCTAGCTTCTTAATAAAAAACTTTGTTATTAAAAAAAAAACAGTAGTTTAATGTCTGTTAATAAAAGTGTATATATTTGTTTAGTGCAGGGTTTCCCAAACTCATTTTCTAAATCGCCCCCTTTTCAGAAATTCGAAAAATAATCGCCCCCCACGATTTTACAAAGTAGTTTTTCTCTTGAGTAGAAACTTTTGAGCCGAAAAAGTTGTGTTCGAAATGTAATTTAGTCTGGTACTTCTTATGCACGCACTTTTGAGCTGTGTTCAAAATAGTTTACAGGGCTTGAGAAAATAAGTTACATTTGTTTTCTTATAAGCCCAATAAAGTGTATTAAAATACTTAATTATTAAAAAGCCTTGTGTAATCTGTAATTAATCTTGTTTAGATATGAACTGTTTTGAAACTAATGAAACTTTTAGGGTAGTGGTGGACAACTTTTGTAGTCAGCAATTCATATTTACTAAAAAATCTTTTCTAGTTTCAACTTGTTTAAAAAATGTAATTGCGGGCTGCATAATTTAAAAAAATAACATATAAGAAAATTAAAAAACTCGAGAAAAATTGTAATAAAATGATTTAGTATTATTGTAATCTAGGAAATACTATTGTGAACTGAAAACAAAATTGAAAGTGTATTTAAATTTTTTAGTATCAAAAAAATAAATTTTGTTTCTTTTGCACAATAAATTTCCAAGTTACTTACCATGTCGATATTTGACTGGATCTTAACCGTACGTTACCCATCAGAAATCTTAATTTAAACCTGACATTATAATAATCTCTCATATAACGAATTTCAGACATTTAGAAGTTAATACTAAGTAACTTGTTTAAGCCGCACAAAGTACTAAAATTATTTTATAAATAGGCATATTCTAAAATTACTATACCAGAGATTAAGAAACTATAAAAAATGAACAGTTTATATTACACATAATAAAATAAATTATAAAACATAATTTCTGATCTAGTTTGAGGAAGTTTGACCGACTGGTTGATTATCTCACATGAAAAGTGGTTTCATCGACAGCTTCAGTTAATGAAGTAAAGTTATTAGTTTCAATGCTAAGATATATTATAAGCAAGTTACTTGTAAAGTTAAAATATTAGTTTTAAACTTTTTAAACTACATGTTTTGTAATAGAATACCATTGAATAGTATTTGACTTGGAATAACCTTTAGGAAACTAAACCTTAATTTTAACATTTTCTTTGTTTTTTAATATAAATTCAAAAAAAAATCAAAAGTTTTACAGTTAATTCTGTGAACAGAAAGCAATCGATTAAAAAGTTCTTTTAATTAGCTTAAAATTTTGTTTTGTAACTGCAGCAGTCTTTTTAATGGCTTATTTAATACTGTTTTAAATTTATTTTTTCTCTAGTCATTAGCCTATGATAATTTACCAGAAGAAAATAGTGAAAAACTAAAAGCTAGTGTTAAACTATTAAAATAACCAACACATTCTAATTGCTAATATATTAAAAATTAAGATAAAACAAAAAACATTTGTATTAATAATTTAAAATTCCTTAATGTATGGGTTTTTTAACGATAATAAATCAAGTTAGAAAATAAACTGAGTTTAAGAATCTTTTAAATGAAAAATTTGAAGTAATTTTAAATAGAGACCTCAAATTTGTACTCTTTTAAAACCAAATTAAAATTTTTGAAATAAAAACTTTAATGGTTAATAAGATTTTTTTATCTATATAGATTAAACAAGTAATAACAAAAATATGTCAAATAAATTTCTTTCAAACAAACACTTTTTTCACTATGCTATAAAAACTTTTAATGTAATGTAAAACGACAAATATAAACTACAAAATTAACCAGGTCAAAATAAAACTAATATCAGATTTAAAACATAAATGATTTAATAAATACAGTAGACTTCCGCTTGAGTTGGCACTTTGAACGAAATCAAAAAGTGCAAACTCAAAAATTATTACCTTTTTTTTACAAAATGATAAATTTAAATATATTATATGCAATAACGTTATGCACAAAATAAAATCAACTAAAACATAAAACAAACATTCATTAAAAAATAGATCTATATAAGATATTAAATATTATGTATTTTTTGTTTTATTAATTCTTAGTTAGTAATAGACTTTATTTAACTTAAATTTTAGAAAACAAAAATTTGCACTTTTTTTTTGGTAAAAAGTGCGAACTCAAGAGGAAGTCTACCGTAATTAATATTTATTATGCATTATGCAAACCTGTTGTAGATTAAATAACATAACAAAGTTTTATTATAAAAAGACTACTTAAATACAATACAAACCAGGTTAAATAAAAAGTGTTTTAAAAGATTAAATAAAACAAAAAAAAATCATAAAATAATGTCTGCTACTGAATCTAGTATAATGTGAAGGATGAGGTTCATGACTGCTTGCAAGTTTTTCTTATCTGATTCTTAATCAGTAATAAAAAGCCTCCTTTACAAATATCTAGATTAGATATTTTGCTCAAGATGTCGATAACTGATCTGAAAGCAACAACATAGCTAGAAGGAAAAACTATAAACAACAATCTATATTCCTCTCTAATAATTGGATACTTTTGCCTTAGTTTTTGTTAAGTCCTAAAGCTTTTATTTCGTTCTTTGGAAAAATTCACTTTTAGTTCAAGGTCAGTCACTTTTCAAAATACAATTGGAAATATCATGAGGTAATATAACTATTACCTCATGATATTTCTAATTGTTTTTTAAAAAGTCACTAGGTTAAAATAAGAAATAAAGTTATACAGGGTTGCCAATTTACCTAGAAACTTAATAATATATAACATAGATTTTTATGAACGATTTATGATCCCAAATAACATATATGTTAGGTTATAAAATGGTGAGAGGGATTCCGATCGTCTATTGTAACGAACCAATCATTACATTTTATGTTTCGTTTTATTTCAGAAGAGTTAAAGTTAAAGAATTTCAATGTTTTCAGTGACGTCACAACTAGTATTGAGAATAGAAAATGAGAAAAAGAAGCGTGAAGTAAATTTGAGAGAAAGAGTTTAAAACTTAGCTTGCAGACGCGAGTCGGCGGATTAGTGACGGGAGAGACGCGAGTCGGCGTATTACTACCGGGGGAGAGAACGCACAAAACGACGTGTAGACGATAGGATTGCGAATCGTATGATGAACAATCTAGAAGGGTTTTATTGATAGAATGTGGATAGAATACTTGATCGTCCAGTCTACTTTCTGTACATTTCAACAAAATGTTTAGTAGTTAGTATATGTGCCTACTGGGCTCTTATCAGAAGTCATTGGTTTTAATTTCTTTTCTTTCACTTATTTCACGATGTGTTTTTCTTAATGTTGTATATAAAATCACGTGCACTAATAACTAGTTTTTATATTATTATTTTCATTGTAAGTACTAGTATATCAAATAAAGCCTGCGTTCCATCTGAACGTCTGTAATACTTTAAATAACCGTTTCTTGTTATCTTATTTAAGAGCAGCTAAACCAACCTAACAACAACGTAATTGATGACGGTTACATGGCGTCCTCGGGTGGGCATGTAATCATTTTATATTTTAAGCACCAACAACAATTTACAGTTTTTAATTCCAAAAATATAATTTTTTTCAAACCATGAATTACTGACTTAATTAATTAATTTTATTTAAGAAAAGTATATACACATGTAATTAAAAATACCATATTCTTGTTAAATAATTAACTTTTGTATAAATTTTATCTATTTACTTGTATTTTTATCTTTTTTCTTTTTTTTTATTCTATAAATGGTTTCGGAAGGAGTTTGTGGGTACAGGTACTAAATGATAGACGTAAATGATTATTGATACATTAAAAGGTAATGTTGATATAACAATCTTAAGTATAAAAATGTTGATAGAAACTGATACTAGACAGTAATATAATTAAAAAAAAAATCTTAAAATGAAGACAAAATAGAGAGGTAAGGTAAGAGACTAGATTTTGAAAAATATAAAAAAAAGCAAGAAAAAAGAAAAAAAAAATTAAGCAAAAGAAAATGTAACGAACCAATCATTACATTTTATGTTTCGTTTTATTTCAGAAGAGTTAAAGTTAAAGAATTTCAATGTTTTCAGTGACGTCACAACTAGTATTGAGAATAGAAAATGAGAAAAAGAAGCGTGAAGTAAATTTGAGAGAAAGAGTTTAAAACTTAGCTTGCAGACGCGAGTCGGCGGATTAGTGACGGGAGAGACGCGAGTCGGCGTATTACTACCGGGGGAGAGAACGCACAAAACGACGTGTAGACGATAGGATTGCGAATCGTATGATGAACAATCTAGAAGGGTTTTATTGATAGAATGTGGATAGAATACTTGATCGTCCAGTCTACTTTCTGTACATTTCAACAAAATGTTTAGTAGTTAGTATATGTGCCTACTGGGCTCTTATCAGAAGTCATTGGTTTTAATTTCTTTTCTTTCACTTATTTCACGATGTGTTTTTCTTAATGTTGTATATAAAATCACGTGCACTAATAACTAGTTTTTATATTATTATTTTCATTGTAAGTACTAGTATATCAAATAAAGCCTGCGTTCCATCTGAACGTCTGTAATACTTTAAATAACCGTTTCTTGTTATCTTATTTAAGAGCAGCTAAACCAACCTAACAACAACGTAATTGATGACGGTTACACTATGATCTATGTAATTGTTAAATAAGAAAATATATGAATAAAAATATGTAATTTACTCGAAAGTAGGAGTCATAAGCACTTGGTTTTTGTCTCTAGATTTTACATAAATAAAATTAACTTTTTTTGTTTAAGTTTTACCTCAGGATCAAATATTTAATAGCAAGCTGAAATTAGTAAAATAGCAATTTAAAAATTAAAAATTTTATGACAGCCCAAAATTTCAAAATCGCCCCCTTTTCGCCCCCTTACTAGTTATCGCCCACCCTTTCGCCCCCTTACTAATAATCGCCCCCCGACTTACTAAAATCGCCCCCAGGGGGGCGATATCGCCCACTTTGGGAAACCCTGGTTTAGTGTGTAAAATAATGTAAAATATAATTGTATATATTGTGAAATATGTGGCCAATAGTCACATGTTAAATGTATGTAGTAAAATTTCTAGTTCCCAATTTGTTTCTTTAAGTAAATTTAATGAACCTTTTTTTCTTGTTTTAATTGTTTAGTACAGGAAATACCTTTTAGTTTAATAAGCAATATAGAATTTGACTTAAATAACATTTGTAGAGATAATTGAAAAATTTGTATTAATATTAATTGTTATTATATGTTTTGGTTATAAGAAAACAAATAGAGAGATCTCAACTACTGGAGGAGACTTAATAAATTTCTCTCTATAGTTTTTAAGTCGCTAACAATATTAGTGACTTTGAAAACTATAAAGAGAACGGAACAGAAATATCGAAGTATATATGGAAGCTTAAAAATAACAACATTAACTACAAAATAGATTGGAAAATTATTCACCATATTGGCAAAGCCAAAAACCCACAAAGCATTTGCAGTACTTGCATATTAGAAAAGGTCGCGATTGCTAAAGCAAACAGTAGGGACAATCTAAACAAACCCTACGAGCTCTTTTATTCCTGCCCGCACTTCCGAAAACTTCACTTCAAAACTTAAGTTACCCGTAATACAGGTTTTATGCCTGCTTTTTAATTTTTGTGTAGCTGTTATTTTCTTAAAGGTAAAAGTTTTTTTTTTTAATAAAAATCATTCAAGCAAAATTTCAAATTTTCGTAACTATTCTATTTGAATAAGACCTATTTACAACAACTGAGGATCTCCTATATGCAAGTATAGGAGTGAAACATTGTTTTGTTAGTAATAAACTGTTAAAATAAATATTGGGTAACTATTACAAGCACAAAATTACTTAAATTTTCAATATTCAAGTCACAATAAAAATCAGTTTGGTTAAAATGCATCTTAACTTAAGCTCACTTATTACTATTAACTACATTTTTATTTAAGCAATGTTTACTTTCAAAATCAACTAAAAGAAAATAGAAAGCTACATACAGATTTTTTTTTATTATTTTTGTTGTTCTTTGATTTTTAAATTTAACTAAAATTTAAAATTTGTCATGAATTCAATCTTAGTGTTTTAATTTAACTTGTTTTGTAATTAGGTAAAAATTTGTTCTAACTATAAGTTTTTATATAAAGCATTAGAGCGGGATTTCAAATTTTTATAGCGATTACAAGCACAAGATTGTTTAAATTCTCAATAATTACGTCACCATTAAAATAAGCTACATTAAATTCAACTTAATTTTAAGCTCACTTTATTAGTTACATTTTTGCTTAAGCATTAACTTTGTAGCTTAAAGTAGGTTTATAAAGTGTAAATTGATATTTTACTATTAATCTAATAGGTTATAAGTGTTGATTGAACTTAAACTGCTGCTTACTGAAATAGGTTTACAAAGCAGTTAGATTACTTAAACTATTATTTATTGAAGTAGGTTTATAAAATTGTTAGAAAGCTTAAACTACTTGAATAATAAAATCGAATCTATAAGTTTAGACTGTTTTTACAATAAATAAAAGTGCGACAAAATATAACAAACTGCACTAGCAAAACAACACGAAATAAAATAATTTGACTTAAAAGCCAATATTAAAAACAATCGACATAGTTACGCTAGTATTTCTTTTATGAGGGATTTGATGTTCAAACAATGATAGCTTTAGTAAAACGTGCATGGGTAATGTCTTACATAAAAACAGTTTTGAGATAAAAATAGCGTGGACCTATAAAATAGTCATAATTAAGTAATTGAACAGCTTTTTTCCGTTGCATAACTTATTTAAAAATATAACAAAACATATTTTATTTTTTCCTTAATTTTATTTGAGATCTTTCGTAGTAAGTTTTATCAAAAATTGTATCTTACTAAGTTATACTAAATTGAAATTGAAATAAGATTATACTGTAGTTAAAATTTTTAAGTATAAAATGACGTCATAATCGAATGTAAAAACTAACTAAGTGCTTATACAGTAGAACTTTGCTGTACTAATCAAACTCGTTGAATTAAAAACAAACTAAAATAAACCAGCGATAAAAATAAAAGTAAAACTACACTTTTAAAAACAAATTTACGAGAAATTAGTTACTTTAAAATTAATGTATTTCTCGTAAAATTTTTACTTATTTGTTTTTTTTTAAGTGTAGTTTTATTTTCATTTTTATCGCTGGTTTATTTTAGTTAGTTTTTAATCTAACAAGTTTTATTAGTAAAGCAAAATTCTACAGCATAAGCACTTAGTAAGTTTTTACATCCGATTATTACGTTTTTTTATATTTTAAAACTTTAACTACAGTATAATCTTATTCAAATTCAATTCAGTTTAATTTGGTAAGATACAATTTTTTATAAGACTTACTACGAAAGATCTCAAACAAATTTATGGAAAAAATGAAATGTGTTTTGTTATATCTTTCATAAATAAGTTTATTAAAATAAGTGATTTTTTTTTTCATTTTGCTTCCGTGATCGTTAAAAATTTAATGGTCTTTGAAATTTACAGTCGGGCATATTTGTATATATCATTAAAATATTAGAAATTCAAAAAAAAACAGCGAACTTTGAGAACACAGCAAAGTAAGAATATTTAAAAAAAAAACATTTATTAGCTAGATTAGAGTAAAAGTTCCAAAAAAAAACATTTTTTTCAGGGGTCCCACTCAAAAGTTCAAACCCCAATCCAATGTTTTTTTTTAATTAAAGGCAAATGAGCGTTCTCAAGAAAAAAGTCTTAGTTAGCTTCAAAGACAAGGAAAATAGTTGAATATAAAGTTTGGAATTTCTTTTAAATTGCAAAAATGCTAATCGAGCTAAGTTAACGATCGTATTACAACATTATAACATAAAATTTTTGAGTGAAACAATAAAATCTTATAATATTTTAAGTTATAAACAGTAGTAATGGTGACACAGTTAACAGCACATAGATAAATAAGTTTGATGTTAGCCTAATCTAAGAATGTGATGATAATGTGTATGTTATAGTATTTTAAGTTCACTCCTACAGTTGAAGTTCCCACTATTTATAAAAGATTAATAATTAATATATATCCCTTTTTAAAACTTAAAGTATATACCATAAAAGGTTTTTATTATAAAAAACTTTACTTATTGATAATGATTAATTAAATAGTTTCATATGTACTCTATTCTGCCAAAATTTCAAGTTTTTGTATTTATTCAAACTGACTATTAGTTAATACTTAAATTTTCATTTAATACCTAGTATTAAATTTTCTTTACAAAATTAATTGACCCCTCCCTATAATGGCCTTAGTAACAATTTGTTTGCTTCTATGCTCATACAATTTAATTTTGCCTTTGTAGAATAGTTTGAAGTATATTGCTTTTAAAAAATATGGACGAGATAGGGGTGGTTGTCACTTTTGCACAAAGGTTCACTTTTGCACGGCGTCAATTTTGCACGAAGACACTTTTGCACGGGATAATAATAAAAATGTAAAAAGTATATTTTTTTATAGCTTTAGTACAGTGCAGGGGCGTGTCTAGACTTTTTCAAAGGGGATTTACAGTTTTTCTGTTCTTAATTTGCCGCTTAAATACGTATTTCTTAGGTATACACTGCCAGTTAAGTACGCAATATTTAGCCGAAGAACTCTGTGTTTAAAATGCTTTTTTTCTGCTTGGAAATAAAATAAAAAAAACATATAACTAGTAATAAAAAAACCTTATATTTTTTTGATAATATACTGTATTAAATTTAGATAAATTAAAACTAAAAGAAACAGAAAAAAGTTGTGAACTTACAAATTATATATCAAAATTCAAAACTGTTATTTAAAACATATTACAGACATATCTAACTTACTCTATAAAAAAATAACTTTTTTGATCAGGAAACAATATTATATAAAAATTAAAACTAGAATAAATTTTTATAAAGAGAGTTTCAATTTTGAATTAAATGTTAGTATAGGTGGAGTAGGAGTTCTTACAAATGTTTCTTTTAAATTTTAAACTCTTTACATTTATATATCTATTTATAATAAAAAAAAATTCAGGTAGTTTAATCTATAAAAATTTAAATTTGACTACAAAAAGTGTTTAGACTTATACAGTTGAATTAAAATATCTTTAAATTTTATTTAAATGTTTGCCTGATGGTGCAGGGAATCTAATGATGGTTTTGGAATCTTTTTGAGTTGAAAATTTCAAAAAATCAAGAATCAACTTTGTGACCAACATATATACAAAAATAAAACAACTTAAATAAAAATATTAAAACTCCATTAAATGATAAAAGAATAAATTGCCTGGTGGTGTAGTTGTCTAAAGATGATTTTGAAAACTCTCTGAATTGAACTTTTCAAGATTTAAACCCAGTTGGTTATAAATAATAAAAATGTTTAAGTATAAATAAACACAACATTACAATAAAACAGCATAACACAAAAGCTTCACACAACATTATTATATACAATAAACTAAGTAAATTAAAACTGAAAAGATTATATTAGACATTTTTTAAGTAAAATTGTATATATTAGTTCAAAAACAATACTTTATCAAAAGTTATTTAAACTAAGTAACAATTTATAATGGGAACTAAGAGCATCTTAGTAAAAAGTTTCCTAGAAAAAAATAAAGCTACTTTAAAGCTTTTACCTATTATGACGTCACAATTAAAATTTTATTTAAAATCTATTTCAGCTGGGCAAAAACGATCATTTTTTGTTACTGCAACTTTTTAATCTTTCAGTGTTATAAATTCAACATTCATTATTCAAATTTTTTCAAATAACCAAAACAAAATCAAAAAACAACGTTTTTAGTGATATTCTAAGAATCTTTTTTTCATTTCTTATTTTTTCAGGGGGTTCACAGGAAACAGGAAACCAGTCAAAACACGCCCCCGGTACAGTGTAGTATTAAAATATTTAATTCTATTCACCGTAATTGTGTAAACATTTAAAAAGTTTTACATTTATTGTATTAATTTTAGTTATAAATAAGTATAACTAAACTTTAGTTGTTATAGTATATATGTGGTACATGATAATTAAAATTCGTAAAAAAAGTATTTAAGAGACATACAATATCTTAAAATATAAACGTATTTAAAAAATTAAGAATAAGTTTGTAGGTTTTTTCAATATCTACAAGCAGTTTTTTTTTGAATCATTTTTGAGATATCAAAAAATTAAAAAAATTAATATATATTATAATTACAATAAGTTATACAAGACACACACTTTAAAAAATACTAAATATATTTCGATCAATTCTCTTCAGTAGAGTACAATGATAACAAATGATAAGATTTTACACACTTATATAATAACCAAGTAATCAAGAGATTAATAAAAGACAAAAGCAATTAGTAAAAGTTAAAACCAAATAAGTCCATTTTCGTTATAATTGATCTACAGTAAAACTAAACATAAATAAAATGAAAACAATTCTTATAACATGTTAAGAAAATAAAGAAACAGTATAGTCAAAATCGTTTTGCTTACATAAAACAGGTTTCCTTAACAAAATACAAATGGCTTCTAATTTAATCAAATAAAAAACATTGCTACAAATTTTAATAATTTTAAATCTATCTATATTATAATTGTTTGCACAAGTTGGATTACTAACTAAATGTTCTGAAATAGATGAACATTTAGATGCGTTTAAAACCTTAACCGGTATATCATCTTTCTTATCTGACAGGCAAAATTTCTCTACACATTTTGGTATGTGTTCTTTTATTCTCTTCCTGAGATGTCTAGTTGTTAATCCAGTATAACTTGCTGTACAACAGCAACTGTACTGCTAGATTACCATACTTTTATTTAATTTTGATACTGGATCTATACCACCTGGTGTTATTAGTGGTTTAGAGGTAAAAACTATTCTCGGGTTCGCTGCATAATAAGTATTTCTTACTAATTGTCTAATTTTCTTTTCTAACATCTCTGAGCTTTTATTAATAAATGAAACTTTTAAAGTAACTACATATTTTTCCGGTCCTATTGTCTTTATTCTATCCAAATTTTTTACATGTAAATGAATTGTTTTGTTAACTAACTCTTGTGGGTAACCGTTTTTGTTTAATAGTGTTTTGATTTGTTTGATTTCACTTAGCAGCAACTCCGGAGAACAAATTTTGTGTTCCCGATGACCCAAAGTTCTTATTAAATTTACTTTTCTCTTTAAACTGCAGTTTGATTGAAAACTTGGATAACATCCTGTAAAAGTTTTCTTTCTGTAAACAGAAGTTAAAAATATATTTTCTTTTCGTTTAATTTGTACGTCTAAAAATGCAAGTTCACCATTGTTTTCTTTTTCTATTGTGAAGTTTATAGAATCATGAGCATTATTCAAAATATTAAAGAATTTATCCATAGTTTTCTCGCTTTTAAGCAAAACAAAACAATCATCCACATACCTTAGATACAATAAATTATTTTTGAACGCAGGAACAACTTTTAATTCAATATAACCCATAAATATATTTGCTAATGTTGGTCCCAAGGGGGATCCCATGGCTATCCCATCTTGTTGTGAATAAATTAACGAATTAAAACTAAACTTGACACCAGAAGTTGCAAGTTTCAAAAGTTTTTTAAAATTAATTCTGCTAATTGTAGGTTTACTTAACTTAAACAATGTATTAACACAAATTTCAATAACCTCTTCCAACGGTACGTTAGTAAAAAGACTTTTAACATCAAAAGAATTACGAAATGCGACAATCGGCATTTTGTCCAATAATGCATTTAAATCAACTTTTGAGTCAAGGTATCTTTTTTTTTTTTTTTTCGATATCTATGCTATAGTATAGGTCTGAATTGAAGGGAGAATATATGTTCCTTAGCTTAGAACATTTTTGTCTATTTATACTGTCTGATACTTTCAAGGATTAAAAACTTTGGTAAGTTATCAAAAAGCTAGTTCTTAATCCATTTCATCCATCGTAATGTTTATTTAGCACAAGTTTTTAAAAGTAAAGAATAAATCGCAAGCCTGATACTTTTTCTAACGGGCCGTATGTTACCTATACCTAGTAATAAAATGTAAGACAGTAAATGAAATACTCTTTTGAAAAAGGGTATTAAATATCAGAAAGACTACGCAACTACAAAACTTCTTCTGTGATTGATTTATCACAACATGCCCCTCTATTAAAAGTGTCAAAAGACTTTAAACAGTGTTTGCAGAGACTTTTAGAGATTGAAAAAATACGATTGTAACTATTAGTGGTTTAACAATCGACCCATGTTTGTAATAATGTTACTTATATCTGCGAAGCTGGTTATTACCTGACTCCGTGCGTTGTAACACTATCGGTGATGTCATTTAACTGTTTAGAAATGACTTAGCTAAGTTATTTAGCTAAGTCGACTTAATGAATTGCGAACTAAACTTAGACTCTGTTTTAAGCTTAGCCTAATTAAATAGTTAGATTGTTAGAATGCTTAACTAAAAATCGAGTCTAGAAACACAGCTGTATTACAATGAATAGAAAATGCGATTACACATAATAACAAAATATACAAATAAACTACTTCAATTCACAAGTTCATATAAAGACAGTCGCCTTCGTACAAGAAGTACGAGGCGAACACAACACTTATCAATAACGTTCACTAGCGCTCTCAAAAACTTACTCATCAAAAAACTAGCGCTTTACTGAATTAAAGCGTTTTTAACTTTGAGAAAAAAGAAAGAAAAGAACAGTGCTAACTGTTACATTCTCTCGACTTAAACCCGCCATTTTGGAGTTTACACATATCTTTAAGAAAATATTATCTTTAATTAGTTTTAAATTTGTAAAAAACACTAAAAAACTTTTAATATAGAAGCGTAAATGAAAAATGACCGTCGGCTGTCGTCGACTTATATCTTGTTATTTGTAATAAATATTACTTTAATTTTAGAATGCTTTAAAGTCCGTAGATGACGTGCGGAATTAGTTAAAAATTTTGAACAATGAAAAAAACTGAATGAATTTTTAGAAATTTTCCGCTCCGTTGATAGTACTCCGTTGTTTCCCGTACATGCTCTTCGTACATGCTTGGTCTCATCATCTGTTCTCCCCTCGGTCACCGTGCTGATGGTACATCAGATCCCTGTGTCTCCTTTGCCGACTTGTTGATGGCTTTCGATTTTCGAGCCGTTTTCGTGCGAAAGTTCAAAAAGAGAGTAACCAACTATTTGAATTAATTTAATACAAGTAAAAAATATAAAGAAGACATTTTTTAAGTATTTTCAAGTATGTTTATAAGAAGCTTAAAAACATTTATAGCTTAAGTTTAAACAAATTATTTTTTATATAAAATTCAGCGTATTAAAAACATTTCACATTTAACACGAGTTAGTTGCAAAACGAGCAATTACATGCATTTCAAAAGCTTAAACTTGTTTTCGTAAAAATAAATATATTGGACTTTGTACTAATTTTAAAAAACTTTAATATTCTAGGAAAGTTAAAAACAAAGGTGTTTGTTTAGCGTTTAAATACTAAATAAGATTTTTAATAGCTCGAATGACCTTATTTAAATGTGTTTTTATAAGTACACTGAAGTGTATAACAATAAAAAAACAAGGTAATAAAGTTTCTTAACAGCAATTACTAAGGTTATTATAGTACAACTGTAGATATTGTAGTTCAAAGTTTGAACAAAAAATTGTTGTTAAAAAACAAATTGAAATTAAGTTTAACAAATTAAGGCAATTTTTTAGTACAGTGCTTCCTCGCTAATCCAGCCAAGTTGGGCAAGATTTTTTTGAAAATATGGCCGGATTTGCCTTTGGCCGGATAAGAACAAAATATGGCTTTTTTTACAAATTATCTACCTTAATTATATTATAAATGTATATAACAAAACGTACTATAAAATTTCTGTTAATTTGATTTATTTTACTTTATTCAAAGAAAAAAGAATTAAAGCAGACAAAACTAAACGAAACAAAATTTTATAAGTTCAAAATTAATGGAAAAAAACTACACTGCTTTAAGCACATTATTGTTTGCCATATCGCAAACTTTTAACTTGTTTTCAATTGTTAGTTGAACGCGTTTTTGTTTCTTTGCTGTCTTATCCATTTTTTTAACAGATATGTTGATTGTAGTATATTAAAGTGTAACTTGCTTAGCAAAGACAGAAGAATAGCAAATAAATAATAAACAAGTTTGTTACAACTGAGCGGGAAAAGTATGAAAAAGACTTAAGATTATACAAATGATACTTTATTATGACGTAACCATATATTGCTTGAATACTTATAAAACGTAAATTGAATACTTTTTCGAAGTAAAATAAAATAAAACGCTAAAAACGCTAAAGTAAATACAGTAACCTCTCACATCTTTACGCACTCGTGACGTTACGCACTCTCGTTTAGTTACGCATTTTATAATTCTAAAAAATCAAAAAAAAAAAAAATTCTAATACTGCACAAATTAGGTTTTTTGTATATTATTAACTTAAAATATGTTTTTAAATGCTAACTCACCTCTCTATATCTTTAGATTTTGTAAACTTATGTTCCTTGACTAGTTGATTAACATTTAGTTATATATACCTCAGTATATCAGAAATTTTGTTAACAACAAAAGATTAATTTTAAGTTATGAGAAATAATGTGAGAAACGTCAAATTAAAAAAAGTCGTAGTAACATCAACAACTTTTATTAAACATTTTTCTTATATCTTATTTATTTTTGTCCAAAAAAAGAAATCCATTACAGCACCAAACGCATATTTTTGTAAAAGACAATAAAAACAAATTTAATATAGACATCACACCATTTCATAATTGTAAACAAATGCTTAATTATAAAATGAATTTGCCAAGTACATTAGGTAATAAATGTTAAGTATAAAATAAGTCACATATAAATAAAATAATGTTAAAATCTACTTTTATTGAAATTAGCAAAAATTTTCTACAAGTTTTATTATTTTATATAAATTTAAATCTTTTTTTTTAATAGATGAATAGTTTTATCTTTTTTTTCAATATTTATAAATAAATTGAACAAATTGTTAAAAGTGGGAAAGTCCCCAATCTGCTTTTAACTAGAAGCAATATCAAAAACATCCATTATAGTAAGTATATCTGGTACCTCTCGTATCTTTACGACCTCTCGTATCATTACGCATTTTTTCTGTGGACACAATGTGCGTAAATAAGCGAGAGGTTACTGTAAGTCGACTTCTCGACTAAAACCGGCCGGATTAGCGAGGAACCGGCTTAGCGAGGACCGGATTAGCGAGGAAGCATTGTACCAGTAAAAGCTCAACATAAAACTTTAATCATTTTTTTTATTTTTTAATACTTCTTTAATTTCTTATGACTCGATTTTGTACTAAGCTTTGTTCAGAAAGCTTCTTAAACTAGTTGGCTGCTATATTTAAATAAAAACAAATTACTTTTTGGTGGTCTTAACTTTGCGTTCTAAGAGTTATTTAACCGTAAAGTTTCAGTAACATCTTAGTTTAATTTTCCAGCGGCGAAAAATAGCGTTTGAAAAGAAACTCAAAGTTTCACAACGGTTTATTTTCAAACTAACAAGTTTTTCGATTTTAAAATTTCTAAAGCGCCATCGACGGAAAATGAACCAAAATAATTCGCGACCATTTTTAAAAATGCGTGCATTGTTTAAATATATCTTGGTTTTAAAACGCCATTTGTGAAATATAAACCAAACTAATTCGTGGTTTGTTTTAAAAATCTGCTGTAAGCTAATTTCTAAAGGTTTTTTGTTATTCGCAATCGTTTTGCGTTTAGAGTAAGAAATGTGTTTTTTTGTAAAGAATTCGCGATTAGTTTTAACATTTATTTTATTTTTTCCGTTTTGTGCTGTCGCTGCTGTGCTTTTGTTTAGAGAATGGGGCAGCTTTCGTGATTTCGTCGCTTTGCCGGACGGATTAACGCTGGAGAAAGTGTTTGTAGTCGCTGATGTTCTTTCATTTATGATTGGCTTTGTCTCTGCATCCTTCTCTGATGGTGCAGGTAATGCTTGTGTTCTCACAGGTGGAGACGGCTCTCTGTGAGCCTCTATATTGGCCGTTAGCCCTAATTGTTCTGGCTCTGGCTGCGGTTGCCCAGATTGTTTGGACTGCCCGATGTGGTATTGGCTATGATGGCTCTGATCTTTGGCTCTGGTCTTGGAGGTTCTGGCTTCGGTGGCTCTGACCTTAGTTCTGGCTTCAGTGGCTCTGACATTTGACTTTGGCCCTGTTGATTCTGGCTGCGGTTGCTTGGACCGTTGGGACTGCCCGTTGTGGTGCTGGTTGGAATTGCTCTGATCTTTGGCACTGGTCTTTGACTCTGGCCTTGGTGATTCTAGCCGTGGTTGCTCAGTACATTGGTTTTTAATAAGTATTTTTGTTAATAATATAATATAATACTGTTTACTGAAAGTAGGTATAGTGTTTATTGAACTTATACTACTGTTTACTAGAAGTAGGTATAGTATTTATTGAACTGATACTACTGTTTGCTGAAAGTAGGTATAGGGTTTATTGAACTGATACTACTGTTTGCTGAAAGTAGGTATAGTGTTTATTCTAAACTAATTTTGGGTCACCACTACAAAACGTAGAAAACAAAAAGAAGAAGTTACGGACTTAAATAAGGTGCGTGTTAAACAACTAGGGTTCACCATTTAACAATCGACCGATGTTTATAATAATGTTACTTATATTTGCGAAGCTGGTTATTATCTGACTACGTACGTTGTAACACTATCGGTGAAGTTATTTAACTGTTTAGAAATGACTTAGCTAAGTCGACTTAATGAATTGCGAACTAAACTTAGACTCTGTTTTAAGCTTAGCCTAATTAGATAGTTAGATTGTTAGAATGCTTAACTAGTTGTATATAAAGAAATCGAGTCTAGAAACACAGCTGTATTACAATGAATAGAAAATGCGATTACACATAATAACAAAATATACAAATAAACTACTTCAATTCACAAGTTCATTTAAAGACAGTCGCCTTCGTACAAGAAGTACGAGGCGAACACAACACTTATCAATAACGTTCACTAGCGCTCTCAAAAACTTACTCATCAAAAAACTAGCGCTTTACTGAATTAAAGCGTTTTTAACTTTGAGAGAAAAGAAAGAAAAGAACGGTGCTAACTGTTACAGTGGTAATTCTTGAGGACTAGAAAGCTTGACGAAGCAATTTGTTCGGGAGGCGGCTTTGACAAGCGGAACTATTTACCTTAGACCAGGGGTTCCCAACCAGGGGTGCGAGATGGCTTTTATTTTTTGTATGACAAATAAGGAGATTTTCACTGTCTGATAAAGTTTATAAAGCTAAAAAGTACATTTTGTTATAAAAAAGTTGGCGCTAATTTTCTGAATGAATTAACTTTATTAGTACGTCATAGAGCAAGAGCAAATTTTTAAAAGTAAACTATTTTAACTAATATCATTTAATAGCTGTTAGTTTAGAATTAACATTTCAGTAAAGCTTTCTTAGAGTTTTACAACTGTGAATTGTAATCATCTATTCTTTAAATATTTTATTTTCTTAACTGGCCATTAATTGTTTAAAACAGTTAATGAGCTAGCATCTATTTCAAATGAAAAACTTAGATAAAAATTAGTATCTTCAGCAGATTTTTCATTAGCTGTTAAGAACAGGTTCTTTTAAGTCTATTACATTTATAATGTAATCTTTTATAAAGCTTAGTTGTGCAGAAAGTGGTGCTTAAAGATTAAACATCAATAAATTGTAAAGCTCACAGCAACTACTGTATTTTATACCATTTAAGAAAACTTGTTTTTAGCTCTAGTGAAACCAATTTTTATAGATTAGCAAAAGTATTCAATGCATCAACTGAGTTTCTATTCATGCCTTTTTTGAACTTAAGCTGTTTACCTTTTTCAATCTACTTTTTTCTATTTATGTTGTAAGCATACAAACTTTTTAGTATTTGCTTTTATACTTATCTTTTGACAATTTAAGACTAATTATCTTTTTATTTTTTAAAATCTTAACTCAAACCTTTATTATTTTGAAACCTCCTAGCTGCTAATAGTTTTGAAAATAAAACATTACATAAGCTTAACTTAGAACAGCTGATTTTTATATTTTAAGAAGTACATATATTCATAACAAAATGTATAAAAAGTTTAGTTTTAAGTTTAAGCCTAATATTTATTACTTTTCTAGTGATTTTTCCTCACTTCTAATATTTTTTCAAATCTTAAAAGACTAAATGACGAAGTCATAAAGTCATTGTTTTAGTATAAATTTTATGAAAAAGAATTTCTTAGTAATTGACTTTTTTATTTTTTTACAATACAGTTTATTTAATTAGTACTCAATCATGTCAAAGATTAGGAAGTGGAATGAAAGTTATGTTCAGTTTGGTTTTACTTGCACTGAAACAGTTGAAGGCCTGCAAAAACCGCAATGCATGTTACGTAACATTGTATTTTGGAACTCAAAATTGAAGCCATCTAAATTACAAGAACATTTTAACAAACGACATGGTGGAGCAGATATTTCAGGTCATGATTTTGAGTCATTGAAATCTAAAAGGATCCGCTATGAATCACGAGGGACACTTCCCAAGTTCTGTTTTTTATCTGCTGGCAAACCTCTTTTATTGGCTTCTTACCATGTGGCGTATAACGTAGCTAAATCCAAAAAGCCTCATACAATTGCTGAAGAGTTGATAAAGCCATGTGTGTTACAAATGACAGAAGATGTCCTGGGAAAAGAAGCTTCAAAAAAGTTAGTGCCGTTATCTAATAATATTATTTAAAGTCGAATTAAAGATTTAAGTTCGGATGTTTTGGATCAAGTCATTGCTGAAATCAAAGCTAGTTCTTTAAAAATCTCTCTACAAATGGACCAATCAACCGATGTTGAAAATTGCAGTCAATTGATTGTACTAGTGAGATATGTGCATGATGGTTCGATAAAAGAAGATTTCTTATTTTGTGAAGATCTGAAGAGAACTACAAAAGCAAAAGACATCTTTCAATGTGTCAAGAATTTCTTTGCGAAACATGACTTAGACATGCAAGTTATTGGTTCTGTATGTACTGACGGTGCCCCTGCTATGTTGGGAAATAAATCTGTTTTTTTTTTTGCTTTGTTAAAATAGGATATTCCGCACTTGCAGGGTACTGACTGTTTTCTTCATCGACATGTCTTGGCATCAAAAACATTGCCCTCGAAATCTAAAAATGTCCTTGATCTTTGTATGAGGACAATCAACTGGATTAGAGGTCGTTCTCTTAATCACCGTCTTTTTAAGTCCTTGTGTCAAGATTATGGTAGTGAACATTCAGTTTTACTTTTCCATACGGAGGTCCGCTGGCTATCACGTGGAAGAGCTTTAACGCGCTTTTTTAAATTGAGGAAAGAAGTAAAAGCTTTTCTTAAGGAACGTGACTATGACCATTTTAAAGAAATTGAGTCAAAAGAATTTATTCAAATACTAGCTTACTTAAGTGACATTTTTAGTCGCTTGAATGACATGAGTGTTTCCATGCAAGGGAGAAATGTCAATATTTTAAAATGTCATGAAATAATAAATGCTTTTAAAAGAAAGTTAAATCTCTGGTGTCGACGAGTTGAAAAGGCAATTTATCAAACTTTCCATTACTCGAAGAAGTGACTGATGAAGATGAGTGTTTTGTTCCAAGTGTGCGTGAAGAAATTATAAACCATTTGGAAATACTATCCAAGTCTTTTGACGGATATTTTAAAATAGGAGAACTGGAAACTTCTGAAGAATGAATAATAAATCCATATTCTTTTAATTTGAATCACATTTCCGATGATGAATCGTTAAAAGATGAACTTATTGAATTATGCATGAACCGTTTTATCAAAATGCAGTTTGAAAGCAAAACTCTTGAGCAATATTGGTGTTGTTCAATGAATATGTTTTCAAAACTTGGTGAAAAAGCACTAAGTACTTTCATTCCATTCGCGACAACTTACTTGTGTGAGTCTGGATTTAGTACTCTATTGTCTATAAAAACTTAATCAAGAAACCGCTTGAATGCACAGACAGACATGCGAATTGCCATCAGCAACAAAATGCCACGTTTTTAGAAAGTTTTGTACAATAAACAGGAACAAAAGAGTCATTAACTTTAGAGTGGATTTAAAATTAAGTTCTTTATCTTTTCAAAATAATATTGCATGAATAGTATTTTTATAATTTGTTAAATACCTTGTGAGTATAACGAGGTGTCATTTAGGATTTTTTATTAAATATATAAGAGTAGTTTAGTTTTTTGTTAATGTTAATTGAAAAAAAAGTTTTATAAAGATAGATAATTTTTTTTCGTTTAAATAAAAAGTATTTTTTTTAGTTTGTTTAAAAATGAGCAGGTAGAATTACAAGTGATGAGCTCCAAACTCACTTGCTTGACCTTCATAAAACATTTATCGTTGCGAAGGGAAGAGTGAATTTTGATGTTTTCTACCTTATGAAAAATAGATAAAACGTGTTTTAAAATAGTTTGTTATGTTTTTAAATTTCCAAGTATTTTATTTTTTTTAATATAGTACACTATCATAAAATTAAAATACAAATTATTAATTAATGAAATTGTAATGATACGTTATTTAATTTCAATTTCCTATTTTTTAATTGGAAACACTTTGTTGTTGGGAAAGCTAAAAACAACAACAAATGAGATGTTGACAAGTTATAGTACAAGAAGTTTGAAATTGTTGCTATAACAACAGTCATCATTCAAAGAAATGACTATTGTGAGCTTGGGGAATTGAGAGATAGTAGTCTGAGTTCTGAGGAAAGAATTGGAGTTGAGTTGATTGTCTTCCAGTAGATCCACCTTTTCCTGTGTGCTAGTGACTAATTTTATTGACTTTTTTTATAAGCAAGATACTTAAATTGTTTTTAGACAAATTTAAGTATTTTCTTAAATTTTGTTAACATTGTATAAAATTTTATAACAGTTTATAAAATTTTATTGATTTTTTTCATACCTGAGTTTTTTGTTGTAATTTTTGTCTAATTTTAACTACTTTATTCATTTTAAGTTTTTTATATTTTGTTACAAATTGGTTTACTATTAAGTTTTTAGATTATAAATTTATCCCAACTGCTTTGTATTTTATATTATTAAATAGTTTTTGTTAAAGTAAATCTAAACTATGTCACGGGTCAGTCCAAATCCAGAGTGTCTTCAAAACACTAGGATTCAAATTCGGGCTAAGAGTGCTCGCATTCAGAGCCAAAGACCTCTTAGCCATGAGTCAACCATTGACCCCCCTACCCTTCTAAACAAACCCTTGGAAGTTGGCACGTGTCAGCCGACAAAAGTTTCTAGACATAACAGGCCAAACATAGGTATTTTTACCAATAACACGCAACGTTAACCAATTTTTACATTTAGACCTTATAGGTCCATTAGATAAGTCAGTTGACTATCAATATGTTCTAATGATAAAAGATAGAGCAACTGGATTATTGGTAACGGCTCCCATACCAGATAAAACAGCAATAACTGTTAGCAATGCCTTTATACAAAACTGGGTAGGGCATTATGGAGTACCTCAGGTTGTTCTTTCAGATAACGGCAAAGAATTAAAAAAAAAATTATTGCAAGAGGCGTGTAAACAATTGGGAATTGAGCAAAGGTTTACCTCTTCAAGAACGCCTCAGACAAATGATTATGTTGAAAGACAGAATAGAACAATCAATGTGGCTTTTCGTTCACTTAAAGACAAAACAAATTGGGCTCTTCACCTCCCATTAATTACTTGCACCATTAACAACTCATTTATTGAAGGTTCCCCTTACTCCCCGGCCCAGTATGCATTTGGATGCTCTTTAAATTTAAGTGGCCGACTCCTTTTTGATAAAGTTGATGAAATTCAACAAATCACCAGACCATCTCCTTTTGAATGTGCGGTCTTTGTAAATTCCATGGCAGATATCAGCCGCAAGTTCAAAAAAACTAAAAATGATGCACCTTTTTATCAGCCAGGCCTTTTTAATTGTAGATATATTTGGCTTAAAAACATAACAGAAAGAAATTAGATAAGTTGTATGAAGGACCATACAAAGTGGTAAGAAATAAATCAACAGAACATTCTTTGTACATAATAAAAACTTCCCATGTTGTGAAAGTATCAATTAGAAATGTTAAAGCTTATGTTGGTCCGTTAAATCTTACTAATGAATTGGAAGGTATTAATAGTTATAATTTAAGGCCACATGGGCCAGTTAATTATGCAGAGACCCATAGTTCAGAAGAGTAGGACATGTTTAATGGTATGGTGGATTATTTTGGGTTTGGACTGTAATAATTATTTTTTTTATTTAATATCCAATATTTTTAATATTTCTTTTTGAGCTATTTTATCCTTATAAATATTTAAAAAAAATTTAAACAAGTTATATGTAATTTGGGAAATAAAAAAAAAAAAATCTGTTTTAAATGTGCTTTGTTTTTGAATTGATTTGTTTATCTAAATATAAACTAACTTATAACAAGATAATAAGATTTTTTTACTTATATTTTATTTATTCTTACTTTTTTGTATCTAATTTGAACTATTAAATACAATTATTGCTTGTTAAATTTATGACAATTTTTGAAACAAAATCCTAAATTTTGGCTTAAAGATTATTTTATTAACACACGAGAAAAAAAACATATCAAAAATCAAGACTTATTCTAACATTTTATTTTATAAAAAACTAATTTTCTGTTTGGTTTTATTGTGTTGGGAAGTTTAAATAAATAATTAAATCCTGCTTGTGTAACTTACAGTAACCAGGCAAATTTAACAACAACTGTAAACATTAAAAAAATTCCCTAAAACACAATAAAAAAATGAAAACTTTATTAATTGCTGTTCTATGGAATTTATTGATTTATGTTCAGAAGTTTGACATTTTACATGACCGTAATGTTATGTGTAACTGTATTTGATTTTATGGGTTTTGTCGCCATGATCGTTATTTTAGTTTATTTATTTTGTCGATAATCTTAGTATGACGTTATTTATACATATTTTGTTTTTTGTTACCCATATATTCTTTTCTTCCCTTGAAGAGAGTGAGGAAGGAAAGCGAAATGTTACAGCGTAGTTCATCTTTACTAGCGTGTTTTTATATATTTTACTGTTTTGAGAACAATACTTCATGAGATAGGTGCATGTTTAAAAAAAAGAAAAGAGAGGAAGGGTAATGTAACGATACGTTATTTAATTACAATTTCCTATTTTTTAAATCGTAAACACTTTGTTGTTAGGAAAGCTAAAAACAACAACAAATGAGATGTTGATAAGTTATAGTACAAGAAGTTTGAAATTGTTGCTATAACAACAGTCATCATTCAAAGAAATGACTATTGTGAGCTTGGGGAATTGAGAGATAGTAGTCTGAGTTCTGAGGAAAGAATTGGAGTGGAGTTGATTGTCTTCCAGTAGATCCACCTTTTCCTGTGTGCTAGTGACTAATTTTATTGACTTTTTTTATAAGCAAGATACTTAAATTGTTTTTAGACAAATTTAAGTATTTTCTTGAATTTTGTTAACATTGTATAAAATTTTATAACAGTTTATAAAATTTTATTAATTTTTTTCATACCTGAGTTTTTTATTGTAATTTTTGTCAAATTTTAACTACTTTATTCATTTTAAGTTTTTTATATTTTGTTACAAATTGGTTTACTATTAAGTTTTTAGATTATAAATTTATCCCAACTGCTTTGTATTTTATATTATTAAATAGTTTTTGTTAAAGTGAATCTAAACTATTTCACGGGTCAGTCCAAATCCAGAGTGTCTTCAAGACACTAGGATTCAAACTCGGGCTAAGAGTGCTCGCATTCAGAGCCAAAGACCTCTTAGCCATGAGTCAACCATTGACCCCCCTACCCTTCTAAACAAACCCTTGGAAGTTGGCATGCCAACCTCCTCTGGTTTCAAAATCAATGATTTCAGAATAAAATTATTAATAAATATTTAAGCATATAGTTTTAGAGGTGCAAGATCAAATTAAGAGATTTTAGGGGTGCGGGGCATCAAAAAGGTTGGGAACCACTGCCTTAGACCCTATACTTTTTAGTTACAAACATAGCTATGAAAAACAAATAATAGCGACAGTTTGCACAGTACTTTTATTTATTCAACTAATAAATATTGAACTTCACCACACGACCAACAACAATAGCATCCGAAATAGTGATGTACCGGACCCACAATTTTGGGTCTGGCCGGACCCGGATCCAGACTTTTTTTTCAAATTAGGATCCAACCGGATCTAGACTTTTTTTTTAAATTAGGATCCGGCCGGAACCGGACTTTTTTTTCAAATTAGAATCCGGCCGGAACCGGATCTGGATTTTTTTTTTTAAATTAGGATCCGGCCGGACCCGGATATTTTCTTCAAATCAAGATCCGGCCGGATCCGAATATCAGACAAAAATGGCAATATCCGGATAGTGAGTCCTTTTTCAAACTAGCAGGGTTACCACTGTTTAATTAAAAAAAAACTAGCAAAAGTCAGGGTTCCAACCAAAATTTCAGATAAAAAATCTAGGGAAAAAAAAATCTAGGGAAAAATTATCAAAAAAAATAAGTCTAAAAATAAAATAAATCTGTAGTATTTTTAATTTTATTCTAATTTTTGAACTTTGCTTTTTTTTAACTTGAACTTCTAAACTTCTTTTTAACTCTAAAATATAAATATACTTTATAAAAAAAATTACGTTATATCATATATATATTATCATAAAAATTGGTCCAGCACTAAAAAAAAAGTAAAATCTAGGGAAATTCATGATTTTTTCAATTTTATTTAGGGACATTTAGGGTTTTTTTTTGAAAATTGCAAAAGTCTAGGGATATCTAGAGAAATCTAGGGATATGGAAACCCTGTAAAGTGAGTACAAACTAGCCTGAGTCAGAATGAGGTTTTTCAAAACTGAAAAAAAAAATTTAATCTAATAATAAGTAGAACAGCTAGCCACAAGGTTGACCAATTTTAGGTAATATTTACAATTAACAATCTGAAATCAAGTTCTTGAACAAAATTAACTAGAAAATCACAAAATATTGAAAACTGGATCAGCTCAAACTCATTCAAAGTCTAAAAGAAAACTAGCCTGAGTTTTTCAAAAAATCTTAAAACTAGCCTGAGGTTTAACAAAATACTAAACTAGCCTGAGGCAGCCTAAGGTTTTCAAAAATTCCCAAAAACTTTCAAACTAGCAGGGTTGCCACCAGACATGTTAAAAAGCTCTGCTTTGTTTACTCAAGCGTGAAATTACTAACTTAAAACAAACCAAAAATAAAACACTTCATTGCTGAATTACCATAGTAACTTTTAGCATTTTAACATCTCTGGTTGCCACTGTTTAAATCAAAAAAAAACTAGCTAAAGTTAGTATAAACTAGCCTGAGTCAGAATGAGGTTTTTAAAAACTAAAAATTACTTTAATCTAATAATCAGTAGAACAGCTAGCCATAAGGTTGACAACTTGGTAGTAAAATTTTTAATTTTACAACATAGGTAAAGAGTTGCATTTCTGAAATGTTTATTTCATAGTTTAAATGTAAACAAATGTAAATTAGTCACGTGTACAAAATGAGCTAATCGCGGTAGGTGTTTAATTTTAACTGACGAAAATGATTCTTTTTAATTTACACAGGGTTTGTTTTTGAAAAAATACTTTTATTGTATGCTCATTTTTACTAACTATAACCGAATTGGCCGGATCACTGTTAGGATCCGGCCGGACCCGGATCCGGAATTTTTTTCAAATTAGGATCCGGCCGGAACCGGACTTTTTTTTCAAATTAGATTCCGGCCGGAACCGGATCCGGATTTTTTTTTCAAATCAAGATCCGGCCGGATCCGGATATCAGACAAAAATGGCAATATCCGGCCACACCCGGATAGTGAGTCCGGTACATCACTAATCCGAAACAACCTACGACCGGTTTTGTTGGTTGAAACCTACGAAACCAGTCGTAGGTTGTCTCGGATGCTGTTGTTGTTGATAGTGTAGTGAAGTTCAATATTTATTATTGATGGCACGAAGCATCTCAACTTTGTTGATGATGGCTGTAATAAATACTGGTTTATTCAACTAAAACATGTTTCTCTGTGCTAAACAAATCATCACAGTTCAACTGAATTTTGTAAAGAAATAACTTATATATAATTTTCAAATCCGTCCAGGACAAAGTCAATTGTTATTACTTGTGATTTTTTTTACGTGCATTAATAGTTACAAAAAATCAAAACATGGTTTAAAAAATCTACAAGTTTATTGCATACTTTAGTTCAAAGCGATTTCGGACAACCGTCCTTCTTCAGTGAACTTTGAATTAATAGAAACTAGAACACATTCATGCAACTAAGTAAATAAAAGTGAAAAAATATATTATGACGTAGTAATTTAAAACTGTGTATAAAACCAAATTTTTCAATGCTAAAATATTTTTTACATTATAATGATATTTTTGTATGTAAAAGTAAATCCAAATGTAGTGAATATAAAAACAAACACTTTACCGATAAAAAATTTTAATTAAAAACAGTCTTAGTAAAGAGTTGTTTGATGTAAGTTATTATCAATAAATAGTTACTGCTATCGGTGAAATAAAAAAAAAATTCCAATCAATACTTAAAGTAATTACAAAAACCTTTGTTAATAAGAAACTGTATCTTACAAACTTCTTATCTTAAAGAAATAGTATTACAAGCAAGTATAAACATAAGTAAAACAATACTACTTTTTTATAGATTAAAGCAAACTTATAAAACCAATAATTTTACAACAACCGATTTTTAATAGGATAGTTTTACTGAAAATATTTTTTGTTTTAGAACAGTTTTTAATCGTTTGTTTATTTGATAAAAGTTTAGTTTAAAACAATATACCAGAAAAAATAAATTGCTGTTAAAAAAGTTTAATTTAATTCTTTATATAATTTTTCTATTAGTTTTATACTTAATTTTTGTTTCAAAATTGTTATTTTTATTCATTGATAATACTATTTCTATAAGATAAGAAGTTTGTAAGATACAGTTTATTATTAATAAAGGTTTTTGTAATTACTTTAAGTATTGTTTGGGAAAAGTTTTTTTTTTTGAATTTCACCGATAGCAATTATTATTTACTTACATCAAACAATTCCTTACTCAGAGTTGCCACTTGTTTTTCAAAAATTTTTCCAGGTTTTAAAAAGTACACAATTTTAGGTATATTTTTGTTTTAAAGTTAAGTTTTAGAAAGTTAAGTTAACTTAAAGAAACTGTGTTATATAGTATAAAAACATTGAAAAGATAATATAAAGCTACTTTAAATATGTTTTTGAATAAAAAAAAATTTAATGATGACAATTTTTTTTTATTTATATGATAGATTTTTTGGGTCAAATCGAAATTTTACTACTGAACATCTGAAAATTGTTAAAATTCCAGGTTTTTTTGTTCAAAATTCAAGGTTTTTCCAGGTTTTTTTCAAAATTTCTCAAATTCCAGGTTTTTCCAAGTAATTTTTGCCTAAATTGTCAAATTCCAGGTTTTTCAAGGTTTCCAGGTAAAGTGGCAACCCTGCTTACTAAGATAGTTTTTAATCTTAAGTTTATATCGGTAAAGTGTTTGTTTATATATTCATTACATTTGGATTTGTTTTTACATACAAAAATATCATTATAATGTAAAAAAATTTCTAGCTTTTAAAAATTTGGTTTTATACACAGTTTTAAATTACTACGTCATGATATACTTTTTCACTTTTATTTACCTAGTTGCATGAATGTGTTTTAGTTTCTTTTACTTTAAAGTTCACTGAGGAAGGACAGTTGTCTGAAATCGATTTAAACTAAAGTATGCTATAAAATTGTAGATTTTTTAAACCATGTTTTGATTTTTTGTAAAGAAATAAGTACAGTAACCTCTCACTTATTTACGCACATTGTGTCCACAGAAAAAGTGCGCAAAGATACGAGAGATCGTAAAGATACGAGAGGTACCAACTAAACTCACTATAATGGCTGCTTTTAGATATTGCTTCTTGTTAAAAGCAGACTGGGGACTTTTCCACCCTTAACAACTTGTTTACTTTATTTATAAATAAAAACAAATTATACAGTAATCTTCCTTTATTCTACCAACATATGTTTCTGTGTGTCAACGAATCAACACACTTCAACTGGGTTCTGTAAAAAAATAATTACTGTAATGAGAGAATAGAAGCATAGAATAAAGTATGTGTATACATGTTTTCATAAGATATTTTCTACAGATAATAGTTATTAATAGGTAAAAATACTTAATATTAAATCCGACTGTTATAAAACTATATAATATTTATGATTATTCAGTCTAAAATAAGTAAAGTAATCTAAATTACACAACAAAACAACAAATTATAATATAAACAAACAACTCACGTTAATGGGAAAGATAACTGATTCAAAATTTATTGTCGTTAACTAATGAAAAATATATTCATTGCAACTAATAATTACGTCACGATGTTAACGAGGTTATTTAAACTATTTAATTTGTATTGCAAAGATCATTAATTTAGTTTTTATGTAATATTTTTTGAACAAAAATAAAACATTAACCATTAGATAAAGAATCAATAAAATTTAATAAAACTTAACGACGGTGAAGGCAATAAAAGTCACAGAAACTCGATGTAACGTGTATGTTATATATTGAATGTTTTTAATGATTAAATCAAAATTATATACAATTAAACTTTACCTATTTTTACCTATTACCAACTTTACCTAAAACCTACTTTACCAATTAATTATTTTATTAATTATAAAATACAATATATATTTAATTTAGTTCATTATGATTTTATGTATGTCGCTGTAAATTAATTATCGGTCAGTACATTGTAAGCCCAATAAACATTTTTGTATTTTTTTTGTGTTTTGGTTTTCCTTAAAGTTTAATTTTTCATTTTTACATTTAAACTAAATCTGCTTCCTAATTGTATATAATTTTGATTTAATCATTAAAAACATTCAATATATAACATACACGTTACATCGAGTTTCTGTGACTTTTATTGCCTTCACCGTCGTTAAGTTTTATTAAATTTTATTGATTCTTTATCTAATGGTTAATGTTTTATTTTTGTTCAAAAAATGTTACATAAAAACTAAATTAATGATCTTTGCAATACAAATTAAATAGTTTAAATAACCTCGTTTACATCGTGACGTGATTATTAGTTGCAATGAATATATTTTTCATTAGTTAACGACAATAGATTTTGAATCAGTTATCTTTCCCATTAACGTGAGTTGTTTGTTTATATTATAATTTGTTGTTTTGTTGTGTAATTTAGCTTACTTTACTTATTTTAGACTGAATAATCATAAATATTATATAGTTTTATAACAGTCGGATTTAATATTAAGTATTTTTACCTATTAATAACTATTATCTGTAGAAAATATCTTATGAAAACATGTATACATATACTTTATTCTATGCTTCTATTCTCTCATTACAGTAATTATTTTTTTACAGAACCCAGTTGAAGTGTGTTGATTCGTTGACACACAGAAACATATGTTGGTAGAATAAAGGAAGATTACTGTATAATTTGTTTTTATTTATATTCCATTGAAGTTACTTCACTAGGATCTTTTGTTAGCAAACAATTAAAACTATATTTTGAACAGTTAAATATGAAAACAAAATATACATATATTAAAAAAAAAGGATTTAATTCTATATAAAATCATAACACTTGTAGAAAAATTTTTCTAATTTTAATAATAAGTAAATTTATTTATCTGTGACTTATTTGGTACTTAACTTATTTCTTTTTTAGATGTTTTTTTATATGTAGGGCAAGAGTGCTGTATTATTTATTTGTGTTTTAAACTCTCATTATTTCATTATATTTTCATTATTTAACACAGTCATCTTTCTTTCGGAACTTTAATTTAATCTCTCATTGTTAAAATATATCTGACATACTGAGGTTAAGGTATAGCTAAATGTTTATCAATTAGTCAATTAACATAAGTTTACAAAGTCTAAAGATATAGAAAAGTGAGTTAGTATTTAAAAACAAATTATAAATTGAAAAAATACAATAAACTTGTGCAACATTGAAAAAAATTAAAAAAATTATTTTTGAATTGTTTAGAATTCTAAAATGCGTAACTAAACGAGAGTGCGTAAAGTCACGAGTGCGTAAAGATGCGAAAGGTTAGTGTACTGCAAGAAAATAATACAAGATGAATATATGTTTTTATTAAAATAAAGCAATAACTGTTACAAACCATTAAAGGTAGATATACTTAAATGTTTTTCAGCTGTTATACATTTGTTACTACTAAATTTGTTTAACACAGAAAAATTTACGTTAGTTAAATAAAGAAAAGTACTGTGCCAATATTATTATTGTTATATATTTTAACGAACTTGCTTCGTTAGGGTCTGTATTAAGCGATTATTTGTTACTAAATTATGAATAAAAAAAAAAGTTTTTATTGATCACTACACAGCTGTTAACTCTGCTTCATTAAGTACCTTAAGTCAGTACCTTAAGTTTTAACAAAAGTTAATTTTAAGATTCTACATTCTCACTTATTTTTCTTACATATGTTAGTATCTTATGCTCTGTTGACTTTATTTTAGAAACACTGTTTTTTTTATAGAGGAAAAAATAAAATTTAACCGTAAAACCATTTTTTAATCTGACTATTATTTAATTATTCGTGTAATTTCAACTTTTTATTTCAAAACAAATTGTTTTTACAGTAACCACACACTGCCGGTTGAGTATGAACTTTTCTAGCCTAAAACACTGTGTTCAAAATACTTTTTGAAATTCAAAAGTTTAAAAAATTATTTGAATTTAAAAAAAGTATTACGTAAAAGTAGTAACACAAAAACATAATAATTTTTGTTGTAAACAATTTTAATAAAACGAAAACTAAAGAAATCAGAAAATTAATATATCAACTTAAATGAACCAGAAATATTATTAATATCTACATATTTATTTTTTTCAAATTAATATTACTTATTGAGATATAGTCTTTTAAATATTTTTTTAAGAACTTGAATTGTCATGTAACCCAAGTTATGTATAAAATTCAACATATAAAACAAACACTTTACAGTTTGTTTATTTAACGTAATAACTAATAGTGCAATTGACATTACATACCCCATGATTATAACAAAGGAATATAAAATATTTTAAAAAGTCATTTAAAACTTAGATAAACGAAAATATGAACAATGTAGTTGACATTACGTACCCCATGATAGAACATAAATTTAAAATAATGATAATATAAAAAATAAGCGTATAAAATAGTTATATAAATAAACATTTATATAAAAAAAAAGAACTATACAGTTGAAATTTATTTTAAGCTAGATGCTCATGAAAACATGTTTGTTAGTGTAGCTTGTCGTTTAATCTAGCAGACACTTTTTTTGTTTGCAAGTAGTTTTAATAATACTTTGAAGTTTTTTAAAGCAGATTGTAGCGTTCCATAGTTGATTTTACCAGCAGCTACTTGAACTTTCCCCAAAGACAGCTCAGCTTCTACAATGAAAGACTTTATGAATACATTATCAAGAACATTGCTAGCTTCTAAAATTTGATTACTTCTACCAACATACATTAGATCATACTCATCTGATGTAAAATTATTTTTTTAGCTTAACGTTTAACAAAAAAAAGCGCTCACAAAGTTTGTTCTAAGTACGTGGTGTAAGCAACAAAACCTTTTGATTATTAAACCATACACCACACGTATACAGTTTTAATGTCTTGTCTATGACTACTTGCTGTTCTTCAAAAGAAAAACAATTTTCTTCTTCTAATACTGCTTTTTTAATCGATAACTAAATTTTTAAGGTGCATGGAGATACAAGATAGATTAAAAAAATATGAATTGAATATAAACAAATAATATAACCACTCAAGACTTCTAAAAACTTCAACAAAAATGCTTTGTGTAATAGTGATCTGTAAACTTTAGTAACTTTTAACATGTTTATATTAGATTTAATGAAGGTAAACTAAGACCAAAATTTCTTGAGTACAGACAGGCTACTGTATTTAATTAATGATAATCTTAGTCGAAAAGTTTTACTTATTTCTATATAAACTAAGTAGTATATAAAATACTGTTTTATGCTGGATAAAATATAAGTATTTTATTTCAAATCTTAATTAAGAGTAGTTAAAAATAACAAAAAACTTTTAAATAAATAAAAAACTCAATAAAACAGCTAATTTACAAACTTTTTTGGATCGGACAACTTTAAGCCGCTTAAAAACAATGGAAGTAATGTTTCTGAAGTTTTAGGCATTGTATTATTTGAGCTATTTAATTGTCTACATAAACGATTTCCTCTAACTGTCTGTTTACGTGTTATGTCGATAGCTGATTTTGCTCGAACGTGTAAATTAAACTGCAAATGGTTTGAGCTTTTTACATTTTCAGCAATATTAGTTGGAACAGTTTTGAAATTTTTCGTTATTCTTTTGTTTGCACTTTTTGTTTTTTCAAGTTTGGAAAAACGAGATTGGGCTTGACAGATGAGATCTTGCAATGTCAATGGTTGTCCAGTTAGCTTATCAAATCGAACGGGAAGTCTTTGGTTAGTGTCTGAATTGAAAAGCTGAGCTTGCTGCCTTCTGTAAAAATAAAAATAAAAATTCCTTACAAGCACTAAAATTGTTTTAATATTTTTATTTTGTTTCACACAATATGATTACAAAAACTTTTTTATTAGGTGATTAGAAAGTATTCTTAAACGTGTTATAATCAACCTAGAGTACGCATAAGTCACAAAACTGGAACTATGCATATTTTAATTTTTCTATAGTAATTAAGAAAAAAAAATTAAATACGCTTATTGCATAAATTTTGCATTTAGTTTTTGCTAACTTTCTGATTTTTTTTTTGAAACCCGAAAATTTATAAAAATACTTATTGTTCAATGAGTTCGATAGGGAAATGTTTACATTTATAACCAGAAATGATAATTAATATAGCTTTTTTTTCTAACACAAGTAAAAATCCTAAACTTTAATTTTTCTAGAAATGTTTAACTAAATATTTTTATATTGAACACACAGTTACATAATACACGAAACACACAGTTCAGTAAACTAAATATATTTCGATCAGTTCTCATCAGTAGAGTACTAAGCTAAGTAGAGATAATATTTTACAAACTTACATAGTAACAAAGTAATTATAAAGTAACCAAGAGAGTAATAAAAGACAAAACAATTAGTAACAATTAAAAACATTTCAACTTAATTACAATACAATTAACCTATAGTAAAACTGTACATTAATATAATGACAATAACACGCTTTATAAAATCTTACGACAATAAAGAAGCAGTATAATCAAAATCTTTTCGCTTACATAAATCAGGTTTCCTTAATAAAATATAAACAGTTTTTCGTTTTAATAAAACTAGAAACTATATGTAATTTATTAAGGAAGTCTGTTTTAAGTTAGCAAAAGTATTTTGATTGTACTGTTTCTTTATTTTCGTTATGTAAAATAAGGCGTTTTATTGTCATTATATTAATGTTTATTTTTGTTATAGGTTAATTATAGTGTAAATAAGTATTAACGATTTTATTTGTAACTAATTGCTTTTGTCTCTTATTACTATCTTGATTACTTTGATATCATATAATTTTGTAAAATATTATATTTTCTTAGCTTTGTACTCTATCTACTGATGAGAAATGCTCGAAATACATTTAGTTTACTGAATTGTGTGTCTTGTATATCTTATTGTATAAATATTTTATGTCTAAAAAAACGTACAGCATTTATAAAAAAACTAAATTATTATGCTTTAAATAAAATTTTATTCTTACTATCTAAAATTGTAGTAAAAAAAATGTTCGAACAAAATAACTATTTGAGATTAAAATTTATAAGCATAATAAAAACTTTATATAAGTTTAAATGTATAAAGAAGTGTAAAGCAAACCTTTAAGAATTAGTAAAGAAAACTTACCTAGCTGGAAAAGTTTTCTTTGTTGTATTTTTGTTAACCTGCTTTTTTATTGCAGTCTTTCTAAAATTAGATGTAGCTAGAGCTTGAACAACTTTCACTTTAGGTACACAAAAATTTTTATCTGTTGTACTTTCACGTTTTGATTTGTCTTTATTGTTTGCTTCTCTAGAAATCGACAGAAGTTCTTTATCTATCAACATATCATAAACTGATTTTTTGTCTATAGGACAGCACCTAAGATTTTTAGTTAATCATAAAATTAGCGTGTACTTAAGTACGGTATAGAAAAAGCATTACTAATTTAAACTTTTATTAAATTTTAAATATAATCAAGTTATAATTCACTACTTTATTAGCGATACATCATACTTCAAATATATAAAACAATTTGTCGGTGTTATAATTTGTTTTCTATTTTTAACAGCTTACAATAGGGTTTCCCAAAGTAGGCCATCCTAGCAAGTCAGGGAGCGATAAGGTTAACTAAAGGTATAGTAGCGGGTATACCTATCTGGGTAATAGGGGTCTGGACCTTTTGGAGCCGGAAGTTAAAATATTAATTACTGAATTCAAAAATAGATTTTATGAGATTCCTCGACTCATTAGGTCAACTCAGAAACTAATAAATTTAATAGTAAACTTAATATTTTTAAAGTATTTTATAATGAAGTAATTTTAAAGATAAGTGACAAAGCAGCAGAACACAACTATCAGTAGAACAGAAAATAGTGCGAAAAATAAATAAAATAAATAAACAAAAAGTTTTACAAAGTGAACATTCTTATGAAAAATTAAAAACAGAGTCTTAAATATTATGTGCTTTGAGCACAAACTCATGGCTGACTGAGCACAAAAAGACACATTGTTTAAGTTTTTAAAAAGTTAATTTTGATAAAATATTTCTAGCGCCACTTGCGGTCATTTAAAAACACAACAAAATGTATATATTTTGTTACAAAGGGAGGGCCTTGATTAATAAAGTGGTGATAACTTACACTAGATATTCTAGGGGTTTGTAATGAGTGGGGGCAATCATCTCTAAATATTCTGAAAAAGGGGCATTTATGAAGTTACGTTTTATATTTTAGGAAACAAAAATTGTTCCTGTTTACAAAACTACTACGTACACATTTTATATTTCAAAAAGACATGAAATATAGTCAATCTAAGACCAAAACATTTTTTTTAAGTTTTTTCCATTAAACTAAAACTTATAAGTTCTTCCTTAATATTTTGTAAATTATGATAGTTCAATAATTTTTTTTTACGTTATTAACTTTAATCTAAACAAATCTGTGTTTTTATACATCTTTGTTACGCAATTTCTATACTGAGTTTATCTTAATTGCGAGAAAATGATTTTGAGAATGTCATAAAAAAAAACACATTTTGAAGATTAGCAAGATGTGACCAAAATGAAAACTATGGTCTAAAACAGGGGTCGGCAGGTATTTGGTAGTCGAGGGCCAAATTTCAAAATAAAAATCTTCGCGGGCAGCAGTTGTAGTTTCAGTTACAACGTCATCTTTGTATTCAAATATTCCGTCAATTATACCTATGACCTTTTTTTTACTCTTCATTTCAAAACCCAGAATATCTATTGTAAATTTCGACCGGAACCAAGTATATCTAGTGTAAGTTTCAAAAATTTACATGCTCATTGGTCGCATTTTACCTTTCGCAGACCGCATTCCATTTAAACAAAGACATGATGATGATCCGAACTTTCAACCTGCATTTTGCCGATCCTTGTTCTAGAACTACTTAAAGTAAAATACTACATTTTTAAATACAACTGTTTGGAGAATTAAAAATATTGTACCTAAAACCAGTAAAACATTCACAAAAAAACTTTAATATGCATGACAAAAAACTTTAAAAAATAATTAATGCTTAAGGTTAAGTTAGGACTTAAAGTTTTGTAGAATATACATGATTGATACTACAGAAAATTTTAAATGTAGTCAAAATACTTTCTGTAACTTTAGATCATTCTTTTTCTTTTTTTTTAATTGGAAAAATTAAAAATTTAAATTAATGACATAAGTTATTACAAAAGTATTCTTACTTTTCGTCATATTTTATCATAGAGTAGTGTTATTTAATAACTTTTAATAAACATTTAAATAAACTTTAAATAATAAAAAATAAGTTATAACACTTTTTAAACAATAACTAACTTTAAAAATAAATCAAACTAATATAGTTAATTATGACTATAGTTTAATTTTGAAAACAAAGCTTAATTTGCATAAAATTTATAAAACGCAGTAGTAAAATAGACTAAAAAATGTGCCAGCTATAGATGTTAATTTTTAGAAACAAAAATCTTTATTAAATATAAACTAATTAAATTGAATACCTGTGGTCATCTCTAAGCCATTTATCGATGCAGTCACGGTGAAAGATGTGAGAGCAAGGCAGTTTTCGAACAAGTTGACTAGGCTTATAGTTAAGAAGACACAAGCGACACTGACGCCCAGGTGCTAACAGCTTGCTGACTCGTTGAACTTTTATAACAGGAAGTCGGTTTATTAAGTGGTCTGGAAGTCCTGCCAAGTCAACTGGAACTTTTCCATATGACTCTTTTTTCCTATTAAAGTGTATATAATTTTTTTATTCAACAACTTAAGCACGTGCCCACTACTATTTATAAAATGGTATACTATAAATCTCCACCCGTAATCATTTCCCACCCGCAAAATTCCTACCCAATATTTTTTTTTTCAAACCAGTTAGGGTATATGCGACTTATATAGTGTTAGGGGCCTGATTTATAACTCAATGTGCGCTTTAACTTATATAAGAGATGTCCTCAAGCTAGTGTTTAAACTGATTTATATATTAAATATAGTAGGTTTCAGGGGCGTAGCGTGGGGAGGGACGCTGGCGCAAGCGTGCCACCCGAAAAACAAAAAAAAAGTAAAATAAAAAGGTAATGTCTTTATCCTTTATTGTTTATTTTTTCTGCTTAATTTGCTTTTTTTGAACTATGTTTATCGAAAAGTAAAACCAAATTTCGAATACCAATTAGTGACAAGTTAGGGAAATTACCCAGTATACTAATTCAGTGCGTAATTGCACTTATTACAATTTATTACACTTATTATTACAGTCCAAGCGCATTATTTGTGGGAGTGGGTCAGAATAGCACGGCATCACTTTAGCACGGTGCGTCACTTTGGCAAGGTGTGTCACTTTTGCAAAGCATCATTTTAGCACGGAGGTTCACTTTAGCACGGCGTCATGTTAGCACGGTGCGTCACTTTAGCAAAGTGGGTCAATTTGGCACAGCGTCACTTTAGCTCGGAGCAGTGGCGTAGCGTGGTATTTTGGTCAGGGGGTGCGCAAATTTTTTTTCTCAAAAAATCCTCTAAATTAAAACTTTTGTAAAAAGGTATAAAAAAACTTTTTATAAGTAATATAATTGAAATAAATTTATTAAGTAAAATAAGTTTGTTAACTGTTTTAAAAAATATTTTTATATTACAAAATTAAACAATTACAGTATACTACCGCTTAAGTACGCACTTTTTTTGGTAAGCACCCCGCCTTAAGTACGCACTTAAGTTTTTCCAGATTATTATATGTTTCCAGGTAGAATGGCCAACCTGCTGAGTTAGCCGGAGACTTTCACAACTTTTAAACTAGGGTGAGTAGTCCTGAGTAGTCTAAGTGGCCTGAGATTGTGACAGTCCTGTTATTGAATGTTAATAAACTAAATGCTTATGTAGTGGTTGCAGAAAAGAGAAAAGAATAATGATATCTGAGCTGTAATGCTATAAAATAAATAAATCTAGATTACAAAGTTAAAAAAAACCTACAAATACAACATAGTTAAATCATAATTAAACTGAAATGTACACACATTGATGTTTTGAAAATGTTGGTAAACACAATGTAGTTTGGTCTTTCCCTCTAACAAAACAAAATATGGAAAATATGGCTTGATATTCTTTTTCATATCATTAACTGACATTGTCTTTCTATAATAAATGTATGTATTAATTATGTAGAAACTTTTTATAGAAAGAATAAATGAATTTAAAATCTATTAAAAAATTGTGCAGATTAGAATTATGTATTAAACTATATTTAAAAGAAAAAGACTTGTTTATTCAGCTAAATTATTTAATGGATAGTTGTAAGAAAAAAAACAAACAACTAAATTTCATATTATACTATGTCGTCAAAAAGTACGCACTACCCGTGCTAAGTACGCACTTTTTGTTCGGGTTCAATTTGCGTACTTAAGCGGTAGTCTACTGTAGTTAAAAGTATAAATTTCATTAGAATTACTTATACTTGCAAAAATGTAAACTTACTAAATAAAAATTGTTTTTATTACTTACAGTAAGCTTTATATCTTTAAAAATTAATATATTCAATAAAACGAAAGTATCTGTTTTATTTACGAAAAAAGTATCAATCTCTTTAATATACAATACAACAGTGATAACAACACCTCATTGCACATAATTTTAATAAAATTACACAGAAGTTAAAATAGACCAACTTTATAACTGTTATTACAGTTTATTACAACTTTATAAAATAGTTAAAAGTATAATCTTTAAATTTAATTCATTTGATTGTATTTGTTTAAAATAAAAATCACAAACAAAGTTTATTTCTCATAGGCTGACACGCTTTTTCTTGTACGTTTACAAAAATAAAGTTCAGAAAACTAGCAGTAGTCTTAACAATGTAGCATAAAAAAAAAAATGTAAAATTGTCTAATTTTTCTTTAAGCGTGACGTATTTTTGTAAACTTTTTGTAGAAAAATAATCTGCCATAAGGTTATACTACAGCGGTGCGCTATATTAATTGTGTGCTTTTTGAGTCTAAATTCTTATGAAGTTAATGAACTTATAAAATTTTTCCTTATGGAGTTTTTCATCAACATCGGTGCGCATTTGCAATTACGCACCGAATCAGTATATATTGAGTAATAACATATACTTTCCTAACTTGTCAATAATTAGTATTCAAAATTTCGTTTAACTTTTTGAATACTCGATAAACATAGTTGAAAAAAGGCAAATTAAGCAGAAAAAATAAACTATAAAGGATAAAGATACTACATTCTTTTTTTTTACACTTTTCTTTTTTGGGTGGCACGCATGCGCCAGTGTCCCTCCCCACGCTACGCCCCTGGCTCGGAGGGTCACTTTAGCACGGTGCATCACTTTTGCAACTCGAGTCACTTTTGCACGGTGCTTCACTTTTGTACGGCGTCACTTTAGCACGATGCGTCACATTAGTACGATGGATCACCTTTGCACAGAGCGTCACTTTAGCACGGTGGGTTACTTTTGCACTGCTTCACTTTAGCACGGTGGGTAAATTTTCATGGAGCGTCACTTTTGCACCATTTCTTCCTCTTCTATTTTTGCTTGAAGCGTATATTTTCAACAGTTTTTTTTTTGACTGAGTATTATTTTGCACAAACCAAATCTTTTTAAACTTTCATTTATAATTTTTTTGATAATACATTTTAAATTTTAAATATCTTTAACTCTGTAATATATAAAACACGTGTTTAACAACTAAATTGAAAATTTAAAAGTAAACACGCATTAGATTTGTAAAAAACTCAAACTTAATTTTTCACTTTATTTTGGAAGTATTTTTATACTTTTTTAAATGTAGTACTAAGTTTTTTTGACGACGGTGTAAAAATATATAACCAAGTTTAATAAACAAATATAACTAAAAAGGCTAAGCAAACACAAATTACTTTATTTTTTTTCAAACATGTAATTAGTTTTACTTGTATAAATATTAAAACAATTTATTTTAAATTCTATTTATTATTCAGTTTTATAAAAAAATCAAACTATAAAACAAAGTTAAACTTACTTCTGTTATTAAAGTTTTTAACTTTATTATTTTAAATTTTGATTTTAACTGTTAAAACAAAAAACTTATTTTAATGTTTTAAAATTACTTTTGGTTGATACATTAGTTTCAAATACTTAAAATTTAAGTTCATAGACAACATTCATACACATACAAAAGAATCTTTAGTTCCTTTTTTTTTTTGTTTTACGGCTTAAGAATTTATATTTAAGAATTGAATAAAAGACTTATAATGAAAATGTTGCAAAAATAATAAAACTTAAATCAAAGATGTTTTCCAAGAATAAACAATTAAGATAAACGTTAAATAATTAATTAATTGCTTCAAGATTGTTTTAACTACAGTATTTTTTGAATTAAAACGTCTTAAAAAATACAAATGCTGTGTTAGCAATCATACTAAACTATAAAATGCAACTAGAAAACTTTTGCACGTACTACAATGAACTATACAATTAGAAGAATGGTAAAAAAAATAAAATTACTACGTTTAGTTTAAAAATATAATACAACTTTACTATACTGCAACAACCTGCCAACTAGGTGCGCACTTATAAGGTACAAACTGCCAGTATGTTACGCACTTTTTAGCCGAAAAACGCTGTGTTCAAAATTCAATTCTATTTTTTTAAAAACTAATATTTTTAATACTATACAATTAATATTATAATATGATAATACAATAAGAATGATTATTGTGCAAAATTTTTATAAATCAACACGTTTATTTGTGAAGTTACTTAAAAAGATAAGTTTAAACATTTATTTTACGTTGAAAAACACAGACTACATCTAATATAAAAGAAGTTCATGTTGTATGAAATTAAATTCAATACTTGAAAAAATATAGTTGTTTTATAAAATATAGTATAAGGTTATAAATTTTTTGGTCATTTATATTAAATTTATAAGTTAAAATTTAATTAAATAGGTTTAATACTTGAATGCTTTTCTTAATTTTACTTAACTTTTTAGCCTATAAAAAATAAAATAAAAACTTTAGAATGTTTAAAATATTATAATACCATGTGGTACAAAGAAATAAAAAACATTATATATTAATTACGAAATCAGTAAATAATAATAATACACTAAAAGTCTCTAAAAGTAGACTTTAATTTGTTTTTAAACAATTTTACTACTTGGTATTCTTGAGTTTTTTACAAAGTTTTAAAAAATCTCAGCTTTCTTTTAATTTAAAAAGTATATGTATATATTATTGTATTGATTAGTTATTACCTTTACTATCTTATCGTATTGCTTATTTAGTTTAAAATGTTCATGATTATTAAGTAACAAACTTTAACATTTTTAAGTTTGATATTAAATAGTGTTAAAAAAATTTCAGAACTATAACAACTACAAAGTACTAAGAAATATAAAATTAAGTTTTCCTTAAAAACTAATAGACAAAATAAAAAAAAAGTTTTAATTCAAGTTTTTAATTCCTAAAAACTTAGAGTATTAACATTTATTTTTTTTCAGTTGAGTAAAAAGTTTCGTAAACTCCTTATTGAAAAGCTTTATTTCGTGCAAAAATAAGGCTCCGTGAAAAATTTATGCACCGTGAAAAAATGGCCTACTGTGCTAAAGTGACGCATCGTGCTAAAATAACGCCGTGAAAAAGTGACCCTCTGTGCTAAAGTGATCCATCGTGCTTAAGTAAAGCACCGTCCTAAAATGATGCCGTGTAAAAGTGACGCACCGTGCTGGGTTGATGACCGGTGCTAAAGTGTTGCTGTGCCATTCTGAAACCCAATCATTAATTGTTACGTATCTAACAGCCGAGACTGTAATTAGTTCTTTTTTATTATTACAATTTTTATCGTTGTATACTTTGTGTTTATAATTTGTAGTGATTTTAAAGCTTTTCTTAATTTGCACTCATAATAATCGGTAGCTTGTAAAGTGTATGACAACGATTCAAAAATTTTATTTTATTATTATAAGTAAATCGTAACTAAGGCTCGCACAATATATTAAGAGTTTTAAGTACACAGTGTTCCCCCTTTAAATCGTAAGCACATACAATTCCTTGTGATTTACATAAGAACATAGATTAATTTGAACTACTTATTTTAAAGTCTTTTTTTCTAAATAACTTTACAACAATAAAGTATAACGACAAATGAATAAGGTTTTAACTAAAAACCTATCTAGCTGAAGAAGCATGTCATAATCATTTTCAGTTATTTCTCTATTTGCAAGTTCGTTTGCAACAATGTGTTCAAATTGATTATTTTCGTGTTCTACAAATGTTTCTGAGATTGGTATAACAGGTCTCCAACGTTGGGCTATGCTAGTTCTAAAAACAAAACCATTTTTGGAAAATCGATTTGAATTGAAACAAATATTGCACAAGTAGTAATCACCATTTGTTGTGTTTTTGAAGCATTTACCCTACAAAACAAATGCAGATTTAGCTAAAGTTTTAAAATTAAACATTTAAAAAATTACTTACTCTTATTGGATCCATTTCACAGTTTCGACACATACATCCAAAATGTGAATTTAAGCTTTCGCTAATAAGAAGTTTTTTTGATTTTCCGTTTAATTGTTCAGAAAGAACTGTTTGATATTCTTTATTCAATTCATTAATACTTGAAAAATCTTCTCTACAAAATGGGCACTTTACAAAATCACTTTTTGTATTAGACTTTTCAACTGAAGGTTTCATTTGATGATCAGCCCAAACTTTCATGCATTTAATATGAACACTATTTCCACAACCATACCTACGTAAAATATATTAAACTACTTACAATACTATAAACCTTAAATTAAGTATAGTTGTCTGCCGCGTAGCTACACATGTTGAATCCGGATCAAAAATGCAATAGCATGTACAGTACAGTATAGTATGTAATTATAAAAAGCTTCAAAATTTGACTTAAAGTTACGTTTAAAAGTTTTGTTGTATAAATAAATTTAGTTAAATTAGAATGAATGGTTTTAATTTATATATCTATTTATTATAAAAACAACTTCTATTATAAAAAGTAATTACAAAAGTTATTGTTATCTATTTTTTTATTTGTATATAAGCAACCTTTTTATACTTCTTTTATATTTTTTATTTTCTTTTATATTTATAACTTTTTATGTAAATAATAACTAATATCAAGATATCTACTAAAAGTATAAATATTGTATTTTTGAACCGAATTTTTTATAAACAAATCCGTAGTTATATATCACGTTTAGTTAAGCGGACTCGTAATCAAAATGTATTGGTTATACAATAAATTATAAATTCTTAACAAAAAATCAAATAAACCAAAAACTAAATTTAAAAAAAAATTCAAATTTAAGGATATTCAATGATTTAATAATCATATGGCCACTTTGATGAAGAAATTTCTACTTGTTATTTCCACACGTTCAAAAAATTAATCTCTCAAACATGACTGTAATAGTAAATTAAAATCAGCTTTTGTTTATTGTACAAATATTTAAAATTTATTCATGAAAAAATTAAAAAAGTATTCAATAACATATGTATTTGTTTTACAAGTCTGTAAACTATATATGTATAAGTGTTCTTTATCTGGTAAAAATGTAATTTACCCAAAGAAAAACTTATAAAAAATACATCCAGTCTTTTTTTAATTTTTCAGGTACAAGTGAAATATAAAGTTAAATTATGCTTATATTATTGCACAACATAAAAACCCAAAAATAAATGCAATTTATCTAAATATTAAAGGCTTGGTTTTCAATTTTATATACAAAACCTTACTTGCAGTGTGTAACAGAAAGTTTAGTTTTAAGCATTTCTTCCTGGCATATTGGGCAACAATCAAACTCAGTAATAACTCTTCTTTGAAGTTTAATCCTTCCTTGCTCATCCTTTTCTGTATACATTTGAAAGTTAACATTTAAAATGGAAAAAGTATAACATTTGACAACTATCTTTTGAAAATAAAATAACAAAAGCAAATTTATGATTAATAGTATTCTAACAACTAGGAAAAGTATTAAAACATATCACAGTTGCAGTTAATAAGTGTATAAGTATTTTCAGGTAATTTTAATAATTTAAGGAAACAAATCGACTTTAACATAAAGGTATACCAGCAAAAGGATACGATCAATTTAACTTTTAGCTGAAAAAAAAAAAAGGAGGAGAAGGAATGTTTATTACTTAAATACTAAATATTAAAGTTGAAAAAATTGACACAGTTAAATCATTCACAGCCCAACGTCTCAGACATTGTCAGCTTTTCAACTTTACTCACAAACGGTCGCTTCAGTACTTTGTACTGAAGCCCGCTTGGTAAGATAACAACAGCGGTTTCTCGCAACTATGCCTGCCTAATAAGTCCTAATTAGGACGAGACCGGTCGTAGGTTATCTTGGATGCTGTTGTTGTTGGTCGTGTGAAGTACATTATTAAAATAATGTTTTTATTTCTTTCCTAATGACTTTCACTCACTAACAATATCAACAAAAAGTTAATGTTAAACCATTATTGTTTCCATAACAACAAAGTTAGCTAAAACTACAGATTTATAAGTCATAAAAACTATAAGTATTTTTATTTTATCTATTTTACAAAAATTAAGAAAAACTCAAACTTAAAAAATTCCAGATTTTTTTGCCTAAATTGTCAACTTCAAATTTTTTCAAAGTTTCCAGGTAAAGTAGCAACCCTGATTATTAACAAAATTTTAAAAAAGAATCTGTGAAAAATGGTTTTTCATTAGATAATGCTTAAAATATTTAATGATGGCAAACAATTTAAAAAACTAAAAAACAAAGAAGAAAAACTAATGTGAAACAGCAAAAAACAATAATAACAATTAAATATATAAAATTTTTAACGCTACCATAATTCTGTAATTGGCTCGCAAATCAAAAATGGAGTTTTAAACACAAAAAAAAATATGCTACGATTTTATAACAAGACAATTAAAAGTGATAAAGTCTCCTTTAAAGCTGATTGAGAAAGAGTTTTGTTAATGGCAACAAAAGTAAATAAAATTCAGAAACTCAATGTAAAACACATAATATAAAAGCACTTATAATTTTTTAAACTAAACAATCTGAATAATAAACAAAAAAAGCAAACTAAAAAGTTTTCAAAACCTTAAATACTGTTTTAGGTAAACTATGTGTATGTTTTTTGATAACAAATGTTTTATTATGCAGAATAATTAAATTGTTTATTACAAATTTGTACATATGTAAATTATTGTAAATAAGGTAAAACGTTTAGAAATATAAAAACAGAGCTCCTATTAAAAATTTAAGAATAACATACAGTGTTGGAGGAAAAAATCAAGTTATTATTTTTTTATTATAATTTTTTTAATGTCATGCTTTTTATTTTAAATTTGTGTAAACTACTTTTTGGTTAGAATATAAAATTCATTAAATTTAGTATAGACACAAATCATTACTAAAGAATTTTTTACGAAATGTATTTATTTAACAATCTAGTGTGCACAGGCCTTTTTCCTTTAGTTATATACTGTGCACAGATTTTTAAGAGTTACAGAACCACTGACTCCAGATACTTTTAATCTTCATTGCTCACTTAATGTTATAAGTAGTTTATACTTTTGTACATTCTTTGTTATAGATTCTACTTTTACTTTAATAGAACCAAAACTATCTTTAAAAAGGTTTTTGTCAACATACAATTTCTAGTATTTACAACAGAAAAACTAAAAATATTTTGTATTGTCAGACAATGTTTAACTAAGTGTAAAAGCAGCATTCTAGTAGATACATATAATACGTTAAGATATCATAGCCATTTTGAATGATTTTAATAGGCTAAATCTTATTTTTAATTACTAAAAAGTTAAAATCAACAGTTAAACAACTGCAGTTTGTACTGGACATATACTAAATACAAATATTTCAGAACTGTTAAGGGCATAGAGGGGTTCACCTTGTTTCTTACAAGTTGACCTTACTTTTTATACTGATTTACAGCTAACAGAAACTTTTTAATATTTGACAAAATTAAGAGTATTTTTAGTGATATAAGGGTTTACAACTGAAGAGTTAAGTAGGTTACGCTTAGAAGTCACAAAGAGCTATTTACTTAAATTAAATCTTATCCTTAATATTTACACCAATCTTCTTAAACTTTTTTAAGTTTTTCTTTAATTAGTTAAAATAAACTCAACCGCAAGATTTTTTATAATTTGATATAATAAATTTGTTTATTGTTGATACTTTTAGAACTTTGAACCCTATTTTTTTATGTTTTTAATAATCCAAAATAATATTTATTTAACATTATTTGAGAAATATTTCTGAAAATTTGGAGTTTCTAGCTTAAAAAATACTTTGAATATAGTTAGTTTTTAAAATTTTACAAAACTGACTGTATCTCAAAAGTTAATTTTTACTTTATATACTACTGAAAGTTACTCATAATCCATACTTAACACTTTAATATAATAATCAATTTTTAATAATTTTAAACACTAACATCCATAAAATATTATCTTTTAACCAACAACCCTTGTAAACATAATTGATAGAACTTAGCCATACCACTACTTAGAGCAGAGGGATCCAATATTTTTTTACTAAAAATAACAATGGCTTTTGTATGAAAGTTTTAAGTACAAACTACAAGCATTTTTATATATAAAATTAAAAAGTTTATTTAACTTTTGAGATATTGTAATTTTTGTAAAAAGTTTCCGATACAACTGTACAGACCGCAAATTTTTTGGGGTCAATTTTTTCAGAAATTTAAAAATAACTAAAATCTATCTCCTCCTTTATTTTTTGAGCTAGAAATGTCAAATTTACAAGAAATGTTCATTTCATTGTAAAAAAAAGCGTTACAAATTTTAGTAGTTTAAAAAAATAAAAATTAACTTACAAAATTTTTTTTCTAAGTATTTCTTTTCAAAAAAAGGTATTTTTAGATAATTTTTATGTCAAAGTAAGATTTTTTTGTAATTGTTTAAAGATTAGACTGTGAAAGTTTGAAGAAGATTGCTTGAAAAATGTAGAAGATAAACTTTAAATAAATAGTCTTTTTAAGCTGTTTTAGTTTTCCCTTCCCAGAAGAAACCTATTATACGGCCCAACTTTGACCGGTCATATCTCAAATACTAATTTGAATTTTTCTAAACAGTAAAAATAAACTTAAAGTTTAATAAAAATTCTACAAAATAAGGTCAACTTGTAAAAAACATGGCTTACCCCCCATGGCCTTAATTTATACAATACAAAACAAGTGGGCTAGCAATAAAAATGTTTGCATATCAAAATCAATGCAAACTAATTATTAAGGGCATAGGGGGGGGGTAAACACACTTTTTTTTGTTTTTTTATCTTATTTTATATAGTTTTTACTAAGCTACAAGATGCTTTTTACAGATTTAAAAAATTCAAAATAATTTTTGAGATATAGCCGGTCAAAGTCGGAGGCAACAATAGGATCCTTATGGGAGGCGCAAACTAAAACGGCGAAAATAGACTATTTCACTAAAAATCTATCTTCTCCTACATTTTTTGAGATAACTACTTCAAACTTTCAGGAAATGTTCCTTGATATATTTAGAAAATTCTGTCGGAAGGAATTTTGAAAAAAATAAAAAATAAAAATTTTATATAAAAAATAAACAAAAAAAACAGTTTTTTTTTTGTTTTTTGTTATAAAATTTTTATTTTTTAATTTTTTCAAATTCTGTTCCGACAGAATTTTCTAAATACTGCAAGGAACATTTCCTGAAAATTTGAGGTAGTTATCTCAAAAAACCTAGGAGGAGATAGATTTTTAGTAATTTCTAGTTATTTGCCGTTTTAGTTTGCGCCTCCCATAAGGATCCTATTGTTGCCTCCGACTTTGACCGGCTATATCTCAAAAATTATTTTGAGTTTTTTAAATCTGTAAAAAGCATCTTGTAGCTTAGTAAAAAATATATAAAATAAGATCAAAAACCAAAAAAGGGTGTTTACCCCCCCCCCCCTATGCCCTTAATAAAAAGTCTATACAAAACTAATTATTTATAAAAAATACAAAATACAATATTTACTACTGCTTCTTACTACTTCTATAGTTAAAGCAAATAAATTTAATATGTCTACTTGCTGTAAGTTACTATACTTTTACAATAAAAAAACCTACTTAGTCTTACATTTTTATTTAACATAACAATCACATGGTAATCAGTGACTGGCAGACTTAATTATCAGCATAGCACTACTGAGAAAAACTATAACTTTAGAAAGTATAGCAACTACTATCTACTCATACAGTAGAAAGTTATTAATATAAGTTTTAGATTTTTTTTTAACTTCCACCAATTAAAATTAACGTTAAATAGTACTTACAACACTTTCATCTCCAACTCATAAAAAATAATTAATTACTACTCTAACTTAATAAACAATGAACTTTACCGCAAGATCAACAACAACAACAGCATCCAAGACAATCCTACAACTTTAGTATTGATGCTGTTGTTGTTGATCTTGGTAAAGTTCATTGTTTATTATCAATGGCATATAACATCTCAACTATGTTGATGATGGCCGAAATAAACACTGGCTACTCTAACTTAAGTAATTGTTTATAAAGTAACATGTTACCACTTGTTATGTATAAAATACTTTACTATTTTTTTAGTCATTTTCTTCACATTACAAAAAATAAACACTCATAAAAATACTAAATAGTACATAAAATTGTACTATTTTACACTCAACTTAGACTGGCAATATCTCAAAAATTATATGGAATATTTAAGTATTTAAAAAGCATTTTATAGCTTAGTTAAAACTATTGATCTAAAGATATGGCCAGCTAACGCCTTTTTGAATTTGAATTCGGATCCATCCTAATTTCAAAAAAGATTTGGATTTTGATCCTGCCAGATATTAGTTTGAAAAATATCCTGATCCCGCCAAATCCTATTTTGAAATTGTTAACTTGATCTGTTTGAATACTAATGTTATGGATCCAATAAGTCACTGAATGTACTTTATTCTTTAACTTAAAATGGATATTCTAGAACTTATGAAAAAAGCAAAAAAAAAGGTATATTAGGTGTATTTTAGAGCAGTTTTAAAAGTTACACTAGTGACTAGATACTACTAGAAAATATGAAACTAAGACTAGATAGTTTGGAGTGCCTGATAAAGAAGAAAAAATTAAGCGTATTTTAGGGAAGTTATGAAACTTAAAATTAGATATTAGGAAAAATTTTAAGTGATTTATAGGATCAGGCCCGATCTAAATTTTAAAATAAAATTCAAATCCTGATCCTACCAAATCCTAATTTTAAAATAAGTTTAAATCCCGAATCAGCCAGATACTAATTTCAAATAAGATCCCGATTCAGATTCTGCAAGATACAATTTTTTTGTTTTCAGTAGATCACTAGTTAAAACTGTACAAAATAAGATCAAATGGTAAAAAAAATTATTTACCTCCCTTATGGCCTTAACTAGTTGATAAATGAAGTAATGACTAATAAACTACTAATGAAGTTTTTAAAACTTTATAAGGTAAACTTCCTTTCAATAATTATACCTCATAATAGAATAATTAAATATTTAAAGAATTTAAAAAATTAATCTATCTGAAAAATAACTTTATAAAATATTGATACAAACAACATAACTAAACATAATACTAAATAGATTCACTAATAATTAAGAGTATCTATTTCACAAGATCAAATAATTATTTGCTATAAGCTACAAATGAAAGTTGTTTTTCTTATTTTTAAGTACAAATAAATAAACAAACCATTAAATTGCTTCTTTGAATTTTTCCTCTTTAAATTTAATTTACTAATCAAGTTAGATTTGAGTAACTGATTGATTTCTCTCTCAACTAACCCAAGTTGATATGAAACTAAAAAGTTTAAAATTAAAGTAAGAACCTACTTAATTATTAAATAAAAACTTACGCTCATGAAACCTATCAAGTTTAAATTTTTTCAGCAATACCCAACAAATATGCTTACACAACGTTTTTGCTTTTTTAAATTTATGACAGGTGCATGTATGAGGATCTCCCAAAGAAATCTGAAATGGTATTTAGTTTTATAAATAAACTAACAAAACAGTTTAGTATAACAAAAAAAACTAAATAAACAACTTTCTTAATTACTGCCCAAATAAATAATTCATTGAATATTTGAAAATTTAGTTGGTACTATTATTTAATTCATATTTTTTTTTTTTAATTGAGTCTGATTTTATAGTTTTATAAAATAACAGGGTTGCCAAAAGTTATTTAAAAATTTTTTCCAGATTTTTGAAAGTAAAAGATTTTCTTGTTCATTTGTACAAAATTAAAATTAAAAAAAAAACTGTCTTAAGGGCATAGGGGGTCAACCTTAATTTTTACAAGTTGATGTTGATCTTATTTTTAAGAATAAAATCTGGAAACAGAAAATTTCAACCTTTTAATAAAGTTCAAAATAACTTTTGAGATATAAGCAATAGTCAGTGACCTCAATAAGTTCCTTGTAGAAGGCGTAAACCAAAAATGCCAAAAAAAAAGTTTATTTCACTATAAATCTATTTTCTCCTTCATTTTTCAACCAATCTTCTTCAAATTTTTACAGTAAGTCCACAACTATAATTTCAATCAATTGAATGCAGGAACTACTTTATTTTTGAAAAACTAAATTAAAAAAAAAAAATTCTTAATTTGCAATATGCAAAGTCTTTTTTATTATAAAAGGAATGCTTTCTGAAAATTTGAGGTCTCTTAATCAAAAAATGAAGGAGAAGATAAATCTTTAGTAATTTTCTATATTTTCAAGAAAATTTATAACAAAAAATTGTGGTTTTTATGTTTGTACTGAAAACTTTTTATAACAACGCTTATATTTCAAAAACTAATTAAATGTTTCTATTTTATAAAAACTAGCTTGTAGTTTATACTTCAAACTTTCATATAAAAGCCAACATTATTTTTTGTAAAAAAATTAAAAAACTTAGACATCCCTATACCCTTCAATAATAAAAAAATGTTGCAATGATACTAAAATGGTACAATAAAAGTGTGTTAAAACAAATAAAATTCTAAATGGGGCAGAAATGTATACAACAGACTTTCCATATCTGGTTAAAATTTCATTATTTTACTAATATTTTTTTTTAATTCCAAGTTTTTCCAGTTTTATGTTTTGCCTAAACTGTCAAAAACTTGTGTGGCCTGATGGTGCAGGGGTCCTAATGAAGGCTTTAAAATTCTCTGAGTTGAACGTTGCAAGATCCACACATGGATACAAATAATTTTCAGGTTTTTCTAACTAACGGCGTTTTACTGCTCTCAAATTAATTTAAGAACAGATCTACGGAGTCTCAAAAAAAGAGCTTTTTTGAGTTATTCTTAGAGCTTTTTTGAGACTCCATAGATCTGTTCTTAAATTATTTTGAGAGCAGTGAAACATCATTAGTCGGAATAAAGTTTTAACACAAAAACATCTGTGGTATATATATACCACAGAGTGTGTATATATATACCACAGAGGTATATATACACAGCCTAACACTGGGCTATTGCCGTATAGGAACACTAGACCAAAACTTGGGACCCAAATACCTAAAGCAGTTTAGGCTAAGTGTTTTTCTAGGTCTTTATATAAAACTTCTCACAATGGAAAGTGTAAAGAAAAATTGGACCATGATTTCAGCAAAGTTACTTGCTTTTTTTCATTAAAATTTGTATAAGTACTCTACACGATGTCTTTAAGCACCTAAATTAAAATTAACCCAATTCTCCTATTATTGTGACATCACAATTGAAAATAAAAATATGCGCTATGGACCGCAATTCCAGCAAAGTTACTTGCTTATTTTTCATGTAAACTTGTATATGTGATTTACACAACGTCTTTAGGCACCTAAATTAAAATTAATCCTATTCTTGAACTGTTGTGACGTCACTATGGAAAATAAGATTTTGCTTTGGAAATTAGGAATTTATGCTTTGGACCTCAATTCCAGCAAAGTTACTGGGATCTAGGTCTTTCAGTTATTAAATTAATTTTATTTGAAAATCTTGTGTTGTGTGAGTGAATATTATAATATAATATTGAAATAAAGCTAAATAGTTCCTGTAAACTGAATCACATGACATAAACTAAGATAACAGACTATTGTAAATAAAAATACTTTTGAAATTTACTCAAACTATAATTTAACCTTAAATTTTTTGCTAATTAGCTCTTCTTGGATCAAGAAAGACGTTGGTCCATACTCTTTAAGAATAAATATCACACTATTTAAAGCCTTGTCTTGATTTGCACTTACAATATCTGATATAGTTTTTTGCCATTGAACAGATCTGCTCATCATCAGACTTAAAACAAAATAGTAGCATGTGTGTGAAGCTACTAGCAACTTGAAATTTTGTACTTTTTCTAAAGTTTTTCATTTTTCAGCACCAACAGGCAGCAGCTAATATAAATTTTCAAATTACTAAACAAAAACTGGGCTTACCCAGCAAAATATATTTAGCTAAGTTTTGTTATAAATATATTTGTTTTTATATAAACCAAATATATATAACTCTTCAATAAGTATTCAAAAGTATAAATTTAAGCGTTTGTTAACAAAGATCCGAGCGAAACAAGTTCACTGGAATATATATTAATAACAAATTGAACAGTATTCTTTCTTTATTGCACGAAACGAACACATGTTTCTCCGTTTTAACGGGTTAACACACTTCAACGGAGCTATAAAAATCAAGAAATAAAGTTTATTAATAATATTAAAAATTATTATAAATTTGGAATGTATAAAAACATGTTAAAAATGAAAAAAGTATTTTTTTGGTTTTTATAGCTCTGTTAAAATGTGTTAACCGGTTAACACACAAATATATGTATTATGTAATAAAAAAAATACTGTTTAGTTTTTTTATTATAATAACTTTAATACTATTTATATCATAATTACTTCTTTTCATCTTTAAATCATGATATTAATAAAGTTCTTTGCACTTTCAGTTTCAAGTATTATGTCCATTATTTAATAATAATTATTACTCACCTTTGAAAAAAGTTATACAAACTACCTATTTAAAGTTTATAGTAATTAAATTTAGAAGACGTGTTTTTAATGCATTCCTGGAGCCTCTTTAACACCTAAAAAAATAAGTAAAAGAGGAAGCTACGACTTTCGATTATTTAATAGAAATATTGTTTAACCAAAAAACTGAAATATTTTTTTAGATTTTGTAATGATTTTTGTTCTAAGTTTCTAATTAATGGATAAACTTTAAAAGTTTTAACACTTTACATTTGCTTAATTTTTATTACAGTTTTATTTTTTCCGGCTGAAATATATTTTAATAAAACATAATTATGATGTTTAAAGAAACTTATAAATTATGAGTCCTATTTGTGATAGGCAACACTTTACTAGGTTTTACATAGTTTCCATTTGAACATGCTAGCACAAATGAATAAGTAATGTTCATTATTATTGTTTGTTGAACGACAGAAAAACGCTCAAAATGAACCTGATGCATAAAAAACCTTTTTGGTTGTAAATTTTGATTGTGCTTTGTTTATAAACTATTTAACAAAATTACCGATTTTAATGTTTATTATTTTAAGTTTAACTAAATTAAGTTGTCCGTAAAATAAAACTTAAGGGGATCATAATGTTATTAGTTTTAGTTATATAACATTATAAAAATTGGTTTTATTAAAATAGATTCACCACGTTTTTGCTATGACTATTTTTTAATAACTTTTGATACTAATATTTTATTTTTCAAGTTTTGATCTTAAAGTTCACTTAAAACTGAACAAATTACTTAAACTACTCAACCACGACATTTTGATATTTTTCTTGAAATAAAATTTAACTAAAATAACTTCAGTTGTTTTTAAAACCTTTTAGAGGTATTGTAACTTTAATACAAAATCAAACACTAAAACCATATTCATATAAAATTTAAACTTTTATAAATCAAATTATACTACTTAAGGCTAAACATCTTAAACATTAACTAAATTTTAATTATACAAAAATTACCAGCAAAATTAATAACCATTTCATTTTTTGTTGCTAGTCAAAAATTTGTTTAATTTTTAACTTTCAGCAAAAAGTAAATATCTACTTTATAATTACTTATAGTTGCGTAATATAAAGTTATTGTTTCAAACTTGTTACTTTTTTTAAATTAATTTAAACTAACAATTAATATTTACTTAAACTATTGACGAAAATAAAAAATGTTGTTTGTTTTTTTTTAATTAATGTCTCAAACAATTTTTTTTTTTGCGTTTATAAAAAAATCATTATACAGAACTAAAAAAATAAAATAAAATGCACAATAACAAACTTAGTCAAAGGACCTGATGTACAGAAAAACTGCTCTACTCGGTAATCAAGTCGTTTACCACCTGCTTCAATTAAAATTATAATGAGTCAAAAAAAAAGTCAAAACTTAATCATCTAAGAAATAAAAACTCACAAAAAAGACTTGCAAAAAAAGCAGTACAAAAAAATGCGCCAATTAATTTATTAATAAATTTTCATTAGTAAAGCAATTTTAACTAAAATCCAATCAAAAAATATAAATCAAACACGTATACTTATTATAATTTTTGAAACAAAATAGCAAAACCAGGGTTTCCCAAACTTTTTTTTCAAAAGGCCCCTTTTAGAGAATTTTAAAAAGTTATGGCACTCTCCAACAATTTATAAAAAATCTGCCCAAGACCTTTTATTCTTTTTTCAACTACAGAATATCTAGTGTAAGTTTTAAATTATGGCTTTGTGGCTCCCCTTTTACGGCTTGTGTTCACAAGTTTACTAATTTTGTTATATAACTCCTAGTATAATATTTAAACTACCATATAAAAACGTCTAAGACCGCTTTTTTTTTACTTTTTATCATCAAATCCAGAATATCTATTGTAAGTTTTAATTTATGACCTCATGGCCCCCTAAATTTCTGTAATGGCCCAGTTTGGGAAACCCTGAGCTAAACTATAGATAGCAATTTGCAACAATCAAAACTGTGCCCTCAAGGAAAACAATCATTAAAAAATAAATAAATAAAATTTTCAATTAATTTTTTACATAATGTAAATTTACAGCTGTAAGTTAGCATCTAAAAACTTAAATTTAACATGTAGCAAAAACAATAATACAGAATTTATATATACAGTTTATTGAACGACATAAAAAGACGCTCAAAATATTTGATCCTAGGACCTGGAGCGCAAAGAAACTTTCGGTTATCGAGTCATACACCATGGATACCTTTTAACGTCATGTCCAGGACAACGTTATTAAAAGTATTTATTAATCTCATCAAAAGCAACAATAACAAAAATTGGCTATAATATTTTCAAATTAAGTTTTTATCAGTAAATACAGTTACGCCTTGTATTTAAAATTTACATATTACAAAAAAAAAAACATACTACTAGTAAGCAATAGATCTGTCTAAAAATAGAATCTCACATCTTAAACTTGTTTTGATTTTAACGATATAAAACATTAAAATTTGAGAAATAAATTTAAAAGAGAAAAAAAGTATATTCTTATTAAACTAATATTATATGTTTTGGTTATAAGAAAACAAATCAAGAGATCTCAACTACTGGAAAAATAGTGAATTTATTTCTTCAAGAATTTGTTTTACTTACTAAGTTTCGGTCAAAGACCTCGTCAGTGCCTAAATAAATCTAAAAAGATATGTGACAGTCATTGAAAATACCATTTAAACAATTAAACTAAAATAAAAACAAGGTTTTACTCAAAACTATTACTTAAAAAACTAAACAAACTAAATTTTAATATTAAGATTGAGTTTAAGGTAAAGTTTAAATTTTAGTTAACTTCTAAAATCAACATAACAACAATAATAATAATAAAAGCTGTATGTAGCTTTCTTTTTACTTCTAGTTAATTTTCAAAGTAAACATTGCTTAAGCAAAAATGTAGTTAATAAAATGAGCTTAAAGTTGAGATGCATTTTAACGTAGCTTATTTTAATCGTGACGTAACTATTGAAAATTTAAACAATCTTGTGCTTGTAATTGCTATGAAAATTTGAAATCCCGCCCGAATGCTTTATAAAAAAACTTAAAGTTAAAATATTTTTTTATCTAAAAACAAAACAAGTTAAATTATAATATAAAGATTGAATTTGTTGCAAAGTTTAAATTTTAGTTAAGTTTCAAAATCAAAGAACAACACAAATAATAATAAAAATCTGTATGTAGCTTTCTATTTTCTTCTAGTTGATTTTCAAAGTAAACATTGCTTAAATAAAAATGTAGTTAATAGTAATAAGTGAGCTTAAGTTAAGATGCAATTTAATCAAACTATTTTTTATTGTGACTTAACTATTGAAAATTTAACTAATTTTTTGCTTGTAATAGTTACGAGAATTTGAAATTTTGCTTGAATGATTTTTATAAAAAAACTTTTAGTTTCAAGAAAATAATAGCTACACTAAATTTATTAAAAGCATGCATAAAACCTGTGTTACGGACAACTTAAGTTTTGAAGTGGAGTTTTCGGAAGTGCAGGCAGGAATAAAAGAGCTCGTACCGTTTATTTAGGTTGTCCCTTCTGTCTGCTTTGGCGATCGCGAACTTTTCTAATATGCAAGTACTGCAAATTCTTTGTGGATTTTTGGCTTTGCTAATATGGTGGATAATTTCCCAATCTATAATTTCCCAATCTTATTAAACTAATGTTAAACTTGAGCTTGTCTCACGGCATATGAAAGTCCAGGCTTCTGCTCTGCTGACTTTCGCCGATGTTGTTGTTGATTGTAAACTAACAAACATTACAGTTGTAAATAATTTTGTAAAGTAAAATGGTATTCAAAAAAACTATTAATGTAGTCGTAAACGTATATCAAAATCTAAATATTTGATTTATAATTGGTCCTCTTCTCTTTTTAATTTACATTAACGATATCACTTTTAATACTCACATTCAAAGCGAAATAAGTCTATTTGCAGATGACGCAAAAGTATTTAGCAAGTCAGAAACTTCTTTACAAATAACATTAGATAATATTCACGAATGGCTAAAAACAAAAAAACTTGATTTAAATCCAAAAAAAATGCCAAGTTCTAACCATCAATAAAAATAAACCCTTTCCTTTCAACCTTTTAATTAATAAAACTAAAATACCAGCAGTAAAATTTTTTAAAGACTTAGGAATACATATATCTGAAAATCTAAAATGGAACGAACATGTAAGTTATTTATATAAAATTGCTCAAAACTCATCTTATCAAATACTGAAAAGTTTTAAGACCAGTTCTGCTAGAATTCTTACTAAATTATTTAAAATCTACGTTCGCCCGAAACTCGATTACAACAACCCAATATGGTCACCCTATTTTAAAAAAGACATTATTAGGATTGAGTCTGTGTAGAGAAATTTTACCTGTTTTGTTTGTAATAGATGCAACATTTTAAATACCTCATACAAAGATAGATTGGTGAAACTCAGATTGGAGTCTCTAGAGTAAAGAAGATGGCAGTTTGACTTTAAATTTTTGCAATTTTAAAATTGTTAATGGTAAATATAAAGAATTTTTCAATCAGTTTTTCGTTTTTTCTCAGATCAATTATAATTTGAGGGGAAATGATAAAAAAATAAAATGTAAATATAATTTTAATAACAGTCAGTGGCAAAATTCTTTTTTCTGCAAAACAATAAACATGTGGAGTAGGTTACCGCAGGATGTGGTTTCGTGTGGAAGGGTGGAACAATTTCGATTAAAACTACAAAAATCGATTTAAATAATATAAACACAAGTAAAATACAGTGATTAACGAATAAAAATTTATTGTAAAATATTAGTATCACTAAGAATAATTTTTCTTCCCTACGCCTTCCCCATACAGATTATAAGTTGTTATATATAATTTTTGTAAATGTGTAATCTTTTATATTCTATGCATAAGTTTTTATATGAGAATTTATTTCGTTTTGTTTTTTGTGCGTACTAAGTTATTATTTATCATACAGAACTATTTGTTTGTAATTTTTTTACTATGTTAGGTTTAGATTTTAATTTTTATTTAATGTAATTTATTTATTTTTTTTTTTGTGTGTATTGTTTAAGCGGCTCAGGTTTTAATGCCCGAGTCCATCTTGGCACAATAAACTCCAATAATAATAATAATAATAATAAAATATGCAATGTTTTTTATCATTAAAGACATATAAAATACGTTTAAATTCTACATTAAATAGTACAACAATGTTTTTAAATGTTTATAAACTTTTACCAGTAATTTCAGAAAACAATTTAACTTTTTATAATTCTATGTAGCAAAAATAATGTTTAATTAGTAGAAGGGGCGTGTTTTGACTGGTGTCCTGTTTCCTGTGCAAAATCTGAAAAAAAGGAATAATCATAATAATATAGCAATTGAATATGGTTTTAATTTAAAATGTTTACTAAAGATTCATATTCAGCTGTCAACTTTTGTCTGTCAAGTAATCTTTTTTTTTGCAAAAATGACGTAGTTTTATAAGTTGTTTGTAGGAAAAAAGCAAGTTAATGACGTAGTTTTAAAATCTTTTTGTTTTGAAAAATATATAAACTATATACAAATTTTAAAATTGAGAAAGATGCACATTTTGAAAAAGAAACTTTTCATTCATATTTAGCCAATCAAAGTGGTTTAAGAAACTATTTTTGAATGGTTTTACAACTCAAAGGGTTTCCTTGGTAATGTGCAACTTTTGTAACTTTATACTTTTTTAAGTAATAAGTTTAAGTTTATTAAGTTTATACTTTTTTTGTTTGACTAAGTAATTTACTTAAATATCAATGAACATGATTTTACTAAATAACTTCATTTCGGTACTAACTTTTAATAAAAATTGGAGACAGAAATTCAATTTGCAATTTTTTTTTGTGAACTTTAAATTTTCAATCTACGCTTATCAAAAGTTCATGTAAAACATATTTATATAAAACAGTAAACTTAATAAAATTGTAAAATTTTACGCCATAATAGGTAAATAAAATAATATGTACTATGTTATGCTATTATAAAGTTGTTTAACAAAATTTTAAGTATAAAGATAAAGTACTAGAAATGGAAAGCATTAACAGCAATTTTAATAAGAGAAAACAGACTTATTTAAACTTTCTTTAAAAATAAAATTAAATAACAAAAATAAAACTTAGTAGTGAATTTACAATAATTTAAACAAATTAAAATTATAAACAAAATTTTGTTTGCATAAACTTGGCTTATTACTTATTATAAATAAAGATTCTAAAACACTTAAATGATACATATTACGTCCTTTACAAACAATGGAAAACATATTATCGTTATTGTTTTTTGAGCATTCTAAGTTACTTAACAAATGTTCACCTAAGGTCGTTTGACTTTTTATTGGCTTGTTTGTCCTATAGGCCATCCAGTTTCTTAAGGCGTTGGTAACATGTTGGTCCCTTCTTATATGGAATCGTTGCGAAGTTCTCCCAATATACTCACTATCACAGTGGCATTTGTACTTATAGATTATGTTGCATTTTTCTGGATCAGGAGTGAGATCTTTACTAATCCCATTAAGGAGTTGTCTGGTGGAATGAGTTATTCTTAAATTTACTGCTTCAAAAGTGTTATCTAAAACTGAGAAGTTGGTTTGTAAAAGGTCCAATATCAAAAGAAGTGTATGAATCAACCAGACATATTGGGTCACAGCGCCCTAAGTTATATGGACTCCCAAAAACACACAAAAAAGAAATTCCACTTAGACCCATCTTATCTATGACTAAATCACCACAATCAAATTTATCTACGTTTTTTATTTCCGTTTTAGAACCAGTATTAGAAAAATTCACAATTCACACAGTACCTGATTCTTTTAGTTTTGTTGGTAAAATCAAAAGCTTAAATCGTTCCCTACCTTTTATGGTCTCGTTTGACATTAAAAATTTGTTTACAAACGTTCTACTTGATGAAGTGTTGAATATTTGTTTAGATCAGTTGTACAATTCTGACTTACATCCGTTTCCTAAGATTTGTTTGCAATGATATGTTATGTATAGCCACGAAGAATGTACAATTTAGTTTTAATAAACTCATGTTTCGTCAAATTGACAGTGTAGCGATAGAAGCCCTTTTTTCAAATTTCAAACGCTGGGCTGGAGCGATCAAATGCTTTAACACTAGTTTTATAGTTTGTTTTAGAAATGTAATTTAGATTTTATAATGACCGACTAAATAACTTCATTCAAAGTTCATTTAACAACAAGATTAAAAAGTGTTCGAAGGTTGTAAAAAAATCCTGATTGATAAGCTACCGACCAACTATCATTGCTTATTCTTTATAAAAATTTAAATATGAAAGTTTTTTTCTCTTAACCATACTCCAATTGTTGCGATATTCGTGCAGTTAAACATTGTTCGAACACGACTTTAAAAAATTTTAAGAAGGTTTTTAAATTCTGAACACTGGAACTTCTAAATTTGTTTACGTACTGTCATAGGTTTTTTTTTTCGATTATAGTTTAAAATAGTTATCACATATAATGAACTTGGATAAAGTATAGGTTTATTTAAGCATGTTATATCAAAGGCTTATGATTTTTTAAGTTCAAATCATATCTTAATACGTGTACAGCTTAGCTGAACTAGATTGAAACATGTGCCGTTAAATCTTATTTCAACAAAGCTTTACGATTATGATCCATTCAAGTATTCTTTTTAAATGTGAACACTTTAAATTTAAGCTTTATGTTACAGATAATTTTAACTTTTTTTTAAGTGATCACGTTTGTTAAATTTGGATAAAATTTAGGTTGAGTTTTTAAAATGTTTTCTTTCATAACATTATGCAAATGAGGTGAAGCGATAATGCAGCAGAATATTAAGAACATCTACCTATACCCTTATCCCTAACCCACCTTACCCAAGTATATAAAAAATAAACCGAAACAAAGAAATTTTATTATTTAAAACTTAAAATAAAAACAAATGAAATATTAGCCAATCTGAAGCGACCTTAGAACTTAGCCGACGCGATTGATACATGTGCAAAACAAATCTTGTTTCGTATTAATCGAAGTGTTCTTTTTAATGTGAACTTTAAAAATAAACTTGTTTTAACAAAATACTGAAAAAGATAATTTATGTTTAATGTTTCAGATAATTTTATTTTTATTTTTTGATTGTGATCATTTTTAATAAACTTAGAAAAAATATGCTGACCACAATTTGTTTTATTAAAGGATTATGTTTTAAAATTTTATTAAAACTTCGTATTTCAGATCAAATTGTCTTATTTATTAAAACAAGTCATTAATGATTTTTTGTTTATAAAATTAGACATTAAAACTTGCGATATATCATTTTATAAAAACAAATTATACAGTAATCTTCCTTTATTCTACCAACATATGTTTCTGTGTGTTAACGAATCAACACACTTCAACTGGGTTCTGTAAAAAAATAATTACTGTAATGAGAGAATAGAAGCATAGAATAAAGTAGGTGTATACATGTTTTCATTAAAATAAGATATTTTCTACAGATAATAGTTATTTATAGGTAAAATACTTAATATTAAATCCGACTGTTTTAAAACTATATAATATTTGTGATTATTAAGTCTAAAATAAGTAAAGTAAGCTAAATTACACAACAAAACAACAAATCATAATATAAACAAACAACTCACGTTAATGGGAAAGATAACTGATTCAAAATTTATTGTTGTTAACTAATGAAAAATACATTCATTACAACTAATAATTACGTCACAATGTAAATGAGGTTATTTAAAATATCTAATTTGTATTGCAAAGAACATTAATTTAGTTTTTATGTAATATTTTTTGAACAAAAATAAAACATTAACCATTAGTTAGTGAATCTATAAAATTTAATAAAACTTAACGACGGTGAAGGCAATAAAAGTCACAGAAACTCAATGTAATATGTATATTATATATTGAATGTTGGTGATGATTGAATCAAAGTTATATAGAATTAGGAAGCAGATTTAGTTCAAATGTAAAAATCATAAATGAAAAAACTAAACTTTAAGAAAAAACAAAACACAAAAAACGAAATTGTTATTGGGCTTACAATGTACTGACCGATAATTAATTTACAGCGACATACATAAAATCTTAATGACCTAAATTAAATATATATTGTATTTTATAATTAATAAAATAATTAATTGGTAAAGTAGGAGTCGGCTGTTTAATTTAAATATCCCATACAGATATTTTAAACATTTAATAAGTAAATTGTGTTATATATGAAAGTTAAAATGTAAAACAACAAGGTAGTCATATGCTAAGTATAAACCTGCAGTAAAAAACCTACTAGCTCTCTTGGGCGTAGTAGGTAAAAAAGCACGGTTTATCTGTGATTTGAATACAGGCTTCCAAATTTATATAAAATCGGACCTAAAAATTATTTCAAGTTCTTAAACA